>NW_027362765.1:169235243-169977118 GCF_046119375.1 Phyllobates terribilis
TCTGGATTTTAGGAACTTTCTTAAAGACTGTTGCTGCTGGATACATGGGCTTCGGTTGTGTTATCTGTCATCTGGAGGAGTGTGGACTGTGACTAATGACCATACTGGCAGGAGATACGAAATCTGTGGGCCAATCAAAAGTTGGGCAACAGTGAGTATCGCCTGGCACAGGGACAGTGGAACTACCTGCCCCGGGGAAGAGATCTTGTGGACTGGTGAGTAATGTATTTTGGCCATCTACCCGGAGTTGTTGTAAAACCATGGATGAAAGGAAAAATAGTTGCATCATTAACCTGGCTAGGTGATTATTACTACCCACAACCTCAGATATTCACAGACACCATGAGTAAAGTTTGAATGCATTTGAAATAAAGTAATTCTAGAATTATTTTCCACATTTTTTGCATGCATCATTCGGATGGTCAGCAGTCAGATAAGTACCCACAGTGATATAACCATTGTTTTTACATATATGTGGTTAGTCTCAGGACTTTTTGCATTTACCTATGTATCTATCTTCTGTGTAACCTTGTAAAAAATAATTGAAATTCTATAGCAATCCTATAGTGTGGAATGGACAACTGTTACTTGCATTATAGGATTGATAGGATTTTTGGCTAAAGCCTAGAATGAAGTTAATAAAGCCTGCATGATATAAGGTCAATCATGACACTTGACAATTGCACATGGGAAATAGAGCTAAACATTTTGAGACTTATTTGACCTGAGTACCCGTGGAGTGGTAAAATCATATGACTGCCTCTATCTGCCCTGCCAAGGCTACTGATGTCCAGTGATACATAGCTGTCAGAGAGATATATTTCAAGAATAACTCAGCAGTGTGATTGATAAATATCACTGAGGAGCCTTGCCCATGGCGGTTCTTTACGGGAACTAGCCAGGGACCTGATTACCATTTCGGATAAGATTTAGTTTATAATGCATATGTTACTGTCCAGAAAATGTGCTCATTCTCAAATGTGCCTTACTCCCACGCTTTGCTCAAAATCCTTGTCAATACTTTTCAATCCAAATGTGGCTAGACACTGTCTGGAGGTTTAATTAGTTGGATGAACTTTCAATGCCCTGTCCGCTTCAGTGCAACAACTGAATGACAACATTTTATAAATGAGACACAAGCAGTTCAGTGAGCACATACGAATACAACTGCAATGACTTCTTCCAGTTCATCATTTCAAGGTAGACCTAAGACATGTCCATTGTTTTACTAGTACATATCTAGAATTAGAAAATTAAAATGCCAGGTCTGACTGACAATGCATAACTGCCAGTCAGAAGATATTTGCGATCGATTCAGTATCATTATGCTTTGAAGTAGATTCTACAGTGGTATAATGGTTTGGCTGGTTACGTTGAGGCATAAACAACTTGAAAGTATCTCATGATCAGTAAAGGCCCCGTCACACATAACGAGATCGCTAGCAAGATCGTTGATACGTCACGGTTTTTGTGACGCAATAGCGATCTTGCTAGCGATCTCGTTATGTCTGACAGGTAGCAACAATCAGGCCCCAGCTGTGAGATCGCTGATCGTTACAAAGCTTCCTGGACCATTCCTGGGTCGTTGCGCTCCCGCTGGGCAGTGTGCATCGCTGTATTTGACACCTTATCAACGACCTCGTTAGTGATTCAGAACTGAGACACGTAGGCGTGCATAAATTGGACTTTTCCGCATCCCTCGTCCCCGATTGGTGGTCGCTACAGCGTTCTCATTTTCCGCCGTGCATAAAGAAGGCAACAGAATAGCGATTCCATCCTTTGTTTCTGACCTCGTGCTGGATTGCAGATCCTAGAAGAATTCTCCGGGCTGTTGATATCCGTTCATTCGACTGAGTCCTGATTTTGCGTAATTTTATGCACGCCTTTGTGGCACAGTACAGTCCCTATCAAGGTGTGGATCGTTGAAATAGCTGCTGTGTGAAAGCGTCCCAATGACCGCCGAGATCGTTAGTTAGATCGCTGGGGCGGCCAAAATCGTTGGGAAGTTCTGCATGTTTGACAGCTCCCCAGCGATCACGAAACGACTCTCCAGCGATCCCAAAACCGTGACGTAATAACGATCTCGCTAGCGATCTCGTTATGTGTGACGGGGCCTTTAGTTAATTGTCTCATTGAATGAAACACTTTCTGGTCTTTCCAGAAGCATTCACTAATGAATGAATGTATTTTGGGTAGCAAGGCTGAGCTGACAATTGTAGCATCAAGACAAACATCAAAAACATAGATCTGTGCTATGTGCAGTAGGGAAAATAAATATTTGATACACGGCCGATTTTGAAGTTTTCCCACCTACAAAGAATGGAGAGGTCTGTAATTTTATCGTAGGTACACTTCAGCTGTGAGAGACAGAATCTAAAATCAAATTTAAAAAAATCACATTCTATGATTTTTACATAATTAATTTGCATTTTATTGCATCAAATAAGTATTTGATACGGTAGAAAAAGAAAACTTAATATTTGGTACAGAAACCTTTGTTTGCAATTACAGAGGTCAGCCATTTCCTGTAGTTCTTGATCAAGTTTGCACACACTGCAGCAGGGATTTTGGCCCACTCCTCCATACAGGTCTTCTCCAGGTCATTCAGCTTTTGAGATATCGAGTTTCAGCTCCCTCCAAAGACTTTCTATTGGGTTCAGGTCTGGAGACTGGCTAGGCCACTCCAAGACCTTTAAATGTTTCTTATGGAGCCACTCCTTAGTTGCCTTGGCTGTGTGTTTCGGGTCATTGTCATGCTGCAAGACCCAGCCATGACACATCTTCAATGCTCTTACTGAGGGAAGGAGGTTGTTGGTCAAAATCTTGCGATACATGACCCCATCCATCCTCCCTTCAATACGATGCTGTCGTCCTGTCCCCTTTGCAGAAAAGCACCCCCAAAGTATGATGTTTCCCTCACCATGCTTCATGGTTGGGACGGTGTTCTTGAGGTTGTACTCATCCTTCTCCTTCCTCCAAACACTGCAAGTGGAGTTCATACCAAAAAGTTCTATTTTGGTCTCATATGACCACATGACCTTCTCCCATGCCAAATCACAGGGTTTTATATCAAATTTTATAGACAATCATCTTGGCTATTTCATACATAAATTTGACTTGCAACTATTTTGCATATGGTTTGTCAAAAATCACAGCTCACATCAACCCCAACTACCATTACCCAGATTGCTACCACTCTAGGGCAATCAGGAAGAGCCTGGTTAAAGCGCAAGAATTGGCGCAGCTAATGTGATGCGCCACTTCTGGGGCGGCGGCAGGTTGGTATTTTTAGGCTGGGAAGGGCCCAATAACTATGGACCTTCCCAGCCTGATATCAGCCCACAGCTGCCTGCTTTACCTTTGCTGTTTTTCAAAAATAAGGGGGACCCCACGTTGTTTTATTAGGTTAAACAAATGCTATTTTGTATATAAATTGCTTTATTAGGTTTGTAAACTAGCTTTAATTTACATAGAGTATTACAGTATGTAAAAGATGATGTTAAAAACGGATAGCATACAGATATCATACGGATGCAAAGATCGCAAATTCTTGATATGTCACAATAAATGGCATTGTGGGTAATAAATAATCTAGTGATAGAGAACATAAAGCTGGTGGAGAAAGGTCGGACTTGATGGAGCGGAGGCTTTATTCTACCTCTATAAGTATATATGAAGTATAACGTCTGGAATCTGGAGTGAGAGTGGTACACTACATTTGGGCAATGCAGCAGTGCCATTGTTAAGCCATGTTCATACTTTAAGTTGGGTGGGTTTCTTAAGTATTTTCTTTTACCAAAATACTTGAGATTTGTGCTTCATGTCTTTTTTGGGGTCCATTCCCAGTTTTGGATAAAGATAACAATGCACCAATAAAAGCTGAACACAGTCCTGTATTGATAGACACAGGAACAGTGTCCAGAAAGCTTTCACACATCAAAAGGAGTATCAAAATGATGGGTTTGAGCCATGAAATGTCTGTGAACTGACCATCGGAGGCGCTGTTTCCTCCGCCTCTCTCTTCCCCATCTTCCTCGCCATCCTCTCCATCTTCTTCCTTCTTTACCCCGTGGTGCTGCCTCTCTAGTCCTCTCCTACGATGCGCTAGTAGGTGCCGTTTCAGGTTGCGGCTTTGGTTGCAGCGGTAAGTGCACATATTGCAGCTTTAGGGTTTCTCCTGGGTGTGGACACGTTGGTGCCTCTTCAGGTTCCCAGGACTGCTGCAGGAGAAGCTGCAGTGATCACACCGGAAGGGCTTCTCCCCTGTGTGGCTGCGTAAATGGCGCTTTAGATTAACTAACTGTGCAGATCCATAAAAGCAATGAGGGCAGCGGAAGGGCTTCTCTGCGTTGTGAGTCTTCATGACGCTTCAGATGGCTGGAGTAATGGGTGGAAAAAGGGGCACAGGCGGCAGGGGAAGAGCAGGGTCCTTCTGTGCCCCTGTGCCCAAGGATGGATGAGTGATCTGGAGAGGTGCCGAAACCTCACCCGCTGGAGATGACGACAAGCAAGGTAGACACTGAAGAGCAAGGTAGACACTGGTGATCTGGAGAGGTTTCGGCACCTCTCCAGATCACTCATCCATCCTTGGGCACAGAAGCACAGAAGGACCGTCTGCTCTTCCCCTGCCGCCTGTGCCCCTTTTCCACCCATTACTCCAGCCACCTGAAGCGTCATATGAAGACTCACAATGGAGAGAAGCCCTTCCGCTGCCCTCACTGCTTTTACACTTGCGTCTAGTGATGTGGACGGCCAAGTGTATGGAGAGCGAGGCCGTGCCCACTGGTCGGGGGTATGTAATAACGCATACATAGTCTCTGGTCCCGGGTCTCATACCAGCAAATCCCCGCAGAGCACAGTACGTATGCTGGGGGGATTCATAAGTCTGCAGTCACACAGACTGACTGCAGACTTATCACTTTTGACTGGCCAACCCCTTTAATTATTTCTTCACTAGTCTCGACGTGCGCTTTGGGTCGTTGTCTTGCTGTCATCCTCTTCATACCCATAGTACTCGAGTGTATGAAGTAACTGGTCTTGTAGGATACTCACATATAGCTCAGCATTGAGACACCATCAATCAGGCTCATGTATCCAGTGTCTTTGGCGGTAAAACAACCTTATATCATTAGGCTTCCTCCACTGAACTTGACAGTTCCTTCAATTTCTCGATCCGTTAGCCCCTTTTTCCCTTGTTTCTTCCAGACCCATTTGCACCCTTCAGAGCCTAGTCTATTGACTTTTGTCTCATCGCTCCAAATCGCCTGTTTCCAATTTTCTACTGACCTTTCACTTGGGAATCAACCTAATACACTTTTGTCCGTATCTTGCACCCGCATTCTCCTGCATCTATTTTTTAATGACTTTGCAATAAAATATGTTTTTATGGGACAGAGTGCCTCCTTTCCTCTCTTCGAAGTTTTACGAAACTTTGCAGTTGGTGAAGCACCCGGAGTTCCTGTATAATCGCGAGCTGTGTGTTCCATTATCCTTTTTAAGTCTTGTGAGTTATGAATGGTGCCAGTTTTTTTTTCTCTTTTTTTGTGAGAACAGGTTGTAATTTGTTTTATACAGGAAGAAAATATTTTTCCACCACCAGGAGCAAAGACAGTAACAATGCAGTGAGATGACAAGAATCTGCATAACTAATCATATAGAAAATAGTTGCAAGTCAAATTTATGTATGAGATAGCCAAGATGATTGTTTATAAAATGATGGTAGTCTCACATTCGAAGCAATATTGGATGGTGAGATATGGAGCCTGAAATTCAAAAGTTTAAAAAATTGTTACAATTTCGTTCGTCAGTGTAGTTTATTGTCCAGCATACACTTTACAGCTCCAAAAATGAAAATAGCCTACCTTCATTATCAATGGATAACAAAAACAGTGCTTTTCTTCAGGCAGAATGAAACAACATAAATGTAGCAGCCTCACCAACTTTGGTATTCCCAGCAGCCGCTCACACTTCTATTAAACGCGGTCACCAAACAAACACCTATCTGGCTCCAGCACACCTCTCTTTGCAGAGCAGACTAACCAGCAGCTCTGCCTGTCTCCAGTGTCAACACACTCCTCCCTGCTGAGCTAACCCAGCTGCTGTTAATAGGCCTGTGAACCCCAACTGGATCACAGGATACACTTTTCCCAGCCAGGTGCTTTTGGTTACTCCAAAAGCCTGAATCCAGTCACATTAAAACCCCTCAGTAACCTAGTGTTACTGGTACGGCTTACATTACCGACACACATCTACCATCCAGGACCTTCCCTCCTCCTTTCGTACAGTATGCATATGTATTCAAACACATTATTAAAGTCCTTTATTTTTATTTTTCCACCCATAAAGTTTATTTTTCAAGTGAATTGTCCAGATTATAGGTGACACTAAAGGTGGAAAAAGTTCAAAAGTGGTATTAATTTTTTACATGACAAACCTGGAATTTTAACAGGGGTGTGTAAACTTTTTATGTTCACTGTATATTTATTTATTTCATTTATCACATCTTCTGTTTAGGTACAAGAGAAACAAAATCAGAAGGACTAACCCCAAGGCTATAAGCTCTCCCTGTTGATATAGCAGCATACAAGAAAATAAGAAGCCTAAAGTTGCCAATATACTTAATCTGAACCAGATGATTTTGCCAGTTTTAGTGGACAATTTCACATTTATGGGGCCTGTGACTATACCACTAAAGGAATGGATATGTATTTTAACATGTCTTGTGCAATGCTTGAGTGGGATGTAAGCCGCTACCAGTGGGGGGGGGGGGGGAGTCTTTTAGATGCTTTTTCTGCTTAGAAATAAACATGCATGTCTGGCCAAGTGTGTAAATTTATGTAAGCATTTATGAGAAAAATCTTTTGGGGGCACAAAATCTGCAAATGGAAATGCCTCCAAAACTGAATACTGTGAATAAATAAGATATTTCTCTGCAGAGCCGCCAAGAACAAGCTGATTACTTTTCCCAAAGTTTAATATTTGCCTGCATGTAGGTACAATTTCCACCCCCAGCAAGAGTAATGATAGTGAAACGAGACAAACCTAGTCACCACTTCCCTGCCTTAGTCTGGGCTACAAATTATTTTAATTGCTGGGCTAAGTCAATATGCCTGACAAAGAAGAGATTACATTATTCCTTCATGGCTGTATAATCAATTCACACTGTGCGAGTGGCAGAGGAGACAATAAGATATGAAATTTATTTCCGATCTTCCCAGCAGCTCTTGATATCTGGTCTTCAGAAGGAAGGAGACTGGCGGGAGGGAGCCGGAGGGCTTTAGGCAGAATATAAAACACTCACTGGAATCACAGAAAGAAACTCTCAAATGGATTATGAAGAAAAGATGCACAGCAACATCATATTCAGCCTACTGAGAGGTCACCTTTTACCATCCTAAGCAACTTCAAGACTGATCATCAGTAATTTAAATCCTCTATGATTTACATAAAACTGTGTTAGGGAAGATGAAAGTCTTTATTCTTTATCCTATCTGGCCAAATTTTTCCTTGCAGTAATAAGAAAAGGTTGTAACCCCAGGAAATATTTATTTCGTCCCCACTCAGATAGTAGATTTATTCAGCTCAGCGCAGTGTATATGTATGTTTTTTGTACAGTTTATAGCATCTAACTCATGAGCTCTGTACAATGTAATTAAATAGCATACTTAAAGTAGTTATATTTCTATGTTTTATATTGTTATTACCGCAGCAGCCAAGACAATCGTGGTGTGTGACCTTATTTTTTCCAAAGCCCGGGCGGCAGCTGTCAACACGTATGATATCCAGGCTGTGCTCCATATAATATATCTCTGGGGTATTCACAAACTCCTCTTCCAGCACGCGAATCTGTATCTTGAAGAATTCAACAATCAAGTTTCTGGCCTGCAGCATGGCGAAATGATCAAAATCATTAGGTGGTAAAAACCAATAGACTCCCTCCTTATTGCAGTATATTTAAAGTGCATAGACTGTAAAAGAGGCATTTGTTTTACCGACTAAAACTATCTATTCATTGGAAACAAATGACAATGCAAGTGCATAAAAGGGCTGTCAGGTGTAGTGAACTTATTTTCAAAATTCTTGTTAGAAAAATCACCTTTCCATTCTTTAGCCTCATTTATTGGCCACAGAAGTGACTGCAAAAACTGTATGTCAGTGTATCACATAGACGGGCTACTGATTTTAATTGTAAAAATATAATAAATCATTTTCTTTGTGGTGGTACTGCAAGGAAACAGAACAGTTTATAGATCACTGGGACCTCAGCAAGTAGACATCCTGCACTATCTTAAAGGGACTTTGGAAAAAAAAATGATTGTCCAAATTTAACAACCCCTTTAAGTTTTGCAGGTTTGACATGTGCTAGTTAACCCCTTTCTGACGTGGGGCGTACTAATACATACCTGTGCCCGGGCCTTTTGGGCCAGATACGTATTAGTACACCCTGGTGACGGAGGCTGTGCGGACGCGATCGCCACCGGGTGTAAGATGATTGTCACAGCTGACATTCGGTACTATGTGCAAGAAGCGGTGTTGCACCGCTCCCTGCACATTAACCCCCGAAATGCTGCGATCGAAATAGTTTGCAGCATTCCGGGAGCGAGGGGAGGTAAGCGCCGTTACTTACCTCCTCTCCGGCGTCCCGCACTTTCTCTTCCAGGTACCGGTAGTTGTCATGATGACACAATGCCGTCATGACGACATCCAGGTCACCAGACAGCAGGACGTTACTTTGATCATGCGCAGTGCGCGAACAAAGTAACTTCTTCCTGTGCAGTGCTGACAGCCTGGCTAGCATAGAGATGCTCCTGCATCTCTATGCTATAGAGGTGATCAGTCTGCAAAAAGTGAAAGTCCCATAGTGGGACAAAGTGTAAAAGTAAAAAAAAGTGTTGAAAGTAGAAAAAAAAATTGTAAAAATATGAAAAAAATAAATAAAAAAAATAATCCCCCCCAAAAAAATATACTGTACCCATAAATAAATATTATTATGAAAATAATAAATAAATAAAAGTACACATATTTGGTATCGCCGCATCTGGAACGACCTGATCTATGAAACTGTCCCACTAGTTAACCCCTTTAGGAAACACGGTAAAAAAATATGGTTCCCCTGAAAACGTCATCTTGTCCCGCAAAAAGACAAGCCACTATACAGCTACATTAGCCTAAAAATAAAAAAGTTATAGTTAACAGAATAAAGAGATACAAAAATATATTTTTTCTATAAAATAGTTTTTATTGTGTAAAAGCGCCAAAACATAAAAAAACTATATAAAAGTGGTACCACTGTAAACATACTGACCCCAAGAATAAACCTGCCTTATCAATTTTACCACACGCAGAACAGCATAAAAAAAAAAAATAAAAAAAATAATTCCTGAATTGTTGGTTTTTGTTTATTCTGCCTCCCGAAAATCTGAATTGAAAGCGATCAAAAAATGTCACGTGCCCGAAAATGGTACCAATAAATATCAACTTGTCCCACAAAAAACAAGCCGTCACATGACACTGTCTGTTGAAATATGGAAAAATTATAGCTCTCAAAATATGGCGATGCAAAAACTAGTCTTTGCAAAAAAAAAGGTTTTTTTAGTGTGTGACAGCTGTCAATCATAAAAATCCCATATGAATCTGGTATCTCTGTAATCGCACCGATCCGAAGAATAAAGTCATATAATCACTTATACCGCATGAGGGACGGTGTAAAAAATAAACTCTAGGGTTAGGGGAGCGCTAGTGTTAAAGTTGTGCTTGGGTTAGGGTTGTGTTAGCGTTTTGCTTGGGGTTAGGGTTGTGCTAGGGGTTAGGGTTGTGCTAGGGTTAGGCTTGTGCTAGGGTTAGGGTTGTGCTAGGTTTAGGCTTGTGTAGGGGTTGGTATTTTTTCAAAAGTAAAGAAAAAAAATGATGACAATATGGAGACTAGTGTTGAGCGCAAGTGCTCGCTACTTGAATTTACATCGGGTGCTCGGGTATGCATCGAGTATCGCGGGTGCATGAGTGACATGCTCGAGTCTCCGCCCCATATGTTTCGCGGCTGTTATACAGCCAAAAGAACCTTGCGGGATTGCCTGCCATGCTTGAGCAATCCCCTCGTTTTTTTTTTGGGTGTCTAATAACCGTGAAACATGCGGGGTGGGGACTTGATCATCTGCGATACATGGTGCATACCCGAGTACCCAATGCTAACTCAAGTAGCGAGCATTTGCGCTCAAGACTAATGACAACTTATTCAATATGATGACCTAATGTTATCAAATTCTGTGCCACACCTCTGGGTTCAAAATGTTCACTATACCCCTTGATAAAATCCTTGCGGGGTCTAGTTTCCAAAATGGGGTCACTTGTGGGGGGTTTCCACTGTTTAGGAGCATCAGGGGCTCTCCAAATGCGATATGGCGTCCACTCTCGATTCCAGACAATTTTGCATTTAAAAAGTCGCACAGTGCTCCTTCCCTTCTGAACTCTGCCGAGTGGCCAAACAGTGCATTTTCCCTACATATGAGGTATCAGCGTACTCAGGAGAAATTGCACAACAGTTTTTGGGGTCCATTTTCTCCTCTTTCTCTTGTGAGAAAAAAAAATTGGGGCTAAAATATAATTTTTGTGGAAAAAGTTAGATTTTTTAATTTTCACGGCTCTACGTTATAAACTTCTGTGAAGCACCTGGGGGTTCAGGATGCTCACCACACATCTAGAGAAGTTCCTTGAGGGGTCTAGTTTCCAAAATGGGGTCACTTGTGGGGGGTTTCAACTGTTTAGGCACATCATGGGCTCCCCAAACGCGACATGTCATCCGCTAATTATTCAAGCAAATTTTACATTTAAAAAGTCAAATGGCGCTCCTTCCCTTCCGAACCCTGCCATGCGCCAAAACAGTGGTTTTCCCCCACATATGGGGTATTGGATTACTTAGGAGAAATTGCATAACAAATTGCATGGTGAAATTTCTCCTGTTACCCTTAAGAAAATGCAAAATTGTAGGCTGAAAAACATTTTTGGGGGAAAAATGTGTAAATGTTATAAACTTCTGTGAAGCACCTGGGGGTTCAAGGTGCTCACCACACATCTAGATAAGTTCCCTGAGGGGTCTAGCTTCCACTGTTTAGGCACATCAGGGGCTCCCCAAATGCAACATGGCGTCCGCTAATTATTCAAGCAAATTTTACATTCAAAAAGTCAAATGGCGCTCCTTCCCGTCCGAACCCTGCTGTGTGCCCAAACAGTAGTTTTCCCCCCACATATGGGGTATCGGCATGCTCAGGAGGAATTGCACAACAAATTTTGGGGTCCATTTTTTACTGTTACCCTTGCGAAAATTAAAAAATTGGGATCTAAAGTAACATTTTTGTGAAAAAAGTTAAATGTTCATTTTTTTCTTCCACATTCCAAAAATTCCTGTGAAGCACCTGAAGGGTTAATAAACTTCTTGAATGTGGTTTTGAGCACCTTGAGGGGTGCATTTTTTAGAATGGTGTCACTTTTGGGTATTTTCTGTCATAAAGACCCTCAAAGTCGCTTCAAACGTGATGTGGTCCCTAAAAAAATGGTTTTGTAAATTTTGTTGGAAAAATGAGAAATCGCTGGTCAACTTTTAACCCTTATAACTTCCTAACAAAAAAAAAATTTGGTTCCAAAATTGTGCTGATGTAAAGTAGACATGTGGGAAATGTTATTTATTATCTATTTTGTGTGACATATCTCTCTTATTTAAGGGCATGAAAATTCAAATTTTGAAAATTGCAGAATTTTCAAAATTTTCGCTAAATTTCAGATTTTCTCACAAATAAACGCAAGTCTTATCAAAGAAATTTTAACAATATCAGGAAGTACAATATGTCACGAAAAAACAATCACAGAATCAGGGGGATCCGTTGAAGCGTTCCAGAGTAATTACCTCATAAACTGACAGTGTTAAGAATTGTAAAAATTGGCCCGGTCATTAACGTGCAAACCACACTGGGGGGTAAAGGGGTTAAACAGATACTCTGATCTTTACTGTACTTAATCGTTAGGAGTCTTTTACACTTCTTTATTGGGTTTTGCCAAAGTTATTATTTCATAAGAGACTGTAGATCCCAGTTTTCAGCTGAGGTGTGGTTATTTAGGGTACTTCTCCATTAAAATCCAATTCTGGAAACCTACAAATGCCTCTAGTCAATCTATGCTATGACTGACAATGATACATCATATCTAATATATAAAGCTGAATGTGTGTGTCTGAGGAGAGGGAAGCGAGGCTTGCAGACATGAAAACAAGAGCTGCTTCCTCAAGAGCCAATGAACTTTCTGAGGACAGGGAAGCGAGGCTTGCAGACATGAAAACAAGAGCTGCTTCCTCAAGAGCCAATGAACTTTCTGAGGAGAGGGAAGCGAGGCTTGCAGACATGAAAACAAAAGCTGCTTCCTCAAGGGCCAATGAACTTTCTGAGGAGAGGGAAGCGAGGCTTGCAGAAATGAAAACAAGAGCTGCTTCCTCAAGAGCCAATGAACTTTCTGAGGAGAGGGAAGCAAGGCTTGCAGACATGAAAACAAGAGCTGCTTCCTCAAGGGCCAGTGAACTTTCTGAGGAGAGGGAAGCGAGGCTTGCAGACAGGAGAACAAGAACTTCTTCCTCAAGAGCCAATGAACTTTCTGAGGAGAGGGAAGTGAGGCTTGCAGATAAGAGAAGAGCTACTTCCTCAAGGGCCAATGAGACATCTCAGCATAGAGAAGGCCGACTTGCCACTAAGAGAATTGCTATTTCTTCCACCAGGGCAGAGGAAATGGTTGGAGATTTGAAACATGCTGCCTTTTGTTACCAGTCAGACATAACCTATCAGGATAATCCTAAAGTTCACATAGGAAAAATGGATGTGGTCTGCATGTACTGCAGTGCCCTGAAATGGAAAGATGAACCGCCAGGTTTATGCTGTGCAAATGGCAAGATAAAACTTCCACCTCTCCTGTCACCACTAGATCCCCTAAAGTCTCTGATGACAGGTACCAGTACAATATCAAAGCATTTCTTGGACAACATTAGGAAGTACAACTCCTGCTTCTAAATGACATAATTTGGTGCAACAAAAGAAATGTTTATAACAGGATTCCATTGGCTCACTGCTTCCATTACAAGGAGAAGAACCTCAATTTCTTCAACTCTTCTTTATGGAAAATGCAGAAGCAGAGGCTCAGCGGAGATGCTCTTTAATTCCTAACACTCGCCTTGATATTGTCACTATTTTGCAGCAGTTCCTTCACTCCAACAATCTATATGTTCAACTTTTCAAGACTGCACTTGAATGCATGCCAAATGACGATTACAAGGTTGTCATTCGAGCTGACAAAACACCACAAGGTGAACATCAGCGACGTTTCAATGCTCCCACATTTGATGAGGTAGCCATCTTGATTGTAGGTAATGATTTTCAAAGCCGTGACATTGTGCTTCAGAAAAGGAACAATAGTTTGCAACGAGTAGCAGAAACTCACAGTTCCTATGATGCTCTGCAATATCCAATTATCTTTTGGAAGGGACAGGATGGCTATCACTTTGGAATACCTCAGACAGATCCTACAACAGGCAACCCTTCAGGAAAAAAAGTGTCTGCCATGGACTTCTATGTATATAGGATCATGACAAGATTTGCAGAGGAAAATCACATCTTGAAATGCAAACACCTCTTCTACCAATTTATTGTTGACATGCAAAGATTGAGAGTGAATGTCTTTTATATATCCGACTAAATCAAAAGAAGCTCAGGGTAGAGGAATATATTCACCTTAGAGATGCTGTTGCAAATGATGCTGATCCAAAAGAGTTGTGGAAAAAGGTTATTCTTCCATCAACTGTCACTGGAAGCCCACGACACATGCATGAATACACACAGGATGCAATGACTTATGTGAGAAAGTATGGCCGTCCAGATCTTTTCATCACCTTTACTTGCAATCCTGCCTGGGAGGAAATTGGAGGGCACCTATTGCCGGGCCAAAAAACAGTGAATCGCCATGACCTTATTGCTCGGGTTTTCAAACAGAAACTTTCAAAAATGACTAATCTCATCACAAAATCACATATTTATGGTGAGACGCAGTGCTGGATGTATTCAGTTGAATGGCAAAGAAGAGGCCTTCCTCACACCCACATCTTGATTTGGCTGAAGCAAAAAATACAGCCTACCGAAATTGACAATATCATCAGTGCCGAATTGCCAGACCCTCAGATTGACCCATTGCTGTTTGAAACCATCACAAAAAACATGATCCATGGTCCGTGTAGGAGTCTGAACAAAAATTCTCCCTGTATGATTGATGGCAGGTGTTCAAAGCATTACCCACGATCCCTGGTCCAAGAAACCCAAACAGGACAAGATGGATATCCAGTCTACCGAAGAAGAAAGCCAGGGGATGGTGGTTTCATAGAAAAGCTCAAAATGCGTGTTGGATCATCACTCCAAGAGATAGAAATTGACAACAGGTGGGTAGTGCCTTACAACCCTTTGCTCTCAAAAATCTTCCAGGCCCACATAAATGTCGAATCTTGCCACTCTGTGAAATCAATCAAGTATATCTGCAAATATGTCCACAAAGGAAGTGATCAAGCAGTTTTTGAACTCCAGAAATATGGACCTATTATTGATGAAGTGGAGGCATTCCAGATGGGCAGGTACATAAGCAGCAATGAAGCTGTTTGGAGAATACTAGGATTCTCCATTCATGAGTGCTACCCACCAGTTGTGCGTCTGAGTGTGCACTTGGAAAATGGACAGATAATTTACTTTAACCCAGCAATCTTGCAGCAGCTCCTAACACCACCTAAAACCACCCTCTTGGCATTTTTGAGCTGTGTCAACAAGACCCTTTTGCAAAAACAATTCTCTACTGTGATTTACCAAAGTACTACACTTGGAATGCCTCCAGAAAAACACTGGAACAGAGGAAACGAGGGCTTGATATTGAAGGCTATCCAGGGGTGAAAGCAACTGATACTCTTGGTCGCGTCTACACTGTTCATCCGTCAAATGCAGAGTGCTTCTACCTGCGCATGTTACTTGATGTTGTCAAAGGCCCTACATCATTTTCTGACCTGAAGACCGTCGGAGGCCATGTGTATGAAACATTCAGGGAAGCTTGCCAAAGAAAAGGACTTTTGGAAAATGATGGACACTGGGACATGACCCTCAGTGAAGCAGCAGCCACACAAACCCCAAAGCGACTAAGACACCTCTTTGCTATTATTCTAACAACCTGTAGCATTTCAAATCCTCTTGAGATTTGGACAAAGTACAAAACTGATCTCAGTGAGGACATCCTCATGCAGATTAGAAGGGAAAATCCTCAGCAACTCATCAACTTCACTGAGGAAATGTTCAATGAAACTTTAATGCTCCTTGAAGATCAGTGCATAGCAATGTTAGGAAAAGCCTTACTGTTGCTTGGTTTGCCTGCTCCAATAAGAAATCCTGAAGGCATCCAAATGTGTAGGGAGATTTTCCTAGAAACAAACTACAATATTGATGAACTGACAGCATTTGTGTCTCAGAACAAGCCAGTAATGGTACCAGATCAAAGGGACGCCTATAACTACATTTTAAGTTTCAGTGAAACCAACAAAGGTGGGATTGTCTTCCTTGATGCTCCAGGTGGAACAGAAAAGACATTTGTAATCAACTTGCTCCTGGCAAAATTTCGACAACAAAAAAAAGATTGCACTCGCAGTGGCACCTTCTGGAATTGCAGCTACGCTTTTAAAAGGTGGCAGGACAGCACAATCGACATTCAAACTACCACTTAACCTGTCTCATAGTGACAGCCCCGTGTGTAATATTGCCAAGGGATCAGGACTGGCCAAACTGCTTCAAAAATGCATTGCAATCATTTGGGATGAATGCACCATGTCACACAAAAGGCCTCTGGAAGCAGTGGACAGACTGCTGCAAGAACTGCGTAGCAACAAATATATCATGGGAGGAGTAGTTGTTGTTTTGGCAGGTGACTTCCGCCAAACACTACCTGTTATTCCAAGATCAACCCTTGCAGACGAACTGAATGCCTGTCTCAAAGCATCGTACCTTTGGAGAAAAGTAAAGAAAATGTCACTGAACACAAACATGAGGGTCTACATGACAGGCGATGTTTCTGCTGGACTGTTTTCGAGCCAGATGTTGACTATTGGAGATGGCAAGGAAACAGTAAACTCAACCACTGGACAGATCACCTTCCCAAGCAACTTTTGTTGCACTGTGACTTCCATTGAGGAGTTGAAAGCAAAGGTTTTTCCAAACATTCAACTCCACTTCAAAAATTCTGGCTGGCTGTGTGAAAGGGCTATTCTAGCTCCCAAAAATGACAGTGTCAACAAGATCAATCTTCAAATTCTAAATCTCCTTCCAGGTGTTTGCACAACCTACAAGACAGTGGATACAGTAATAGACCCTGATCAAGCATTATTTTATCCAACTGAGTTCCTCAATTCCTTGGAGCCACAAGGACTTCCTCCTCACAACCTCTTTCTAAAACCTGGAGCACCTATTCTGCTATTGAGAAATTTGGATCCACCAAAGCTGTGTAATGGAACAAGACTCTTGATTAAGAACCTGTTTCCACATGTAATTGAGGCAAACATTTTGACAGGATGTGCCACAGGAGATGTTTTCATTCCAACAATTCCTCTCATTCCATCTGATTTGCCTTTTGATTTTAAACGCCTCCAGTTTCCTGTTCGACTGGCATTTGCTATGTCCATCAACAAGGCTCAGGGACAGTCCTTGAAAGAAGTTGGAATCGATTTACAATCTCCATGCTTTTCTCATGGTCAACTTTATGTGGCCTGTTCAAGAGTTGCAACAGCCAAAAGTCTGTTCGTGTTTGCACCTGAAGGAAGAACTAAGAATGTCGTTTATCAAAAGGCTCTCGAATAAGGAGTAGAAGATTACTTCACATTACTTGGCCAATTTAGTTAAATCTGTGTGGAATATCTCTGGGGTTGAAATATATGTTGTGAAATGCTTTGATTAGCTTAGTTTTTGCCTTTTAATAATTACATTTCTATCTATTTGTTTTGTGGTTTTAGTGTGGAGAATAATTTTTTTTTAACACATTCTATTTTGCTAACAGCAGTTATTAACCCGGGCGAAGCTGGGTAGTACAGCTAGTATATCAATATAGTGGAAACTCTTTAAAGGGAGTCTGTCAGCACAGAATGACTGTTCAAACTAAGTAAAGGCGCTTGGTGCACCCTTTTCATAACAGTTTCGGCCAGCTCTACCAAAAGAGGCGGAGTTGGGGCAGGGTGATGCCAGCTGGCATAATTCATGACGAACTGTAGAGTACTTAATGCCACAATTTTTTCTCCAGTCACTGACTGGAATAAGATTTGTGGAGAGGCGCATATCACTTTTGAGATATGCCTGATTCATTAAGAGGCGTGCGTCTGAAAATGAATCATGCACATCGGACTCCACCATGCCTTCTCAATAAGACTGGCGTGAACAGTCTTGATGAATCTGGGCCATAGTGTTAATTGATGAGCAGCAACCTGTATTTCCACCCCTTGTTTCACTTCTGGGATCTTGTCCTGAGCACTCAAATAATTCCAAGAAATATGATTTCATACACTCTGCACAATATGAGTGTTTTATTACAGAAACAAAAAGTTTTCACTTTTGGAATTAGTGTTTGTACTACACTGCTCAAAAAAAAATAAAGGGAACACTTAAACAACAGAATATAACTCCAAGTAAATCAAACTTCTGTGAAATCAAACTGTCCACTTAAGAAACACTGATTGATAATCAATTTCACATGCTGTTGTGCAAATGGAATAGACAATAGATGGAAATTATTGGCAATTATCAAGACACACTCAATAAAGGAGTGGTTCTGCACGTGGGGACCACAGACCACATCTCAGTACCAATGCTTTCTGGCTGATGTTTTGGTCACTTTTGAATGTTGGTTGTGCTTTCACACTCGTGGTAGCATGAGACGGACTCTACAACCCACAGAAGTTTCTCAGATAGTGCAGCTCATCCAGGATTGCACATCAATGTGAGCTGTGGCAAGAAGGTTTGCTGTGTCTGTCAGCATAGTGTCCAGAGGCTGAAGGTGCTACCAGGAGACAGGCCAGTACACCAGGAGTCGTGGAGGGGGCCGTAGAAGAGCAACAACCCAGCAGCAGGACCGCTTCCTCTGCCTTTGTGCAAGGAGGAACAGGAGGAGCATTGCCAGAGCCCTGCAAAATGACCTCCAGCAGGCCTTACTTCAGACCCTGACCAGATTCAAACTAGAGTCTGGCCTAGAAGTCAACCAATCAAAATCTCAGGCTCTGAAGATTTCTCTTCATGCCTCTCTCATATCACACTTAAAACAGGATTTTCCCTTCCAATGGGCTACAACCTACGAGATTATCTTGGTGTCAAGTAGACTGATAGCCTCGAGTCACTCTTTACTGCAAATTACCCACATACACTATGTAAACTCAATTCCCTACTTTAAAACTCCTGGCTAGGCCATATACACAGCCTTTAAATGACATTGCTCTTCAAACTACTTTATCTATTCCATGTTCGACCTATCCCCGTGCCATCTCACTTCCTTAAAACAACCCAATGCATGATCAACTCTTTCATTTGGAAAGGGCCACAATGTACTGCCAACTCCTGAAAGGTGACTTAAGTGTTCCTAATTTAACTAAATATTATCAGGCAGCTCAGTAAGCCCAATTAACGCTAAATAAATTTCGGAATTTTAAGAAAATGGAAACTCTTTCTTTTTTTCTTGGACTGCTCATGTGAAATTACACATTTTTCCCTGCTTTTCCCTACATCTGCACACCGAGAGTCATCCAGGTGAGCTGGTTACCACTCCACTAACAATATATTGCTGGACTTAGATACCTTGCACACCTGTTTGCGATTTTTTTCACTCTTTAACTCCTTTATCCCCAAGCCTGTTTTCACCTTCATGACCAGGCAAAATTTTACAATTCTGACCGATGTCACTTTATGAGGTAATAACTCTGGAACACTTCAACGGATCCCACTGATTCTGAAACTGCTTTTTTCGTGACTTATTGTACTTCATCATAGTGGTAAAATTTGTTCGATATCACTGTCATTTATTTGTAAAAAAAACGGAAATTTCACAAAAATTAGCAATTTTCAAATTTTTTATTTTTATGCCCTTAAATCAGAGTCATGTCACACAAAATAGTTAATAAATAACATTTCCCATGTGTCTACTTTACATCAGCACAATTCTTGAACCAATTTTTTTTTTGTTAGGAAGTTAGAAGGATTAAAAGTTGACCAGCGATTTCTCATTTTTACAACACAATTTACAAAACCATTTTTTTTTTAGCGACATCGCATTTGAAGTGACTTTGAGAGGTCTATATGAAAGAAAATACCCAAAAGTGACAACACTCTAAAAACTGCACCCCTCAACGTGCTCAAAACCACATTCAAGAAGTTCATTAACCCTTCAGGTGCTTCACAGAAATTAATGGAACGTGGAAGGAAAAAATAAACATATAACTTTTTTTCACAAAAATTTTACTTTAGACCAATTTTTTTTTTTACTTTCACAAGGGTAACAGGAGAAAATGGACCCCAAAATGTGTTGTGCAATTTCTCCTGAGGACGCCGATTCCCCATATGTGGGGAAAAAACACTGTTTAGGCGCACGGCAGGGCTCGGAAGGGAAGGAGCGCCATTTGACTTTTTGAATGTAAAATTTGCTGGAATAATTGGCAAACCCAATGTCGCATTTGGAGAAGCCCTGATGTGCCTAAGCAGTGGAAACCCCCCATAAGTGACACCATTATGGAAACTAGATCGCTCAGGGAACTTATCTATATGTGTGGTGAGCACTTTGAACCCTCAGGTGCTTCACAGAAGTTTGTAACGTTGAGCAGTGAAAATAAAAAAAATCTAATTTTTCCCACAAAAATGTTTTTTTAGCCACAAATATTGCATTTTCATAAGGGTAACAGGAGAGTTTGCACCATACAATTTGTTGTGTGAGTTCTCCTGAGTAAGCCGATACCCAATATGAGGAGGAAAACCACTGTTTGGGCGCATGGCAAGATTCGGAAGAGAAGGAGCGCCATTTGACTTTTTGAATGTAAAATTTGCTGGAATAATTAGCAGATGCCTTGTCGCGTTTGAAGAGCCCCTGATTTGCCTAAACAGAGGAAACCCCCCACAAGTGACACTATTCTGGAAACTAGACCCCTCATGGAATTTATCTAGATGTGTGGTGAGCACCTTAAACCCACAGGTGCTTCACAGAATTTTACAACTTTGATCTGTGAAAATGAAAAGAAATTTATTGTTCCCACAAAAATGTTGTTTTAGCCCCAGATTTTTTCCCTTTCACAAGCAGGAAAAAATGGACCCCAAAATTTGTATAATTTCTCTTGAGTATGCCGATACTCCATATGTGGTCGAAAACTACTTTTGAGGCACAATGGAAAGCTCAGAAGGGAAGAAGCGCTATATTCGAGTTCAGATCTTGCTGTACTGGTTTGCGGGTGCAATGTCACATTGGCAGAGACCTTGAGGTGCCAGAACAGCAGAAACCCCTATAAGAGATCCCATTTTTCAAACTACTCCTCTCAATGAATTCATCTATGGGTGCAGTGATCATATTGACACCACAGGTGGGTCACAGAATTTTATACCATAGGGCAGTGAAGAAAAAAATAATTACAGAATTTTTCGGACTATAAGACGCACTTTTTTCCTCCAAAATTTTGGAGGAAAGTGGGGGGTGCATCTTGTAGTCCGAACATATGTACTGTGGCTGTGGGTGGGCTGGGTGGTAGCCGTAGAGGCGGAGGAGCGGGGCACAGGAGGCATGATGACACAACCCTTACCTGACAGAGAACGATAGGCTGCACATGCTTTTCAATTAATGTGGATTCAGAATGTAATGATATGACTCATGATATGAAGAAATTAGGAAAATTAATGATAAACGAGACTAAAATCTGGTGGGGCCATACCACTTTGGAAAATTATATATCTAAAGAAATGATACGTAGAGGCTTAAGAATAAAAAAAATCCTAATACCATTTATTCAGTGTCTTTGGTGGATGAGTGAAACCTGATTTTGTCAAGTTGCTCTCTTATCTTGATGCGACTCATTATTGAATATGAAGAAACTAAACTCAATGAAATACAACAGGAGATCGCATCAGTTAAAACTAATTTATTATATTAAAGCAATGATGACTATAATGTGTCATTAGTAAGCATTCAGCAATCTATTTTTAAATTGGAGGATGTCATTATGGTCTGAAAGATAACCAAATTTCAAAAGGTTACTAATGAATACACCTAAAAACAAGTAGGTGAGTGGGGCAGGTGGTTGAAATCAGAGTAATAGAAGTGCTCATTGGCCAGTGCTCCTGTCCTCCTGCACAGATATTGAGGGGAGGGAGAGCCAGAGACCTGGCACCTAAGGAGCTGAGCTGCCAAATAATTTCTGCTGTGTCCACCTGTGTGCTGTGCTGCTCCTGTCAGCCTCCTCCAGCTGCTGTCAGCCTCCTCCTGCTGCGATCAGCCTCCTCCTGCTGCGGTCAGCCTTCTCCTGCTGCGGTCAGCCTTCTCTGCTGCTGTCAGCCTTCTCCTGCTGCTGTCAGCCTTCTCTTGCTTCTGTCAGCCTTCTCCTGCTGTTCCTTTCAGCCTTCTCCTGCTGTCAGCCTCCTGCTGTTCCTTTCAGCCTCCTCCTGCTGCTGTCAGCCTCCTCCTGCTGCCTTCAGCCTCCTCCTGTTCCTTTCAGCTTCCTCCTGCTGCTGTCAGCCTCCTCCTGCTCCTGTCAGCCTCCTCCTGCTCCTGTCAGCCTCCTCCTGTCCCTGTCAGCCTCCTCCTGTCTCTGTCAGCCTCTTTCTATCCCTGTCAGCCTCCTGCTGCTCCTGTCATCCTCCTCCTGCTCCTGACAGCCTCCTCCTGCAGTCAGCCTCCTCCTGCTCCTGTCAGCAGCTGAGGATAGGACAGGGAAGTGTCTACTGGGACAGTGCTGCTGTTAGGAGAAGCTGCAGCTCATAGTGAAGAACATTTTCATTCCCTTCAGCATAAAGCAGTGTATGTATCTGAGGTATGTGCAGTGTGTGCTGTCTAGGAGAGATTTGTATGTATTTATATGAACGCTTGTTGTCCTACATACATGTGCTGTGTACACTGTGTTCCAAATTATTATGCAAATAATATTTTCTCAGATTTTCCAAAATTACCTATATGAATTGCAGTCATTGTAATTTTCCAGTCAAATAACTATTAGAGTACAATTGAAAGGTTTTTGTACAAACTGCCTATGATAACAGTATATTTAAAAAAAAATAAAAAACTCAAACTGCACTCAAAATGCATGTTCCAAATTATTATGCACAGCAGAGTTTTCAACCTTTTAATTTTAATAAAGAACAAAAAAATGGTCATTTTTGAAATTATAAGCATTAGCAGGTTATTATAAACTGAAATCAAACAGTTTTCAACTCAAAACTTTATTCTAGGTGATGTTACATTTGCACATAGGACCCCTTGTTCGAAAGGAGCTTCTGAACTCTCTCGTCCATTGAATTTGTCAGGTTTTGGATGGTTTCTGCTTCAGTTGTTTTGCATGAGGACAGAATACCCTCCCAGAGCTGTTGCTTAGATGTGAACTGCCTCCCGCCATCATAGACACTCCTTTTGATGATGCTCCAGAGGTTCTCAATGGGGTTGAGGTCAGGGGAACATGGGTGCCACACCATAAGTTTGTCCCCTTTTATGCCCATAACAGCCAGAGATGCAGATGTGTTATGTGCAGCATGAAACAGGGCATTATCATGCATGAAATGATCTCGATGGTCCAGATGGATGGAGTGGAGGATGGCTGGTTGATGGACACCCCATGCAAACACGGCTACGGCGCTAACAAGGAGGAGGTGGAGTAATGTTTTGGGCTGGAATCATGGGGAGAGAGATTGTCGGCCCTTTTAGGATCCCTGAAGGGGTAAAGATGAACTCCATAATGTATGTTGGGTTTCTCAAACAGCACTTCCTTCCATGGTTCAAGAAGAAGAACCGTGCATTCCGCAGCAAGATCATTTTCATGCATGACAATGCCTCGTCTCATGCTGCACATAACACATCTGCATCTCTGGCTGCTATGGGCATAAAAGGGGACAAACTTATGGTGTGGCACCCATGCTCCCCTGACATCAACCCCATTGAGAACCTCTGGAGCATCATCAAAAGGAGTGTCTATGATGGCGGGAGGCAGTTCACATCTAAGCAACAGCTCTGGGAGGGTATTCTGTCCTCATGCAAAACAACTGAAGCAGAAACCATCCAAAACCTGACAAATTCAATGGACGAGAGAGTTCAGAAGCTCCTTTCGAACAAGCGGTCCTATGTGCAAATGTAACATCACCTAGAAAGAAGTTTTGAGTTGAAAACTGTTTGATTTCAGTTTGTAATAACCTGCTAATGCTTATAATTTCAAAAATGAACATTTTTTTGTTCTTTATTAAAATGAAAAGGTTGAAAACTCTGCTGTGCATAATAATTTGGAACATGCATTTTGAGTGCAGTTTGAGTTTTTTATTTTTTTAAAAATATATACTGTTATCATAGGCAGTTTCTACAAAAACCTTTCAATTGTACTCTAATAGTTATTTGACTGGAAAATTACAATGACTGCAATTCATATAGGTAATTTGGGAAAATCTGAGAAAATATTATTTGCATAATAATTTGGAACACAGTGTAATGCGTGTATCTACTGAGCATTTGTTTTGCAGCATGTGTGTGCTGTGTACGTGTGTGTATAAGTGTGTGCCTTGTACATGTGTGTCTATAGTGTGTGCCGTGTACATGTGTGTTGTAACGGGTCTGGGAGGTGGAACCTCTGAGCAACTATACAAAGGGGCAGTCCTTGTAAGGAAGCGGGTGGCTCCCAGGGAAGGTGGGCAGGTAGTCACGGCAAGTGACAGGGGCAGTCTCTGGGTAGAAGGGCAGGAGGTCACGGCAAGTGACGGGGACAGTCTCTTGACAGGCGGATGGTCACGGCAAGTGACAGCAGGGTAAGGGTCTCTAGAAAGGCTAGCAGGCAGGTAGCAGGTGAGCGCTCCCAGGTGAGCGGGCAAGAGTCTCTGGACAGGCAGGTGGTCACGGCAAGTGACGGCAGAGCCTCCAGATAGGCTAGCAGGCAGGTAAGCGCTCCCAGGTGAGCGGGCAAGAGTCTCTGGACAGGCAGGTGGTCACGGCAAGTGACGGCTGAGCCTCCAGGTAGGCTAGCAGGCAGGTAGCAGGTGAGCGCTCCCAGGTGAGCGGGCAAGAGTCTCTGGACAGGCAGGTGGTCACGGCAAGTGACGGCAGAGCCTCCAGATAGGCTAGCAGGCAGGTAGCAGGTGAGCGCTCCCAGGTGAGCGGGCAAGAGTCCCTGGACAGGCAGGTGGTCACGGCAAGTGACGGCAGAGCCTCCAGGTAGGCTAGCAGGCAGGTAGCAGGTGAGCGCTCCCAGGTGAGCGGGCGGGCAGATCCATAGACAGACTGACCGGTGTTGGAAGGCAGACTGTCGGACCGCAGGAATGCAAGCAGACAGACAGGAATCAGGTAGGTATCAAGCAGAGATCTGGTAGGTAACTGGCAGGTATCTGGTAACGTGACCTGAGGGCTGAAGCAGAGTTGAAAGGCTTTGCAACAACATTGCTCGGGCACCTCCATTTTGGAGGAGGTGCCTTATATATGGTGAGGTCCTCCGGCCATTGGCCGGGGACTCCTTAGGACGGCGCGCGTGGCCCCTTTAAGAGAGGGGGAGCGCGCGCCCGCGCGCCCTAAGCACAGAGGCCGGGAAGCAGCACGCGCTGCCAGCAGAGCGGGAGGAAGCCGCCGGGCACGGAGCAGAGAGGTGAGGTGAACGGCGTCCCTGCCTAGCAGGAGGCAGGGACGCCGACGCTACAGTACCCCCCCTTTAGGCCCCCCCTTTTTTAGGCCAGAGAGAAATCTATCAAGGATGAGAGGGGCATAGATTTCTCCCGGGGCTCCCATGTTCTCTCCTCAGGACCAAACCCCTTCCAATCCACTAGAAAAAAGGACTTTCCTCTTACCCTTTTGGTGGCCAGAATGTTCTCTACCTCAAACTCGTTTTCAGCGGAAACCGGAGCAGGAGGCGTACCTGTAGACTTGGAAAAAGAGTTAAGTACCACGGGTTTGAGTAGAGATACATGGAAGGAGTTAGGAATCTGCAAGCTGGCCGGGAGTTTAAATTTATAGGCCACCGGGTTGATTTGTTTGATAACTTCCAGTGGACCGATGAACCGAGGCCCTAACTTGTAGGAAGGAATCTTGAGCCGGACATATTTGGACGAGAGCCAGACCTTATCTCCAGGACGGAATTGTGGTGGATCCAGACGTCTTTTGTCAGCCTGTTTTCTCATCCGCTCGGATGACTGAAGAAGTGCGGATCTGGTACTTTCCCAAATGGAGGAAAATTCGTTAACGAGAGATTCCGCAGCCGGATTGTCCACTGAGGTGGAGACGGGAAACGGGATCCGAGGATGCTGACCGAAGACTACAAAAAACGGGGATTTGGAAGAAGATTCGCTCTCGTGATTATTGTAGGAAAATTCGGCCCACGGTAAAAGATCCACCCAGTCGGAATGGTGAGCATTAACAAAGTGCCGGAGGTAACTGGTTAAAATTTGGTTGATCCGTTCTACTTGGCCATTGGACTGTGGGTGATAAGCAGAAGAAAAGTCCAAGGTGACCACCAGCAGTTTACACATGGCTCGCCAAAAGCGAGAGGTGAACTGAACCCCTCGGTCGGATACGATGTGGAGAGGAAGACCATGAAGACGGAAGACATGATGGATAAAGTCTTTAGCTAACTCTGATGCAGACGGGAGACCCGGCAGGGGAATAAAGTGAGCCATTTTGGAAAAGCGGTCAGCGACCACCCAAATGACCGTACAACCGGCAGAGACAGGGAGGTCCGTTCTAAAGTCCATAGCTATATGCTGCCACGGGGCAGCAGGTATAGGAAGAGGAAGGAGATGGCCGGCTGGCAGATGTCTCGGAACCTTGTTGCGGGCGCAGGACACACAGGCTGAAACAAAGTCTATTACGTCCTTGCGCAGGGTAGGCCACCAGTAATGCCGGGTAATAAGCTGGAGGGTCTTTTTCTGACCAGCGTGGCCAGATAGCTTGGACGAGTGTCCCCAGTGTAGAACCTTCTCACGATCAGGTACAGTTACGAACGTCTTACCGGGTGGAAGACGATTAAGATTCATGGGGGCCACCTGCATTACTTTGGCGGGGTCGATGATGTGTTTAGGCTCCTCCTCAAGATAAGAGACCAAAAAGGATCGGGACAAGGCATCAGCTTTGATGTTTTTGTCAGCCAGGTGAAAATGAAGAATGAAATTAAAGCGGGCGAAGAACAAGGACCACCGGGCTTGGCGCGGGTTAAGTCTCTGGGCACTCTGGAGGTAAGCCAAGTTCTTGTGGTCCGTGTAAATTATTACCGGGTGAAGAGCCCCCTCGAGCAGGTAACGCCACTCCTCCAGTGCCAGTTTAATGGCCAACAATTCTCGGTCTCCTATAGAATAATTGCGCCCAGAAGTGGAGAAGAGTTTGGAGAAGAAGCCGCAGGTTACCATTCTTCCGGAAGACGACTTTTGGGTAAGTACCGCTCCGGCTCCGGAGGAGGAAGCGTCGACTTCTAAGAAGAATTGTTTGTTGCCTTCCGGACGATGCAGCACAGGGGCGGAGGAAAAAGCTTGTTTTAAGGAAAGGAAGGCCTCCTCTGCTTCGGGCGGCCATTCTCTGGGATTAGCGCCCTTACGGGTGAGCGCCGAGATAGGGGCA
This sequence comes from Phyllobates terribilis, assembly GCF_046119375.1. NCBI lineage: Eukaryota > Metazoa > Chordata > Amphibia > Anura > Dendrobatidae > Phyllobates > Phyllobates terribilis. Next base: position 169,262,082 of record NW_027362765.1, read on the forward strand.
GTCCGGGAAGAGAAGTGCGGAATGAAGAGGTGGTAGTAGTTGGCGAAGCCCAGGAACCGCTGAATAGCCTTCAACCCCTCTGGTCGGGGCCACTTCTGGATGGCAGACAGTTTCTTAGGATCCATTCGTAGGCCGGTCTGAGAGATTATGTAGCCCAGAAACGGAAGCGAGGTCTGCTCAAAGAGGCACTTCTCATATTTAGCGTAGAGGTGGTTCTGCCTGAGCCTGAGCAGGACCTGACGAATGTCCCTCCGGTGAGTGAGAAGATCCGGAGAGAAGACCAAGATGTCGTCCAGGTACACCACCACGCAGGAGTAGAGAAGGTCACGGAAGATGTCATTGACCAACTCTTGAAAGACGGCGGGAGCGTTACAGAGACCGAAGGGCATTACAAGGTATTCATAGTGGCCGTCCCGGGTGTTGAATGCCGTCTTCCTTTCATCCCCCTGACGGATACGGACCAGATTATACGCCCCACGGAGGTCCAGCTTGGTGAAGATTCTAGCCCCCCTCAGACGGTCAAATAATTCAGGAATGAGCGGAAGGGGGTATTTATTCTTCACTGTGATCTGGTTAAGGCCTCTATAGTCTATACAGGGACGGAGAGAGGCGTCCTTCTTTTTGATGAAGAAGAAGCCTGCTCCCGCCGGGGAGGTAGATTTCCGGATAAATCCCCGGGCCAGATTCTCCTCAATATATTCAGACATGGACCGGGTCTCAGCAGCGGACAAAGGGTAAATACGCCCACGGGGAGGAGTAGCGCCGGGCATCAGGTCGATTGGGCAGTCGTATGGTCTATGAGGGGGTAATGTCTCTGCTTCTCTTTTATTAAAGACGTCCGCAGAAGACCAATAGGGAACCGGTAGGCCGGGTAGATTGGCTGGGGTAGGAGAAGGAGGAGCAGAATGAACGGGAACTAAACAAGTCTTATGGCAGTCCTGTCCCCAGCGAAGAAATTCTCCGGTCTGCCAATCAAGCACGGGTGCATGTCTCTGGAGCCAAGGTAGGCGTAGCAAGAGGGCGTGAGAGAGTCCAGGCAGAACATGGAAGAAGAAGCTCTCAGAGTGCAGCATTCCCACCTGCAGAGTTATGGATTCGGTGATGAGTTGGATGGGATGTGGTAAGAGGCCCCCATCCACGGCGGCGACAGATAAGGGTACAGCCAGAGGTTTGGTGGGAATGCGGTATTTCTCTACCAGGGACTGAGAAATGAGATTTGAGTCAGTTCAAAATAACGGTTCTCCCCGCAGATGATAGAGACCAACATCATTAGAGATGGAGAGGGTTTATTTCTGTCTAGGGCGACCTCTCTGAGCGATCCTAGACACAGGCATTTCCCGACCTCTCCGGGCAGGAACGGATCCGGTGCTCCTTACTGCCACAGTAGAAGCAGCTCCCCTTGGCACGGCGTAATTCTTGACGGGTCTTGACCATTTTGGTCTGGTCGACCTGCATAGGCTCGGTTGAGTGCGCCGGGGGAGTAACGGAGGAAGTGACGGGTCTCTGGAAGGTAGGGGCAAGGTGTGGAAACCTCCTCTCACGGGTGGCCTCTGTGGTGCGCTCCTGGAGCCCGATGTCAATCCGTGTGGCAAGTGTAATTAAGTCGTCGAGAGTGGTAGGAATGTCCCCACCGGCGAGTTCATCTTTAATACGGCCGGACAGACCCTCCCAGAAGACGGACACCAGGGCGTCGTTATCCCAGGCAAGCTCTGAAGCAAGGGTACGGAACCGTATGGCATATTGGCCCACGGTGAGACTTCCTTGGCGGAGGCGTAGCAGAGATGAGGCGGATGAGGTCTTCCGTCCTGGTTAATCGAAGACCTTCCGGAAAGCCGTGAGAAAGGCTGGCAGGTTGGACACCAGGGGGTCTCCTCTCTCCCATAGAGGATTTAGCCAAGCCAGCGCCTCCCCCGTGAGATGGGACATGATGAACGCTACTTTGGCTCGGTCGGTGGAAAACTGGTGTGCCAACAATTCGAAGTGCAGAGTGCACAGGTTAATGAAGCCCCGTGCCTGAACGGGATCTCCGCCAAACCGAGGTGGGGCGGAGAGGCGGGGACCGGGAAGAGATGCCATGGAATTGATGGGCAGCGACGCTGCCGGGGTAGGAGTCGTGCGACTGGAAGCAGATACCGAAAAGGTAGTCAGTGTGTCCAGGCGGGAGTTAACACTACGCAGGTGGCTCAGGATGGACTCCTGTTGGGACCTCTGACGGGAAAGTTCATGACATAGGTCCGAGAGCGAGGGAGCTTGGGTGCCACCGGGTTCCATGGCCCGAGCAAACTGTAACGGGTCTGGGAGGTGGAACCTCTGAGCAACTATACAAAGGGGCGGTCCTTGTAAGGAAGCGGGTGGCTCCCAGGGAAGGCGGGCAGGTAGTCATGGCAAGTGACAGGGACAGTCTCTGGGTAGAAGGGCAGGAGGTCACGGCAAGTGACGGGGACAGTCTCTTGACAGGCGGATGGTCACGGCAAGTGACAGCAGGGTAAGAGTCTCTAGAAAGGCTAGCAGGCAGGTAGCAGGTGAGCGCTCCCAGGTGAGCGGGAAAGAGTCTCTGGACAGGCAGGTGGTCACGGCAAGTGACGGCAGAGCCTCCAGATATTCTAGCAGGCAGGTAGCAGGTGAGCGCTCCCAGGTGAGCGGGCAAGAGTCTCTGGACAGGCAGGTGGTCACGGCAAGTGACGGCTGAGCCTCCAGGTAGGCTAGCAGGCAGGTAGCAGGTGAGCGCTCCCAGGTGAGCGGGCAAGAGTCTCTGGACAGGCAGGTGGTCACGGCAAGTGACGGCAGAGCCTCCAGATAGGCTAGCAGGCAGGTAGCAGGTGAGCGCTCCCAGGTGAGCGGGCAAGAGTCTCTGGACAGGCAGGTGGTTACGGCAAGTGACGGCAGAGCCTCCAGGTAGGCTAGCAGGCAGGTAGCAGGTGAGCGCTCCCAGGTGAGCGGGCAAGAGTCTCTGGACAGGCAGGTGGTCACGGCAAGTGACGGCAGAGCCTCCAGATAGGCTAGCAGGCAGGTAGCAGGTGAGCGCTCCCAGGTGAGCGGGCGGGCAGATCCATAGACAGCCTGACCGGTGTTGGAAGGCAGACTGTCGGACCGCAGGAATGCAAGCAGACAGACAGGAATCAGGTAGGTATCAAGCAGAGATCTGGCAGGTAACTGGCAGGTAGAGATGAGCGTTGTTCTACTCGAACTGTTCGCCAATCTCAAATTCGAGCTGTTTTGGGCGGTGTTCGAGCCGTTCGGCGAACACGAACGATTTGAGAAAAATTCGGCTGTTCGAGGTTATGTTCGATAACTGTTCGTGCACCAAAATCATAACTGGATTTTTTCTCAGTAATGATGAAAATTAATGTTAATACACAGTTTGAGTGTACAGCGGGGTGGGGAGAGGGGCAGGGGATGGATCTCTGCAGGAATAATGAAGATCTCCATTTTTTTTTCTCTTGCCCGCATTTGCAGTGGGGAGGTGCAGTCTGTCAGCCTATCAGCAGCGCACACACGGAGCGAACTGCTGTTTTTCACACAAGCAAGGGCATGTGTCATTGGCAGTGTATGTCACATGTCCTTGCCCTATAAGACCAAGCCATTTTCCCCGTCGCCACCATTTTCTCACTGCTGCAGCTGCGTGTTAGACGGCACCGCTGTTGCTGTGTGCGCTATACCTTGTTAATTTCAAGCCAATTTTCGCACAAATCTACAGATAGCTTGGGAGTAGGGAATAGTTGTGATTGCAGTCCTTTTAAGGACTAGGTTACAGCATTTCCTACGACTTTTATCAGGCAGGTCTGTGCTCTTAAATAGATAGATTGTGGGAGTAAAGACTAATTGTAATTGCAGTCCTTTTCAGGACTAGGTTACATCAGTTCCTATCAGTTCTTGCCAGGCAGGTCTGTGCCAGTGCTGTGCAAGTTTTTGTTCACAGCATTTGGCTGAATCTAGCAAAGCTAAGCCTTTTTGGCCTATTGCAGAGTGTGTTAGTCAGTGGAGTAGCCTATCTGTGTTGCAAGATATACCACCTGTGTATAGAATACCAATTTTTTTACTGCACCTAGTGAAGTAAAATCTTTTGGGCATAGCATCATTCTATTAGTCCATCTATACTGACCTCCATCAGGTTGCAAACTGAATATAATTTTTTTCTGCATCTAGCTCTGAAAAAATATTTGGGCTTCTAGCAGTGTGTGGGACTTGTTCTATTAGTCCATCTATACTGACCTCCATCAGGTTGCAAACTGAATATAATTTTTTTCTGCATCTAGCTCTGAAAAAATATTTGGCCTTCTAGCAGTGTGTGGGACTTTCTCTATTAGTCCATCTATACTGACCTCCATCAGGTTGCAAATTAAAAATAATTTTTATCTGCATCTAGATCTGAAAAAATATTTGGCCTTCTAGCAGTGTGTGGGACTTTCTCTATTAGTCCATCTATACTGACCTCCATCAGGTTGCAAATTAAAAATAATTTTTATCTGCATCTACCTCTGAAAAAATATTTGGGCTTCTAGCTGTGTGTGGGACTTGTTCTATTAGTCCATCTATACAGACCTCCATCAGGTTGCAAACTGAATATAATTTTTTTCTGCATCTAGCTCTGAAAAAATAATTGGCCTTCTAGCAGTGTGTGGGACTTTCTCTATTAGTCCATCTATACTGACCTCCATCAGGTTGCAAACTGAAAATATTTTTTTTCTGCATCTACCTCTGAAAAAATATTGGGCTTCTAGCTGTGTGTGGGACTTGTTCTATTAATCCATCTATACAGACCTCCATCAGGTTGCAAACTGAATATATTTTTTTTCTGCATCTACCTCTGAAAAAATATTGGGCTTCTAGCTGTGTGTGGGACTTGTTCTATTAATCCATCTATACAGACCTCCATCAGGTTGCAAACTGAATATAATTTTTTTCTGCATCTAGCTCTGAAAAAATAGTTGGCCTTCTAGCAGTGTGTGGGACTTTCTCTATTAGTCCATCTATACTGACCTCCATCAGGTTGCAAATTAAAAATAATTTTTATCTGCATCTAGCTCTGAAAAAATATTTGGCCTTCTAGCAGTGTGTGGGACTTTCTCTATTAGTCCATCTATACTGACCTCCATCAGGTTGCAAATTAAAAATAATTTTTATCTGCATCTACCTCTGAAAAAATATTTGGGCTTCTAGCAGTGTGTGGGACTTGTTCTATTAGTCCATCTATACTGACCTCCATCAGGTTGCAAACTGAATATAATTTTTTTCTGCATCTAGCGCTGAAAAAATATTTGGCCTTCTAGTAGTGTGTGGGACTTTCTCTATTAGTCCATCTATACTGACCTCCATCAGGTTGCAAATTAAAAATAATTTTTATCTGCATCTAGCTCTGAAAAAATATTTGGCCTTCTAGCAGTGTGTGGGACTTTCTCTATTAGTCCATCTATACTGACCTCCATCAGGTTGCAAATTAAAAATAATTTTTATCTGCATCTACCTCTGAAAAAATATTTGGGCTTCTAGCTGTGTGTGGGACTTGTTCTATTAGTCCATCTATACTGACCTCCATCAGGTTGCAAACTGAATATAATTTTTTTCTGCATCTAGCTCTGAAAAAATATTTGGCCTTCTAGCAGTGTGTGGGACTTTCTCTATTAGTCCATCTATACTGACCTCCATCAGGTTGCAAATTAAAAATAATTTTTATCTGCATCTAGCTCTGAAAAAATATTTGGCCTTCTAGCAGTGTGTGGGACTTTCTCTATTAGTCCATCTATACTGACCTCCATCAGGTTGCAAATTAAAAATAATTTTTATCTGCATCTACCTCTGAAAAAATATTTGGGCTTCTAGCTGTGTGTGGGACTTGTTCTATTAGTCCATCTATACTGACCTCCATCAGGTTGCAAAGTGAATATAATTTTTTTCTGCATCTAGCTCTGAAAAAATATTTGGCCTTCTAGTAGTGTGTGGGACTTTCTCTATTAGTCCATCTATACTGACCTCCATCAGGTTGCAAATTAAAAATAATTTTTATCTGCATCTAGCTCTGAAAAAATATTTGGCCTTCTAGCAGTGTGTGGGACTTTCTCTATTAGTCCATCTATACTGACCTCCATCAGGTTGCAAATTAAAAATAATTTTTATCTGCATCTACCTCTGAAAAAATATTTGGGCTTCTAGCTGTGTGTGCGACTTGTTCTATTAGTCCATCTATACTGACCTCCATCAGGTTGCAAACTGAATATAATTTTTTTCTGCATCTAGCTCTGAAAAAATATTTGGCCTTCTAGCAGTGTGTGGGACTTTCTCTATTAGTCCATCTATACTGACCTCCATCAGGTTGCAAATTAAAAATAATTTTTATCTGCATCTAGCTCTGAAAAAATATTTGGCCTTCTAGCAGTGTGTGGGACTTTCTCTATTAGTCCATCTACACTGACCTCCATCAGGTTGCAAATTAAAAATAATTTTTATCTGCATCTAGCTCTGAAAAAATATTTGGCCTTCTAGCAGTGTGTGGGACTTTCTCTATTAGTCCATCTATACTGACCTCCATCAGGTTGCAAATTAAAAATAATTTTTATCTGCATCTAGCTCTGAAAAAATATTTGGGCTTCTAGCTGTGTGTGGGACTTGTTCTATTAGTCCATCTATACTGACCTCCATCAGGTTGCAAACTGAATATAATTTTTTTCTGTATCTAGCTCTGAAAAAATATTTGGCCTTCTAGCAGTGTGTGGGACTTTCTCTATTAGTCCATCTATACTGACCTCCATCAGGTTGCAAATTAAAAATAATTTTTATCTGCATCTAGCTCTGAAAAAATATTTGGCCTTCTAGCAGTGTGTGGGACTTTCTCTATTAGTCCATCTATACTGACCTCCATCAGGTTGCAAATTAAAAATTATTTTTATCTGCATCTAGCTCTGAAAAAATATTTGGCCTTCTAGCAGTGTGTGGGACTTTCTCTATTAGTCCATCTATACTGACCTCCATCAGGTTGCAAATTAAAAATAATTTTTATCTGCATCTACCTCTGAAAAAATATTGGGCTTCTAGCTGTGTGTGGGACTTGTTCTATTAATCCATCTATACAGACCTCCATCAGGTTGCAAACTAAATATAATTTTTTTCTGCATCTACCTCTGAAAAAATATTTGGGCTTCTAGCTGTGTGTGGGACTTGTTCTATTAGTCCATCTATACTGACCTCCATCAGGTTGCAAACTGAATATAATTTTTTTCTGCATCTAGCTCTGAAAAAATATTTGGCCTTCTAGCAGTGTGTGGGAATTGTTCTATTAGTCCACCTATACTGACCTCCATCAGGTTGCAAATTCAAAATAATTTTTTGTCTGCATCTAGCTCTGAAAAAATATTTGGCCTTCTAGCAGTGTGTGGGACTTTCTCTATTAGTCCATCTATACTGACCTCCACCAGGTTGCAAACTGAATATATTTTTTTTCTGCATCTACCTCTGAAAAAATATTTGGGCTTCTAGCTGTGTGTGGTACTTGTTCTATTAGTCCATCTATACTGACCTCCATCAGGTTGCAAATTGAATATAATTTTTTTCTCCATCTAACCCAGCCAATAGTTTTGGCCTAATACCACAGTTTGGCCACTCAGCTCTGCTCGGTTCCCATCCATTGTTTTTTTGTGCAAACAACTCCAGAGTTGTGAATTAGTTAACCACCAAAATGAGTGGAAAAAGGCCTGCTGCTGGTGGAAAGGGGAATAGGCGTGTTGGGAAGGGGAAAAAAGGTTGTGTCCGTGGGGTAGGTGTTAAAGCAACAGTAACATCTGCAGAAGAAAGACCATCTTCCAGCCAAACTAAAATGTCTACTTCTTTTAGCGGACAATGTGATAAGATCCCTTTCTTACGGCCACGCCAATCGCTACAAATTCCAGATGAGGCACAAAAACAGCAGGTGCTTCAACGGATATCAAGTGCTCCTTTAAGTGGGCTCTCCTCCACATCAACTTCAACATCACAAATACTCCAGTCCTCAAAGGTGTCACCCCAATCGCACTTGCTTCCTCACAGCTCCCAAATCTCCAGCTGCCCGTCTGAGTATGAGGTAGAACAGATGGTTGAGTCTGCAGAGCTGTTTACTCATACTATAGCCTGGGAATCAGAGGTCGACTCCAGCGCTTCTGTGAATCCAGACGAGGAAATGATCTGCACTGATGCCCAGAATCTTTATGAGTCGGATCCAGGACCAGACGCAGAAGGTTCTGACCATAATGTAGACCCTCATTCCCAAACTGTAACTCCTGTTGGTGGAGACAATGAGGAAGACGATGATGAGACTCAAATACCTGATTGGAGCGACAACTTTAGTTTTTTGTCAGGGCAGGAACAGGTTGGCTCTGAGGACGACGGGTGTGATAACGCACAGGGTGATGATGATGAGGTTGGAGATCCCACTTACTGTCAACCCACAGTCAGCCAAGAGATGAGGTCAGCAGAGGAGGTGGAGGAAGATGCTAGTGACGACGAGGTCAGGTTGCGCCTTCCTGGACAGAGACGTAGTACTGGAAGCACGTCAACAACTGCATCCTCAAACACAACTCTGCCTCTCACCACAAGTCGTGGTGGCTCTTCAGGTCGCATGGGTGCTAAGCCTTGCATAGCCTGGGCATTTTTTCAGATCGATAAAGATGACCCAACTCGTGTTATCTGTAACATTTGTCAGCAAAAGCTAAGTAGAGGCCAAAAAATACATAGTTTGAGTACTTCATGCATGAACCGGCACATGGACATGAAGCATAAGTTGCAGTGGGAAGCTCAGTGTGCTACAATGCGGCCTAGCCGGCCGGGCCAACCACCGCCTGCCATATCTTGTGCATCCGCGGCCTCTTCATCCTCTGTGACTGGGGGGACAGCAGTCACACCTGTTTTGGGGCGCAGACCTGCCACCTCTTTACCCGCAACAGCCAGCGTGATTTGCAGGTCATCATTTTCTTTGGAGGTGGTAACACCAGCTGGTGTTGAGCGCTGTCCGACATCGATAGCACCACCTTTGGATCAAGGCAACCTAACATGTCCGCCTGCATCTTCCTCACAGACCGGCAGTTTGCCGGGGACACCCTTATCAACCCCGTCTAAGCACAATAGCCAGCCCTCGGTCCCTCAGATGTGGACAAGTAAAAGACCATTTCCTCCTAGCCATGAGAAAGCTAAGAGGTTGAATTTCACCATCTGCAAGCTCTTGGCTACAGAAATGCTGCCTTTCCGCCTGGTGGACACAGAGGATTTTCGAGACCTTATGTCCGTCGCAGTGCCCCAGTACCAGATGCCCAGTCGGCACTACTTCTCAAAGAAAGGTGTGCCTGCGCTCCACCAGCATGTCGCACACAACATCACCGCTTCTTTGAGAAACTCTGTGTGTGACAGGGTGCATTTCACCACAGACACTTGGACGAGTAGGCATGGACAGGGGCGTTACATGTCGCTGACTGGGCACTGGGTAACTATGGTGACAGCAGGACAAGGGGCTGCTGTCCAAGTCTTGCCGTCCCCACGAGTTGTGCGTCAATCCTCTTTATGTCAAAGTTCCTCCACTGCTTCTGCCTCCTCAACCTCCTCTCGGTCTTCCACCTGCACCCAAAGCCTGTCTGGTCATGCCACAAGCTTTCTAACTGCGCAGAAGGGATCCTGCACACCTCCTTACTATGCTGGCAGTAGGGCTCAACGTCATCAGGCGGTTTTTACTTTGAAATGTCTGGGAAATGTGAGTCACACAGCTGAGGAGTTGTGGTCAGCTCTGGAGAACCAATTTCATGAATGGTTGTCTCCACTGGACCTGAAACCAGGGAAGGCCATGTGCGACAATGCTGCAAACCTGGGTGCGGCCCTTCGCCGGGGCAATGTCACACACGTGCCTTGTATGGCTCACGTGTTGAACCTGGTTGTCCAGCAATTTTTAGCCCACTATCCCAGACTAGATGGCCTTCTGCAGAGGGCACGGTCGCTGTGTGCTCACTTCCGCCATTCGCATCCCGCAGCTCAGCGACTTACATCTCTACAGAAGTCGTTGGGCCTGCCACTTCACCGGCTAAAATGCGATGTGCCTACCCGGTGGAATTCAACTCTGCACATGTTGCAGCGACTGTGGCAGCACCGACAAGCCCTGGTGCAATACGTTCTGACGTATAGCCTGGGCCAACGAGATCCAGAGGTGGGGCAAATCACGCTGGAGGAGTGGTCTCAGATCAGGGACCTATGCACCCTTCTGCACAGTTTTGAAATGGCGACGAAGATGTTTAGTGCTGACGATGCCATTATCAGCATGACTATTCCGGTGATTTACATGCTGGAGCACATGTTAAACAGAATTCGGAGTCAGGTGGTGGCACAAGAGGAGGTGGAGGAAGTAGAGGAGGAGGAGTTGTATGCGGAAGGGCTAACATCTGCAAGGTCCAGACGGTCGGCAGCACCAAGGCGGCAGGCATGTGAGGGTGGGGGAGATGGTTTACCAGGGCGCATGGTAGCAGCCAAACTAGTGAGGAAGGTGCAGGAGCCCAGGAAGAAGTGGAGGACGAACTGATGGAAGACTCATCAGATGAGGGAGACCTTGATCACATTTCTGTTGTGCGAGGTTGGGGGGAGAGGACAGAGGAAGGAAGCATGATTGTTACCTCGCCACCAACACAACAGGGACTTGGTGCTCCTGGATGCGCAACACACGAGTGCCTTCTTGCTGCACTACCTGCAACATGACCCTCGAATTGTGAGAATTAGAAATAATCCTGACTACTGGCTTGCCACACTGTTAGATCCCCGGTACAAAAGTAAATTTGCCGAAATTATTCCTGCCATAGAAAGGGATGCACGCATGCAGGAGTATCAGCAGAGACTGTTGCAGAATCTTACATGTGCTTTTCCACAAAACACCAGTGGTGCACGTAGTGAATCTCACAGTTCCAACTTGCCAACCGTGGGACCGTCAAGTGTTCAGCACTCAAACCGTAACAGAACCACAGTATCTGCTGGTAACATCAATTTTGCGGAATCATTTCACCACTTTTTTAGCCCATCCTTTGCAAGGCCACAGGAGACAAGAAGTCTGACACATAGTCAACGCCTAGAGACGATGGTACAGGAGTATCTGCAAGTAAACATTGAAGCCATGACTGTGTCACTGGACCCTTGCTCTTTTTGGACTTCCAATCTGGATAAATGGCCGGAGCTAGCCACTTACGCCTTGGAGATCTTTTCATGCCCCGCAGCCAGCGTTCTGTCTGAACGTGTGATCAGCGCTGCTGGTGGTGTGCTGACAGATAAGCGCACGCGGCTCTCCACTGATAATGTAGACAGACTCACGTTCATAAAGATGAACAAATCATGGATCCGAAACGACTTTTCTACCCCTGTGTCATCCTGGGGAGAGTAAAAGCTTGATGATTGGTTAAAATCACCCTACCAACCGTTTTAAGCTTTCAAATTACTAATCATGTTTATCTGTATCTTGGCTGGAAAATAATTTGGGCTTTGTAGCAGTGTGCAGCTCTGATTCTATTAGGCCATCTATAATAAGCTCCACCAGATTTAAAATTACTAATCATGTTTATCTGTATCTTGGCTGGAAAATAATTTGGGCTTTGTAGCAGTGTGCAGCACTGATCCTATTAGGCCATCTATACTAAGCTCCACCAGATTTAAAATTAATAGTAATTTTTAGCTGCATCTAGCCCGGAAAATAATTTTGGGGCTCCGAGATGCGAAAGACACATAAGTGCCTTCTTGCTGCACTACCTGCAACATGACCCTCATATTGTCAGAATTCGAAGTAATCATGACTACTGGGTTGCCACACTCTTAGATCCCCCAAACTTTTCGATCAACCTTTTCATTTTAATAAAGACCAAAAAAATGGTCATTTTTGAAATTATAAGCATTAGCAGGTTATTAGAAACTGAAATCAAACAGTTTTCAACTCAAAACTTTATTCTAGGTGATGTTACATTTTCACATAGGACCCCTTGTTCGAAAGGAGCTTCTGAACTCTCTCGTCCATTGAATTTGTCAGGTTTTGGATGGTTTCTGCTTCAATTGTTTTGCATGAGGACAGAATACCATCCCAGAGGTGTTGCTTAGATGTGAACTGCCTCCCGCCATCATAGACACTCCTTTTGATGATGCTCCAGAGGTTCTGAATGGGGTAGAGGTCAGGGGAGCATGGGGGTCACACCATAAGTTTGTCCCCTTTTATGCCCATATCAGCCAGAGATGCAGATGCTTTATGTGCAGCATGAGATGGTGCATTATCATGCAAAAAAATGATCTTGCTGTGAAATACACGGTTCTTCTTCTTGAACCATGGCAGGAAGTGCTGTTTGAGAAAATCCACATACATTATGGAGTTGATCTTTAGCGCCTTCAGGGATCCTAAAGGGGCCGACAATCTCTCTCCCCATGATTCCAGCCCAAAACATTACTCCACCTCCTCCTTGTTGGCGCTGTAGCCGTGTTTGCGTGGGGTGTCCATCAACCAGCCATCCTCCACTCCATCCATCTGGACCATCGAGCGCTGCACGGCACTCATCCGTGAACAAAACAGTTTTGAAATCAGTCTTCATGTAATGTTTAGCCCACTGGAGCCGTTTCTGCTTGTGTGAAGTGGATAGAGGAGGTCGACAGGATGGCATATGCACAGCTGCAAACCTCTGAAGGACCCTGCATCTTGTTGTTCGGGGGACGTTGGAGGCACCAGCAGCTTCAAAAACTTGTCTTCTGCTATGACAAGGCTTTTTTGCCGCTGCTCTTTTAACCTGACGTAATTGCCTGTAGGAAAGAGTCCTCAATTTGCCCTTATCAGCACGCACACGTGTGTACTGTGAATCAGCTACATACTTCTTGATTGCCAAGACACTTCATCCTGATCATCGCACAATGTTGATTGTAGTCATGCCTTGACCTAAACACTCCACAATTTGTTGCTTCTCAGCAGCCGACACATCCTTTTTCTTTCCCATTTTGGCAGAAAATGTAGGCTGCTTAATAATGTGAGACAGCCTTCTTAAGTAGTCTTGCCTTTCATTGGACACACCTGCCAAACTAATTAGCACAGGTGTCTGCAATTGCTTACAGTGATATAAAGAGCCCTGACACACATCACCATCAATGAGTTTAACTGACAAACAAATTCTTCCCTTATCACTCCTAAACACTTTTTGCATAATAATTTGGAACACAGTGTACATGTGCTTTTCCACAAAACACCAGTGGTTCACGTAGTGAATCTTACAGTTCTAACTTGCCAACCGTGGTCTGTATGGAGTTGTTCAATAAAGGGCCCAAAATTAAGATAACATAGATGGGAGAGGTCTCTATGAATAGGAATTCCTAAGTATTTGATACCCAGTGAGGGCCAGGCAAAGGGAAAGTTGGACTGGATGGAATCCTATATGGATTTGGGGAGGGAGACATCGAGGGTCTCAGACTTCGCTGCATTGATTTTAAAATTTGACCATGTAACAAAGTGATCTATTTCAGCCATAACAGCATGGATGGATATATGTGATTGAGTGATATATACTAGGACATCATCAGCAAATAGAGAGCACTTGTACTCGGTGCCTCCCACCTCAATCCACCTAATATTGGGGTTATGGCGAATTGATGAGAGCAGGTGCTCCGTCACTAGGATGTATAAGAGAGGGGACAGAGGACATCCCTGCCTTGTCCCATTGGTGATTGTGAAAGGTGATGAAAATGTTCTGATGCACCCCCTGGGCCTTGGGACACCCGGAGCCGGACCCTTTTTGGTGGATGCTGGTGGTTGTAGTCTTCGTGGCGGCGACCCGGTTCCGTGGCTCAGGGTGGTCAACCAGTGGCGGAACTATTTATGTGGTTTTGATGTTTAAATGTCCGACTACGCCACCCGTGGATTGCGGTCAGAGTGAACCGCCGCTGCAGGGCAGACCGCTGAGGCTGGTGTTGTGGGTGCAGCAGAGCGTAGCATAACTCCCCACGGGAGGAGTATAGCCTCAGGGCAGTGTATGCGGAGGATGGGGGTGATGGTGCAGGGCAGCAGCAGTAACGACACGGAGTCAGTGATGCAGTCCAGGGCCTTTACTCACAGTTCTTATTATCCAGACCACGTCTGCAGGTAACGGCTGCCCACGTCGTACTGTGCTCACCAGGTGAGGGGCTCAGACAACTCCCAGATAACTTTGGAGCGCTTCACAGGACCCCCTTTATGTGTCCTTTGTCTGGCCTTTCTTACCAACCCTTCTGTCCGGCTGCCTCGGGCCTCCTCTTGGTAAACTTGGCGCCAGTTTCCCTGACCCTATGTGGTGCCTTCCTAGCGGGTGTAGCGAGGGGCTGCGCCACATAAAATGTCAGAGCCTCTGGTTTCTAGCTGAGGGTCGTTTCCTGCCTCCACTAGTTTCGGGGACCGGTCTCCCCCTTTGGCCTGACCCCTCCACGCAGGTGGATTCGGGCGTGCGGTGGCGACTCGCCCGTCCGCACCCCTGGGATCCCTTCATTCCTCGTTCCTGGAGCCTTCTCCGCTCCTCTTCCTTCCTTCTCCCTCTTCCAGGCCTGGGCCTCTGTTACTAGGCCCGCCTCCGGAGCAGAGCTCATGCAGAGCCCCTGCTCCCTGCCACTTCTGCTCAGACTTCTCTGCACTGAACTAAGATGGTGCCCACCTTTTATACTCCCTTCTCAATGCACCCAGGAACTGCTTCCTCCCTGCTCCTGCACTACAGGGTTCCCCTTCCTCAGTGTTCCCTCCCCCCACTCCAGCCAGGGACAGGGACTGTCGTGCCCATCTCAGAGGCATATTGGTCGCCCTGCCCCACGGCAATGTGGTGTAATGCATGCAGGTGTCGGGTCCTGATCCACACTCCATCCTTACCTGAGAGTGAGATATCACACCTCTGGGTGAGGTGCAATACCTCTGTAGCAACCGAGCCCTCAGGGTGCTACAGTTCCATTTATCTTCAGCCTAGGTGACGTATTGTGATACAGGGCCGTGATTTTGGCTATAAAAGGGTCCCCTAGACCCCTACCCCAAGCTTTTTAAGAGAATCATATATGGCGTGCCAGGAGACTCTATGGAATGCTTTCTCAGCATCCAACGAGAGTATCTAATTACAAATTTTTAACTGCATCTAGCCCAGGAAATACTTTGTGCCTAGTAGCAGTGTCTGCTAGTCAGCGGATTATCCTGGCTGTTAAGCAAGCTACACCACCTGTAGTTTGGACACTTAATTTTTTCAAAGGAAATGCTTCGGGACCACGGGATACTCAGTGAAGAGCATCAGGAGGCACCCCAAGGCATAGGGGCTGGGACTGGCAGTAGGATGCCTTGCGGTGGACAGCCGAGCTCGATCCTTATAAAAGCTTTTTAACTGCAGCAGCTTTAGTGGACGCTACTGGAGCTGGAATTACGCGGCTGCTGGCATGAGACTTGCCCTCCAATAGATCCTTGTAAATGGATTTAAAGTGTATTCATTCAAATTAGAGAGACAATTTAAATTAAAAAGCTTAGAGCTGCCTCCACCACAGGGGGGCTCGCTCGACCCACCAGCGGACAGGCACCAGTATTGGGAGAGGGGGGCTGGCCGTCAGGGTTCACCGCGGCTCTGGCACAAACCCGGCGACACGGAGGTGGCACGGGCAGGAGCGGACTGAACGTGTCGGCTTCTCACTTTTTGGATTTTAGAAGGGCATGACATGCCTATATTTGTGTCTCCCCCTCCTTTTACTCCTCCACCTCTTTTCTTTTCGCATGACTATATGTACTTGTCACTTTTCCATGTGTTAGTTGTGTCTTCTGAGCAGTTTGTCAGCTTTTGGACACCTTTGAAGGTGTTTTCTATGTGTTTCTATGTGTTTTTGTTTGCCTGCCATTGGTTTTAACGGTGTTCGAAGGTGTTCGACGCACAGTTCGGCGAACACACGGGTGTTCGACGAACCGAACCGAACTCGAACACTACGGGGGTGGCTCAACACTACTGGCAGGTATCTGGTAACGGGACCTGAGGGCTGAAGCAGAGTTGAAAGGCTTTGCAACAACATTGCTCGGGCACCTCCATTTTGGAGGAGGTGCCTTATATATGGTGAGGTCCTCCGGCCATTGGCCGGGGACTCCTTAGGACGGCCCCTTTAAGAGAGGGGGAGCGCGCGCGCGCCCTAAGCACAGAGGCCGGGAAGCAGCGCGCGCTGCCAGCAGAGCGGGAGGAAGCCGCCGGGCACGGAGCGGAGAGGTGAGGGGAACGGCGTCCCTGCCTAGCAGGAGGCAGGGACGCCGACGCTACATGTGTGTATGTTTATATATTTTATTGCATTATTCTTTGTATATATGTTATTAGTATATGTAGATGGTTGAGTATAGACACACAGTGGCAGTATGTGACACACAGTGTGTGTGTGTGTGTACAGTGATGGCCAAAAGTATTGGCACCCCTGCAATTCTGTCAGATAATACTCAATTTCTTCCTGAAAATGATTGCAATCACAAATTCTTTGGTATTATTATCTTCATTTAATTTGTCTTCAATGAAAAAACGCAAAAAGAATTGTCCTAAAGCCAAATTGGATATAATTCCACACCAAACCTAAAAAAGGGGGTGGACAAAAGTATTGGCACTGTTTGAAAAATCATGTGATGCTTCTCTAATTCGTGTAATTAATATTACGGGTCCGGGTGGTGGAACCTCTGTGCCGAGGTGCAAGGAGGGACCCAGAGGGGCGTGACTAAGTATCCACCCGAACCGACCCTGGTCGTACGGCAGCAAACGACACCGTGACCAGGGAGGATCCGGGCTGAGGGACCAGGTGCTACTCTGGGGACGACCTTGTAAGAGAACAGGTGGCTCCCACGGGTCAGATGGCTGGACTGACCGGTATGGCGGATGGACATGGCAAGCAGGCGGAAGTCTCTGGTAGCTGACAGATGGTCACAGTTCGAGAAAGAAGGGCAAGTAGCAGTCTTTAGGTTTACCAGGAAGGTGGTCACAGCAAGTGACAGCAGGGTCTCCAGGCAGGCTGGCAGGAAACAGGCGGGTGCTCCCAGGTGAGCGGGCAGACAGACGAGGCAGTTAACTGGCAGGTAACTGGTGGGCGCTCCCAAGTGAGCGGTCTGAGGGACACAGCTGATAACAGGCGGATGCTCCCAGGTGAGCGGGCAGACAGACGGGGCAGGTAACAGGTGAGCGCTCCAGGTGAGCGGGCTGGCAGGCTCGGCAGGTAACGGGCAGATAACAGGCTGGCAGGCAGGACGAGGAGTCAGGCTAGCAGCGGGACCTGAGGGCTGAAGCAAAGATCAGACACAGTGCAAACAACTTTTCCATTTTGGAGAAGGTGCCTTATATATGGGAGGTCCTCCGGCAATTGGCACCTGGATTGTTGGAAAAAGAGTTAAAGACAACGGGTTTGAGGAGAGATACATGGAAGGAGTTGGGAATCCGTAGGGTGGCCGGGAGTTTTAATTTGTAGGCCACTGGATTAATTTGCTTGAGGATTTCGAAAGGGCCGATGAAGCGAGGACCTAACTTGTAGGAGCGTATCTTGAGCCGCACATGTTTGGAGGAGAGCCAAACCTTGTCTTCCGGACGGAATTGAGGCGGATCCAGACGTCTCTTATCAGCATATCTCTTCATCCGCTCGGAGGACCGAAGAAGTGCGGACCTAGTACTCTCCCAAATGGTAGAAAACTCGCTGACAAGAGACTCCGCAGCAGGATTGTCCACAGAAGCGGAGACGGGAAACGGAATCCGGGGGTGTTGGCCATAGATAATAAAGAACGGGGACTTGGAAGAGGATTCGCTCTCGTGGTTATTATAAGAGAATTCCGCCCAAGGAAGGAGGTCCACCCAATCAGAATGGTGGGCATTAACAAAGTGCCGGAGGTAGCTGGTAAGGATCTGATTGATCCGCTCCACTTGACCATTGGACTGAGGGTGGTAAGCGGAGGAGAAGTCCAGGGTGACATTCAGCAGTTTACATGTGGCTCTCCAGAAGCGTGAGGTGAACTGAACCCCTCGATCCGACACGATGTGGAGGGGTAGGCCATGGAGACGGAAGATATGGCGGATAAAGTCCTTAGCCAGCTCAGGTGCAGACGGGAGACCAGGCAGGGGAATGAAGTGAGCCATTTTAGAAAAGCGGTCCGTGACCACCCAAATGACAGTACACCCGGCAGAAAACAGGGAGATCGGTAATGAAGTCCATAGCGATGTGTTGCCACGGGGCAACAGGTATGGGAAGCGGCAGGAGATGACCGGCTGGTAAGTGTCTGGGAACTTTGTTGCGGCCACAACATGAACAGGCAGAGACGAAGTCTACCACATCCTTATGCAGGGTAGACCATCAGTAATGCCGGGAAATGAGCAGAAAAGTCTTTTTTTGGCCGGCATGGCCAGCTAGTTTAGAAGAATGACCCCAGCGAAGAACCTTCTCACGGTCAGGAACCGCCACGAACGTCTAACCGGGTGGAAGACGAGTCAAATCCAAGGGGGCCACATTCATTACCTTGGAGTGGTCGATAATGTGCATAGGCTCCTCCTCTTGGTCGGAGGACCGAAAGCATCGAGACAAGGCATCAGCTTTGACATTCTTGTCCGCCGGGCGGAAATGAAGGATGAAATCGAAGCGGGCAAAAAACAAAGACGACCGGGCCTGACGTGGATTAAGTCTCTGGGCATTTTGGAGATATGCCAGATTTTTGTGATCCGTGTAGATGATCACCAGGTATAGAGCCCCTTCAAGCAGATAGCGCCACTCCTCCATCGCCAATTTGACGACCAGCAGTTTTCAGTCTCCTATGGAATAATTGCGCTCAGAGGAGGAGAAGATTTTGGAGAAAAAGCCGCAGGTTACCATTCTCCCGGATGAAGACTTTTGGGTGAGCACCGCTTCGGCTCCAGAGGAGGAAGCATCAACCTCCAGGTAGAACTGTTTGTTGCAGTCTGGACGGTGCAGCACAGGGGCAGAGGAAAAGGCTTGCTTCAGGGAAAGGAAGGCCTCCTCAGCTTCGGGTGGCCATACCTTGGGATTTGCTCCCTTACGGGTGAGCGCAGATATGGGAGCAGTCCGAGACGAGAAGTGTGGAATGAAGAGACGATAGTAATTAGCGAAGCCCAGGAATCGCTGTATCGCCTTCAACCCCTCTGGACGGGGCCACTTTAGGACAGCAGAGAGCTTCTCGGGATCCATTCGCAAGCCTGTCTGGGAGATAACATAGCCCAGGAATGGAAGAGAGGTCTGCTCAAATAGGCACTTCTCGTATTTGGCATAGAGGTGGTTCTGCCTGAGCCTCAGCAGGACCTGACGAACATCCCTCCGGTGTGTGGGAAGATCCGGAGAGAAGACCAAGATGTCGTCCAGGTATACCACCACGCAGGAGTAAAGAAGGTCACGGAAGATGTCGTTGACCAGTTCTTGGAAGACGGCGGGAGCATTGCAGAGGCCGAAGGGCATCACACGGTACTCATAGTGTCCGTCCCGGGTATTAAATGCCGTTTTCCACTCGTCTCCTTGACGGATACGGACCAGGTTATATGCTCCACGTAGATCCAGCTTGGAGAAGATCCTGGCGCCTTTAAGGCGATCAAATAACTCGGAGATGAGCGGAAGGGGGTATTTATTTTTAACCGTGATCTGATTGAGTCCTCTATAGTCAATACAGGGGCGTAACGAGCCATCCTTTTTTTTGACAAAGAAGAATCCGGCTCCAGCCGGGGAAGTAGACTTCCGGATGAATCCCCTAGCCAGATTCTCATCTATGTACTCGGACATGGCCCGGGTTTCAGCCGCAGACAACAGATAAATACGCCCACGGGGGGGAGTGGCGCCAGGTACCAGGTAAATTGGGCAATCATATGGCCTATGAGGTGGCAATGTCTCTGCTTCCTTCTTACCGAAGACGTCAGCATAGGGCCAGTAAGGAGCCGGAAGACCGGGTAAATTAGCTGGGGTAGGTGGTGGACGAACCGGACGAACCGGAACAAGGCAGGTCTTATGGCAGGCCGGCCCCCACCGGAGTACTTCACCGGAATGCCAGTTCAACACGGGTTCATGTGTCTGGAACCAAGGTAGGTCTAGCAATAGGGAGTGAGAGAGTCCGGGTAGCACATGGAAGGAGATTACCTCAGAGTGCAGCATTCCCACCTGCAGGGTTATGGGTTCCGTGACGAGCAGGATGGTCACTGGAAGGAGTCTTCCATCCACGGAGGCGACTGACAAAGGTTCAGCCAGAGACCTGGTGGGAATCCAGTGTTTCTCAACCAGGGACTGGGAGATGAGGTTTCCATCGGATCCAGAATCCAGGTTGGTGAGTTCAAAGTGACGGTTCTCTCCCCAGGAGATAGAGACAGACAAGGTCAGGGTTGGAGAGGACTTACTTTTGTCTTGGGCAACCTCTCCGAGCGGTCCTAGACACTGGAGTTTCCCGGCCTCTCCGGACAGGAACGGATCAGGTGCTCCTTACTGCCACAATAGAAACAGCTCCCCTCGGCTCGGCGTGACTCTTGGCGAGATTTCACCATCTTGGTCTGGTCGATCTGCATGGGCTCGGGTGAGTGCGCCCGGGGAATGACAGAAGAGGAGACAGGTCTCTGGAAAGTAGGAGCAAGGCGGTCTCTTTGGTGCGCTCTTGAAACCGGATGTCAATCCGGGTAGCCAGCGACACCAGGTCATCCAAGGTGGTAGGAATGTCCCGACCGGCGAGCTCATCTTTAATCCGACCGGAAAGACCCTCCCAGAAGACGGACACCAGGGCCTCGTTATCCCAGGCAAGTTCAGAAGCGAGGGTGTGGAACCGTATGGCATATTGGCCCACGGTGAGACTCCCTTGGCGGAGACTTAGCAGAGAGTTGGCAGATGAGGTCTTACGTCCCGGTTCATCGAAGACTCTCCGGAAAGCAGTGAGGAAAGACGACATGTCGGACACCAGGGGGTCCCCTCTCTCCCACAGGGGGTTAAGCCATGCCAGTGCCTCCCCAGTGAGATGGGACATGATGAATGCCACTTTGGCCCGGTTGGAGATAAACTGATGAGCCAAGAGTTCAAAGTGCAGGGTGCCGAGCAAACTGTTACGGGTCCGGGTGGTGGAACCTCTGTGCCGAGGTGCAAGGAGGGACCCAGAGGGGCGTGACTAAGTATCCACCCGAACCGACCCTCGTCGTACGGCAGCAAACGACACCGTGACCAGGGAGGATCCGGGCTGAGGGACCAGGTGCTACTCTGGGGACGACCTTGTAAGAGAGCAGGTGGCTCCCACGGGTCAGATGGCTGGAACTGACCGGTATGGCGGATGGACACGGCAACAGGCGGAAGTCTCTGGTAGCTGACAGGTGGTCACAGTTCGAGAAAGCAGGGTAAGTAGCAGTCTTTAGGTTTACCAGGAAGGTGGTCACAGCTAGTGACGGCAGGGTCTCCAGGCAGGCTGGCAGGAAACAGGCACGTGCTCCCAGGTGAGCGGGCAGACAGACGAGGCAGGTAACTGGTGGGCACTCCCAGGTGAGCGGGCTGACGGACACAGCAGGTAACAGGCGGATGCTCCCAGGTGAGCGGGCAGACAGACGGGGCAGGTAACAGGTGAGCGCTCCAGGTGAGCGGGCTGGCAGGCTCGGCAGGTAACGGGCAGATAACAGGCTGGCAGGCAGGACGAGGAGTCAGGCTAGCAGCGGGACCTGAGGGCTGAAGCAAAGATCAGACACAGTGCAAACAACTTTGCTCAGGCACCTCCATTTTGGAGGAGGTGCCTTATATATGGGAGGTCCTCCGGCAATTGGCCGGGGACTCCTTAGGATGGCGCGCTCGGTCCCTTTAAGAGAGGGGGAGCGCGAGCTCCCTAAACACACTGCCGGGGAAAGAGCGCGCCCGGCAGCAGCGGGGTGAGAAGCGCTGGAGGACGCCGCGCCAGGAGCGGGGAGGTGAGAGGGACGGCGTCTCTGCCTAGCAAGGGGCAGAGACGCCGATGCTACAATTAACAGCACCTGTAACTTACCTGTGGCACCTAACAGGTGTTGGCAGTAACTAAATCACACTTGCAGCCAGTTAACATGGATTAAAGTTGACTCAACCTCTGTCCTCTCTCCTTGTGTGTACCACATTGAGCATGGAGAAAAGAAAGAAGACCAAAGAACTGTCTGAGGACTTGAGAAACCAAATTGTGAGGAAGCATGAGCAATCTCAAGGCTACAAGTCCATCTCCAGAGACCTGAATGTTCCTGTGTCTTCTGTGAGCAGTGTCATCAAGAAGTTTAAAGCCCATGGCACTGTGGCTAACCTCCCTAGATGTGGACGGAAAAGAAAAATTGACGAGAGATTTCAACGCAAGATTGTGCGGATGGTGGATAAAGAACCTCGACTAACATCCAAACAAGTTCAAGCTGCCCTGCAGTCCGAGGGTACAACAATGTCAACCCGTACTATCCGTCGGCATCTGAATGAAAAGGGACTGTATGGTAGGATACCCAGGAAGACCCCACTTCTTACCCCGAGACATAAAAAAGCCAGGCTGGAGTTTGCCAAAACTTACCTGAGAAAGCCTAAAACGTTTTGGAAGAATGTTCTCTGGTCAGATGAGACAAAAGTAGAGCTTTTTGGGAAAAAGCATAAAAAAAAGAGGCATTCAAAGAAAAGAACACGGTCCCTACAGTCAAACATGGCGGAGGTTCCCTGATGTTTTGGGGTTGCTTTGCTGCCTCTGGCACTGGACTGCTTGACCGTGTGCATGGCAATATGAAGTCTGAAGACTACCAACAAATTTTGCAGCATAATGTAGGGCCCAGTGTGAGAAAGCTGGTTCTCCCTCAGAGGTCATGGGTCTTCCAGCAGGACAATGACCCAAAACACACTTCCAAAAGCACTATAAAATGGTTTGAGAGAAAGCACTGGAGACTTCTAAGGTGGCCAGCAATGAGTCAAGACCTGAATCCCATAGAACACCTGTGGAGAGATCTCAAAATGGCAGTTTGGAGAAGGCACCCTTCAAATATCAGGGGCCTGGAGCAGTTTGCCAAAGAAGAATGGTCTACAATTCCAGCAGAGCATTGTAAGAAACTCATTGATGGTTACCGGAAGCGGTTGTTCGCAGTTATTTTGGCTAAAGGTTGTGCAACTAAGTATTAGGCTGAGGGTGCCAATACTTTTGTCTGGCCCATTTTTGGAGTTTTGTGGGAAATGATCAATGATTTGATTTTTGCTTCATTCTCTTTTGTGTTTTTTCCTTGCAAGCAAATTAAATGAAGATAATAATACCAAAGAATTTGTGATTGCAATCATTTTCAGGAAGAAACTGAGTATTATCTGACAGAATTGCAGGGGTGCCAATACTTTTGGCCACCACTGTATGTGTGATTCACATTTATAAATCCCGGCAGTGCAGACGAGAGGTCATAGGTGTAAACATTTGGCAATAGTCCAGTGAACGAGCAAAATGATGTCTATTCATTGGGTGATTGGATTGTTTATGACAGAACAAAATCATTATTCTCAGCAGCATATCGTCCGGTGTAAACTGCAGGTATACGCTGATAACTTGAAACTGTATGGGGACAGATTGATCTATTAGTGATCATTCTGTCCCCATCATTCTTCCTCAGTATAAAGGGGCCGGGAAACAAGCGCCGAACAACTTCAATATTGTCGATCGCACTCATTGAACGGCCTAAACTCAGCACATGTAAATACAACCAAAATGTTTGAGTGTGAAGGTGCAATATGTGAGCACTTAGAGCCACACATTAAACTTTTGCCTAGGGCCCCACTTTGTCTAAAACCGGCTCTGACTGAAACGCAATATTTTCTGCAGTTATACTTCTCCACTCACACATGTCAGCTTTAGTTCCTCTGATGAGGAATCTTCTCATGGCAACGCTCATGATTGTGATTCCCATGGATTCACCAGTGATCGTTCTTAACAGGGTAGTGGAGTCGGAACCCATTTTGGTGGAGTCGGAGTCGGTATAAAATGGACAGACTCCAACTCCTAAAATATATAATAAATTGGGTACAGTAATTCAATGCAGTTTGTGGGGAATATTTTTTTCATAAGAATTTGGGAACGTTATGAAATGTCCTACAAATGTCTCTCCTATTCCTGATCTAAGGGTCTAGACTTTTAGCTGAGATTAATCTGTGCTGCAGTAAATTTCCAGTGGGGAAAAAAGTATTTACCGTATTTTTCGGACTATAAGACGCACCGGACCATAAGACGCACCTAGGTTTTAGAGGAGGAAAATAAAAAAAAAAAATTTAAGCAAAAAATTAGGTCATGATGCACTTTTAAGGGGGAGGGGGTCTTCTGCTGACACTGGTATAGGGGTAATGTCCCCCAATTCTGACAATATCCCCCATCCTGGTATATATGCCGCCCCCCTTCCTTTTATATGTGGTCCCCATCCTCATCCTGGTATGCCTGGCATCCCTCCATCCTGGTATGCATGGCACCCCTCATCCTTATCCTGGTATGCATGGCACCCCTCGAACCTATCCTGATATGTATGGCACCCATCATCCCTGTAATGGTAGGCATGACACCTCTAATCCCTGTCCTGCTATGCATGGCACCCCTAATCCCTGTCCTGGTATGCATGGCACCCCTCATCCCTGTACTGGTATGCATGGCACCCCTAATCCCTGTCCTGGTATGCATGGCACCCCTCATCCCTGTCCTAGTATGCATGGTCCCCCTAATCCCCATCAGGCTGCACATAAAAAAAAAAAAAAAAACCACTCCTACTCACCTCTCTTCTCTCTCCTCCAGCGCTGCGTCCGGTCTGCCTGCACTGATCTCTCCATGTGAGCCGCGCATGACGTCACTGCCATGCGCGGCTCACAAGGAGAGATCAGCTGCCGGAAGTCACTGCTCCACACGCCGGGTCTGTGTGCGCGGCGAGCAGTGAATTCACTCTCCTTCATAGCGGGCACACAGCGGAGCCGCGCTGCGGCTGCTGCCGGCTATCTCCTGTGCCCTCTCATTAAAGGGCATGAATATTCAATCCCTCCCCACGCCCATGGGCGTGGAGAGAGGTTGAATATTCATGCCCTTTAACAGCGGGCACAGGAGATAGCCGGCAGAAGCCGCAGCGCGGCTACACTGTATACCGCTATTAAGGAGCATGAATATTCAATGCTCCACCACCCCATGGGCGTGGGGAGCAGTGAATATCCATTTCCTTTAGCAGTGGGGACAGTGTAGGCTGCAGTAGGCGGCTGCTGCCTCCTCTTCCCCGCTCCTCCACCGATACCGCTCCCCCACATAAATATACACCCCCCCCCAACATTCGGACTAGAAGACGCACCCCCCATTTTCCTCCAAAATTTTGAAGGAAAAAAGTGCGTCTTATGGTCCAAAAAATATGTTAGTTAGCCACCAATTGGGCAAGTTCTCCCATTTAAAAAGATGAGAGAAGCCTGTAATTGACATCATAGGTAGACCT
Organism: Phyllobates terribilis; assembly: GCF_046119375.1. NCBI lineage: Eukaryota > Metazoa > Chordata > Amphibia > Anura > Dendrobatidae > Phyllobates > Phyllobates terribilis. The sequence continues at coordinate 169,287,455 of NW_027362765.1, forward strand.
CAACTATGACAGACAAAATGAGAAAAGAAATCCTGAAAATCACATTGACTGATTTGGAAAGAATTGTTTTTCAAGCTTTGGTGGAAAATAAGTATTTGGTCAATTACAAAAGTTCATCTCAATACTTTGTTATATATCCTTTGTTGGCAATGACAGATGTCAAATGTATCTGTAAGTCTTCACAAGGTTGGCACACACTGTTGTATGTTGTATGTTGTATGTTGGCCCATTCCTCCATGCAGATCTCCTCTAGAGCAGTGATGTTTTGGGGCTGTCGCTGGGCAACATGGACTTTCAACTCCCTCCAAAGGTTTTCTATAGGGTTTAGATCTGGAGACTGGCTAGGCCACTCCAGGACCTTGAAATGCTTCTTACGAAGCCACTCCTTCATTGCCCTGGCGGTGTGCTTGGGATCATTGTCATGTTGAAAGACCCAGCCACATTTCATCTTCAATGCCCTTGCTGATGGAAGGAGGTTTGCACTCAAAATCTTACGATACATGGCCCCATTCATTCTTTCATGTACATGGATCAGTCGTCCTGGTCCCTGGGCAGAGAAACAGCCCCAAAGCATGATGCTGCCATTCCCATGCTTCACAGTAGGTATGGTGTTCTTTGGATGCAACTCAACATTCTTTCTCCTCCAAACACGACAAGTTGTGTTTCTACCAAACAGTTCTACTTTGGTTTCATCTGACTATATGACATTCTCCCAATACTCTTCTGAATCATCCAAATGTTCTCTAGCAAACTTCAGACGGGCCCGGACATGTAATGGCTTAAGCAGGGGGACACGTCTGGCACTGCAGGTTCGGAGTCCCTGGCGGCATAGTGTGTTACTGATGGTAGACTGTGTAACGTTGGTACCAGCTCTCTGCAGGTCATTCACTAGGTCCCCCTGTGTGGTTCTGGGATTTTTGCTCACAGTTCATGAGATCATTTTGACCCCACAGGGTGAGATCTTGTGTGGAGCCCCAGATCGGGGGAGATTACCAGTGGCCTTGTATATCTTCCATTTTCTAATTATTGCTCCCACAGTTGATTTCTTCACACCAAGCTGCTTGTCTATTGCAGATTCAGTCTTCCCAGACTGGTGCAGGGCTACAATTATGTTTCTGGTGTCCTTCGACAGCTCTTTGGTCTTCACCATAGTGGAGTTTGGAGTGTGACTGTTTGAGGTTGCGAACAGGTGTCTTAAATACTGATTACAAGTTCAAACAGGTGCCAGTACTACAGGTAATGAATGGAGGACAGAGGAGCCTCTTAAAGAAGAAGTTACAGGTCTGTGAGAGCCAGAAATCTTGTTTGTTTGTAACTGATCAAATACTTATTTTCCACCAAAATTTGAAAAAAATTTCTTTCCAAATCAGACAATGTGATCTTCAGGATTTGTTTTCTCATTTTGTCTCTCATAGTTGAGGCCTACCTATGATGTCAATTACAGGCCTCTCTCATCTTTTTAAGTTGGAGAACTTGCACAATTGGTGGATGACTAAATACTTTTTTTCCCCACTGTGTCACTTAAACATGAGCCATGTATGTCGGAGTCGGAGTCGTGGAGTCGGTTTCATGGAAATTGAGGAGTCGGAGGTTTGGCTTACCGACTCCACAGCCCTGGTTCTTATTACCAGAAATCGCACTCATCCAAAAAACGCAAAAGACGCGGCGGGCGCAAACATACCAAATCTGCCAGGAATGACCACACGCCGCAGAAAAAAACTTAACTTCTGAAGACTTGGCCTTGTGCTTAAATTTCGTGCCAGATAGGAACTTTGATTTATTTACAATACTGTTGGATGTCAACATATTTATTTGCAATCTTGCAGTCAAAAAACATTTTTTTGAGCCAAATCGTGAACAGCACTCATTGTTTTTTCCCAATGAATTTCGTTGCTTAATTTTTTTGAGCAAAAATTATTCATGTGTCTCCAGGCTCTACAAGATGATGATTTTTCCAGAGAGAGAAGTATCCGGTTTAGAGCAAATTGTATGGATAGGTTCCAGGATGCAATTGAACAAGAACTAAAAAAAACTTGATACTTCTACTAAATCTGCAAAATGCCACAACAATTTAACTCCAGCGCAACTCTCTGCAGTACATGAACTAAAACAACTGTCTTACATTACCATCAATATGTCAGACATAGGAGGCCTAGTGGTGGTCATGGATTAAGATATGTATAAATAATAGATCATGTCCATGTTACAGGATACATCACTTACAAACATCTTATGCATGATCCTTCCCATAAATTTCAAAAGAACACATTGAGAATTATTGATGATGGATTTTATTGGTTTAGTGGTCCTTATTAGGTCATAACGAGATTATTTAGTAGTGGATCATCCTATTTTACTTATTCTCCATGCACTTTCCAAAGTTCATAAAGCAGTTATGCTTATCCCAATGAGACGGATAGTCTCAGGTATAGGATCAATTACAGAGCACCTTAGTGAATAGCTAGACTCCCTTCTTCAACCATTATCCCAGAGAACACCAAGATTTCTTAAAGACTCCAGAGACATACTAGAACAATTTGCTAATGTTACTTTGTTAGAGGACTCTTCCTGGTTAAGTTACGACGTCGCCGCTTTATATACTTCGATTTTCCAAGACATTGTTATCGAAGCTTTTGAATTTCATCTGTCAAGATATAGTGCTTATTCTAGTTGTATACAAACTTCTGTTTGTATATTGTTCAAGTAACTCAATTTCTCATGGTACATAATTATTTTTTCTTTGACAATGATTTTTTTCTTCAGTGCAGGGGGGTGTCCATGGGTGCGAAGCACTCAACCTCTTTAGATAACCTAGTGATGTCCTTTAGGGAGCAGAATTATTTGTACTCTGAACAGAATCCATTTTTTTCTCATTTGTTCTGGTAGTGCAGATACATTGACGATATGCTCTTCATCTGGAGGGGTGATGTATCTTCCATACCAGAATTCGTTCAGTATTTGAATAATAATCACGGTAATTTTTCATTTAACTTATGTTGCTAATCCATATTCTATTTCATTTTTAGACATACAACTAGAAGGCATTTGTGATAAATTGATTTCCACTTCTACCTTTTTCAAACCGTTGTCAGGTAACACAATCTTACATGCCAACAGTAGCCATCCATGGCACACTGTTACGTTCGCGCCCGGACTGACTGGGGTGAGCGTGATTAGTGATCCCACTGTACCATGAACCGAGGAGTGCCTGGAGGGGCGTAACTAAGTATCAACCCGATCCGACCAAGATCGCACGGCGGCTTAGTCGACTCCGTGGACCAAGGAGGAACCGAGCAGAGGGACCAGGTGCGACTTCAGGTCAGACCCCGGTCACAGTTGTTGACCCACACCGGGGAATGCAGGAACAGGCAGGTTAGACTGGCATACAGGCAGGTGGGTATTGGCAAGTACGGCTGGTATGCAGACAGGTGGGTACTGGCAAGTACGGCTGGTATGCAGACAGGTGGGCACTGGCAAGCACGGCTGGTATGCAGACAGGTGTGCACTAGCAAGCACGGCTGTAATGCAGACAGGTGGGCACTGGCAAGCATGGCTGAAGTGCAGACCGGGAGGTACTAGCAGGTTGGAGTGCAGGCTGGATAGGGAGACAGGTACAGAGCCGAAGAGACAAGCAGAGTAAAGCAAAACCGCCAGAGCGGATGACAAGGCAGAGCAGAGAGGAACTGCTGGTGCGGTGAGCAAGCAGAGCGGAGCAAAAACCGCAGGTGCGGTGGGCAAGGCAGAGCAGAGTGGAACCGCCGGAGCGGTGGACAAGGCAGAGTAGAGAGAAACCGCAGGTGTGGTGGACAAGGCAGAGCAGAGAGAAACCGCCGGAGCGGTGGGCAAGGCAGAGCAGAGAGAAGCCGCCGGAGCGGTGGGTAAGTCAGAGCAGAGAGAAGCCGCTGGAGCATTGGGTAAGGCAGAGCAGAGAGAAACCGCCGGAGCGGTGGGTAAGGCAGAGCAGAGGGAAACCGCCAGAGTGGTGGGCAAGTCAGAGCAGAAAGAAACTGCTGGAGCGGTGGGCAAGTCAGAGCAGAGAGAAACCGCCGGAGCGGTGGGCAAGTCAGAGCAGAGAGAAACCACCGGAGCGGCGGGCAAGACAGAGCGGAGCGAAACCGCAGGTGCGGTGGACAAGGCAGAGCAGAGCGGAACCGCCGGAGCAGTGGGCAAGGCAGAGCAGAGAGAAGCCGCCGGAGCGGTGGGTAAGTCAGAGCATAGAGAAGCCGCCGGAGCGGAGGGTAAGGCAGAGCAGAGAGAAACCACCGGAGCGGTGAGTAAGGCAGAGCAGAGGAAAACCGCCGGATCGGTGGGCAAGTCAGAGCAGAGAGAAACCGCCGGAGCGGTGGGCAAGACAGAGCGGAGCTAAACCGCAGGTGCGGTGGACAAGGCATAGAGGACAGGGCTCTGTTCACATGGAACAGACTGGAAAATACAGAGGAAGGGAAAAGGGACAAGCAGAACCAGATACACACAGGTACTTCCTATGAAGTAGCGAGTGGACACAAAACTCAAAAACAGAAGTACAGAGACAACGAGTTGGAGTTAGGTGCAGGTTCAGATACTGCAGGAAAAGGAAAGGTACGGACATAGAGAGAAACAGGTAACAGGCTAGGATACAGTTCAGACAGGAACTGCTACTGCAAAGAGATACAAGAACGAGCCTGGGTATACAGCCCCCAGAGATGGCGGAAACGGACAAGAAGTAACAGATAACAGGTCTGGGTATGCAGCCCCCAGAGACGGCGGAAACAGACAAGAAGTAGAGCTGGACCTTGCAATTTCAGAGTCAAGGAGCACACTGAATGTTAGTGTTGCTCAGGCATCTCCTACTGGGTGGAGGGGGTTTAAATATATAGTGACTCACAGCAATAGGCTGGAGACGCATTAGGGGTGCGCCCACAGCAGCTATAAGAATCAGGAAGTAACCGGGCCGCCGCCCTAAGCAGTCAGTCAAGAGACATGCACACAGCATGAACTGGAGCACGGTTTGTAGGCTGGACTGACAGGTAAGATTGCGGTCTTGCATAGTGGGAGGTGGTGCACTATGCAAGCACGCCGCCAGGGATGTTACACACACTATCAAATCAATACCAGTAAGTGAATTCACACGCATTAAAGGAATTGCAGTGATGATAATAATCTTGCTGTTGAACTTGAACATTCTCCTAAGAAATTGGGAAAAAGGAGTTACCCCCAATGGTTCTTAAATAGAGCCACCAATATTACATCTGGAAAAGGTCACCAAGATTTAATTACATACAAACAGAATCCCAATACTAATGTGGGAAATAAACCAGTTTTATCTTTACAATTTAGCTCTCAGTTTAATCAAATCAAAGCTATTGTTCTCAAACATATTCCTATGCTGTAATAAGACATCATTCTTTCTAATATATTGGAACCTGGTTGTCTAGTTATAGCTAAGAGAGCAGTTACCTTGGGTAACATTTTATCCCCGAGTTTTTTTTCAATCCCAAAACATCACATAGAACCTGGTTAGACAATCCCATTTTTTTCAAGTGATGTGGTAATCAATGCAGAACTTGCTAACATTCCATGATATCATGCACTCTTACCAATCATGATGGTTAACTGCAACACATGAAATGTGGTTTATATTATAAACTGTATGGAATGTAATGTTATGTATGTGGGTTGCACCACTAGGAAGTTAAAGGTCCGTATATGTATTTATTTTACTCAACTATATAGTGCCATTAATTCCACAGTGCTTTACAGACATTATGGGCACTGTCCCCATTGGGGTCTCACAATCTAAATTCCCTATCAGTATGTCTTTATAATGTGGGAGGAAACTGGAGAACCCGGAGGAAGCCCATGCAAAGACGGGGAGAATATACAAACTCCTTGCAGATGTTGTCCTTGGTGGGATCAGAGCATTTGTCTAACATAACCTCCTCTTCCAGCTCTCATCGCGCAGTGTCACATGCATCCAGGCATTTTATTACTCACCATGAACGTCAAATTGCCTCCCTTAAAGGGAATCTGTCACCCACTTGGGACTAATCTGACCTCTAATATGGGCATAAAGGTGATAGAAATGTAAATCTATACATATCTGTGTGCCTCATATTAGAGGTCTTGTTGTCTTTTTATTCCTACAAGTTTCTTATGTGTTTCAGTCCCGGGGACTGTAAGAAATCCCCGCCTCCTGTGTGAATTACAATGCTTCCCTCCTCCTCTGCATGTCGCAGTGCCTGGATTTGGCTGCTGCAACTGCACATGACAGGGCACTGTGACATGCATGGGAGGAAAACATTGTAATTCACACCTATGTACATATACCCACAGTGAGCTATTACCATTAGATTTGACAAGGAACGTCGGAGAGCGTTTGAAACGCTTTACTCTTGACTGCATAGCTTTTGATCACATTATGGATCCATGCATTTAAATTTTAATGATGTAACTGAACAAATTTTAGAATTTTAAGAAGCTGGAAAATGTCCCTTTTTTTCTTGGGTTGCTCACGTGAAGTCATACGTTTTTCCTGCTTCTGCACGCCAACAGCAGTCCAGGTGAGCTGGTTACCACTCCACTAACAACCAATTAACTCTATACCATGTGTGGCACCCCAGGGGTCTGGTTTCCACAGTAATAGCAATATTACGTCTGAGAGCAGGTGGGAGGTCTCCTGGTCAGGAATCCTATGCATGCCACACCTCCTGCCCAGTCCTGGGAGGGGAAGAACTTCCCCTATATAAAACTAGGGCTGAGGCAGGGTTAGAGAGAAGAAGAGGAGTCCCAGACAGAGACACAGTCTGGTCTGGAGTGTAGCAAAAGCAAGGAAAGAAAGATCAGGAGCTCAGTGGGAGCAGTGCTAAAAGGAGTCAGGGGCTGGAAGCTGTAGAGCTCGCCCTGATTGAAGAGTTCTCACCGGACCCGGAGTCCGAGGCTGTGGGGACTAATCCTTACCCAGCAGCAGAAACCGACCGGCAGGGGATTTCAGGTCCTCTGGCCCAGAAACCCGAAGGCACGGTCACACGCAAGGGACCAGCACCGCCGTCGAGGAGCGGAAGCTACCAGAAGGCCCCGAGTCACCGGCCATACGGGTGAGCACCACACGGTACACTCAGGGACGTGGGCTACTTTTACCCGCCTCTAGCAAGGTAGCCAGAAGAGTACAATTAGTTGGGGAGGCCTACAACTCCGCCTGGCCAGGGGAGATCCTATCTGCTCACAGACTGACCAGGCCCCGATCGCTAGCCAGTACTCCGGGAGGGTCTACCTTTGCCACCAGTAAAGACCCTGAACTACACCGCACCGTCTCTGAGTGGTTCCTGGTGCCTGCGTGCAACTCTGCTAACCCCATCATTCACGTCGGCTGCCCTGAGGCCATACCCCTCCCGTTGGGGGTTATACCATCCACGCTGCACATCCGTACCACCGGCCTCAGCGGTCTGCCCTGCAGCGGCGGCTTCATAGCCGCATTCAACGGGTGGCGTAGTCGAACACTCTAACATCTACTGCTAAAGACTGCCATTTAGTTTGACACCCTGGGCACGGACCGGGTCACCGCCACGAGGACTACTACCCCCAACAGATCCGGCTCCGGGTATTCCCCGCGTGCGCAACGCTGCACCACAGCACAGGCCCAGGGGGCGCGTCAACTTTTGGCGTAGTCGGCAGGATTTCGTGCCCGCAACCACCGGGTACTGCGTGCCTGAAAAAGAGACTTTTAAACTTACCTGTGGTGAAGATTCCCGCCATCCGACGCCATCTTCTACCTTCTTCCCGCCATCCGTGGAGTTTTCCCGCCGTTGGACGCCATCTTCTGCCTTCTTCCCGCCATCCGTGGAGTTTTCCCGCCGTTGGACGCCATCTTGAAGACGCCGCGCGGGAAGAAGAGGGGCGTGGACTCCGAAAGCGCGCGAGAACTGGAGCTCCGCCTCACGTCCGGACGTTGCGTAAGGTCCTGGAAGGAGCCCAGCAGACGCCGACGTCACAGGAGCGCGACGGAAGGTCCTCGACCCTGACGATCCACTGCGGAGCCGCGGCCTACGGAAGAGGATCATCGCAAGGTAGGCCACGGTCCACTAGGGGGGAGGAGGATGTCGGATACGGAGGAGAGCTTCACTGCCACAGCCACCGCCAGCGCCACCGCTGCAGCGGTCATGCCTTTCACGATGCCCTATATCCCGGGGGCAGCCTGGCTACCCCAGTACTGGAGTCACATACCCTGAATGACTTTAGAGAAAAGCTGGATAGCCTCTTCCAGGTGTACCCCCTCACAGAAGAGCAAAAAGTGAGCATCCTGGTGGCCCAACTAACCGGGGCAGCCCAAAGGGAGGTAAAGTCCTGGCCACCTGGGAGGAGGACTGTAGCAGGGATATTAACCCGGCTGAAGGACACCTTTGATACCCGCACCTCAGCTGAGATTAAGCTTAGATTCTACGGGTGCAAACAGCGAGCACATGAGAATATAAGGGACTATGCACTAAACCTACAAGAGGCCCTGAGAGCCATTAAGCAGACCGACCCTGACGGCGTGGGAAACGAGGACAGGCTGTTGACCGAACAATTTATAGAGGGACTATATTGCAATGCCCACCGAACCCAGTTGCGGGCAATGGCCTTACAGGATCCTCATCTGGACTTTGCACAGTTCAAGGACAGAGCCATCCGCGTGCTCCGAGAACCGGCACCGGGTGGCGTTGTGGCCCACAGGCGCCCTACTACCGCTTACCACCAGGAGGCGGCGCCCTTGTCGGCAGGGCCTGTGGGAGCTGATGCGCAGGCTTTGAACAATGACCCGGCTCCAGACCTGCACCATCAGGTCCAAGAGCTAGCTAAAAGCGTAGCTGCGCTAACCCGAACTGTGCAGTCTTTACAGGTTGCTGCTCCAGGGAAGATCCAGCTGGCATCCGGACCGGAGGACATCCCGTGGCGTCGACCAAGGAGGACCCCACCGGCCAGAGGAAGACCCAGCGACCGATACAACGAGGACGGACAACCCATCTGCCGCCGCTGCAATCAACCCGGACATATGGCAAGGTACTGTCCTTTAAACTGGCACAACCTGGGGTAGAGGGCCAACCCCCAGGCATAAGATCATCAGGCCCATCGAACTGGTGTGACAAATACGTGGGAGGACGTCCAGTCTTGCCTGTGGTACTGGATGGCATTCCTATGAGTGCCCTACTTGACACCGGGTCACAGGTCACCACCATCCCGTACGTGCTCTTCAAGCAGTACTGGAATGACTCGGATATAACCCGCTACCCTGACGACGACTTGAGTATCATTGCCAGCAATGGTCAGCCCGTGCCACAGATCGGATTTAAAGAGATGACCATTAAAATCGGTAGAGTCGAACTGGCAGCACAGGGACTGATCATTGTAGACATTGACATACGCGAGAGTCACCCAAAGATAACTCTAGGAACTAATGTGATTGAAAATTGTCTTGCAGAGGTGATTTTCATTTTACAGCAGGTTGCCAAGAACGCCAGCTCCGGCCAACAGCGAGTGCTCCAAAAAGAGATCCAGGCACTGATGCGGCGGCAACAGGTGGAACTCTCCGGTGGTGAGATTGGAAGCGTGAGAATGTGTGACCCTTTCCCTATTGCCATGCCCCCAAAAAGTGAAATGATGATTTGGTGCCGGGCAGCTATTGGTCTAAGAGGTAGAGACTACCAAGCAATGGTAGAACCCGTCTACTCAGACAGTAGGCCCACCATTTTGACAGCACGGGGGGTGGTTGAGGTACGCCATGGGAGGGTGCCCGTTCGCATAATAAACATCGGGAAAAGGGAAGTGTACCTGCCCCGGTATGCTACGCTAGCCAAATTGTATACCATCAATCAAAATTCTGTACAGTCCGTGGAACCCTTGCCTCCATCTCATCCAGAGGAGGGTAACGGCTCTAAGAAAACAATAGAGGACTGGTGTCAGCAACTACATTTGGGTACTGACTCCACTCCCTCACACCAGAAACAGGGAGTCTATCGGGTGGTTCAAGAGTACGAGAGAGTGTTTAGTAAACACCCGTTAGACTTCGGGCGAGTAAAGGGGGTAGAACATCACATCCCCACGGGAGACCATCCTCCCATAAAGGAGAGGTATCGTCCCGTACCCCCTGCACACTACCAACACGCCAAGGGAATGCTTAGAGACATGAAGGAGGCTGGGGTAATCAGGGATAGCTGTAGCCCCTGGGCAGCTCCACTAGTCTTGGTTAAAAAGAAAGACAACACTATGAGAATGTGTGTAGATTACCGGAAAATCAACCGTATCACACACAAAGATGCGTACCCCTTACCAAGGATAGAGGAGTCTTTGGCTGCTTTAAAATCTGCTAACTTCTTCTCCACTTTGGATCTCACTAGCGGGTACTGGCAGGTTCCTGTAGCAGAGGCGGACCGGGAGAAGACCGCATTCACCACCCCGATGGGACTTAGCGAGTTTACCTGCATGCCGTTCGGACTCTGCAACGCACCAGGAACCTTCCAACGGTTGATGGAATGCTGTCTGGGACACCGAAACTTCGAGACGGTCCTGTTATACCTGGACGATGTCATCGTCTACTCCAAGACCTACGAGGACCACCTGAAACACCTGGCAGAAGTGTTCGAAGCCCTGGCAAACTACGGCCTAAAGGTGAAACCCTCCAAGTGTCACCTCCTGAAACCAAGGGTGCAGTACCTGGGACACGTGGTGAGTGCTGACGGAGTGGCTCCCGACCCTGATAAGATCACCGCGATTAAGGAATGGCCAAGACCCTCCAGCGTAAAGGAAGTGCGGCAGTTCCTCGGGTTGGTAGGCTACTACCGAAGGTTCATTCCCGGTTTCACCAAAAAGGCAGCTCCTATGCAGGACCTCCTGATAGGCCAGTCCAGGAAGGCCAAGAACCAGAAGCCGCTCTTCAGATGGGAGAAGCTGGAAGAAGAGTCCTTCCGCCAGCTGAAGATGGCCCTCACGGGGGATGAAATCCTGGCTTACCCTGATTACAGCCAGCCCTTTATCCTCTACACCGACGCAAGTAACATCGGGCTAGGAGCTGTACTGTCCCAGATCCAGCAGGGGAAGGAACGGGTAATTGCTTACGCCAGCCGAAAACTGCGACCCACCGAAAGAAACCCTGAGAATTACAGCTCATTCAAGCTAGAATTCCTGGCAGTGGTGTGGGCAGTCACCGAACGCTTTAGGCACTACCTCGCCTCTTCCCGGTTCACCGTGTACACGGATAACAACCCGTTGACACACCTGGATACGGCAAGACTCGGTGCCCTGGAGCAGAGATGGATGGCCCGCCTGTCCAACTATGAGTTCACGATCAAATACCGGGCAGGACGCTCCAATACCAACGCGGATGCCTTGTCCAGAATGCCAAACCTACCGGACGTAGGGGAAGATCCAGAGGAACTGGAAGAAGTTGAACTCCCCGCGTTCCACCGTCATGGGACTATCCAGTATTCCCACCGTGTAAGGGGTAAGCAATCTGCTACGTTCAACCCCTTACCTCATTACAACTGGGCGGAAACGCAAGACAGTGACCCCGCCGTCCGACTGGTGAAGGAGATGCTGACTCAGCCAGATGCCCGCCTTGACCCAGACGCTCCGGAGGAGGCCAAGCAACTGTGGGTTGAGAAGAGTCGACTGTTACTTTACAAGGGGAAGTTGTGCCGCAGAATGGTTAACTCCCGGACGCATGAACTGATCTGGCAAGTAGTGGTGCCAAGAAGAGACGCGGCTATGGTACTGGAAGCATACCACAACGGAGCTGGGCACTTCGGATGGAAGAAGCTGGAGTTCCTGCTGCGCGGGCGGTTCCATTGGGTAGGCATGAGAGGAACCATCGAGAGGTGGTGCAGAGACTGTGGACCGTGCCACCTAAGAAGGAAGGACCGTGCCAGCCAGAAGACTCCCTTGCAGCCCATCATCACCCGACAGCCACTGGAACTGGTAGCCCTGGACCATGTGAAACTGGCTCCAAGCAGATCTGGGTATGTCTACGCCCTCACAATCGTAGATCATTACTCCCGGTTCCTGGTGGTGGTCCCGGTCAAGGACTTAACGGCTCAAACAGCAGCTAGAGCCTTCCAGCAGCACTTCTGCCGTCCACACGGATACCCAGAACAGGTGCTGACGGACCAAGGACCTGCCTTTGAAGCGGAAGTCTTCCAGGAGTTCTGCACTCTGTATGGCTGCCGGAAGATAAGAACAACACCCTATCATCCACAAACCAATGGACTCTGCGAGAAAATGAACCAGGTGGTGATAGATCTTCTGAAAACATTGCCCCTGGAAGAACGCAGTCTGTGGCCTGAGAAACTGCCTGATCTGGTGGACCTATACAACCACATCCCTGTAGGTTCTACCAACTGTACCCCGGCTTACCTAATGAGAGCAAGACCTGGTAAGCTGCCTGTTGACCTGGATATGGGAGTCCTGACACCCGAGGACACTTCACCAGAAGCAGACTGGGACACAGAGAGGCAGCAGCAGTACCGGAAAGTACAGGAGAGCGTTGAGAGAAGTCTCTGTCAAGCTAGAGAAAGACAGGAGAAGACTTACAACCAGTATGCTCCCGCTGTTCCCCTGGTACCTGGAGAGCAGGTCTTGAAGAGGAAGAGACGGCTCCACAAGTTGGACGACCAGTGGGAGAAGGACCAGTACACCGTACTGCCCTCAAGCCATGAGAACCCGAAAGTCTGCACAATCAGTAAGGATGGAGGAGAAACCACAGCCATTGTATCCCGAGATCACCTGAAGAAGTGTCCCGAACAGCTACGGAACCCTGAAGAAGAACAAGAAGACCCTCGACCCGCAGAGGAAAGGGAAGGTATGGTCAGTACTGTGCTCGGAGACTTCCCTCGGTCTTGGACTCAAGTCAATGGCGCTGTTGTGGTACCCGTCCTCACCTTCCTCCAACCAGCATCCCAAGTGCCTACGGAGAAACAGGTAGAGCTGGAAGAGCAGCCGGTCCAGGAGGCAGAAGACCCCACACAAGCAGACCAGGAGAATCAACCCTCTGCTTATAGTGAGCCTGCCATACCCCTAGTGAGCCAAAGAGCCCGTAGACAGCTGCCCAGTTTACCTTTGACAGCTCCTACACCCTGTAGCTCAGGACCAGTCAGTAAGCTCCGTAGGTCTACTAGGGCCACTAGAGGCCAGTTGCCCGTACGTTGGAGGATTTAAAGTGCTCAAACTGTTTTATTTGTATTTACCTGTTTATTGTTGCTTGTAAATAATTATGTATTTCCAGTTATTTTATAGGTGTCAGTTATGGATTATCCGGAATCCTTTGTATATATGTTTGGAGCGTAACCCAGGAAAGGACTAAGACTGTTAAAGACTCGGGGTAGGACAGACCCCTACCTGGTTACGGCTCCCTGTTCCTTGGTGAAATGGACACCCTTGTTTTCTTCAAAAACTGCACCCGGTTGCGGACACGCCGTGACCATCCTAATGTGTTTTTCTGTATTGTACTGTTTCTGTTTATAACTTGTTATGTTTACAAAAATATGTTTAGTCCCGGAGTACTAAATTTTACTAGGGGGGAATGTGGCACCCCAGGGGTCTGGTTTCCACAGTAATAGCAATATTACGTCTGAGAGCAGGTGGGAGGTCTCCTGGTCAGGAATCCTATGCATGCCACACCTCCTGCCCAGTCCTGGGAGGGGAAGAACTTCCCCTATATAAAATTAGGGCTGAGGCAGGGTTAGAGAGAAGAAGAGGAGTCCCAGACAGAGACACAGTCTGGTCTGGAGTGTAGCAAAAGCAAGGAAAGAAAGATCAGGAGCTCAGTGGGAGCAGTGCTAAAAGGAGTCAGGGGCTGGAAGCTGTACAGCTCGCCCTGATTGAAGAGTTCTCACCGGACCCGGAGTCCGAGGCTGTGGGGACTAATCCTTACCCAGCAGCAGGAACCGACCGGCAGGGGATTTCAGGTCCTCTGGCCCAGAAACCCGAAGTCACGGTCACACGCAAGGGACCAGCACCGCCGTCGTGGAGCGGAAGCTACCAGAAGGCCCCGAGTCACCGGCCATACGGGTGAGCACCACACGGTACACTCAGGGACGTGGGCTACTTTTACCCGCCTCTAGCAAGGTAGCCAGAAGAGTACAATTAGTTGGGGAGGCCTACAACTCCGCCTGGCCAGGGGAGATCCTATCTGCTCACAGACTGACCAGGCCCCGATCGCTAGCCAGTACTCCGGGAGGGTCTACCTTTGCCACCAGTAAAGACCCTGAACTACACCGCACCGTCTCTGAGTGGTTCCTGGTGCCTGCGTGCAACTCTGCTAACCCCATCATTCACGTCGGCTGCCCTGAGGCCATACCCCTCCCGTTGGGGGTTATACCATCCACGCTGCACATCCGTACCACCGGCCTCAGCGGTCTGCCCTGCAGCGGCGGCTTCATAGCCGCATTCAACGGGTGGCGTAGTCGAACACTCTAACATCTACTGCTAAAGACTGCCATTTAGCTTGACACCCTTGGCACGGACCGGGTCACCGCCACGAGGACTACTACCCCCAACAGATCCGGCTCCGGGTATTCCCCGCGTGCGCAACGCTGCACCACAGCACAGGCCCAGGGGGCGCGTCACCATGCTTCCTCTGAACCTCCTTTTTGGCTCTCCCTTGAATCCCCAGGATGTCACCCATAGGCGGATTATAATGAGGGCAATCTGGGCTTTATTTTCATCCTAATCACCAATCTAATCTTTTTTCTAATATATTTTAATTAAAAATTTCCTATTCTTCCCTAACTACACTAACTGCTTTATTTTCTTTCTACTACTTACTCAGTGCATGCTGGGATGCTCAAACAAAGCGTTATCAGGGGCCCTCCCTGAAATAAAAAAAATCATTAATTTCAGGGGCTGGGCTAGTCCCTGTTCTATTGAGCATGAATAGGATGTTAATTCTGATGGATGCTCAGTAGATTCTTGTCACTGTGCACTGTTCTTCTCAGTGCACAGTGACAATGCGCTCTCTCACTTGCGGGGATAGCGTTGGTCTCTGCTCGCTAGTTCTTTATTGACACTGTACAATGACAGTGCGTTCTGTTGCCGGCTCGTCACATTTGATCAACGCTGGTGAGGGAGTGGAGTGCATTGCTACTTATTGTTTTTAAGTTAGGATGTTAGAAGGTTAAAAGGTTGGTAGCAAATTTTGATTTTGTTCAATTTACAAAACCTATTTTTTTTAGAAACAACTTCAATTTTAAAGTGAATTTTGAGGGGTTAATAGTTAGGAAACTCACAAACAATACTCATTTTAAAATCTGCTCCCCTCAAAGTATTCAAAATCTATTCTATTTAACCCCTCAGATGTTTCACAGCAATTATCAACATTACATTTTTTTTTCATTAAAATGTTGCTTAAGCCTCACTTTTTATAATTTCACCTGGGGTAAAGAGCCCAACTACACATTTTTTCTACTACAATTACCATTTTGGGTTACATTACATTCTCTTATCTTCAATTTATGGGTTGCAGAATGAACAAAAAAAAACAGCAATTCAGGAACTGTTTATTTTTTATTTTTCCACCATTCACAGTGAAGTAAAAGATAACTTTGTTTTTGGAATCAATACAATTACAGCAATACCAGATTTATGTTTTGCTACTTTTTCACAATAAAAGCTACTTTTTACAAAACATCATTTGTTTTTGCATCGGCATATTCTGAGAGCTATAACCTTTATTTTTTCACCGTAAAAAAACATACAAGGGCTTGGTTTTTAGAGGACTGAGTTGACTTTTTATTCCATTTCTTTGGTATCAGCATGATAAAAAAAAAATACATTTTGGCTTGTTTTTTTACTTATTTCTTCCAGAGTTCACTATACGGGATAAATAATGTGACAGTTTTACAGCTCGATTAGTTCTGGGTGTGGTGACACCAAACATTTGTACTTTCTTTTGTTTTATGAAAAAAAAAACAGAGTTTTTAGAAGTGAAACATCTTTCCATCATTTTTTGGGGGAATTTGCTTTGTTCTAGCTTTCTATATATTTTTGCAAATTTTATTGGACTTACTTTTTCATTTGTTTTTTTTTTGTAGTTCCACTATAGGGCTTGAACTTTTAGTGGTTTGATTGCTGGTCTAGTATGCTGCAATACACATGTACTGCAGTGCATTAGACCTGTCAGTTTTACACTTACAGGAGGTCTGTTAGACCCCGCTTATGACAGGTCCTAATAGGGTACCAAAGCTGGCAGTAAGGAAATCAGTCATACCTTTTCCAAGCGTAAATTTGTCTCCTGTTGACAGTCGTGAGGATTGCGAGAACATTGTTTATCCCACCCACTGGTAAAGGGGCTAACTGTAGACAAAGCAAATAATACTGTCTGAACAAACACGTGAGACATAACAGAATGCATGTACAAATGAAGCATAAATGTGAACACCCCTCTTTTGTCATGTCATGTGAATTTGTCAGCACAGAATGACTGTTCAAACCAAGTACAGGCGCTTGGTGCATCATGGTGTGGCCAATCATTTATATACACCTTTCCACCTGCTTGAACTGCATCTATCTCCACCGATCTCTGGCACTATGAAGTTAGAGCTGTCAAACATGAGGTGGGGGGGGGTGGGGATTGAGGGAAAACAGGCAGGTTGGTAGATGTAATTAAATGATTGACCATGCCATGATGCACTAAGCAGCGGCACTTAGTATGAACAGTCATTCTGTACCTAGTCCCTTTAAAAGCCAGAAAGTAGAAGTATGAGAAAAAATGACCACATTTTGTCAGTGTGGCACCTGCTTTTCTTGTATTTAAAAAAAATACAGTACAGACCAAAAGTTTGGACACACCTTCTCATTTAAAGATTTTTCTGTATTTTCATGACTATGAAAATTGCACATTCACACTGAAGGCATCAAAACTATGAATTAACACATGTGGAATTATATAATTAACAAAAAAGTGTGAAACAACTGAAAATATGTCTTATATTCTAGGTTCTTCAAAGTAGCCACCTTTTGCTTTAATGACTGCTTTGCACACTTTTGGCATTCTCTTGTTGAGCTTCAAGAGGTAGCCACCGGAAAAGGTTTTCACTTCACAGGTGTGCCCGGTCAGGTTTAATAAGTGGGATTTCTTGCCTTATAAATGGAGTTGGGACCATCAGTTGTGTTGTTCAGAAGTCAGGTGGATACACAGCTGATAGTCCTACTGAATAGACTGTTAGAATTTGTATTATGGCAAGAAAAAAGCAGCTAAGTAAAGAAAAACGAGTGGCCATTATTACCTTAAGAACTGAAGGTCAGTCAGTGCGAAAAATTGGGAAAACTTTGAAAGTGTCCCCAAGTGCAGTTGCAAAAACCATCAAGCGCTACAAAGAAACTGGCTCACATGAGCACCGCCCCAGGAAAGGAAGACCAAGAGTCACCTCTGCTTCTGAGGATAAGTTTATCCGAGTCACCAGCTTCAGAAATCGCAGGTTGACAGCAGCTCAGATTAGAGACCAGGTCAATGCCACACAGAGTTCTAGCAGCAGACACATCTCTTCAACAACTGTTAAGAGGAGACTTTGTGCTGCAGGCCTTCATGGTAAAATAGCTGCTAGGAAACCACTGCTAAGGACAGGCAACAAGCAGAAGAGACTTGTTTGGCCTAAAGAACACAAGGAATGGACATTAGATCAGTGGAAATCTGTGCTTTGGTCTGATGAGTCCAAATTTGAGATCTTTGGTTCCAACCACCGTGTCTTTGTGCGACGCAGAAAAGGTGAACGGATGGACACTACATGCCTGGTTCCCACCGTGAAGCATGGAGGAGGAGGTGTGAGGATGTGGGGGTGCTTTGCTGGTGACACTGTTGGGGATTTATTCAAAATTGAAGGCATACTGAACCAGCATGGCTACCATAGCATCTTGCAGCGGCATGCTATTCCATTCGGTTTGCGTTTACGTTGGACCATCATTTATTTTTCAACAGGACAATGACCCCAAACACATCTCCAGGCTGTGTAAGGGCTATTTGACCAAGAAGGAGAGTGATGGGGTGCTACGCCAGATGACCTGGCCTCCACAGTCACCAGACCTGAACCCAATCGAGATGGTTTTGAGTGAGCTGGACCGCAGAGTGAAGGCAAAAGGGCCAACAAGTTCTAAGCGTCTCTGGGAACGCCTTCAAGATTGTTGGAAGACCATTTCCGGTGACTACCTCTTGAAGCTCATCAAGAGAATGCCAAGAGTGTGCAAAGCAGTCATCAAAGCAAAAGGTGGCTACTTTGAAGAACCTAGAATATAAGACATATTTTCAGTTGTTTCACACTTTTTTGTTAAGTATATAATTCCACATGTGTTAATTCATAGTTTTGATTCCTTCAGTGTGAATGTACAATTTTCATAGTCATGAAAATACAGAAAAATCTTTAAATGAGAAGGTGTGTCCAAACTTTTGGTCTGTACTGTATATATATTTTGAAAGCTTCTCCTGTTCATTAAACAGTAAAAAACAGACAGCACTCTGATGACAACCAAAAAATGGCATCTGCGTGCTATCCATTTTTTTCATGGACCCATTCACTTGAGCCATAATTAAAGAAAAAAAATGGCCATCTTTTTTTTTTTAAGAAAATCTGTCGAAAAAACAACAACAAACAGATAAGTGAACATGTCCATAGACTATAATGGCTATGCATTATATCCTGGAAAAACATGGATAGAGCATGTACAATTGTGCTCAAAAGTTTACATACCCCGGCAGAATTTTTACTTTCTTGGCCCTGTTTCAGAGAATATGAATGATAACAAAAAAACTTTTTCTCCACTCATGGTT
Organism: Phyllobates terribilis; assembly: GCF_046119375.1. Taxonomy (NCBI): domain Eukaryota; kingdom Metazoa; phylum Chordata; class Amphibia; order Anura; family Dendrobatidae; genus Phyllobates; species Phyllobates terribilis. Next base: position 169,306,218 of record NW_027362765.1, read on the forward strand.
ATTGGTTGAGTGATTTGCTTTCCCCATGACTCACAATCCAGAAACGTCAGTGGCTGGATGAAGGATGCAAGAGTCTGTCTGGATCCCAGAAACGCACTCAGCTTTTATGCACACACACTGATTACAAGCAAACAGGTCACAGGTGAGGATGTTACCTTTAGTAGACATTTAAACCTATTTGTGTCAAATTCTGTGCATGTTATCAGGCCAAAATCACCAGGGTATGTGAACTTTTGATCGGGGTCATTTGGATGTTTTTTGTTGTCATTAAGATTTAAAAAGAGAAAACACAGTAGTTTGACGATAAATGGCTTCACCCAACCAATAACCATGAGTGGAAAAAAAGTTTTTTTTTTCATCATTCATATTCTCTGAAACAAGGCCAAGAAAGGAAAAATTCTGCCGGGGTATGTAAACTTTTGAGCACAATTGTACATGAAACACAGACATCTGTATGAGACCTCACTAGTAGAATTCCCTTTAGGTTTCACAGGTGATTGCCAGAAACAATTAATTGGGTAAAAATAAGGCCTATTTCACATGCTCCTTGTACATGGACCCATGCATGGATTGGCATGCCGGGTTTCCGGGCCTGAGATAACTTTAAACCAGTTAGCTGAGCTTGGAAGACCTAGCATTTGAGCTGGGCCTTCCTTTGTGAAAATGTCCGTGTTTCACAGATATGTGAAACCAACCTTAATGACTCTAAGGCCATGTGGACACGTTGAATATTTTGTCAGTTTTTTACCTCAGTATTTGTAAGCCAAAACCAGGAGTGGGTGATAAATACAGAAGTGGTGCACGTATTTCAATTATACTTTTCCTCTGATTGTTCCTCTCCTGGTTTTGGCTTATAAATGCTGAGGTAAAACCCTAACATAAAAGGTGTCCAAATCGAATCTCGTCACTTTAAAATTGGATTATTTGCCAATGATCTCCTTCTCTCACTTACAGATCCCCTTAATTCTATTAAAGAACTTCAATCCATATTAGACACATTTTTCAAAATCTCCTATTTCAAAATTAATACAGAAAAATCGAAAATCTTACATTTTAATTTAGATGATACTTTGAAAAATAATATAAAAACATTTCATCTTTTGCTTGGGAAGATGCTGAAATTACTTACTTGGGCATTATACTCACAAAAAATAAAAAATCCACAATTTCCTCTAATATGGAAATGATCTTAAAAACTACATCTAACGATTTAACTAGTTTCGCTAATTCAAATCTAACATGGGTAGGTAAAATAATGGCAATTTAAAAATGATAATCCTCCCTAAAATTCTTTATATATTTAGACCTCTACCGCTTCCATTGTATGGTAACAATGACAACTGCATATTCTGCTATTCAATATATGCAAGACAAACTGTTAGTAAAAAGGATTTTGTTTTTATAGATTTGTGTAGTCTCCTTGTTGTGGGGTCGATGGGGACCGGATGGGGGCGTGCAATGCTTGGCAGACTCGAGTTAGGAGGTGTCCATTACAGTAATAAGGCAGCACACACATACCAAAGCAAGACCCCGTTTTTCTGTAGCGGGCCAGGGTGTGGGATACTAGTACCTTGCCCGTGGCTACCGTCCCAAGCCTTATTACAAACAGACAGCAAATAGACTCAAAGTTAGCTTATTTGTAATTGCAAATGGGCGATTTTCCACACGAAAAAATGCAGCAGGCGCTAGTCCAGTTTATGGATCAGGCTAATGCACATCCAGTTACGTCTGCAATTTGCGAACTAGACTATTACGATAAATTCAGCATTAAGACTTATTCAGAGGTCTGTTTTTCAGGTACGTGTTCTATTCATGTTTTTCTCACATAGAATATATACCCCTTAGAATCTATCATCTAAGATGTTCACGTCTGTCTTTTTTTGCAAACCATGTGTCCACAAGAAAGAAACAAAAAACAAAGCAGATATGTTTGTTTTTGAGCCGAATCACAGATTAAAAAATACCAATTATCAATACAAGTCTATGGATCTGTGAAAAATCGCTGTCAGCACAAATTGCCATCCCTGTGCTGTCTGTTTTTAACACTGAAATAATTACAAAGCTTTGTAATTATTATTTTTTAGACGAGAAAATCACCTATGAAATCCTATCACTGTATCACTGACATAATATCAATGATGTCTGAATGAGGCCTTAAATGTAGACTTTTACGCAATTTTTCACTCTATGTATTGAGAGATTTAAAACAAGTGACAGAACTGAAATACTCTGGATTTGTGTTTCCGCTATGTAAATAATGGTTTAAAAACTAAGATATGCATGTGTTATAGTGTAAAGATTTGCCCTGGGGATTTACAACAGTTCCGTGGTCTAATTGGTACAAAACTACATAAGCAAAATCTATAAAAATGCAGCATCAATTTTGTACTCAACAAATTTAGCAAGCCTTTGAAATGCACTTATCTTCAAGCTGGTGTTAATTTACCCAGTATGTAATTATGAGACTGCATTAATAGATTCACACAATCATCACAAGCATTCACATTAAGGCCATGTTCACATGTTCAGCATTTGGTCAGTATTTTACATCAGTATTTGTATGTATTCTCCACTTCATCAAAAATGATTATAAAGGCTGTTTATCTATGCCTGTGGGAATGTAGACAGCTACTATGATAAACATTTTACATATATTTTCTACCTCATTGTAATTTCAATAATTTATATATTGTGATGGATGGTTTACATTTGTTCCTATATTTATGAAACGTAGACACATTGAGTACGGTTGAAAGTGTATATAAAACTGTGCATTTTCATTGAGTGCTGGTGGCTATCATAGGCTTATGTCTTATATTAAATAGTGCAGAATACCAACTATTATGACCCAATAGTGGACACATTGCTGCACAGCGTTTTTTTCATTCCCTGTCTGTTTTTTTGGCATCTCTATGTTTTATATGTTTTTATCTATCGGCTTGTCAATAAAATTCATTCATTTAATTTTCTAAAGTGGTTGGAGGACCTTTTTTCTTTGTAGTTTTTTTCTATATTAATAGGCTTCCGTATTATTGTTTGGGGCATCATAGGCTTATATATGATGTCCAAGAAAGCCTGAATGCTCCACTGAGCAGGTACCTTCAATATTAAAGAGATAACCTAGTAAAATACGGACAGCAGGAGCCAGGTTTATAGAAACCTCATGCCATATCAGGTTTATAGTTGTGTCAATCATCCACTGCTATGCATTACTTGCCATTTTTCCCTTGTAGCCATTTTTATAAAATCCCTGGTTATTTGCAGCAGTGCTAACTAGGTTGAAGAGTCTGCTACATTATGTGCATGCCCAGAGGGGTCCTAGATATTCATGAGCTGTAGCAGCCCACCCACCTCATGCTGATTGACTGTTTTTTCTGATGCACAGTACAAGGAGAATCAGCGGCTTATGAGCAGGGGAAGCAGCAGCTCATGAATACAAGTTCACTAGTGCTGAAGTAGATAGCCAACGATTTTATGGAAAGGACTGCAAAAAAACCCCCTTAATTAATGTAATGCTGGAATTAACGTCTCTATCACTCTGAGATTGGACAGCATAAGCCATGGGCCAGATTCTCTTTTAGGACATGTGCACACAGAATCTTTTTCAGGTGGATTCCATCTGAAAAAGCTCTAAAAAATGTTAAAAAGAATGAATGATAAAAAATAAAATAAATTCAGCTCACCTGGTTCTCCCATGCTCCTGGTGCAGGGAAGCCTGGTAACGTGTGGTCTCACGTAGTAGAAACAATATAAATGTAAGAAGAAACTGGCTTCCAGGAATATAAAAATTTCCCAATTTTTTTTTTTTTTTTTTATAGATAGAAAAGTAGTTCAGATCAGTTCAGGTAATGAGATAAAAATTCAATGGATAAATCACATCATAGAATCCAGCTACGCGTTTCGAGCATGATACTATGCTGATTGTCAAAGCTGTTCAGCATACTTAAAGTGTTTTTGGGGCAGTAGGCTAATTTGTCCCCTAGTAATCCATCTCTGAGTAATAATAAAAGGGGGTTAGCCAAGATCTTTAGATAAAATCCCACAAGTCAAAAAGAACCTCTTCCCACTCGCGCTAGCATACACAAAGACTCCTTTTTCTGAAGTATCACTACTCTCAGGTCCGACCTAGATGATGAGACCATTAATAAATTTGGGTCAATGAATATTGTGTCCCTTGATTAGCATACATTAAATAAAGAACGCTGTGCTGTTGACAGTACTTTCGAGCGTAAACCAAAAGTTGCTAAGGCCATGAAACAACTGGCTGCAGGCCTATTTTCTTATTGGCTGCGTGATGGGCGAAAAGCACCCAGAAATTTGTTCTGAAATGTTTATTTACCTTAACACTAGTGTTGAGCGATACCTTCCGATATCAGGAAATATCGGATCGGATTGGATCGGGCCGATACCCAAAAAGTATCGGATATCGCCGATTCCGATACCGGAAACCAATGCAAGTCAATGGGACACAAATATTGGAATTAAAATAAACCCTTTTTTTCCTTGTAGGTTTATTCTACATGAAAGAAAACAACTAACAATAATGTAGACTGTATTACATGAAAAGCCGGCAATTCAGCAGCGGCATACACCGGTACCCGACAATTTAAAAAAAAATTGACGTGGGGCTTCGCACTATATTTGTGTCCAGCCAGGTACAGTAGGCAGGAACGGGCTGCCCCCAACCACCAGCTGCCTATTTGTACCTGGTTGGACACAACAATATAGGGAAGCCCTTTTTTTCTTAATTATTTCATGAATTTCTTGAAATAATTAAAAAAAAAAAATACGTAGGGCTTTGCCCTATTTTTGTGTCCAGCCAGGTACAACTAGGCAGCTGGTGGCTGGAATCTGCAGCGCAGGGAGGCCCAAGCTTTCTGCCCCCCCCGCTGCAAACTGCAGTCCGCAGCCACCCCGGAAAATGGCGCGTTCATAGAAGCGCCAACTTCTGGCGCTGTACCCAACTCATCCAGGGCCCTGGTGCGGTGGCTCACTGGGTAATAAAGGGGTTAGGGCCAGCTTGGTATTATCAGCTGGCCCTAAGCCCGAAATTCATGGGGTCACGCCAATATTAGACATGACCGCCATGAATTTCTAGTAAAGTATTTAAAAAAAACGCAACACCCAGAATAAAATCCTTTAATTTAAATAAATACACAATTCTTTATTGTTGTAAATTAAACCATACTTACCATCACGCCCATTCCAGCTGAAGCCAACGATCTCCTGCAATAAAAGAAAAATAATAAACCAACATCATCCTTACCTTTCGATGGTTCCCAGGACAGCTCCAGCTCTGCTACATCGAGATGACAGGCTGGACCGCAGCAGAAAGCTGCCATCCAGCCTGTCATCCTGCAGACACTGAGAAGCGCAGGCTTGCTTGCGCTCCTCAGTGTTAGGCTGTGACGGCATCCAGATGAGCCGAGTCTCTCACGCTCACCGCATGTGCAGGAGAATTCTCCCACGCTGTCAGTGACGTGCATGAGGTGAGCTGAGTTCATTGTCGGCTCATCTGGATGCCGTCACAGCCTGACACTGAGGAGCGCAAGCATGCCTGCGCTTCTCAGTGTCTGCCTGCGGCATGACAGGCTGGATGGCAGCTTTCTGCTGCGATCCAGCCTGTCATGTGAATGTAGCAGAGCTGAAGCCGTCCTGGGAACCATCGAAAGATAAGGATGATGTTGCTTTATTATTTCACTTTTATTGCAGGAGATCGTTGGCTTCAGCTGGAATGGGCGTGATGGTAGGTATGGTTTAATTTAGAACAATAAAGAATTGTGTGTTTATTTCAATTAAAGGATTTTATTCTGGGTGTTTGTGGTTTTTTTTAACTTTGACTATGGGGTTAGTAATGGGGGTGTCTTATAGACGCCTCTCCATTACTAACCTGGGCTTGATGTCAGCTGACATTATAAGCTGACATCAACCCCAACCCTATTACCCCACTGCCACCGCTACAGGGCAGTGGGAAGAGCGAGGCTAAGTGCCAGAATTGGCGCATCCTATGGATGCGCCACTTCTGGGGCGGCTGACGGCTGGTGTTTCTAGCCTGGGAGGGGGCCAATATTCATGGCACCCTTCCTGGGCTATTAATATCAGCTCCCAGCTGTCTGCCTAGCCTTTGCTAGCTATTAAAATAGGGGGGACCCCACGTCATTTTTTTTTTGGGGTCCCCCATTTTAATAGCTAGTAAAGGCTAGGTATTCAGCTGGGGGCTGATATTAGTAGCCTGGGAAGCTCCGTGGGTATTACCCCCTTCCCAGGTTTCAAACATCGGCCCCAGCCGTCGGCTTAACTTCCGCTAGAGACTAAAATTACGGGGAACCCCACGCCAATTTTTTTTTTAATAAATACTTTATTTTAACACTAAATGACAAGTACAGTAACCAACACTGTCACTGTACTTATTATATATGTGACTGACATGTTTCTATCTATCTAATCTATGTGTGATGCTCTATCTTTCTGCTCTAAATTGTCGGGTACCGATGCTGAATTGCCGGCCGGCTTTTTTAAAGAGACGGTGCATGAAAACACTATTATTTTTTTAATAAATCCTTTAACACTAAATGACAAGTACAGTAACCAACACTGTCACTGTACTTCTTATATATGTGACTGACATGTTTCTATCTATCTAATCTATGTGTGAAGCTCTGTTCCTTCTGTTCTAAATTGTCGGGTACCGGTATATGCCGCTGATGAATTGCCGGCTTTTCATGTTTCACTGTGAGCACTGTTCCCATCGATTTGGGCAACCACTGTAATGCCACAACCACCATGGCTGTGGCATTAACGTCTTAAAAAAATATTAATTCCTGCTATTCCATTTAATTGTAATGTAAGGGAGATAATGTAATGTCAGCGCTTGAGCAGGAGAATTCTCCCACGCTGGGATGGCATTCTGATGACAGGCTGGATCGCAGCTGAGCGCTGCCATCCAGCTTGTCATCCTTCAGAGACACTGCAGAGCGCAGGCATTATGTGAACTTCCGATTCCGGTATTCGATATTGTAAAAGTATTGGAACTCAGTATCGGAACTCTGATACAGCGAATATCGGTCGATACCCGATATTTCAGTATCGGAATGCTCAACACTACTCAACACCATTTATAATTTTTACAAGGCCCACAGGGGCAGTGCTTGGTGGCAGAATGAAGAGGATTTCAGGAGGCGTTAAGTCCTGGAGCCTCATTTGGGTTGGGGGGTAAAAGCCACAGATACGTGGCTTTGCTCGATGTTAGCCCAGAAGGCCACAACTCGCTTTCACACTGTGGCTCCTGTTAGACCCTTGCTCTTAGTTTTTTTTTCCTTTGCTGGTCACATGACCTTGTTGGCCTATTTAATTCTGCTCCGCCCTTCTGGCTTTGCTGGACTTCATTGTATATCTACTTTCTAGCTAGCCTGTGCTCTGTGTCTTGCTCTGTTTGTTTGCTTGGTCTACTGACCTCTATGTTCTATATATTTTGTTTGTTCGTCTGTCTGCTACTATTTCTGTTAGGAGGTGTCCCATATTCCTCCCAGTCCTTAGTACTTGTAGGGATTCCTCCCCCACATCTATAGGTCTCCGTACAGACTAGCTTAGGACTTTAGCAGGTCTGATCGCAGGATCAGGTTCCCTGTTACATCGTAGGGATTGAGCTGAGTTCTATCGTAGGGACAGATCTCCTCTCTTTCCTTAGCTCTGGTAGCAGAACATAACAGTAAGTCCAGCCAGCAAATTCTCTAAGGAAAGATTTTTCTGTTCCATCATGGTGTCGGTTCAGGATTTGGTTCATCGCCTGCAGGGACTCTCTCTGGAGGTGGCCGAGCTCCGTCAGCACGTGAGTAACTGTCCTGGAGCACATTTCTTGGAGCCTAAGGTATGTTTGCCGGATTTATTTTTTGGTGAACACCGAGAATTTTTTTCATTCAAAAATGCTTGCTTATTGTATTTTCGTTTGAGACCTAAGTCCTCTGGGGATGAATCCCAGCGCGTAGGGTTCATAATGTCACTTTTGCGCAAAGAGCCTCAGGAGTGGGCCTTTTCTTTGCAACCTAGTGATACATGCTTCAGATCAGTGGATAGTTTTTTTTCTGCTTTGGGACTATTATATGATGATCCTGACCGTGTCGCATCAGCTGAGACTGAGTTGAGACGTTTAAAACAAGGATCAGGTAATGTGGAAAAATATTGTACTCATTTCCGTCGTTGGTCTACTCAAACAGGGTGGAACGATTCTGCTCTGAAAAGTCTATTTCTTGCTGGGCTCAGTGAAAGGGTTAAAGATCTGCTAATTGCTTATCCTACACCTGAAGATTTGCAACAGGCTATGCAATTAGCTATACGGGTGGATAGAAGACTGCGTGCAAGGGTTAATGAGAGCAAATCCTCTGCTATGTCAGTTTCTGGTTATGAGAATGTATGTACTAACAGTGGTGAACCGATGGAGATTGGATCGGTGGCACCTCGCTCTCAAGAAAAAGACCGTCGATTTTTTGAAGGCTTGTGTTTCTATTGCGGAAAATCTGGTCATTTGATTAAAGGCTGTGAGCTTCGTATGAAGAAAGAAAAAAAAATGGTCAGTCATGCCCGTATTGCCTGTTTAAATTCCAAGGGTGTATTTTTAGCTGCTTCCACGATTGCTCAGGAAAAATTAATGGAATTTCGGGTGTTTGTCGATTGTGGGTCTACTCTGAATGTTATTGATGGGGGATTCGTGGAAAGACTCAATTTAAAACCTGAACCTTTATCATCCCCCATTGCTGTGGTTTCTGTGGATGGTTCCCCTTTGAAGAATATTACTCTCAAGGTCTGTGAATTTCCTCTCACTATTAATGGTGTTCACCATGAGAAATTGGATTTAGTAGTGTTGAATAACTTGCCTTCTCCAGTAATATTGGGATTGCCCTGGTTAAAATTTCACAATCCTGTACTGGATTGGTCTACCAGTGAAATTAAATCCTGGAGCCATAAATGTTAGGACAAGTGTTGTAATGGGCGTATTGCAGCTTTGGATAGGGGAGAATTGCCTGTTCCTATTCAGGATTTTTGGAGAGTTTTTTCTGAGAAGGAATCGCAGGTTTTGCCTCCCCATAGAGACTATGATTGTTCTATTGAATTTGTCCCTGGAGCGACTCTTCCTAAAAGTCGTTTATTTAACCTTACTATTCCTGAGAGGAAGGCTTTGGAGGAATACATACAGACAAGTTTGGCCGCCGGTCACATTAGGCCCTCTAAGTCTCCTGTGGCGGTTGGATTTTTTTTTGTAAAAAAAAAGGACGGCGGTTTACGTCCTTGTCTGGATTTTCGTGAGATTAACAAAATTACTGTACGCAATTCTCACCCACTGCCATTGATTCCTGATCTGTTTAACCAGTTAATGGGGGCCAAGTGGTTCTCTAAAATTGACCTTAAGGGGGCATACAATCTGTTGCGCATGAAGGAGGGTGACGAATGGAAGACTGCTTTTAACACTCCTGTGGGTCATTTTGAGAATCTGGTTATGCCTTTTGGTCTTACTAATGCTCCTGCATTTTTTCAGAATCTGATTAATGACATCCTTAGACCTTTGATCGGTAAAAATGTGGTTGTGTATTTGGATGACATTTTGATTTATTCGCCGGATCTGGAGTCTCATTGGTGGAGCGTGCGTGAGGTATTACAGTTATTAATGGACAATTCGCTTTTTGCTAAGCTGGAGAAATGTGAGTTCGCTGTACAGAGAATTAGTTTTTTGGGCTACATTATCTCCAGCAAAGGTTTTGAGATGGATCCGGTTAAGGTTCAGGCTGTGCAGGAATGGCCTAGGCCTATTGGTTTGAAATCGATACAGAGGTTTTTGGGTTTCGCAAATTACTATAGAAAATTCATAAAAAATTTTCCTAGTATTGTCAAACCTCTGACTGATCTCACCAGGAAAGGTGCTGATGCGGTTCAGTGGTCTTCTGAGGCCATTGAAGCTTTTGTGTATCTCAAGGAGAGGTTCACCTCTGCTCCCATCCTTATGCAGCCTGATGTTACTAGGCCGTTTTTGGTTGAGGTTGATGCTTCCTCTGTGGGGGTTGGCGCAGTATTGTCTCAGGATAACGGGGATGGATTACATCCCTGTGCCTTTTTTTCAAAAAAATTTTCGGAGACTGAACTGAATTACGATATTGGTAATCGGGAATTATTGGCTATTAAACTCGCATTTGAACACTGGCGCCACTTCTTGGAAGGTGCGGAATTTCCCGTTCAGGTTCTTACGGATCATAAAAATCTGATATATCTTGATGCTGCCAAGCGCCTGAATGCCCGTCAGGCTAGGTGGGCACTGTTTTTCTCACGGTTTAATTTCTCCGTTACTTACATCCCTGGTACTAAGAATGTTAAGGCGGATGCCTTGTCTCGCAGTTTTTCTCCCATAGTCGGTGCTGAGAAAGAGGAGAACATTTTACAAGAAGGTGTTGTGATAGCTGCTTTGGACTCCGTTTTGGAAAATGAGATTCTTAAAGCACAGGAGAATGCCCCTTCTAACACTCCTCATGGGAGGTTGTTTGTGCCTGGGACCTTTAGGAGAGATTTGTTTGTTGAGTGTCACGAATCTCGGTTGGCAGGTCATCCCGGAATCTCTGAGACCAAGAGACTGGTGGGTCGCAGTTTTTGGTGGCCTGGATGGCAGAAGGAAGTCATTAAGTGGGTGCGTCAATGTACTATATGTGCTAGATCTAAGTCCTCACATACTCCTGCTGCGGGGTTGCTTTGTCCTTTGGAGGTTCCCAGTGCTCCTTGGACACATTTGGCTATGGACTTTATAACTGACCTTCCCCCCTCTGAGGGTTTTACTGTCATCTGGGTGGTCGTGGACCGTTTTAGCAAGATGTGTCACTTGGTTCCTTTCGTCAAACTGCCCTGCGCTAAAACTCTCGCTAAGGCCTTTGTCAAGGAAATTGTCAGACTTCATGGCGTTCCTACTGACATTGTTTCTGATAGGGGTCCTCAGTTCGTGGCTCGTTTTTGGCGTGCCTTTTGTGATAGGTTGGGAGTTCATTTGTCGTTCTCGTCCGGATATCATCCTGAATCTAATGGCCAGACAGAAAGGAAAAACCAGGATGTTGAGCAGTTCTTGCGTTGTTTTGTGGCAGACAATCAAGAGGGGTGGTCTGAGTTTCTGCCACTTGCTGAATTTGCTCTGAACAATCATACATCTTCTTCTGCTGGTTGTTCGCCTTTTTTTTGTTGTTCTGGGAGACATCCGTCGTTTGGGTCGTTCTCCAAGTTGGGATCTGCCGTGCCTGAGGAGGAGAATTTTTCCGGTGATTTGGAGAGAGTTTGGACGGATGTGCGTGGTAATCTTCAGGAGGCCAACAGAAAATCTAAAGACTACTTTGATAGGAAACGACAGGAGGTTTTGTTCGCTGTTGGTGACATGGTTTGGTTGTCCTCTAGGAATCTGCGGTTGAGGATTCCTTCAAAGAAATTGGGTCCCAAGTTTGTAGGGCCCTTTAAGGTGCTTCAGGTTGTCAACCAATCTGCTGTTAGGTTGGAGGTTCCTACCTCCTGGAGAATTAATCCGGTATTTCATGTCTCTCTGTTGAAAAAAGCTGTTGTATCGGATTGTGACGCCTCTGCCTCTGTTCCTCCGGTGGTGGAGGACGAGGAATATGAAATTTCTCGCATCCTTAACTCTAGACGGTATAGAGGTAGTTTGCAGTATCTTGTGGCCTGGAAAGGTTTCGGTCCCGAGGATAACTCTTGGGTGAGGTCGGATGATGTTTCCGCGTCCAGACTTATCAGAGCGTTTCACAGGAGATTTCCTGATAAGCCTGGTCCTAGGGGATCCGGAGGATCCTCTTAGAAGGGGGGGTACTGTTAGAACCTTGCTCTTAGTTTTTTTTTCCTTTGCTGGTCACATGACCTTGTTGGCCTATTTAATTCTGCTCCGCCCTTCTGGCTTTGCTGGACTTCATTGTATATCTACTTTCTAGCTAGCCTGTGCTCTGTGTCTTGCTCTGTTTGTTTGCTTGGTCTACTGACCTCTATGTTCTATATATTTTGTTTGTTCGTCTGTCTGCTACTATTTCTGTTAGGAGGTGTCCCATATTCCTCCCAGTCCTTAGTACTTGTAGGGATTCCTCCCCCACATCTATACGTCTCCGTACAGACTAGCTTAGGACTTTAGCAGGTCTGATCGCAGGATCAGGTTCCCTGTTACATCGTAGGGATTGAGCTGAGTTCTATCGTAGGGACAGATCTCCTCTCTTTCCTTAGCTCTGGTAGCAGAACATAACAGCTCCTGGTTCCACCGCCGGCACAGGTTCAGTGGCTGTCTGCAGACTCGGCTCGTGCTGGTTGTTTAATGATGGACACTGACGTTTTTTGAACTCTGCAAGTATAAAAATTAGTGTAGTCAAAATTGCTTTCAAAACTCCGCAGCCAACCTGAGCCTAAGGACCCCAGTGAGCGTAGCAGCGATGGGGCTGTGACTCGACGTTTATCCCAATAAGGAAGAAGGGAGCCCGATTGTGTTTCGGTTTCAGAATCTTTATCCCCTTTCACTTTCAGTAGACAACCGTCATTTTCATGCAATCTAAAAATCAGCTAAGGATTTCTCATTAGTCCTTTCGGAAAAATTACAAAAGGAGGTTTCCCTGGGCAGAATGGCTGGCCCATTTTCAACTCCCCCTTTTACAGTTGATGCGTTTCCACGTTAGGTATCATCCCCAAAAAACAGGCTGGCAAGTTTTGTTTAATCCAACACCTCTCCCACCCCAAGGAGGCATCGATAAGCAACAGTATTTCTGAGAGTGATGCTTCGGTGACGTACGTTTCCTTTGATCGCTCTGTCACTTTGATTAGTGAAGCTGGCCCGGGGGTTTTAGTGGCAAAATCTGACACTGAGTCGGCCTTTCGGCTTTTGCTGGTTTACCCGGATAGTCACCACCTATTATTATTATGACACCTGCCTCCCTATGGGATGTTCTATTTCTGTTTTTTATTTCGAGTTGTTCAGTTCTTTCCTTGAATGGGTAGTTAAGTATGAGACAGGTTCTTTTTCCATTACCCATTACCTTTTTATGGGCCGAAAGGGTTCTACATGTTGCCAATTTTTGTTGGACACTTTTCTTTTTTGCATGACACAATTTGGTGTTCCTTTGTCCAGTGAGAAAACTTTTGACCCTGTCACGTCACTATCCCTTTTAGGAATCGAGTTTTGATTATGGTTTTCCGACCCCCCCTGACAAAATTTCCAAATTGCGGTCCTTCATTGAAGGTTTTTGTTCCTCCATAGAGTTATACTCCATCAGATGCATTCCTTGTTGGGTCTCCTCATTTTTGCATGTTGGGTCATGCCCTTGGGGAGAATTTTTTCCACATGTCTGGCCCTTTCCACCAGAGGTATCAAAATTGCTCACCATAGAATTTGGATAAAACCCTCTTACGAGCTGATTTGCTAGTAAGGAAGGATTTCCTCTTGTCCGATAATGGTCACACTTGTTTTCAGTACCCGGAACTGACTAATGAAGATTTATCCCATTTTTTCACATGACGCTAGATCTTCGGATTTTGGTGTTATTTTTGAGGATCAGTGGTGTGACGAAATCTGGCCGAAGTCTTGCCATGCCAAGGACTGGGATAAAAATATTACGCTGTTGGAGTTATACCCCATTGTCTCGGCCATTTCCATCTGGAGTCCGTCCACTGGGATAAAGTAATTTTTTTTTTGACTGACAACATGAGTATAGTAGAATCCATAAATCACTTGTCATCCACCTCCCCTCAAGGGATCAAGTTAATTAGGCTCCTGGTATTACAATGTCTAAATTTTAACATATGGTGCTCGAGCACGCCATGTCCCAAGCACGAGTAATGTCATTGCTGATTCCAGGGCTGTGGAGTTGGAGTCGTGGAGTCGGAGCCCATTTTGGTGGAGTCGGAGTTGGTATAAAATGGACCGACTCCGACTCCTAAAATATATAATAAATTGGGTACAGTAGTTCAATGCAGTTTGTGGGGAATATTTTTTCATAAGAATTTGGGAAAGTTATGAAATGTCCTATAAATGTCTGTCCTATTCCTGATCTAAGGGTCTAGACTTTTAGATGAGATTAATTTGTTCTACAGTAAATTTATCACTTAAACATGAGCCATGTATGAGGAAGTCGGAGTCGTGGTCGTGGCATGGAAATTGAGGAGACGTTTCAGTAATGGTTGCCCAGAACTGCCTATCTAATTTGGTCTTTTACTTCTGCCTCCTCAGCTGGACTGATATTAAGGTTTTCATCATCCGCTGGGCTATCAAGGGTTGGAGGAGAGGCCACATTCATAAGTAGAACAGACAGCCCATTTCCTTTAGCGTTCTCTCACGTTTAATAAATTCTGTTAATCTCTTACGAGATTTCAATTTCAGTCCCTTTTTTGTATGTAGTTGTTCTCCTTAGTCTCCCCACCAAGGAGTTTGGTACCCACTGTATAGGATTGGAGCAGCTACAGAAGCTGCCCTTGCCGGTTTGACTAACTGCGAGATTCACTGTATTGGTAGATGGAGTTGTAGATGGAGTTCTTGTTTTTCCCAGATATATTATACAAGATTTATTACTCCAGTAACTTTGTTATCTCTTTATAGGTGATGCAAAACCCACGGTGTGGATATTGGGGCACTCTTACATCTTCTGGGTGTCCAGGGGTGAACACTGTCGGACAGGCGGAAGAGGTCTTGATTTTCATGGCATGAAAGTATTCTGGAGAGGTGTTAGAGTCTTCATCTGACCCCAACTTTTGGTAGAAGTGGTCAGGATCCCTCAGACTTCATCTTCTCCTGTCATTTTAGTCCTTCATGTGGGCGGGAATGATCTATGTTCTTTCCGTTTAGCAGAACTGCTTACGATGATACGGTCTGATGTCGACTGATTCCATGGCTTCCTTTCGGAGCTCACCTTGGTCTGGCCAGATGTCATTTCACATGTTGCATGGCAAAGTGCCAGAGAGGTAGCAGCAGTTGTGTGTTCTCGGCGCACGCTTAACGCTCGCATGTTACGCTTCATACGCTTCAAAGCCAGGGTGCTTGTCATGCATCGTCAGCTCGAAAGAGACAATGCTTAATGAGTGGTGGTCGGAGAACAGCATAAATAATTTGCTCCACCTTGGTGGTCAATTTGATCTATGTTGATGATTTCTGTACGAAGATTTATAGCATCCAGCGTGCTGAGATTTTTTCATGGCTGTGACCGACCTTCATCCATTAAAAGAGAGATTTTGTTTAAGAAAACTACTTTGTCGTTATTAAATGGCAACGCCTCAGGATGTGCATTAGTTGGGTCTAAGCAGTGTCTGGACAGGAGAGGTCTTACAGAGCAAAAAAAAAAAAACATGGACATGTGAAGAGCTCTATATATTACAATGAGCACATGAGAAACACTCCAAATTATTATATTGTACATAAGAAATGGACATCTGAATGAGGCCTAAGAATTATTTTTTTTCCAAAGATCAGTTTAAGAAATCAGCAAAGCAATCCTTCTCACAAGAGGACCCCATGTTTTACCATTAAATTTCCCTTAATATGAAAACAGCATGAGCTCCCAGCAAGAGTGACTAGAGACTGATCAAGAGTAAAATTATATTAGCTGAGTTTTGAATAGGAAATGTTTCATGTATAAGAAGGAATAAAAGAGCTTGAGGACACATGACCCGATATTCAAATATGTAGAGACAGCGAATTCTGCTTAGATGTTACCATGAAGCTTCTCTACCTTCATCTCCAAGACACAAGATTCAGCTGTAATTTATTCTAAATGTGATTAGGATGGTCTATCGACATCCGGGAATAAAAAATAACCTACGAAAGTGGAATGAAAAATGACTTGTGTAGGGCATGATGTGTGCTGAACAATAACACTGCTTCACTCAGCAGTAACCAGCACAAGTATATATCAAGCTTTTGTACAGTCCAAGTAAAGCAGTCACAGTATAATATAATATTATGGTTTCTGAGGTAATGACTCAATATGTTATATAACCTGAATTTAATATGTCTTTTTTAACTGCAAATCAACTCTGGTTGGATACAAAATTCTCTCTACAGTTTCCAGTCCATAAAGGCACAGGCGTAGGTGTACATAAGGTAGATGTCTGTCAGGAAGTAGCCAGGGATTCAAGCAGAGATCCCACCGCTGCCACCAATTTGTAAGGGAACAGCCAGGGGATCATGCAGAAATCCCATTGCTGGCAGATACCACCGCTGACATCAGTTTGTTAGGAAACAGCCAGGAAATTAAGCAGAGATCCCACCGCTGCCACATATTTGTCAGGTAACAGCAAAGGGATCATGCAGAGATCGCACCGCTGCCACCAATTTGTCAGGGACCAGCTGGTGGATCCCACTGCTGCCACCAAGTTGTTATGAACCAGCACTCCGCTGCCTCCAATTGTCAGGACAATTACGTAATTGACTGACCATTGATGGACTGCTTTAACTACTAAGCGGGTTATTGTGCGCTTCCCAGTGAACTTGTAGTATGTACACATCCGATTCCAACGCATGAATATATTTATACTCCGCTACGGTCAATGATAAGCTCCGCAATAACCCAAGAAAAACTAACTGCTACCACCAATCATTTATGCAGGCCGATTGGACACCACTTTTCTAAGAAAAGTACTGCCTCACGAGGCTTCAGGGATGAGATTTATAGAGCAAGAGGAACAAAGCTACCGTAAATACTCGAGTATAAGCCGACCCAAGTATAAGCCGAGGTACCAAATTTTACCACAAAAAACTGGGAAAACTTATTGACTCGAGTATAAGCCTAAGGTGGGAAATGTAGCAGCTACTGGTAAATTTCCCCGTCCTGGTATGCATTTCTCCCTCATCCCCAATCTTGGTATATATGACCCCCTCATCTCAATCCTAATATGCATGGCCCCCTCATCCCCAATCCTGGAATGCATGGCCTCCTCATCCCAAATCCTGGTATGCACGGCCTCCTCATCCCCAATCCTGGTAAGCATGGCCTCCTCATCCTTAATCCTGGTAAGCATGGCCTCCTCATCCTCAATCCTGGTATGCATGGCCTCCCCATCCCCCAATCCTGGTATGTATGGCACCCATCATCTCCCAATCCTGGTATGTATGGCCCCATCACTGCACTCATAAAAAATAAACACTAATACTCACCTTCCATCCTGAACTCTGCTCTAGCGCTGCGTCGTGCACCAGCAGCTCATGTCAGCATCTGAGCAGCGCATGGTGTAACTGCCATGCACTCTCAGACGCTGGTGTGAGATGCCGGCATATTCACTCCCCTCCACGCCGGAACTACAGTACAGACCAAAAGTTTGGACACACCTTCTCATTTAAAGATTTTTCTGTATTTTCATGACTATGAAAATTGTACATTCACACTGAAGGCATCAAAACTATGAATTAACACACGTGGAATTATATACTTAACAAAAAAGTGTGAAACAACTGAAAATATGTCTTATATTCTAGGTTCTTCAAAGTTGCCACCTTTTGCTTTGATGACTGCTTTGCACACTCTTGGCATTCTCTTAGAGACCAGGTCAATGCCACACAGAGTTCTAGCAGCAGACACATCTCTACAACAACTGTTAAGAGGAGACTTCGTGCAGCAGGCCTTCATGGTAAAATAGCTGCTAGGAAACCACTGCTAAGGACAGGCAACAAGCAGAAGAGACTTGTTTGGGCTAAAGAACACAAGGAATGGACATTAGACCAGTGGAAATCTGTGCTTTGGTCTGATGAGTCCAAATTTGAGATCTTTGGTTCCAACCACTGTGTCTTTGTGCGACGCAGAAAAGGTGAACGGATGGACTCTACATGCCTGGTTCCCACCGTGAAGCATGGAGGAGGAGGTGTGATGGTGTGGGGGTGCTTTGTTGGTGACACTGTTAGGGATTTATTCAAAATTGAAGGCATACTGAACCAGCATGGCTACCACAGCATCTTGCAGCGGCGTGCTATTCCATCTGGTTTGCGTTTAGTTGGACCATCATTTATTTTTCAACAGGACAATGACCCCAAACACACCTCCAGGCTGTGTAAGGGCTATTTGACCAAGAAGGAGAGTGATGGGGTGTTACGCCAGATGACCTGGCCTCCACAGTCACCAGACCTGAACCCAATCGAGATGGTTTGGGGTGGGCTGGACCGCAGAGTGAAGGCAAAAGGGCCAACAAGTGCTAAGCATCTCTGGGAATTCCTTCAAGATTGTTGGAAGACCATTTCGGGTGGCTACCTCTTGAAGCCCATCAAGAGAATGCCAAGAGTATGCAAAGCAGTCATCAAAGCAAAAGGTGGCTACTTTGAAGAACCTAGAATATAAGACATATTTTCAGTTGTTTCACACTTTTTTGTTAAGTATATAATTCCACGTGTGTTAATTCATAGTTTTGATGTCTTCAGTGTGAATATACAATTTTCATAGTCATGAAAATACAGAAAAATCTTTAAATGAGGTGTGTCCAAACTTTTGGCCTGTACTGTACATATATACATACACACACACACATTCAGCTTTATATATTAGATTTTAGGAGTTGGAGTTGGTCCATTTTATACCGACTCCACCAAAATGGGCTCCAACTCCGACTCCACAGCCCTGTCAAAAACGCACCAAAAGCTCATCGTGGGAACACAGCCTAAGGCTCCTTAGTACGGAGCCGCAGGGACTAAAAGGCCATGTGCACACGTTGAGTATTTTGTGAGTTTTTACATCAGTGTTTGTAAGCCAAAATCATGAGTGGAACAATCAGAGGAAAAGTATAATAGAAACACGTCACCACTTCTGTATTTATCACCCACTCCTGGTTTTGGGCTACAAATACCGAGGTAAAAAACTCACCAAATACTAAACGTGTGAACATGGCTTTACACATTTTCTAAAGTAAAGCTAAAATGACCAACCCTTTTAAGACGAGGTTCACACACAGTCATTGTTTCTATGTCAGTTTTATGTTGGAAAAGAGCATTGACAGGTAATGCTGCCATGTAGTCTAACCTATGTGAATGGGATGTGTCAGGAAAGTGAGCAGGGTAATATGGCCACATTCACTCGTTCAGTATGTGGTCAGTATTTTACCTCAGTATTTGTAATCCAAAACCAGGAGTGGGTGATAAATACAGAAGTGGTGATGTGTTTCTATTGCACTTTTCCTCTGATTGTTCCACTCCTGATTTTGGCTTACAAATACTGAGGTAAAATACTGACCAAATACTGAATGTGTGAACGTGGCCTTATAGCAAATCTGTGAACTGCGAAGATGGCTACCAGGCATCTTTACCTAGCTGTGGGCTACAACTAGAATGGATTAGAGAAATAAACAATTATGAATATATTCCCTTTTATTAACAACGTGTTAAGTGATGATAAATGACTAGACTATCTGTCCTGAAGGAGGTAATCTGAAATCTATAAATGATGAGCCTATATACACAGAAAAACAAGCCCAAGACCTGTGATACGGTATATTACCAAGTAAATGACAAGATAATTGGTGAATGAGCGCCATCTATAGGTGAGTATATACACTTCACATCTATTTTAACTGAGGGGTTTACTGAGGACAGTTCACCCAACTGCATAAAGCCGCCAGTAAATGTAAACTCCCAGGTTATTTTGTCAAGTTGTTATAAATTCTAGCTATATTTATTACTCTATACAGTTGCCATTACAGCTCCCCCATGTATTGTGAAGCCAGAGTTCTGCAAGCTTTCCTTCCTGCAGTCTGATCTGCAACATTGAGTAGTCATACTGCATTTTTAAGTGAGAAGTACATTCCCAGCTTGGCAAAATTGAATGACAATCCCTGTTGGAGATGTAATAACGATCAGACTAGTTGTCACTCAGCGTTCCCAAACATAAAGGACCTGAAAAGTTCCCTTTAAGGGTAGATTCACACGAGCATATAAAAAATCATTCAAAGTTTCATCCAGAAAAGTGGGACGATTTTTTTCTTACTTGTCATCCGTGTGCAATATGTTCCTTACTTAGCAGCTATTAAAGGAGTTTTCCCACAAACAAAAGTTCATTTTAATCAATAGATCTTGGAATAATAACTTCCACAACTGGATGTTTAAATAAAATGTTCCTGTGCTGAGATAATCTTATAAATGAGCCCCTGCTGTGTACTGTGTAATGGCTGTGTGTGACCGTACAGGAACATGGTCTGATCATACCACAGCTCCTGGGCAGGGGAGGAAGAAAAGGAGTATACAGACATTACAGCAGGGGATCACAAATGATTCTTTCTTTGAAGTAAAACATTGTTTAAAAACAGGAAGGGAAATATTTTATCTCACAAAAAGAATCAGCTGCAATCCCCTGCTGTAATGTCTGTATACTCTTTTGCTTCCTCCCCTGCTCAGGAGATGTGGTATGGTCAGACCATTTATTTAAACACATCCAATTGTTGAACTTATTATTATTCCAAGATCTATTGATTAAAATAAACTTTTGTACGTGGGAAAAACCCTTTATTCATTTACAGGACTATTTACAGTTTCCTATGTTACAGAATTGCAATGTACCTGTAAAAATCAGATGTTATACTTTGGCTCAGTATGGCATCCGATTTTTTTTACACACCCATAGACTTGAATGGCCGAGTCTCATTCAATTTATGGAAGAAACTAGTGCATGCTGCCACTTGTTTTAACACGCAAATTCGGTCAGTGAAAAAAATAGCTCATCTGCACTACCCCATTGAATAACATTGGTCCGAGTGCTATCCATTTTTTTCACGGACAGCACTCTGCCCGAAAATATACGGTTGTGTGAACGAGCCCTGAGGGTGAGTCCTGGCAATGAATGGAGCATGGAACAATTATATTTTTTGTGCAGAATCCGAGAGGGAAAAAACCCTGAATGACTCTATGAACCCAGAGCTCTAGGAACCTGTTGCACCTACTACAGCTTATTACAACACTCACAAGCATAAGGAGTAATAAAGAAAGCTATTTTTGTTCTTTAAAATATTTGTACCAAAAAGCCCAAACATACAACGGAACCTACAGATATTACTCATATCAATTGAAAAATGTACAAGGGAAACATACACCATATGGACAAAAGTATTGGCACACACGTCTTAATCATTACATTCAGGTTTTTCATTCAGTTCCATGGTCACAGGAGTATAATATCCAGCCCCTGGCAGTCTGCCTTTATTAACAGTTGGAAAGAATGGCTCGTTCTAAAAGGCGCACTGATACCAGCGTCGTCCTGTAAGGCTACATTCCTGCAATGAACTTTTGGTGCGTTTTTGACACTGCATATCTTTGCTGCATCAAAGACCCAGCGTCTGCAGTTCCAGCTGAGTTTTCTTTACTCAGTGTAAACTGATCTACGGTGCATGTTTTAAATCAGCAATATGTCACCTACTCTTGTGGGTACGCCGAGTTTTCTGTGTGGACTTTCCCCATAGACTTGCATTAGATGCGGAAAATCCACAAGTAAAAAACACACATGCGTTTTTAGTGCACATGACTGTATCAATAAAGTTTTATCAAAGCCAAATACCAGTAAGGATCAAAAACAAAGCAGCTTTATTTAAAATATGACCCACCATAAAGAGACAAAAAACGCAGCATTAAAAACGCAATTAAAATCTGCAAGTAACCTAATTTAAGCAATAGGAGCAGAAATTCTGTACCATCAAAAACTCACCAAACTCATTGTGGGAACATAGCTTATAGGAATCACCGATGTAAAAAAGTCAGATTGTGAAGTTTCTTCCCTCCTAAATATTCCATAATTAACTTTGGGTGATATTATTGAAAAGCGGAAGCAATTAGGAACCAAAATAATGTTCCAGATCAAGGTCAAAGCACATAGTGCATAAAATCCCAAAAGAGGGGAAGCTGTTCTAGTTGCAAAAGGACCAACACTATATTAATGCCTATAGATTTAGAGTGGGATACTATAAATGCTTTTGTCCATATATTATGCCTTATTTTTTTAGCCAGGTGAATGGCTTATAATTTGCAATACATAATATAATTACTGCTATTTAATATTTTCAGAATTATTCCCATTGATTTTTTTCCTTTTGAGAACTGATGAACGGGTAGAATATATGAAAGGATGGTAAATCCTGGGGGCAATAATTATGTATAACTGTTCAGATTTACTATAGAAATAAAGTTAGCTGGTGTAGGACTGAGCCATTGTCAGGTCTGTTCTACACATACATAAATCCCTATATTCAATTCTGGCTTTATTGTGAATTCTGTTAAAGAAAACAATTGTTTCACATAGCAATTTATTCTAAAATGAAATGTAATATGGCAGGATCCATACTGCCATAAATCATTGGCAATCCCACAAATCATTGCAGTGCTCATGATACAGAGGACACTTGGTTATGATTGCTATGTTTCAATTAAACAAGCAGTATTTAATTTTCCATCTCCCACTTGACATTTACCTTTAAAGCTTATAAAGAGCTCATTCCTCAAGGAGTGCTTTGGAGATTTGATGAAATGACATTTATGAAACATGTTCTTCAGGTCACAGTTCAGTCCTGTAATGACTTCTTTGACAATCTCAAGAAGAGTCAGGACAAACCTGTCATTGATTAGATCATTGCAGGGCTTGGCCATGTAGCGCAAGTCTATCTGGTACACGTAGTCTGGATCATGGTAAGCTAGAAAGATAAGAACAACATAAGCTTCCATATACAGATGAGGCCTTCTTCAGGGTCCTTTACAAAAAACTGTGGAATTTTTGTTCCTGCCATCATGGTAATCTTCAGCTAACATATCGCCTTGTGTATATAATGATTTATAAAACATAAATCCCTCTTTAAAGGCGTTTCCAGTAGTTAGATATTGATGACCTATCATTAGAAAAGATCATCAGTATCAGATCGGTGACAATCTGTCACCTCCATCGATGAGCTGATTGCAGTCATATGTACACAGTATACAGAGCTGAAACAGCACAGCTCTGTACGATGTGTTCCAGGTGCCGTAGCTCAGCTTCTATTGATGTAAATGGGAGCTGATCTGCTAAACCCAATAGGCCATCAATATCAAAATGCTGGAAAACCCAGGAGGTGGACATAATTTTAGTGCAACCTGTGCAGCCGCAAAAGGGCCCAAGAGGTAAGGGGGCCCATTTCCACCTCCAAAGCAGGGGGAATTGTGCATTATGATGAGCTATTGGACTGTTCTTGCACAGGAGCCCTCTTCCCTCTGTGTCCACCAGTGGCAAAACCCTTTATAGTTACCAGTACACTGATACATTGGTTATACCTACTTTAAAAAACTCTTCCTTCACAATCTGAAGTCGATTTAAATGAGATTCTAGCCCAAATTGTTGAAGAGTAAAGTTACTCATATATTTTAGATATTTATACAGGCCCCCACATGCTCAGTTCTGCTGAACATAAATGTGCTTTCAATGGTAATGTGCAGTAAGTAGTGTTGAGCGATACCTTCCGATATCAGGAAATATCGTATCGGATTGGATCGGACCGATACTCAAAAAGTATCGGATATCGCCGATTCCGATACCGGAAACCAATGCAAGTCAATGGGACACTAATATCGGAATGAAAATAAACTCATTCTTTCCTTGTAGGTTAATTCTACATGAAGTAAAACAACTAAGAATAATGTAGAATGTATTATGCGAAAAGATGGCAATTCATCAGCGGCATGCACCGGTACCCGACAATTTACAACAGAAAGAATAGAGCACCACACATAGATTAGATAGATAGAAACATGTCAGTCACATATATATGAAGTACAGTGACAGTGTTGCTTACTGTACTTGTCATTTAGTGTAAAGGATTTATTAAAAAAAATAATAGTGTTTTCATGCACCGTCTCTTTAAAAAAGCCGGCCGGCAATTTAGCAGCGGTACCCGACAATTTATAACAGACAGAATAGAGCTTCACACATAGATTAGATAGATAGAAACATGTCAGTCACATATATATGAAGTACAGTGACAGTGTTGGTTACTGTACTTGTCATTTAGTGTAAAGGATTTATTTAAAAAAATAATAGTGTTTTCATGCACCGTCTCTTTAAAAAAGCCGGCCGGCAATTCAGCAGCGGTACCCGACAATTTATAACAGAAAGAATAGAGCATCACACATAGATTAGATAGATAGAAACATGTCAGTCACATATATATGAAGTACAGTGACAGTGTTGATTACTGTACTTGTCATTTAATGTTAAAATAAAGGATTTATTTAAAAAAAAATTGGCGTGGGGTTCCCCTTAATTTTAGTCTCTAGCGGAGGTTAAGCAGACAGCTGGGGCAGATGTTTGAAGCCTGGGAAGGGGGTAATACCCACGGAGCTTCCCAGGCTACTAATATCAGCCCCCAGCTGAATACATAGCCTTTACTATTAAAATGGGGGACCCCCCCCAAAAAAATGACGTGGGGTCCCCCCTAATTTAATAGCTAGCAAAGGCTAGGCAGACAGCTGGGGGCTGATATTAATAGCCCAGGAAGGGAGCCATGAATATTGGCCCCCTCCCAGGCTAGAAACACCAGCCGTCAGCCACCCCAGAAATGGCGCATCCATAGGATGCGCCAATTCTGGCACTTAGCCTCGCTCTTCCCACTGCCCTGTAGCGGTGGCAGTGGGGTTATAGGGCTGGGGTTGATGTCAGCTTATAATGCCAGCTGACATCAAGCCCAGGTTAGTAATGGAGAGGCGTCTATAAGACACCCCCATTACTAACCCCATAGTCAAAGTTAAAAAAAAACCACAAACACCCAGAATAAAGTCCTTTAATTGAAATAAACACACAATTCTTTATTGTTCTAAATTAAACCATACTTACCATCACGCCCATTCCAGCTGAAGCCAACGATCTCCTGCAATAAAAGTAAAATAATAAAGCAACCTCATCCTTACCTTTCCATGGTTCCCACGATGGCTCCAGCTCTGCTACATCGAGATGACAGGCTGGACCGCAGCAGAACGCTGCCATCCAGCCTGTCATCCCGCGGACACTGAGAAGCGCAGGCATGCTTGCGCTCCTCAGTGTCTCTCTGTGACGGCATCCAGATGAGCCGACAATGAACTCAGCTCACCTCATGCACGTCACTGACAGCGTGGGAGAATTCTCCTGCACTCAGCGCTTCAGCGTGAGAATTTTCCTATGCTGTCAGTGACGTGCATGAGGTGAGCCGAGTTCATTGGACATGACCTCGGCTCATCTGGATGCCGTCACAGAGAGACACCGCGCGCACCCGCACACATCGCACAGACATCGCGCACACCCGCACACACCAATCATGACGGGCTGATGGTCTGGGAGGTGAGGCTGACCTGTGTGGCCGTGGGAAAGTTCATGTGAGTTCATGCAATGCAGTCAAGCATGAACTCACATGAACCCTCTGAGGGCACCGCGGCTACTTCAAATGAACAGCTGATCGGCATCACCTGATACCTCAGCTGTTCATTTGAAATAACCGGCGGGAAAGCGCAGCACAGAACGGGAAAGCCGGCGGTGAAGTCTTTTCACTGCCGGCTTCCCCGCCCGGGTCCTTCGCTCCCCGCTCCTTGGTGCTGCGCTCCCCGCCCGGTCCTAACTTACGATTGGGATGGGAGGTGGCGAGGGGAGCGGAGGATCAGGGTGGGAGGCTGCGGGGAAGCAGTATGGGGCCGTGTGATTGTTTAAAAGCCGCCGGCTTTTAAACAATCAGGAGAATTCTCCCACGCTGGGATGGCATTCTGATGACAGGCTGGATCGCAGCTGAGCGCTGCCACCCAGCTTGTCATCCTTCAGAGACACTGCAGAGAACAGGCATTATGGGAACTTCCGATTCCGGTATTCGATATTGTAAAAGTATCGGAATTAAGTATCGGAATTCCGATACCGCGAATATCGGCCGATACCCGATATTTCAGTATCGGAATGCTCAACACTAGCAGTAAGCCAATATCAGACTCCACTGGTGGTGGCTTAACTTCTACAATAACAAATGTATTGGGCATTGTAATTCAACAAGCCTGACTCTTCTCTCTCCCGAGAGAAACTGATTGTACATATCTTATATGTCTCTGTGTGATTAAGCACATTTTGTATATTGTAGTACAAAAGCGCATTATCCGCAGTTCTAAAGACAGGGCTTTTCAGCGTCTGGCCAATATGCAGATGCGCTCCATGGACTTTTCCGGGGCAGCAGCGCATCCCGGCAATGCAACCTAATGCGAAGTCCAGCGCATGCGCGATCCAGCTGGAGTGCAAATGCATTCCAAGATCATTTCCTTGCTGGGGCTAAGGTCCGATGGAGTTGCAAACAACGTATCCGACACATGCACAATAGAACTGGAATGCAAATGCGTTCCAACAGCGCCTCATATCCACTTTAGAATTATTTTTGCCGCCACATCCATAGTCCCACCACATGATGTCTGATGGGCAACATTCCCACACACCCAGCCCAAAATCATATTGATTTTCAGCAACCTTCTGGACACCATGCTTACGCATGCACTGGAGCACCTTATACACATGCAAACTACATAGGAGCAGATATGGTTACATCTAAAGCTAAGTATTTATATTAGGGCTCATACTCATCTGCATGAAAAACGGAAAAGTGCAATCCGATAAAAACGTGTATTGCACTCTGCCCAATGTTAATCTAGGAGTCTCCGCTCATCTGCGTTTTTTTTTCTCAGCTGAAATCGGACTGAGAAAAAAATCGCAGCAATCTGCGACTGTCCTTGTGTCTCGGACGAGACTTGCCAATGGGTGCAATTAAAAAATCGGATGGCACTCAGACCATGATAGTGCCGTCCGATTGCAATGCAATTTTAACATGGGTTTTTACATAGAGGAATTCCTCTATGTCATTTACACATAATTTTCCAAGTAAATATTCTTCATTATATACAGTACAGACCAAAAGTTTGGACACACCTTCTCATTTAAAGATTTTTCTGTATTTTCATGACTATGAAAATTGTACATTCACACTGAAGGCATCAAAACTATGAATTAACAGATGTGAAATTATATACTTAACAAAAAAGTGTGAAACAACTGAAAATATGTCTTATATTCTAGGTTCTTCAAAGTAGCCACCTTTTGCTTTGATGACTGCTTTGCACACTCTTGGCATTCTCTTGATGAGCTTCAAGAGGTAGTCACCGGAAATGGTCTTCCAACAATCTTGAAGGAGTTCCCAGAGATGCTTAGCACTTGTTGGCCCTTTTGACTTCACTCTGCGGTCCTCACTCTGTGGTCCAGCGCACCCCAAACCATCTCGATTGGGTTCAGGTCTGGTGACTGTGGAGGCCAGGTCATTTGGTGTAGCACCCCATCACTCTCCCTCTTGGTCAAATAGCCCTTACACAGCCTGGAGGTGTGTTTGGGGTCATTGTCATGTTGAAAAATAAATGATGGTCCAACTAAATGCAAACCGGATGGAATAGCATGCCGCTGCAAGATGCTGTGGTATCCATGCTGGTTCAGTATGCCTTCAATTTTGAATAAATCCCCAACAGTGTCACCAGCAAAGTACCCCCACACCATCACACCTCCTCTTCCATGCTTCACAGTGGGAACCAGGCATGTTGAGTCTATCCGTTCACCTTTTCTACGTCGCACAAAGACACGGTGGTTGGAACCAAAGATCTCAAATTTGGACTCATCAGACCAAAGCACAGATTTCCACTGGTCTAATGTCCATTCCTTGTGTTCTTTAGCTCAAACAAGTCTTTTCTGCTTGTTGCCTGTCCTTAGCAATGGTTTCCTAGCAGCTATTTTACCATGAAGGCCTGCTGCACAAAGTCTCCTCTTAACAGTTGTTGAAGAGATGTGTCTGCTGCTAGAACTCTGTGTGGCATTGACCTGGTCTCTAATCTGAGCTGCTGTTAACCTGCGATTTCTGAGGCTGGTGACTCGGATAAACTTATCCTCAGAAGCAGAGGTGACTCTTGGTCTTCCTTTCCTGGGGCGGTCCTCATGTGAGCCAGTTTCTTTGTAGCGCTTGATGGTTTTTGCAAATGCACTTGGGGACACTTTCAAAGTTTGCCCAATTTTTCGGACTGACTGAACTTCATTTCTTAAAGTAATGATGGCCACTCGTTTTTCTTTACTTAGAATTTTTATTATAGCAAGAAAAAAGCAGCTAACAGTCTGTTCAGTGGGACTATCAGCTGTGTATCCACCTGACTTCTGCACAACACAACTCATGGTCCCAACCCCATTTATAAGGCAAGAAATCTCACTTATTAAACCTGACAGGGCACACCTGTGAAGTGAAGACCATTTCCAGTGACTACCTCTTGAAGCTCATCAAGAGAATGCCAAGAGTGTGCAAAGCAGTCATCAAAGCAAAAGGTGGCTACTTTGAAGAACCTAGAATATAAGACATATTTTCAGTTGTTTCACACTTTTTTCTTAAGTATATAATTCCACATGTGTTAATTCATAGTTTTGATGCCTTCAGTGTGAATGTACAATTTTCATAGTCATGAAAATACAGAAAAATCTTTAAATGAGAAGGTGTGTCCAAACTTTTGGTCTGTACTGTATATATGTGTATATATATATATATATATATATATATATATATAAATAGATACCTATAGATAGATAATAAATATTTGATTGAGATATATAATCAGTGTAGCTTACTGTACATGTATTTTAGTACAAAATAAATTATTTTCTGAAAAAAATGGTGTGGGGCTCCCCTAAATTTTAATAATAACCAGCAGAGGGAAAGCAGACAGCTGGATGTTTATAGCCTGGGAAGGGGGTAATAAACCATGTTGTTTCCCAGGCTATTAATATCAGCTCACAACTGTATACTTAGCCTTTATTGGTTATTAAAATATATAATTAATAACAAGCAAAGGCTGGGCAGACAGCTGCGGGCTGATGTTAATAGGCTAGGAAGGGGCCATGGATATTGGCTCCCTCCCAGACTAAAAACATCAGATCTCAGCCGCCCATAAAAAGTGCATCCATAAGATGCGCCAATTCTGGCGCTTAGCCTCTGCTCTTCCCACTTGCCTTGGTGAGGTGGCAAGTGGGGTAACAGGGTTGGGGTTAATGTCAGCTTTGTATTGGAAAAAGACATCAATCCCAGGGGTTAGTAATGCAGAGGCATCTATAAAACGCCCCCATTACTAACCCCATAGTCAAATTGTTAAATAAAATACAAACACCCAGAATAAAGTCCTGTATTATTATTATAGCGCCATTTATTCCATGGCGCTTTACATGTGATAGGGATATACATAGCAAAATCATTTACATAATCTTAACAAAACGAGTCAGTGACTGGTACAGGAAGAGCGAGGACCCGGCCCGCAAGGGCTCACAGTCTACAAGGGATGGGTGAGGATACAGTAGGTGGGGGTAGAGGATGTCATGCAGTAATGTGGTGGAGCGGTGGTTACTGCAGGTTGTAGGCTTGTCGGAAGAGGTAGGTCTTCAGGTTTCTTTTGAAGGCTTCCATGGTAGGCGAGAGTCTGATGTGTTGAGGTAGAGAGTTCCAGAGTAGGGGGGATGCACAGGAGAAATCTTGTATGCGATTGTGGGAAGAGGAGATAAGAGGGGAGTAGAGAAGGAGATCTTGTGAGGATCGGAGGTTGCGTGCAGGTAAGTACCGGGAGACTAGGTCACAGATGTATGGAGGAGACAGGTTGTGGATGGCTTTGTTTGCCATGGTTAGGGTTTTGAACTGGAGTCTCTGGGCAATGGGGAGCCAGTGAAGGGATTGACAGAGGGGAGAGGCCGGGGAATAGAGGGGGGACAGGTGGATTAGTTGAGCCGCAGAGTTTAGGATAGATTGGAGGGGCGCATGAGTGTTGGAAGGGAGGCCACAGCGCAGGAGGTTGCAGTAGTCAAGGCGGGAGATGATGAGGGCATGCACTAGTGTTTTTGCAGAGTCTTTGCTGAAGAATGCACGGATCCGGGAGATGTTTTTGAGTTGGAGTCGGCAGGAAGTGGAAAGGGCTTGGATATGTGGTTTGAAGGAGAGATCAGAGTCCAGGGTTACCCCAAGGCAGCGAGCTTGTGGGACTGGGGAGAGTGAACAGCCATTGACGTTGATGGATAGGTCAGATGGGGGATATGAATGAGAGGGTGGAAAGATGATGAACTCTGTTTTATCCATGTTGAGTTTTAGAAATCATTTGAAATAATGATACAGACTCCTTCATTGAATCTACATTTATCAAAAAGCCTTATACTCATCTTTACGCCCAATCCATTGAAGCTCATGTCACCTGTAAACAAAATAAAATAATAAAGCAACATAATACTCACCTGTCCCCAACGGGAAGATAATAATCCATTGGTCCATAGATGACTCTAGCACTGCTACATCTAGATGGCAGACTGAATAGCTGCATGATGCGACTATATAGACTACCATCCAGCAGAGACACTGAGCTGCGGGTGCTTGCGCAGCTAAGTGCCTCGAGGTGACATGATAAAGTTGAGGGGGGTTCATATCCAATGAACGCTGTTCACCTCACTGATGTCACCACGTGAGAAAGTTCTCAAGCTCACGGTGCCATCAGAGAGGTCAGCAGAGTTCTGAGCCAATGAACTCCTTTCACTTCAATGATGTCAGTGCGAGCGCCATGGGAAAGTTCTCACCGTGCTCGTGCTGAGGTTGAGAAACAGTTGTTTTTTGTTTTTTTTGTATATAGAGTATGAAGAGCACTCGTGTAAAATATAAAAGGGCAAATGATAAACAATAATTTAAAACCAAAAACAATGGGAGGTAAAAAAAGAAAAACCTAAAGCTTGCTGTGCCACTGGTATTGGCACCCTTTACATTAATTTAGTATGGAAACACATTTTGACTCGCCTGTGGTAAATCACAAAATAGATTCACCTGTGATTAATTGTCACAGGTGACAATAATGATGACTTACTTCAGTGTTTTAAAAAGCTACAAGGTATGCCCTTTTCCTTTGTCACAATGGTGAAGACAAAGGAGCTGTCTGAGGACATCAGAACTGCTATTATTAACAAACACAAGACTTCCAAAGGTTATATGGACACCTCCAAAGACCTTGGTATCCCAGTTTCAAC
Source organism: Phyllobates terribilis (assembly GCF_046119375.1). Lineage (NCBI taxonomy): Eukaryota > Metazoa > Chordata > Amphibia > Anura > Dendrobatidae > Phyllobates > Phyllobates terribilis. The sequence goes on from NW_027362765.1 coordinate 169,337,249, forward strand.
AGCATGCAGTTATTAAGAAGTTTGCCAAGAATTGAACCGTCAAGAACCTCCCTGGACGTGGGGAAAAGAGGAAAATTGACAAGAGATGTCTTCGAAGGTTGGTGTGAATGGTGCAAAAAAGCACCACGTCAAACATCAATCATGAAGGCCAATCTGGAACAGTCTGGGGTCGAGGTTTCAACAAGTACCATACGCCGCACAATAAACCAAGCAGAGCTTTATGGGCGAAGGCCAAGGAAGAAACCATTGCTGAACAAAAGACACAAAAAGGAACGATTGATCTTTGCCAAAGAGTACTTTGAGAAACCACAATCCTACTGGGAAAATGTTCTGTGGACAGATGAAACAAAAATAGAGCTTTTTGGCAATACAAAGCAACAGTTTGTTTATCAACAGTTAAGCATTGTGGAGGATCCATAATGCAGTGGAGTTGCTTTGCTGCATCCAGTATTGGAGGCCTTGACCGTATCACAGGAATCATGAAATCAGAGAATTATCAAGAGATGTTAGAGCAAAATGTCCTACCCAGTGTAAGAAAACTTGGTTTGAGCCGAAGATCATGGGTCCTCCCGTAAGACAATGACCGAAAGCACACATCCATAAGTACACAGTAATGGTTGAAAAAGAAAAAATGGACGGAGTCTCAATCCCATTGAAAATCTTTGGAGTGAGCTGAAATCTGCCATTGGGAAAAAGAACCCTGCAAACATTCAAGAGCTTGAACAAACTGCAAAGGAAGAGTGGGAGAAAATTCCAGCTGAGAAGTGCAAAAAGATTATAGATGCTACAAGAAATGTTTGGAGGCTGTCAGTAATGCCAAAGGGTGTGCAACCAAGTATTAATTATGGGTGCCTTTATTGCTGCACATGCTGTTTATTCTGTTTTTTCTTTGAAATTGCAACATGGAAGTTGAAAAACAATGTTTTATTGTTGTATTACTTTGGACCACTAATTAAAAAATTCTGAGACTATAACCTTGGAACATTTCCATTTATATCTGAAGATATTGTACAGTCTATGAAAAAAATGAAGAGGTGCCAATAATGGTGAACAGCACTGTAGATGACATCCGATTTCTGAAGACTCACAGAATGTAGAAGATGGAGAAATTTTGTGTTCCTTCTTCTCCTCACAGTCTGCTCAGATTCTCGTATCCGAGGCAATTGGATCACACTATGCTGAAATTCGAATCAAACTCGGATCAGAGCTCGATCAGAGTGTCATTAGAATAATCGACCCGATTCTCAGATGAGAAAATCTACGGTCTTGTGATCCTAGCCTCTGTCAGTGATAAAAAATCAGCCATCCGCATTGCCCCAATGAATAACATGGGTCAGTGTGCAATCTGATAAAAAAATCGGAGAGCATTCTTCCAATGGACTATAAGATGCATTACCCCCCCCAAATTCTGGAGGAAAGTGGAGGGTGCAGCTTATAGGCCGGATGTACCTGGCTGTGGCTATGGTGGCGGAGGGGAGAAGCGGGTCACAGGAAGCAGGAGTGGCGCTGGGGCTAACACGTGTGTTCGCAATTAAAGTGAATATGAACTGCTCCCCGCGCCCATAATCCCGAACCCCTCTCTAAACTGAAGCCGGTGCAGAGAGGTGGGCAGAACTACGGGCGTGGGGGCAGTGCCTGTTGGATTTCTTCAATAGCGGGCACACATGTTATCTGCAGCCGCTGGCTTCCTGCAGCGGCTGGGCGATCATGTGTCCACTATTAAGGAAAATGAATATTCACTGCTCACCCCGCCCATAGTCCCGGGCAGGCAGCAGAATGTTCTCCACGGTGTCTTCAGACTCTGTCATGTCTGTCACATGTACTCAGTGTGAACCTGCCCTCATCCATGAAGAGCACAGGGCGAGAATGTGGAATCTGCCAATGTTGGTGTTCTCTGACAAATGCCAATCGCCCTGCAAGGTGTTGGGCTGTAATCTCAACACCCACTTGTGGATGTCAGGCCCTCATACCACCCTCATGGAGTCTGTTTCTGACAGTTTGAGCAGACACATGGCTAGTAGTGACCTGTTGGATGTCATTTTACAGGGCTCTGACACTGCTCCTCCTTGCACAAAGGAGGATGTAGCGGTCCTGATACTGGGTTGTTGCCCTCCTATGGCCCCCTCCACATCTCCTGGTCTACTGGCCTATCTCCTGGTACAGAATCTGCTCCATGCGCTGGACACTGTGCTGACAAGACACATCTACCCTTCTTGTCACAGCTCGCATTGATGTGCCATCCAGGATGAGCTGCACTACCTGATCAACTACTGCGGGTTGTAGACACTGCCTCATGCTACTGTGAGAGGCGGTGAGAGCAATGACCACATGGGCTGTTCCTCAAACAAAGTACATTTTAATTATTAGATCTTGAAATAATAATAAGTTCCACAATTGGATGTGTTAAAAAATGTTCCTGTACTGAGATAATCTTATAAATGTGTCCCTGCTATGTGCTGTCTTATTTGTTTTGTTCGACCAAGCGGGAACATTGTCCATCTATAAACAAAGCTCCTCAACAGGGAAGGAAGCATAAGAGACTGTACAGACAACACAGTAAGTCAGTGATGTAGGAACTTCAGCTGCCGCTCAGTTTGATTTATGATAAGCTCACAGAGATGGAGACACGGCAAAAAAACTCGCTCCTGTGATAAACCAGGCAGGGAAATGTGTTACCGCACAGAAAGAAGTAGATCCGAGTGACTGCTGTGTCGTCTGTATTCTCACTTGTCATAAGTGAATTATGTTTCCTCCCCTGGCAGGAGCTGTGGTATGTGACGACCATAAATCTTGTTGATTGTGAGCCCTCGTGGGCAGGGTCCTCTCTCCTCCTGTGACTCTTTTTTTCAAATTATTGTACTTGTTGTTTGCTATGTATACCCCTTTTCACATGTAAAGCGCCATGGAATTAATGGCACTATAATAAAAAATAATAATAATAATTCCAGAGGGACTGAATTGCCATTATCAGCTAAATTTTTTGACAAGTCTTGATAACAGGTGTGACCAAGAAAGTTTCCTTCTGTAGCATAATCAAGTTTTCATTCTTACCAAGAACAACAAATTCATAGGACATAAATGTCTCCTTTTCCTTTGTAATATCGCTGTTGACGCTCTTATAACTCAGTGTGCAGCTGTACGACCCAGACATGGATGTATCAAAAGTCTTCAGCATGAGCTTTCCTGTTTGGGTTAGATTCATGTTACTGTGCCCTGAAACAAAAACAGGAAATGAGTTGTCGCTGACAGCTGGAATATACTGATGCATGATATGTAGAGGAGGCTATGCAAACAGTTCCAGTAAAGTCACAATCTGCAATATGTCTTGACTAGTCAGCCATGAAAGGTCACTTTATGCTTGTGGAGTCAAAAGCTGCAAGTTATATTAGCTGACAGCTGTGAAGTGGCATTTCAGATGAATCCCACAGACACCAACAACTTGGGTACTCGAGTAACCTACTTATGAAGGTCCTTTCATGTCAGAAGGTGTTAACCACAATTTACTAGCCGGTATCGGCCCTGCTGGTCTAGAGGCTTATTTCTGCTAGTGTGCAAAATAGCTAATAGATTACATATTGGTATCTATTTGACAGAGTGAAGACCTGTGGAATGAATATGGCATAAAATATTATGAATCTCCGGTATTTATGGGCTAAAGTAATGTCATTAGAGGTTGTAGGCCACACTGTAAATGGTGCTCAGGAATATTGGATTAGGCTGGATTAGGGTACTAAGTACAGTGGTGGCCAAAAGTATTGGCACCCCTGCAATTCTGTCAGATAATACTCCGTTTCTTCCTGAAAATGATTGCAATCACAAATTCTTTGGTATTATTATCTTCATTTAATTTGCTTGCAAGGAAAAAAACACAAAAGAGAATGAAGCAAAAATCAAATCATTGATCATTTCACACAAAACTCCAAAAATGGGCAAGACAAAAGTATTGGCACCCTCAGCCTAATACTTGGTTGCACAACCTTTAGCCAAAATAACTGCGAACAACCGCTTCCGGTAACCATCAATGGGTTTCTTACAATGCTCTGCTGGAATTGTAGACCATTCTTCTTTGGCAAACTGCTCCAGGTCCCTGATATTTGAAGGGTGCCTTCTCCAAACTGCCATTTTGAGATCTCTCCACAGGTGTTCTATGGGATTCAGGTCTGGACTCATTGCTGGCCACCTTAGAAGTCTCCAGTGCTTTCTCTCAAACCATTTTATAGTACTTTTGGAAGTGTGTTTTGGGTCATTGTCCTGCTGGAAGACCCAAGACCTCTGAGGGAGACCTAGCTTTCTCACACTGGGCCCTACATTATGCTGCAAAATTTGTTGGTAGTCTTCAGACTTCATAATGCCATGCACACGGACAAGCAGTCCAGTGCCAGAGGCAGCAAAGCAACCCCAAAACATCAGGGAACCTCCACCATGTTTGACTGTAGAGACCGTGTTCTTTTCATTGAATGCCTCTTTTTTTTCCTGTACACTCTATGTTGATGCTTTTTTGCCAAAAAAACTCTACTTTTGTCTCATCTGACCAGAGAACATTCTTCTCCAAAACGTTTTAGGCTTTCTCAGGTAAGTTTTGGCAAACTCCAGCCTGGCTTTTTTATGTCTCAGGGTAAGAAGTGGGGTTTTCCTGGGTATCCTACCACACAGTCCCTTTTCATTCAGACGCCGACGGATAGTACGGGTTGACACTGTGGTACCCTCGGACTGCAGGGCAGCTTGAACTTGTTTGGATGTTAGTCGATGTTCTTTATCCACCATCCGCACAATCTTGCGTTGAAATCTCTCGTCAATTTTTCTTTTCCGTCCACATCTAGGGAGGTTAGCCACTGTGCCATGGGCTTTAAATTTCTTGATGACACTGCGCACGGAAGACACAGGAACATTCAGGTCTTTGAAGATGGACTTGTAGCCTTGAGATTGCTCATGCTTCCTCACAATTTGGTTTCTCAAGTCCTCAGACAGTTCTTTAGTCTTCTTTCTTTTCTCCATGCTCAATGTGGTACACACAAGGAGGGAGGACAGAGGTTGAGTCAACTTTAATCCATGTTAACTGGCTGCAAGTGTGATTTAGTTATTGCCAACACCTGTTAGGTGCCATAGGTAAGTTACAGGTGCTGTTAATTACACGAATTAGAGAAGCATCACATGATTTTTCAAACAGTGCCAATACTTTTGTCCACCCCCTTTTTTAGGTTTGGGGTGGAATTGTATCCAGTTTGGCTTTAGGACAATTCTTTTTGTGTTTTTTCATTGAAGACAAATTAAATGAAGATAATAATACCAAAGAATTTGTGATTGCAATCATTTTCAGGAAGAAACTGTGTATTATCTGACAGCATTGCAGGGGTGCTAATACTTTTGGCCACCACTGTATATGGGGGACATTTCAATAGTTTTTCAGATTTCGGTTCACTCTGAGGAGCACTTGGCATGTGCTTGCAATTTATCGTCAAGTATAAAGCTTGCTGTTTGTGTTAATTTACGTGCCGGAGCGAACAGCTTTCCTCTAATGAAACTCCCTAAGGCTATACCAAGGATTATGATAGGCTTGCTGTGTGATCAAGCAGGAAATACGCATTTGAAGGATGCCCTTTGTTTGCTCGGTGCCCAGTGCTCTCACACGTCCAATAACCACGGCAAATTGACGAATATAATTATCTACATGGGGCCATAACATCTAACCAGATTCAGGCTAGCTCCAGAACCCAGACCTTATCCTATAGTGTAGTGTAGGACCTACATTATATTCTCCCCTACCTAACACAAATGTATAAACTTCTAAGTACATCATACCTGTCACTAGACATAAATATGTAATATTTTCAACTGATGTGAATGCCGCTGCTCTCCTGAAATTGGCATTGTTTTTTTTTTTGTTCCTGTGCCTGTCCGTCCTTTAGCTATCACCCCATCTTCCTATTTGCGACTTAAATGCAAATCTAGTTTTGCTATCCCAAGAGTGTGATCTTCATAAAGACTCTCACAGAGAAGGGTTGAGGACCACTCCCCATTGGCTAATAAGAATACATTTACATAAAGGAAAGAGGGGGAGCAGGAAGAAAAAATGCTAGATTCAGGAGAACGGTGATATTTACCCCAAGTAAAAAAAAAAAAAAAACAGATTTATGGCATGTGACAGGTCCTCTTTATATTTATTTAGCATAAAGTATTTATCTGAAAAATCTTGAGCAAAATGACCAGACCATCAGTAGATTGGACTGGTACACATTTGACGCAAATCTCTGCAATGCCCTGGCAAAAAAATAGCTCAAATCTCAAAGAAGTTGTTTGTGATGAGACAGTTCCTGTAACCTTTTTCTAACATTTGATGTACACGTACATCATGATTGAGAAGGTCTTTCTCCAAATGCTATACATGTACATCATAATGTTCGGGTGGATAAAAGTTCTTGGATCAACTTACAGCTATGCTCCCGTATTTATAGCCTGTGTCAGTGCCAGCAATGTCACTGGCTGTTTCACCCCCAAGATGCTTTGGTCAATAGTGACTGCGGCATCTTGGTGATTGTTTCACTCTTTCACCCCATTAGCTCTCCAACAACTTGATTGTGGTCTGCTGAAGGTTGGCACGGCAACCCTCTGGGTCTGACAACTGGAGTGGTCTATTTAGTTTAAAGGGATATTTACATCTCCAAGATCCTATCCCAATATGTAGTAGGTGTAATAATAATATTATTAGCAAATACCTCAAATTAGAAATGTAGTATAGTTCTTCATTCGCTATGTCGCATGTGTAGAGAGCATTGCAGTAGCTTAGGTATCCATGGCTACGACCACTTATATAGTGACAGTTAGTTAGATGTTAGTGGTCATAATCATGGGTACCTAAGCTACTGCAATGCCCTGTTCATGGGATAAGCGACATAGCGAATCAGAACTATACTAGATTTCTAACATTATTATTATTAGCGTATGTGTGCATGTTCAGGTTTTGATTGCAGAAATTTCTGCAAGGTTTCTGTATCTCTTGGCAGGAAAAACGCTGAGGCAAAAACACGCATTTTGCCGTGATTTTTAGGCATTTTTTATGCGTTTTTGATCCATATTTTCATTCTTTTCTTATGCGTTTTTGTACAGTAATGAATGCTTTTTGGAGCTAAATAAAGATATTTGAAAAAAGAAAGTGGGACATCGCTTTATCCCTTGGATTACTTTCAGACCTGGGGTGAGTATATTGGTTAATGTAAATGATTAAAGAATGTGTCTGTTGTATTTCAAATAAGGTGTTTTATTCTCAGTGTGTGTGCTTATTTAACTCTTTACTTAGGTTTAGTAATGAGAGTGTCTGATTGACACCTCTTCATCACTAAACAAAGGGCTAGGTGTCAGCTAATACCATAAACCTTAATTCCATTGGCATTCCCATTCATGTCATTTCTGGGGCAACTGAGAGCTGCTATTTTTAGCCTAGGAAGGTGCCATTAGGCAAGCATGTTCCCTGGCTATTAATAACAGCTCACAACTGTTTGATTAGCCACTATGTCTCCACGATCAGCAACCAGCAGCGCTTTGGATGCAGCGTATTTTAGCTGCGTCCAAAACATTGTGTTCTAGTGCCGCACTTTTATTGTCAGTTCATACGGATCTACCGCATGTAATGACATTTCAATCGCAGTCTTCGCTACAGAAATTTACATGCTGCGGGTGAGTTTGGGTACATGCCCACGATCAGGAACCGCTGTGGGTTTGAAGCTACATGTTTATGCAGCATCAAACCTGCAGCGGCCAGATGTTACAGCATAGTGGATGGGATTTCTAGAAATCCCATGTCCACTATGTTTGCATCTGAGGCTAACATCACCTGCGGATACAGATATGCGGCGCGTCTTTCAGGACCGCAGCATGCAAAATTCTCTTGCGGAGTCACTAGTCTTTGCAACATAAATTTGAACACTAGATTGTATTGAATTGTATTGAATGTGATAAATCCGCATGGTTCAGTGAACACATGCGGATTTACCTGTGTTCAATAGAACGCAGCGTTTTGGACGCAGCAAAAATATGATGTGTCCAAAACACTGCTACAACCAGATTGTGGGCACATAGCCTAAAATTAAAAACAATGTTGTGGGCTCCCGCACCATTTTCACAACCAGTAGAGGGAAAGCCGACTGCTGGGAGCCGATATTTGTAGCCGGGGAAGGGGCCATTAGCCAAAAATGTTCCATGGCTATTAGAACAGCCCAAACAGCTGTTTGCTTAGCCTTTACTGGCTATATTACAGGAGGACCCCCCCAAAAAATGACGTAGGGTCCCCCTAGAAAATCTAACCAGCAATGGCTAAACAGACAGCTGTGAGCTGATATTAATAGTCAGTGAAGGGGCCATGGATACTAGCCCCCTCCGAGGCTAATAATATCAGCTCTCAGCGGCCCCAGAAATGATGCATCCATAAGATGATGCAAATCTGGCACTTATCCTCCACTCTTCCCACTTGCCCTGGTGGCAAGTGGGGTAATAGGGTTAGGGTTCATGTCAGCCTTATATTGACAGCTGACTTGAAGCCCAGGTAAGTAATGGAGGGCGTCTATAAGATGCACCCATTACTAACCCCGTAGTAAGGTTTTTGAAGTTTTTCAAATAAAAACATGGCCAGAATAAAGTCTTTTATTTTAAATAAAATTCCACACGGTTTTAATCTTTTATTTAAAAATTAAAAACACCATATACTCACCTGATGCTCATTCCCTGAAGCCCTTGTCTCCTGTAAAAAAAAACAAAAATCAAAAACAACAATATCCTTCACCTGTCCGTCGTGATGACGTAATCCACAGTGTTCCATGACGATCCGGGTCACTTCTACAGCAGCCACATCAGCAATCACATATGTGACTGTTGTAGAAGACAGCACTGTATACACTGAGAGGAGTGTAATCACTCCTGCCAGTGTACATTGCTGCGTTGCTGGGACTGATTTCACAGAAGTTCATCAGCTGAAGAGCTCCCATGACCTCACTTGGGAAAATTGCATGGGAAAATTCTGACGCAGCACCGATGCAATAAGTGAGGGCACCGGAGCTCGTCAGCTGATCTTCAGCTGATGAACTCCGGTGAACTCAGTCCTGCAGCGCAGCGCTATACACTGCTGGGAGCAATCACGATCACCGTGGGACATCGGGGTGACGGCAGATAGGTGAGAATAAAGTGTTTTTTATTTTAATATATATTTATTTGTACTTTTTTTTTAACACAGTGCACAAATGCCGGCTGAGGAGACTACTTCTCCCCTCAGCCACACCTGCTTTCGCTATTGTAAGCTGAAGCGGCCATCCGATGATGAGAGTAGTACTCTCCCACAGGCAATTCTTTGTCCGTTTTTGACTCATTGACTTGAATTGAGTCAGTCAAATCCGCAGCAAACATTCGCAGCAAATCCGCAAATATTATTATACCTGCGTATTTGCCGTGGATTTGACTCAATTCAAGTCTATGGGTGAAAAACATTCCAGAAACGCCCAAAGAATTGACATGCAGCAAATTTAAACACAATGACAATCCTGACAGGAAAATTCCTGATCATGTGCACAGCACTTGAGGATTGTCATCGCATTAGCTGGCACATGGATTACCTACCGGTTTTGGTGCATTTCCCCATAGAAAAAATGCAGCCAAAACGCATAAAAAATGCACAGTGTGCACATAGCCTTACACCTACTACATATTGGGATATGCGAGAGAATTGGATCACACTCAGATGACACTCAGATCAAACTCATTAGTATAATCAGCCGTTTCTCTCAAATGAGGGAATCGATGGCCGTATGACTCCAGTCTTAGGCTCTGCAATTGTAATATGGCATAATCTATTCCACCCAAATTTGTACTCCAAGAATCAAATAGCATTCCTTCCCTTCTGACCCCGCTGTATGACTTACAGATAGGACCGTGAATGGGATATTGCATCACTCAGGAGAAAATGAGTAACAAATTATCTGGCTCATTTTCTCATATTACACCTTGAGAAATTTTAAAAAAATTGGGGCTAAATAAACATTTTAGAGGTAAAGACTGAATTTTTCATTTTTTCATTCTGCTTTACTCTAATTCCTATGAAGCACCTGAAGGGATTAACACGCTTCCTGAATGCGGTTTTGAATACAATGAGGGATGTCATTTTTAAAATCGAGTCACTTTGGGGTTTTTTCTAATATATAAATCACTTCAAAAATGAATTGGGCCCTAAAAAAATAGGATATGGAAATTGCTTCTAAACTTACAAACTGACATCCTAAAAAATAGAGGTATGTAGACACATGGCAAATGTTAGTTATAATCTATTTTGTGTGGCATGATTTTTCAAATCTGGGGGAAATTTCTGATATTTTCAGAATTTCAAAACTTAATGATCTAAAGTTTATTAGTACATAAAGAAACACATCAGATTAGAAAATGGGGCCTGGTCAGGAACATCAAAACTGGTAGCTAAGGGAAAGGGTTTAAGACTGATGTAAATGTGGTCTATTTCAGAATAATTTTGTATGCATTTCTAGAACAGAAACATTGGTATTCTGCACTTCAAAACTTAATTATGCTTTTTTACATGCATTTTTCAGGCTACCAAAAGAAGCCAATAGAAAAAAATACACCCAAAAAAGCACAGTTCTTTAATTGCACAGTGGTCATGAGTTAAAGTGTATGAAATCACATACACTTCGTAAGGCTTCATTCAGATGTCAGTGTTTTTCACGTACGCAAAAAAAAAAATGTTACCAGTTTTATCAGTATTTTGGATGAATGTTTTATAAGTATTTGGTCAGTGTGTCATCAGTGTTTTTCACGTATGGATAAATTACCAAACTCCTATCCTTTGCCATTTTAAACACAGACAGCACATGGATTGTACACGGATGCCATCCCTGTGCAGTATGTGTTTTTCAAGGACCCATAGACTTGTATTTGCACTTTTCATCTGTGCTGACAGAAAACAATGGACGTCTTCATGATTTTTGCACAGACATATGGTCAGTGAAAAAAAAAAGCCCGGACATGTGAACAGCTCCATAGACTATAATGGATTGGAGAAAAACACTGATAGCACACGTACGTGTAACAGACATCTAAACGATGCCTTAAACATAGCAGATTTTCTACACAAAAAAATACAGCAGAAAAAACGTGTTTACGTTATGTGGGTTTATGGCCTTAAACATAAGAAAACTGTAAATTTGGTAATCATACTCACCTGCAAAATAATGTTAACTTGTCATTTTGAAGCAATCCGAGTAACAATTGCATGATTTTTCACCATTTTAACTCACAGAATATTTCCTCTTTTAAGCATGGTAAATTAAATGGTGAAATTCATAACTACAGCTTGTCTTGCAAAAAAAAAAAAACTTTCTTATAAGTAAATTGGAGGAAAATTAAACAAGTTATGGCTCATGAAAGACTAAAACAAAAGACTAAAGTGAGAAAACTAAAAATGGTTGCACTGGGAGGCCGTTAAAGATGTTAATTCAATAATGTGCTAAGTTTAACATGCTGGTCAATATTATGTACTCACTTATAAGGCTCATTCCATTAGGTCCTATCCACATGAAGACTGGATCGATGGTTTCTTTTTCTGCAGTATCTAGATCCATACATGCAAGGAACGGGCTGTCTTTCAGCATCTTGACATATATCATGACTGTAAGGCAATACAAATGACTACACACTTTAGATTTATTATAATTTTTTTCAGCTAGTTTTTACCCTTAAAGAAGACCTGTTACTTCCTCAAAAAATTGAGTTAAACAACTGGTAAAAATCCCTGCGCACCCCTGGCTCGGATGCGCTTTTCTGTTTTGTGCTACACTGCTTCATTGCAGAGATATTCACATTTGGGCCTTTTTGAAGGGCAGTATGTGAAATCTCTTCTTCCAGTTCAACTAGGTGTTTCTTCAGTTTTCTCTGGGGGCGTGCACTTTTACTCCTTACTCCCAGACACTGCCAATCACTGATTTAGCAGTCTCAGACACTGCAGAGCTGTGATTGGCAGCATCTGGGGTGAAAGTTCATATCTCCAGACAAGACTCTGAAGAAACACCCAGTTGAACTACAAGCAGAGATTTCACATACTGCTCTCCATAAGCAACATATGTGAATATATCTGCAATGGAGTGACACAGCTCAAAATGGGATAAATGGCAGATTCATGTTGATGGCCATATGTGTCTGGTGAGGAGGCTGACAGCATGCTATATAAGGTGTTAGGTGCTATTGAACAATTAACCACAATTGTCTCTTTGTGCCTTGTAGGCTAATAGTATGGAGGACCTGTCTTTATATCATGTTCCCATTAAAAAGATGTTCCCATTAATATCCAACTTAATGGTAGTATTTCTTTCAAAGTACTTTTAATGTGTAGTTTACTTGAAGAGCTGTCAGGAAAAGGGGTTGTCTAGTTTAGGAACCCATTTTTATATACTCTATTAAACAATTTGGAGTTAATAATGGAGGTCTCTGGTCAGGATTATCATCTCTTGGCCAGAGTGGAAAGTGATTACAAAAAGGACCATACAGGGGGTTGCTAGGCTCTGACAACACTTTATAATTAGTGTTGAGCATTCCGATACTGAAATATTGGGTATCGGACGATATTTGCGGTATCGATACTTAATTCCGATACTTTTGCAATATCGTATACCGGAATAGGAAGTTCCCATAATGCAATGAGCCAGTTTCATTTTATTCAGCCAATGAGGATCCTAAGAAGTGTGGGCACATCCTGTTAGGCATGTAGGCATCTTAACTAATGGCATGGCTGTGATTGGCTGCTGAAATGATGTCATGATGCACTATAAAAGCCGCCGGCGCCATTTTGAGCTCCCTCTGCTGTGAATTCAGTTAGGGATAGGACGCTGTTGTTCTGAGGGACAGTTTTAGCTACCTATTTGGTCTATTCTGCTTTACCCAAGCTACTTTATAAATCGCTGTGCCTTGCAGCGCTAGTGCACAGTTCTCTGTGCTGTTCACCGCTGTCTGCAAGGTCTGTGTGTGTGAGTGCAGCTCACCCTGTAGTGTGTGCTTCAACCACATCTGGTTGTAGTGCACTCAGTGTGTGTCACTGCCTCATACATTGTCCTTTTTTGCCAATTCATAATTTTTCCTGATATCTCCTATTAGTGTGGTGGTTCCATCCGTATTCAGCTAAATTGGTTCCAAACACACTATATAGGAGTAGTTAGAGGAGCCTTTCTGCAGCATTGGGCAGCCCCAGCCAGATTAGTATTAGCCTATTTTTTGTAGCCTCATCTATTGCATTGTAGGTTACCTTCCTACATTGTAATAGCTACAAAAAGTTTGTGATACTACCGGTATTACATCTTTAGGCACATCCAGTGTCTTTTTGTGACAAAAAAAACCTAAATAAAGGTCACCAAACACTCCACTTTACAGTTGTGTAGGCCACATTAGCTCATATTAAAGTCTAGTCCACACTTTATAAAATTAGTGTTTCTTATACCTGTTAGCAGCTGTTCAGGAATAAGCACACGAAGCCCTTAGTACTTTTCTGCCTATCTTTATCAGTCTACCAAGATGAAGAAGGCAGGGAGTAAGGCATGTGGTCGTGGAGTTTCTGCAGGGAGAGGACGTGAGGATTCTGTGCCTGCAGGGAGAGGACGTGGGGATTCTGTGCCTGCTGCGGGCACCAGTGACTCAGCATCCCCCAGTTTTACCAGGGAACAGTCCTTTATGCGCAGCTTTGTAGGAGCTAGCCGTACCCCACTGCTGCGGGAGGACCAAATTGAAGCCGTTGTCGGATGGATGGCAGCTAACGTATCGACTTCAATTAGTTCCAGATCCTCTCAGGTCCTGAGCACTGAAGAGCACCCATCTGTCTCTTCACCACCTGCCAAATTGCCCAGGCAGTCAGAGAGCCCTGGACAGGAGCCATCTCTACTTCTGTTCTCTGAATCTCTTGGCTTGGAAAGAGGGGGCCAGCCAAGCAGAATTCGAGAATTTGAAAAAGACGTAGTATGCAGTGATGCGCAACCGTTTTGTCTCTCTGAATCTGAAGAGGCGGGTGGGCCAGTGCCTATAGTCAGCAGCACACCTCAGTACGCATCTGATGATGAGACTCAGGTGCCACTTTCTGGTGCGTACTGTGCTGTCGAGGCTACCCAGGAGAAGCAGTTGTTTGAAGAGGGTGGTGTAGATGATGAGGTCTTTGACCCATCATGGCGTGAGGGACAGGAAGGTGGTGGGAGCAGCTCTGAGGAAGAGATTCCCCGAACAGCCCAAAAAGGAGGGAGAGGGAGGGGGCAGACTTGGTTGCCTGTAGCCTCCACTTCGGCACCCATTAGGAGCATGGCTCTTCCAAAATCCAAAGCGGGTGCTCCCAAGACTTGCAGTGCCTGGTCCTTTTTTGACACAGTTGCAGATGACATTTGCTTTGTCAAATGCAAGCTGTGTAATCAGAAGGTGAAAAGAGGGAAAAGTGTCAGCAACCTCAATACCACAAATATGTGGAAACATGTGCGGACCAAGCACGTGGTGGAGTTACAAAAACACACTGAAGACCTAGGCCAACCTACAGCGCCACCTACCACCTCTTCAGCTCGTGTTGTAGCCTCTTCCTCCAGCTCACACACAGCTGGTTCGGCTTCCTCACAGGATCGCCATGGAAGAATCTCTGGCACTGTTGTACAGAGACACAGTGTAACTCCACCCACAGCACCACTTTCCCAGTCATCCTCACACTCCCAGGCCAGTCTACAGCCATCGTTAGCACAGGCATGGGAGAAAAGGCGCCCATACTCGGCAAACCACCCCCGAGCACAGGCTCTGAATGCTGGCATTGCTAAACTACTGGCCCTTGAAATGCTATCATTCAGGCTGGTGGAGACTGACACCTTCCGTAACTTTATGGCATTGGCAGTCCCACAATACAACGTGCCCAGCCGCTTTTATTTCAGCAGGCAAGCCGTCCCTGCCCTGCAACATCATGTCGAGGGAAAAATTAAACATGCGCTACAAAACGCCGTCAGTAGCAAGGTCCACCTGACCACCGATGCGTGGACCAGTAAGCATGGACAGGGACGATACCTTTCCCTCACTGCCCATTGGGTAAATGTTGTGGAGCCGGGTACAGATCTTGAGAGTGGCGCTGTACGTGTTCTGCCAACTCCAAGGATTGCAGGAATCCAGTCTGTACACATTGACTCCTCCTCATACTCCAGTTCCTCTGAATCAGCGCTGCAGAAACAGTCACGGTCTACCTCCACATCGACAGGTGAACGGTTACCTGTTATGATGACCGATATGAGCACAGCCATGGCCAAACGTCAACAGGCCGTATTAAAATTAATTTATTTGGGGAATCGAAGGCACACAGCGCAGGAGCTCTGGAATGCCATCAAGCAGCAGAGCGACGTGTGGTTTGTGCCAGCGAATCTCCAACCAGGCATGGTAGTGTGTGACAATGGCCGAAATCTGGTGGCAGCTCTGGGCCTAGGCAACCTCACTCACATCCCATTTCTGGCACATGTGCTCAACTTGGTCGTGCAGAGTTTTTTGAGGGACTATCCGGATCTTGATGCACTGCTTCACAAGGTCCGCATAGAGTGCGTTCACTTGCGGCGTTCCAGCAACGCAAGATCACGCATTGCAGCTCTGCAGCGCCGATTATGTCTTCTGGAACATCGCATCATATGTGACCTACCCACCAGGTGGAATTCAACGTTACATATGTTGGAGAGGTTGTGTGAGCAGCAGGCAGCAGTAATGGAGTACCAGCTGCAGCACGCGCAAACAAGTCGCAGTGCGTGCCGTTCACACTTCACCACCACTGAGTGGGCCTCTATGAAGGACATTTGCCACGTTTTGCGTGCCTTCGATTATTCCACGCGGATGGCGAGTGCAGATGATGCACTAGTCAGCATGACTATCCCCCTTATCTGCCTGCTTGAAAAAACACTGCAAGCACTAAGGGACGAGGTTTTGGAAGAGGTGGAGGATGAGGAGTCACAAATGATGGCAAATGATGACTTCTCTACAGTCTGCGCAACGTGGTTCCTCACAAAGGCCTAGGCAGGGGACACTTTGTGAGGAGGATGAGGAGGAGTCAATAGATGAGGAAGACATCTGTCCAGAGGAGGGAGGTACACAATGCTCTAGTAGTCAGTATCTAGAGCGAGGGTGGGGTGATGCAGAGCAGGCAGAGATCACGCCTCAAGCAGGGGACAGCGTTTCTTGGCCAGTTGGCAGTCTGCAGCACATGGTTGATTTCATGCTGCAGTGCCTGAGAACCGACCGCCGCATCGCCCACATTCTCAACACGGCTGATTATTGGGTGTCCACCCTCGTAGATCCTCGCTACCAGGACAACTTACAAAGCCTCATAACACCGTTGAACCGGGAGCGTAAAATGCGGGAGTACCAAGACGCACTGGTGCATTCCATCATGTTCTCCATTCCAACCGAGAGCAGTGCTGCTAGTGCTTTACAAAGCAGCTCAGTGCGTCGAGGCAGTGGAGGAAGCTCTGCACAAAGAGGGAGCAGAAGCAGCGCCTCAGCACAAGGCAAGACCAGTATGGCCGAAATGTGGCAAAGTTTTGTGTCCCCGCCGCCACAAATGTCTACACCATCACAGACGGCTCCAGTCAGCAGGAGGCAATGTTTCCGTCAGATGGTGACAGACTACATGTCTTGCCCTCTTAATGTACTCCCAGACGGCTCTTCTCCCTTCAAGTTTTGGGTCTGTAAGCTGGATACATGGCCAGAGCTTAGTCAGTATGCATTGGAGGTGCTAGCTTGCCCTGCTGCTAGTGTATTATCGGAACGCGTCTTTAGTGCCGCAGGTGGTGTACTAACAGACCGTCGTCCTCCGATAACGTTGACCGGCTTACTTTTCTCAAAATGAACAAGGCCTGGATCTCTCATGAATTTGCCAGTCCTCTTCCAGAATAAATAATTGGTTGGCAACAGTATCCAGGTCTCCTGTTGTGTTCATGTTTCTACCACCTGAACTGTAATCCCTGAGCTCCAACACCGCCAGTTGGCGCTCGGAAGTGCCGTCTGCACAGTCAACACTTGCTGCCGTGTTATTGGGGTTCAGTAACGTCAGCTGTTCCCCTGCTGTGCGGATGGCAATTTCTCCTGCTCTGTCCACATTCTCACTACTACAGATTTTAAAGTTGCTCCAATTACACCTCTGGCTCCTCTGTTTTCAGTATTATCCCTGAGCTCCAACACCGCCAGTTGGCGCTCGGAAGTTCCGTCTGCACAGTCAACACTGGCTGCCGTGTTATTGGGGTTCAGTAACGTCAGCTGTTCCCCTGCTGTGCGGACGGCAATTTCTCCTGCTCTGTCCACATTCTCACTACTACAGATTTTAAAGTTGCTTCAATTACACCTCTGGCTCCTCTGTTTTCAGTATTATCCCTGAGCTCCAACACCACCAGTTGGCGCTCGGAAGTGCCGTCTGCACAGTCAACACTTGCTGCCGTGTTATTGGGGTTCAGTAACGTCAGCTGATCCCCAGCAGTGTGTCCGGCAAATTCTCCTGCTCTGTCCACATTCACACTACTACAGATTTTAAAGTTGCTCCAATTACGCCTCTGGCTCCACTCTGTTTTTAGTATTTACCCTGGGTTCCAGCACCGCCAGCTGTTTCCCAGCAGTGTCTTTGGCACGGGTGCTCCCTCCTGCCCAGCCTGGTTCCAGCACGCCAGCTGTTTCCGGGTAGTGTCAACGTCACTTTGCCTCCAATGCGTTGTCCTGTCGTGTTGCGGTCGGGTTAGCCGACTCTATGGTGCCTGCAGTTTAGGTGACTCCTATGTGGGCTGCGGGATCTGGCAATGAAGGCTGGTTCCATAGTGCCAATAGGACAAGCACCCCCTGTATGACTGTGGGTTTTGGTAACTGCGGCCGGCTCGTGGCCTTGAAACTTTTTTTTACATGGGTACCTTCTGCTACCCATCCGGGTTCCAGTACCGTCAGCTGGTTCTCGGCAGTGCCTTTGGATTAGGTGCCTCCTTCTCGGTATCCAAGTTCCACCAACGTCTGCTGGTCCTTGGTAGTGCTTTCTGGCACAGGTACCTCCTGCTTAGTAACCGAGTTCCAGTACCGTCAGCTGGTCCTCGGTAGTTCCATTGGCTCTTGTATCTTCTGCTACCCATCCGGGTTCCAGTACCGTCAGCTGGTTCTCGGCAGTGCCTTTGGATTAGGTGCCTACTTCTCGGTATCCAAGTTCCACCAACGTCTGCTGGTCCTTGGTAGTGCTTTCTGGCACAGGTACCTCCTGCTTAGTAACCGAGTTCCAGTACCGTCAGCTGGTCCTCGGTAGTTCCATTGGCTCTTGTACCTTCGGCTACCCATCCGGGTTCCAGTACCGTCAGCTGGTTCTCGGCAGTGCCTTTGGATTAGGTGCCTCCTTCTCGGCATCCAAGTTCCACCAACGTCTGCTGGTCCTTGGTAGTGCTTTCTGGCACAGGTACCTCCTGCTTAGTAACCGAGTTCCAGTACCATCAGCTGGTCCTCGGTAGTTCCGTTGGCTCTTGTACCTTCTGCTACCCATCCGGGTTCCAGTACCGTCAGCTGGTCCTCGGTAGCTCCATTTGCTCTTGTACCTTCTACTACCCATCCGGGTTCCAGTACCGTCAGCTGGTTCTCGGCAGTGTCTTTGGCACGGGTACTCCCTCCTGCCAAGCCTGGCTCCAGCACGCCAGCTGTTTCCGGGTAGTGTCAACGTCACTTTGCCTCCAATGCGTTGTCCTGTCGTGTTGCGGTCAGGTTAGCCGACTCTATGGTGCCTGCAGTTTAGGTGACTCCTATGTGGGCTGCGGGATCTGGCAATGAAGGCTGGTTCCATAGTGCCAATAGGACAAGCACCCCCTGTAGGACTGTGGGTTTTGGTAACTGCTGCCGGCTCGCAGCCTTGAAACTTTTTTTAACATGGGTACCTTCTGCTACCCATCCGGGTTCCAGTACCGTCAGCTGGTTCTCGGCAGTGCCTTTGGATTAGGTGCCTCCTTCTCGGTATCCAAGTTCCACCAACGTCTGCTGGTCCTTGGTAGTGCTTTCTGGCACAGGTACCTCCTGCTTAGTAACCGAGTTCCAGTACCGTCAGCTGGTCCTCGGTAGTTCTATTGGCTCTTGTACCTTCTGCTACCCATCCGGGTTCCAGTACCGTCAGCTGGTTCTCAGCAGTGCCTTTGGATTAGGTGCCTCCTTCTCGGTATCCAAGTTCCACCAACGTCTGCTGGTCCTTGGTAGTGCTTTCTGGCACAGGTACCTCCTGCTTAGTAACCGAGTTCCAGTACCGTCAGCTGGTCCTCGGTAGTTCCATTGGCTCTTGTACCTTCTGCTACCCATCCGGGTTCAAGTACCGTCAGCTGGTTCTCGGCAGTGCCTTTGGATTAGGTGCCTCCTTCTCGGTATCCAAGTTCCACCAATGTCTGCTGGTCCTTGGTAGTGCTTTCTGGCACAGGTACCTCCTGCTTAGTAACCGAGTTCCAGTACCGTCAGCTGGTCCTCGGTAGTTCCATTGGCTCTTGTACCTTCTGCTACCCATCCGGGTTCCAGTACCGTCAGCTGGTCCTCGGTAGTTCCTCAGCCTTCTTGTACCTTCTGCTACATTTCCAAGTTCAAGCTTTTTGAAATGGTTCTTGGTAATCACTCTGGATCTCCCTGACGAGGACCCTGAAGACGAGGACCCTGAAGACCAACCCGAAGAAGACGAGGACCCCGAAGACGACGACCCTGAAGACGAGGACCCCGAAGAAGACGACCCTGAAGAAGACGACCCTGAAGACCACCCCGAAGAAGACGAGGACCCTGAAGACCACCCCGAAGAAGACGAGGACCCTGAAGACCACCCCGAAGAAGACGAGGACCCCGAAGACGAGGACCCTGAAGACCAACCCGAAGAAGACGAGGACCCCGAAGAAGACGAGGACCCCGAAGAAGACGAGGACCCCGAAGACGAGGACCCCCGAAGACGACGACCCTGAAGACCACCCTGAAGAAGACCAAGAAGATGACCCTGAAGAAGTTGACCAAGAGGACAAAGAAGAGAAGACAACCACCAAGATACAGAAGAACAAGAGACAGAAAACCAAGAAGCAGAAGTACAAGAAGTAGCAGAACAAAAAGCGGAAGAACATTAAGCATAAGACTAAAAATCAGAGCAAAAGATAATATCTAAATTATAAGCAGAAGATGCCTAAGCAGTGTATGGGGGTGAGTCCGTTCCTCCTCATGGTGCCCCTGGAAAAGACCTGCTGCTGCAGGCCAAACTGAACGCGGACAAATCCTGTTGTAAATCTTTTGTGACGGGCAGAACGAAAGGTGTAATGTCCAAACTTTTATAGATAACAACTACAGGAATGCCTGTCACAAATAAGAATATGATGAAGAAGAAGAATATGAAGAAGATGAAGAAGAAGTAGAATATGAAGAATGTAAAAAAAAAGAATAATACGAAGAAGGTGAAGAAGGTGAAGAAGAAGAAGATGAAGAAGGTGAAGAAGAAGTGGATGAAAAAGATGCTGATGCTGAGGATGATGAAGGAGAAAGTGTGGGAGAAGTAAAAAAGAAGGTGAAGAGCATGGAAGTAGTGAAACATAAATATCTGACAAAATATAAAAATACTTAACATAGTCAATATTTCCGTAACTCAGAACGTCTTAAAAAAAATATTAATTCCTGCTATTCCATTTGATTGGGCTAAACCTCTATGCCTTTATTGTCTCCCCCACCTCCCCCAATGCATTCTACATTATTCTTAGTTGTTTTCCTTCATGTAGAATTAACCTACAAGGAAAGAAAGGGTTTATTTTCATTCCGATATTTCTGTCCCATTGACTTGCATTGGTTTTCGGTATCGGAATCGGCGATATCCGATACTTTTTCGGTATCGGTCCGATCCAATCCGATCCGATATTTCCCGATATCGGAAGGTATCGCTCAACACTATTTATAATCGATGAGGATCTGATCTCTTGACCTTGACGGATCCTGAGAATGAAGGGGCTGATTTAACTCAGTGTCACTTTTACTGATTTTCTCTGCACAACCGGGAAAGGATTGCAGTACCAAATTTCCCAGGGATTTGCACTGGTGGAGATTCTAGAAGGGATTAACACAGCACACCCTTCTAATCTTTTCCTGCACTGCAGAACTTTCAGCCCCTATACTGTGAAATCAACTTGAAGCAGGATAGATGGTGGGTGGAGGAGTTGTACAGGAAAAAGTAGTGAAAGGGACACAGAACTTAACTAGCACTGCAGCCTCTCCATTCTCAGGATCGGTAGAGGTCCCACAGTTTGGACCTCCAAAGAACAGAAAGTGATGTCATATCCTGGCAATATACCGTCACTTTACAAAATGGAAATACCTCACATTTTCTGCATAAGTATTAAATCATTAAAGGGAGTCTGTCACTACAAAATGACTGTTCAAAAAAGGAACAGAAGCCATTGTGTGGCCAAACAGCTCAGTGCACCTTCCCACTTACTTGTATTCCAACTATCTCTCCCTTCCTCTGTCAATTAAGTAAGGGGAGGTTGAGATAGATGCAAACAAGTACTGTAAGTGGGAAGGTGCACTGAGCTGCTTGGCCACGCCAAGTATGCACAGAGTGTCTGTGTGATTAAAAATCAATTTCTGCTGAAAGACTCTCTTTAACGTATTTAAAAAAAAGAATTCATTCAAATTTAATTAAAAAGCATACACATTTTTAAAGGAAAAGCAATGTAGATTAAATAACTTCAATGTACAATGTAACATAATTTATTGCACGTCTGTCCAGCAGTAGCATCTTACATTTACCCAGTATGAGATCATGGGTTACTTGAGAATGATGATTTATTGAGAAAAAATGATTTTCCGTGTGAGCCGAGGTTTCATCCATTACATGGATGTGTGAGTGTGACTGTAATGGTTTTTCTCCGTGAGAAAACCTGAATGACAGTATCAGCAGGTGCTATCCCAAATGCTGGCATTATCAAACCTCAGATCTTTAAACAGTTACAGCAAAGCCACAAGGGAAATTTAGGAGAATCTGGTGACTCTTTGTTTTTGTTTTCACGATTTTTAATATTATCAAAAACTGAATTTGGTATAAAGAATCAGAAATAAATCCCAGCATGTAAATGCAATACGTGGAGACACAATGAAAACCTATAGTTCAGTCGATGGTAGAGATGTTTTCTCAAAAGTGCTCTTAGAGCAGGAGTGTACATTTTTAGCTCTCGTGTGATGTGGGGGCTCACAGAATTGTGGTTATGGGAAGATTAACAGACACAAGTGTATACTTGTGTGCAGGTCGTATAAGAGCATAGATAAACACATTTATTGCTCACAGTTTCTGGTCCTCCAGGAGTAGCTCTCTCCTTTCTGTATAATTGATGGACGTTTTCAATGAGAGACAGGTTCCGGCTTGTTCGCGCCAAAAAATTGGCTCTGCCCATGAACATCCCTGATTTGCCACACTGTCACGCAGATAACACAATTGCAGCGTGGCAAATCAGGGATGTTCATGGGCGGAGCCGATTTTTTGGCGCGAAGAAGCTGGAACCCCAAACACGAACCCGAATTTGAAATGCCGAACAAATTCGGTCAACACTAACCAGGACTCCTCTTTATTAATGTCCTTATAAGGTTTTAGAACATGAGTTTTGTAAATCAAGACAACTCTTTAAACTTATTATTTAAGGTTATGAATATATAAAGGATATGATTATCTGTCACAGGGAGGGAGCACCCATGTGTTCTCCATCTCAGAAAACAATGGTCCGATTATGCTAATAAGACTCTGATCACAGTGGGATCCATTTTTCTCAGATGTGGAGAATAAAAAAACAAAAGTTTCTCCATCTTCTCCATTCAGTCTGCCCAAGAAAATCAGACCGCACTCAAATGTCAGTTTGATGTTTTCCACTGACCCATAAGCATGAATAGGAGAGTGCCATCCGATCTGAGGTAAATCATGCATGCTGCGTTTTTTTCCTTGAAAAGTATGCACTGCCTCTTTGAATAACATTGGTCTGAGTGCGATCCGATGTTTTGACGGATTGCAGTCGGACCGAAACGATGATCGTCTGCATGAGCCTAAAAGATGAGATCATATACAAAAAGATGCACACAAAGAACTGTATTAAAAGTCACTTTTATTAAATGCAAAAAACAATATAAAAGAATTGCAATGGTGCGTGGGTGATGTATGGCAATAAGCCAAAAAGTGCACCAAAGCTCAACCAGATCTACAAAAGATATATACAGCATACACAAAAATAAAAAATTAGTAAGGCTAATGGCATTACCTAACAACAGTCACACTGACTGATAGATAAATGTGAAAAAGTATCTACATACTTCACTAAATAAAGTGATATAGTGCAATGACAAAGCAGATAAATATAGTACCACAAGACATGAAGCATAACACCACCAGACC
The DNA here is from genome assembly GCF_046119375.1 of Phyllobates terribilis. Lineage (NCBI taxonomy): Eukaryota > Metazoa > Chordata > Amphibia > Anura > Dendrobatidae > Phyllobates > Phyllobates terribilis. The sequence goes on from NW_027362765.1 coordinate 169,360,659, forward strand.
AAATAGTTAGCTAATGTATGCATGGACAAATGTAAACAGTCATTTACCTAGGTCAGTGATGGCGAATCTTTTACAGACCGAGTGCCCAAACTGCAACCCAAAACCCACTTATTTATTGCAAAGTGCCAACACGGCAAATTAACCGGAATACTGAGGTTTTCGTTTAGAAAAAACAACTCATACAGAGAGCAGGCGAGGGGGTTAAGAGAGCAGCCACAGGAAGGAGCAGGGGTATGAGACTGCAGAAATAAAGAATGTGCTCACCCCCATCTTGGTATATGCCCCCAATCCTTGTACGCATGCCGCCCCCAATCCATGTAGGTATACTGCCCCCAATCCATGTAAGTATACTGCCCCCAATCCATGTATGCATGCTGCCCCTAATCCATGTATATATGTATGCTGCCCCCAATCCATGTATATATGTATGCTGCCCCCAATCCATGTATATATACCTGCCCTCAATCCTTGTATTTATGCCTGCCCCCAATCCATGTATGTATGCTGCCCCCAATGCTTGTATGTATGCTCCCCCAGTCCATGTATATATGCGGCCCCCAATCCATGTATATATGCTGCCCTCCCCCAATTCTTGCATATATGCTCCACCAATACATGTATGTATGCTGCCTCACAATCCATGTATGTATGCTCCCCCAATCCATTTATATATGCCTGCCCCCAATCCATGTATGTATGCCAGCCCCCAATCCTTGTATGTATGCCTGCCCCCAATCCATGTATGTATGCTGCCACCAATCCTTGTATGTATGCTCCCCCATTCCATGTATATATGCTTCCCCAATCCATGTATATATGCTGCCCTCCCCCAATTCTTGCATATACTGTATGTTCCACCAATACACGTATGTATGCTGCCTCCCAATCTATGTATGTATGCTACTCCCAATCCATGTATATATGTATGCTGCTCCCAATCCACGTATATATGCCTGCCTCCAATTCTTGTATGTATGCTGCCCCCAATCTATGTATGTATGCTGCCTCCCAATCCATGTATGTATGCTGCCCCCAATCCATGTATGTATGCAGCCCCCAATCCATGTATGTATGTTGTCCCCAATCCATGTATGTATGCTGCCCCCAATCCATGTATGTATGCTGCCCCCAATCCATGTATGTATGCTGCCCCCAATCCTTGTATGTATGCCTGCCCCCAATCGATGTATATATGTTGCCCCCAATCCATATATATATGTATGCTGCCCCCAATCTATGTATATATGTATGCCTGCCCCCAGTCCATGTATATATGTATGCTGCCCCCAATCCATGTATATATGCCTGCCCCCAATCCATGTATGTATGTGTAGCACCCCGAGGGTTCGGTTGCTACAGGGGTATTGTACCTCAACCAGAGGTGTGATATTCCACTCCCAGGTAAGGATGGAGTGTGGACCAGGGCTCAGTTAGCTGCACACACACACACCCCCCATTTCCGGGGGACAGCTCAACGGTGCTCCAACAACTGACCATGTCCCTGGCTGGAGTGGGGAGGGGGGAAGAAAACCCAGTGGTGTAGGAGCAGGAAAGGGTCGGTTTCTGGAGCACAGAAAGGAGCTCATTGGGTGCAGGTCACCTGAGCTCAGACACAGAGAAGAAGATAAAAGGTGGGGGCCATCTTAGGAGGGAGTTCAGTTCAGTCAGTCAGATCAGAAGGGAGAGAGAGCTGACAGGGAGCCGAGGCTCAGCCTGAGCTCAGCTCCACGAGGCAGGCCTAGAGAGAAGGCCGGGGCCAGAGAGGAGAAGAGGAGAAGGAGAAGGAAGGAAGGAGAAGAGACAGAGGAGTGGAAGGGCTCCAGAAACAAGAAGGCAGAAGGGACCCTAAGAGAGCAGAACGGATAGCAACCGTTGCATACCCCATTATACCGGGTGGAAGGGTCAGGCTGTGGAAAGGTACCGGATTCCTAATTTGGTGGAGGCGAATCTACCCTCAGCCAAGAACTGGAGGTTGTGACCATTTATTGGTGCAACCCCCCGCTAAACCTGCTAGGAAGGCACCATATAGGATAGCGGGAAGCGGAGGCCAACACTTACCCGACACGGTCCGCGGTAGCCGGACAGAAGTTTGGTCACTGGTGGGGCACGAGAGGCCAGAGAAAGGACAGAAGGGGGTCCTGTGCCATACTCCTGAATTGCCTGGGGGTTGACCGAGCCCCTCACCTGGTGGACGCAGCACGGCTTGGGCAGTCATTGCTGACAGAAGTGACTTGGATAACAACTGTGAGTAAAAACCCTCGACTGCATCATTGGACTCTGTGTGATTTCTGCTGCGCCAGCACCATCACCCCTACCATCCCCTAACACTGCCCTGAGGCTACACTCTTCCTGTGGGGAGTTATCCTACCCCTGTGCTGCACACCAACACCAGCCTCAGCGGTCTGCCTCGCAGCGGTGGTTATCTCTGACCGCAATCCACGGGTGGCGTAGTCGGACATTCACAAATGTATAAATAGACTGCCACAGCATTTGGTCTGACCACCCTGAGCCACGGGACAGGTTGCCACTACTACCCCCATCAGCACCGTACACCAGAAGGCCCGGTGCCGGGTACCCCACGGCCCAGGGGGCGAGTCATATGCTGCCCCAAATCCTTGTATGTATGCCTGCTCCCAATCCATGTATATATGCATGCCCCCAATCCTTGTATGTATGTCTGCCTCCCCCAATCCATGTATGTATGCTGCCCCCAATCCATGTATGTATGCTGCCCCAATCCTTGTATGTATGCCTGCCCCCAATCCATGTATATATGTTGCCCCCAATCTATATATATATGTATGCTGCCCCCAATCTATGTATATATGTATGCCTGCCCCCAGTCCATGTATGTATGCTGCCCCAAATCCTTGTATGTATGCCTGCTCCCAATCCATGTATGCTGCCCCCAATCCATGTATGCTGCCCCCAATCCATGTATGCTGCCCCCAATCCTTGTATGTATGTCTGCCTCCCCCAATCCTTGTATGTATGCTACTCTCAATCCATGTATATGTTCCCCCCCTGCCGGCACCGCTGTTCATCGCATATAGAAAAAAAAAACTCCTACTCACCTTCTTTCCTCTGCCGCGTCCTCTCCTGTAGCCGGCAGCTGATTTCAGCGTCCTAGCGATGGGGGCGCATGACGTCACTGTTATGCGCCCAGTTGTGTGTACGCTGACCTCAGCTGCTGGCCTCTGATTGGCCAGCAGGGTGTATTGTGGCGCACGGGCCTGGCATTTTGTGAGCTGCTATACACTTCAGCTAGATGTTTGTCAAAAAACACACATGTAGCTGAAGTAGGGGCTGTTGTCGGCACTCCGCGGGTTCAGAGTACTCACCCGCCGGGCCCGATACAGGAGAGCAAGTGCTGCAGCGATGGCGCGCGTGCCCTTAGGGAGGGCTCTGCGTGCCCACTCTGGCACACGTGCCATAGGTTCGCCAGCACTGACCTAGGTTGAACGAGGGTGCCATTTCTCCAATGCGCGTTTCAGCTGGTGAGTGCACTCCCCCAGAAGAAGGCACGCCAGCCGAAACGCGTGTTTGGGAAGTGGCACCCTCGTTCACTATTTCTGTACACTTAAAAAAACCATAAAGGAGTTATTTAACATTTTTTGCTAAATAAATGAAAAAGTCATCCAACCACAACAAGGTATAATTTTTCAATGATTCCTAACTCTCAGGACTCTCCTCTCAATTTGCCCAAATACAGTCCTGCTCATCGTTATTGGCACCCATGAAGTTTAAGTACATAATGTGGAATATCTCCTGAAAAAAATGAATCAAGTGAAACAGTTTTTTTGTATATAGCACTCGTGTTATATACAAAAGAGCAAATGATAAACAACAATTTAAAACAAAAAACAATGGGAGGGAAAAATAGAAAAACCTAAAGCTTGGTGCGTCACTGGTACAGGCACCCTTTACATTAATTTAGTATGTAAACATATTTTGACTCGCCAGTGGTAAATCACGAAAGAAATTCACCTGTAATTAATTAAAAGCCACATGGTAGGCCCTATTCTTTTGTCACAATGGTGAAGACAAAGGAGTTGTCTGAGGACATCAGAATGCTATTATTGTTATGATCTGCAACATGTGCTAAGGAAAGATAAGGGAAAACTGTCCCTACAGTAAAACTAAGCTGAATCCCTACGATGTAGAGGGCTGCCTGTTCCTAGCAAACAGACCTGCCTTAGTCCTTGGCTAGTCTGAACGAAGACCTATAGCATAAGGGGAGGGGTCCCTAAAAGAACTAAGGACTGGGACAAAAATGGGAAACCTCCTAAACAGAGAAGTTGTTGCAGAACACAAAAAGACAAACAGACAAAAAAGTACTAGAGGTCCCAGAAGGACAAAACGAACTGACAGAGAAAGGCACAAAAGCACCTGGCTAGAGAAACAGTCAAACACTGAAGTCCAGCACAGCCAAAAGGGCGAAGCTGGAATATAAAGGCAGATGGTTATGTGACCGCAAAACACAACATGGAAAAAACAAAGAGGAGGGTTCTAACAGTACCCCCTCTTTTATGAGGATCCTCCGGATACTCCAGGCCCAGGCCTATCCGGAAACCTCTTGTGGAAAGCTTTAACAAGCCTAGGAGCAGAGACATCATTCGTCCTTACCCAGGAGTTGTCTTCGGGACTGAAACCCTTCCAGGAGACAAGATACTGTAATCTCCCTCTATGCCATCTAGAATTCAAGATACGAGAAATTTCATATTCGCCGTCTTCCACCACAGGAGGAACTGAGACAGTGGCATCCCTATCTGATACATCAGCCTTTTTCAACAAGGAAACATGAAACACAGGATTAATCTTCCAGGAAGTAGGGACATCCAACCTAACAGCAGACGAGTTAACAACCTGAAGCACTTTAAATGGACCCACAAACTTAGGACCCAGTTTTTTAGAGGGAATCCTCAACCGCAAGTACTTTGAGGACAACCAAACCATGTCACCCACAGTACACAAAACCTCGTTATGTTTCCTGTCAAAATACTTCTTGGACTTCTTGCTAGCCTCTTGCAGGTTGCAACGTACATTAGTCCAAACTCTCTCCAAATCACCGGAAAAATTCTCCTCCTCCTGCACCGAAGACCCCAATTTGGAGAACGAACCAAGACGGATATCTCCCAGTACAACAAAAAAAAGGAGAACACCCAGCAGAGGAGGATGTATGATTGTTAAGAGCAAATTCTGCGAGAGGCAGAAACTCAGACCACACCTCTTGATTGTCCGCCACAAAACAACGCAAAAACTGTTCAACATCCTGGTTCTTTCTTTCAGTCTGTCCATTAGACTCAGGATGATACCCAGACGAAAATGACAAATGGACTCCCAACCTGTCACAAAAAGCGCGCCAATAGCGAGCCACAAACTGAGGTCCTCCATCAGAAACAATATCCGTGGGAACGCCATGGAGCTTGACAATCTCCTTAACAAACGCCTTAGTGAGTGTCTTGGCGCAGGGCAACTTAATGAATGGAACCAAATGACACATCTTACTCAAACGGTCCACGACCACCCAGATGACAGTAAAACCCTCGGACACAGGAAGATCAGTAATAAAATCCATTGTGAGATGCATCCAAGGCGCACTAGGAACCTCCAGAGGGCAAAGCAATCCCGCAGCAGGAGTATGTGAAGCCTTTGACCTAGCACATACAGTACATTGACGCACCCACTTGATGACTTCCTTCTGCCATCCAGGCCACCAAAAACTGTGACTGATAAGTCTCTTAGTCTCCGAAATTCCTGGATGACCTGCCAACCGAGACTCATGACACTCCACAAACAAATCTCTCCTAAAGGCTCTAGGCACGAACAACCTCCCATGGGGAGTGTTAAATGGAGCATCATCTTGAGCTTTCAGAATCCCATTCTCCAAAACGGAGTCCAATGCCGCCACCACAACTCCTTTCTGTAAAATGCTCTCCTCCTCCTCGGCACCGACCATAGGAGAGAAGCTGCGAGATAAAGCATCGGCTTTAACATTCTTAGTACCAGGGATATAGGTAACAGAAAAATGAAACCGAGAAAAAAAAAGTGCCCACCTAGCTTGACGGACATTCAAGCGCTTGGCAGCATCCAGATAGATCAAATTCTTATGATCTGTGAAAACATGAATAGGAAATCTAGCGCCTTCCAAAAAATGACGCCAATGTTCAAACGCGAGTTTAATTGCCAGCAACTCCCAATTTCCAATATCATAATTCAGTTCGGTTTCCGAAATTTTTTTCGAAAAGAAGGCACAAGGATGTACTCCATCCTTGTTCTCCTGAGACAAAACTGCTCCGACCCCCACTGATGAAGCATCGACCTCGACCAAAAAAGGCTTTGTCTCATCAGGCTGCATAAGGATAGGGGCAGAACTGAACCTCTCTTTGAGATACTCAAACGCTTCAATGGCCTCAGTAGTCCACTGGACCGTATTCGCACCTTTCCTGGTGAGATCGGTCAGAGGCTTAACGATTACAGAAAAATTCTTAATGAATTTCCTGTAATAATTGGCAAAACCCAAAAATCTCTGTATAGATTTCAAACCAATAGGCCCAGGCCATTCCTGCACAGCCTAAACCTTCACCGGGTCCATCTCAAAGCCCTCGCTGGAGACAATGTAGCCCAAAAAACTAATTTTCTGCACAGCGGACTCACATTTCTCCAGCTTAGCGAAGAGTGAATTATCACTCAATAACTGCAAAACTTCACGTACACTCTGCCAATGGGACTCTAGATCTGGTGAATAAATCAAAATGTCATCCAAATACACAACCACATTCTTACCAATCAAAGGTCTCAGGATGTCATTAATAAGGTTCTGAAAAAATGCAGGTGCATTGGTAAGACCAAAAGGCATTACCAGATTCTCGAAATGACCTACCAGAGTGTTAAAAGCAGTTTTCCATTCATCACCCTCCTTCACTCGTAACAAATTGTATGCCCCCCGGAGATCAATTTTAGAGAACCACTTGTCCCACACCAAGTGGTTAAACAAGTCAGGAATTAATGGTAATGGGTAGGAATTGCGTACAGTAATCTTATTAATTTCACGAAAATCCAGACATGGAAGTAAACTCCCGTCCTTTTTTTTAACAAAGAAAAATCCAACTGCCACAGGCGACTTAGAAGGTCTAATGTGACCAGCAGCCAGGCTAGTCTGCATGTACTCCTCCAAGGCCTTTCTTTCAGGGATAGTCAGATTAAACAAGCGACTCTTGGGAAGAGTAGCTCCAGGAACAAACTCAATGGTGCAATCATAGTCCCTATGAGGAGGTAAAACTTGCGACTCCTCCTCTGAAAAACCCTCCAAAAATCTTGAATAGGTACAGGTAATTCCCCTTTTTCCACAGCCGCAATGCGACCATTACAACATTTATCATAGCACTTCGGACTCCAAGACTTTATCATATTAGTAGACCAGTCCAGCAAAGGATTGTGCAGTTTTAACCAAGGCAATCCTAGAACGACCGGAGAAGGTAAATTATCTAATACAACCAAGTACAAAATTTCTTGGTGAACTCCATTGATAGTGAGGGGAAATGCAGCAACCTTGTGAGTAATACATTTCAAGGGAGTGTTATCAATTGCAATCACAGAAATAGGTGATGACAAAGGTTTGGATTTCAATTTAAGGTTTTCTAAAAACCCTTTTTCAATCACATTAAGTGTTGAACCACAATCCACAAATACATGAAATTCAATCAAATTTTCCTGCAAAGTAGTACTCCCAGAAAGAAATACTCCTGCAGAGAGTAAACAAGCTATACGGGCGTAACTGACCTTTTTTTTTCCTCTACTTAAACGAAGCTCACAATACTTAATCAAATGGTCAGCTTTACCACAATAAAGACACAATCCCTCGGCGAACCTCCGGTCTCTTTCCTGAGAGGGGAGCGACTTCGCCCCAACCTCCATCGGTTCTCCGCCATCAGAGCAGATTTTCTGGGGACTAGGACCTGGCATTACAGGAGTCTTTACCTCATTCTGTCTAAATCGTAGTCTCCTATCCACACGAACAGCTAATTGCATGGCATCCTGCAGAGTCTCAGGTGCGAGGAATGCAATTAGCAAATCCTTAACCCTTTCACTCAGACCAGCAAGAAATAGACATTTCAGAGCTGGATCATTTCATTTAACTTCTGAGGCCCATCTTCTGAAGTGTGTGCAATAATTTTCAACATCACCTGACCCCTGATTCAAACGCTTGAGTTCTGCCTCAGCAGATGAGATTCGATCAGGATCGTCATATAATAGCCCCACAGCAGAAAAAAATTCTTCTACAGACCTTAAACATAGATCATTAGGTTGGTGACAAAAGGCACACCCCTGTGGTTCTTTGCGAAAAAGTGACATAATAAAACCAATGCACTGTGATTCATTCCCAGAGGACCTTGGTCTCAAACGAAAATATAACAAACAAGCATTTTTAAAGGAAAAAAAATCTTGCTGTTTACTATAAAAAACATCAGGCAGTCCTACCTTGGGTCCCACAAAATGCGCTTCAGAACAGCTACTCACGTGTTGCTGGAATTTGGCTACCTCCAGAGACAATCCCTGCAGGCGTTGAGCCAAATCCTGGACTGAAACCATACTGATCCCCGAATTTCTTTCCTTTTAGGTTTTTTTTTGGCTGGACTTACTGTTATGATCTGCAACATGTACTAAGGAAAGATAAGGGAAAACTGTCCCTACTGTAAAACTAAGCTGAATCCCTACGATGTAGCGGGCTGCCTGCTCCTAGCGAACAGACCTGCCTTAGTCCTCGGCTAGTCTGAACGAAGACCTAAAGCATAAGGGGAGGGGTCCCTAAAAGAACTAAGGACTGGGACAAAAATGGGACACCTCCTAAACAGAGAAGTTGTTGCAGAACACAAAAAGACAAACAGACAAAAAAGTACTAGAGGTCCCAGAATGACAAACGAACTGACAGAGAAAGGCACAGAAGCACCTGGCTAGAGAAACAGTCAAACACTGAAGTCCAGCACAGCCAAAAGAGCGGAGCTGGAATATAAAGGCAGATGGTCACGTGACCGCAAAACACAAGATGGAAAAAACAAACAGGAGGGTTCTAACATTTATTAGCAAACACAAGACTTCCAAAGGGTATAAGGCCATCTCCAAAGACCTTAGTACCCCAGTTTAAACAGTGTGCAATGTTATTAAGAAGTTTGCCAAGCATGGAACCGTTAAGAACCTCCCTGGACGTGGGGGAAAGAGGAAAATTGACAAGATGTCTTCGAAGGTTGGTGCGAATGGTGGAAAAAACACCACGTCAAACATCCAAAGACCTGAAGGCCAACCTGGAACAGTCTGGGGTCATGGTTTTATCAAGTACCAAATGCCACACACCAAACGAAGCAGAGTTTTATGGATGAAGGCCAAGGAAGAAACCATTGCTGTAGAAAAGACATAAAAAGGAACGACTGATCTTTGCCAAAGAGTACCTTGACAAACCACAATCCTTCTGGGAAAATGTTCTGTGGACAGATGAAACAAAAAGAGAGCTTTTCGCAATGCAAAGTAACAGTTTGTTTACAGATGGCACAATGAAGCTTATAATGAAAATAACACCTTACTAACAGTTAAGCATGGTGAAGGATCCATAATGCTGTGGGGTTGCTTTGCTGCATCTGGTACTGGAGGCCTTAACTTTTTCACAGGAATCATAAAATCAGAGAATTTTTAAGAGATTTTAGAGAGAAATGTCCTACCAGTGTAAGAAAACTTAGTTTGAGTCGAAGATCATGGGTCCTCCAGCAAAACAATGACCCAAAGCACACATTCAAAAGTACACAAAAATGGTTAAAAAGAAAAAATGGACTGTTTTAAAATGGCCAGCAATAAGTCCTGCCCTCAATCCCATTGAAAATCCTTGAGGTGAACTGAAATCTGCCATTGGGAAAAAGAACCCTGCAAACATTCAAGAGCTTGAGCAAACTGCAAAGGAAGAGTGGGAGAAAATTCCAGCTGAGAAGTGCAAGAAGCTAACAGAGGCTACAAGAAACATTTGGAGGCTGTCAGCAATGCCAAAGGGTGTGTAACCAAGTATTAATTAGGGGTGCCTTTATTGCTGCACATGCTGTTTATTCTGTTTCTTCTTTGAAATTGCTACATGGAAGTTGAAAAACAATGTTTTATTGTTGTATTACCTTGGACCACTAATTAAAAAATCCTGAGGATATAACTTTGGTACATTTCCATTTATTTCAAAAGATACTTTTCAGTCTATGAAAAAATGAAGGGGTGCCAATAATGGTGAGCAGCACTGTAGACCTCATGTGAACTGAAAAAGAGATGGGATCCAGGCTTTAGGGCTCATTCACAGACACAGTTTTTCATGTGCGAGTGATATCCCTGTTTTTCACTGTGGTAGTTTATGGGGCGGTTAACATGTCAGTGATTTTTGTGGTCTGTGTTACACCGTGGAGACATGTCCGATAATTGATCCAAATGTGGGATCAAACTCGGCAATTATAGTCTAGGGGGACGTGAAAAAATCCAAAAGCATTTGGATGCCATTTATGTGTTTTCCGTTTTTTACCGACTGATAGCTAGGAGACGGTGAAGAAACTTTTTTCACACCAGTGAAGAAAACTGATGAAACTCTGACCGATTGCTGATGAAAATCTGTTGAAAATGATTGATGAAACTGAGTCCATTTATCTCATACGTCAAAAAAGCTGATGTCTGAATGAGGCCTTACTATTAATTAAAACATTTCTGGGAAACGTGTGGATCAGGGTGCTGAACTTGGCTACATCCATTGCATTTTACAATGGGGTGTCTAAATCCAGGGTACTGTAGCTCAGTTCCATTTAAGCGAATGAGGCTGATCGACAATACCCATCATTGCTGCATGTATGTACATACAGAGTTCCCCTTTATTTTGGCGGCTTCAGGTGTCATCATGGCGGTTTCAGGTGTAATCAATGTATAATCACGGAAAACCCCTTTAATCTTACGGTAATATAAAGTATAGCTATAAAAATCAGAAAAAGCTCTGGTGTGACTGAGAAACGGGAACTAGTAACTAAGAAAGGAGATAAAGTGTGAGAATATCAGAAAGTAAAAATGCTGATAATGTTAGACTGTTGTGGTAAGCTGAAGCCTGATGATATTCTGTCACACATGAATCATCAATTCTGTACAGAAAATAATAACTGACAAGATCATAGATGGAAATGTCATTCTATAGATAGACGGATACTTCACCCTAGGTGCACCTCCCGGATGATTCGGACATAGGGTTATTTTACATAGGATAACTATAGGCCTTTTATGGATCATTTCATCTTCAAGTTGCTTAACTGTACACAATAACACTAATTTTGACTAGGAGTGCCCAAATTTTCACATGTCACTGTATAATGTTATACTAGTGTATGGCATTCCATTACTGTCTTTATTGTCAGTAAACATTGGTGGGATTATGAAGATACAATACAGACCAAAAGTTTGGACACACCTTCTCATTTAAAGATTTTTCTGTATTTTCATGTCTTTGAAAATTGTACATTCACTCTGAAGGCATCAAAACTATGAATTAACAGATGTGAAATTATATACTTAGGCTGCGTGCCCACGTTGCGGATTACAAGCATATATGCTGCGGAATTTCCGCAGCGTAAACGCTTGTAAAACGCATGTATATCCGCACCCCATGGTCCCTAATGGCATTCCGCAATGTCAATGCCCATGCTGCGGATTTTTCCGCAGCATATATGCTGCGGTCAAAAATCCGCAGCATGTTCATTAATTTTGCGTTTCCGCATGCGGATGGTACCCAAGTCTGGAGGAGAGGAGACTCTCATCCAGACCTGGGTACCAAAGAACCTGTAAAAAAAAGAATAAAATAAAGTTTATACCTATCTTCTGATATTTTCCCTCCGTCGCGCTGTTGTGTGAAGGACCTGCCACGTCATAGAGTCATGTGACCCATCACATGACTCAATGACGTCACCGCAGGTCCTGCACACAACAGCGTGAGCCGCTCAAGACTCCGGACGGGGCCGAGAATGCATCAGAAGGTGAGTATAAACTTTATTTTTTTATTTTTTACCATTCTGATTCTTTTTTTTAACTATTACTTGGTCACACTATATAAATCCATGCCGGTTGCATGGATTTATATAGTGTGAACAAGTTGACAAGCACTTTTCCAAGTGATGCTTAAATCACTAGGAGAAGTGCTTGATAACCCGCATGCGGAAATGCATGCAAAGACGCTGCAAAGACGCCTCACAAACGCTTCTACCTGGCGGGAAAACCGCATGTAAAATCCGCATGCGATTTTCCCGCCAGGGAGAAGCGTAAAAAATATGCTTCAGTTCCGCAACGTGGGCACTTAGCCTTAACAAAAAAGTGTGAAACAACTGAAAATATGTCTTATATTCTAGGTTCTTCAAAGTAGCCACCTTTTGCTTTGATGACTGCTTTGCACACTCTTGGCATTCTCTTGATGATCTTCAAGAGGTAGTCACCGGAAATGGTCTTCCAACAATCTTGAAGGAGTTTCCAGAGATGCTTAGCACTTGTTGGCCCTTTTTCCTTCACTCTGCGGTCCAGCTCACCCCAAACCATCTCAATTGGGTTCAGGTCTGGTGACTGTGGAGGCCAGGTCATCTGGCGTAGCACCCTATCACTCTCCTTCTTGGTCAAATAGCCCTTACACAGCCTGGAGGTGTGCTTGGGGTCATTGTCCTGTTGAAAAATAAATGATGGTCCAACTAAACGCAAACCGGATGGAATAGCATGCCGCTGCAAGATGCTGTGGTAGCCATGCTGGTTCAGTATGCCTTCAATTTTGAAGAAATCCCCAACAGTGTCACCAGCAAAGCACCCCACACCATCACACCTCCTCCTCCATGCTTCACTGTGGGAACCAGGCATGTAGAGTCCATCCGCTCACCTTTTCTGCGTCGCACAAAGACACGGCGGTTGGAACCAAAGATCTCAAATTTGGACTCATCAGACCAAAGCACAGATTTCTACTGGTCTAATGTCCATTCCTTGTGTTCTTTAGCCCAAACAAGTCTCTTCTGCTTGTTGCCTGTCCTTAGTGGTTTCCTAGCAGCTATTTTACTATGAAGGCCTGCTGCACAAAGTCTGCTCTTAACAGTTGTTGTAGAGATGTGTCTGCTGCTAGAACTCTGTGTGGCATTGACCTGGTCTCTAATCTGAGCTGCTGTTAACCTGCTGTTAACCTGCGATTTCTGAGGCTGGTGACTCGGATAAACTTATCCTCAGAAGCAGAGGTGACTCTTGGTCTTCCTTTCCTGGGGCGGTCCTTATGTGAGCCAGTTTCTTTGTAGCACTTGATGGTTTTTGCAACTGCACTTGGGGATACATTCAATGTTTGCCCAATTTTTCACACTGACTGACCTTCATTTCTTAAAGTAATGATGGCCACTCGTTTTTCTTTACTTAGCTGCTTTTTTCTTGCCATAATACAAATTCTAACAGTCTATTCAGTAGGACTGTCAGCTGTGTATCCACCTGACTTCTGCACAACACAACTGATGGTTCCAACCCCATTTATAAGGCAAGAAATCCCACTTATTAAACCTGACAGGGCACACCTGTGAAGTGAAGACCATTTCCGGTGATTACCTCTTGAAGCTCATCAAGAGAATGCCAAAAGTGTGCAAAGCAGTCATCAAAGCAAAAGGTGGCTACTTTGAAGAACCTAGAATATAAGACATATTTTCAGTTGTTTCACACTTTTTTGTTAAGTATATAATTTCACATCTGTTAATTCATAGTTTTGATGCCTTCAGTGTGAATGTACAATTTTCAAAGTCATGAAAATACAGAAAAATCTTTAAATGAGAAGGTGTGTCCAAACTTTTGGTCTGTACTGTACATCTTGGTTTGAGGCTTTGAGCAAATCCAGCTATTTAACCACACCAAGTAAATGTAGGTAAAATGCATAACTATCTTATTTCTTTACTGGAGATCTCTAGATAAAGTTCTCCATTTCACAAATTAGAGATCAGTTCTTTTATATACTCATATGCAATGGAGAAAGGAAACATTAAGGGATTTATCAAGCTAAGGGCTCGCTCACACTGGCGAATAGACAGCGTATAACTCGTACGAGTGCTTTCCGATATTTCCGTGTGGAGGGTTGTGTTGGTTTCATAATACTGAGTGGAGGTTATTATACTGTAAGGCGGCCCCTTATACTGTATGGAGGGCTGTGTTGGGGTCACTATACTTTGCAGATTTTGTTCCATCAGATAGCACTTGCTCCAAGTCGGCATGAAAAAAATATCGCTTAATGCTGCGATTGGCAGTACATATCGGATGGCGTGCACCCATACAAGTCTATGGGTGCATGCAAAACATCGGACTGCACTCGGATGTCATCTGAGTGCAGTCAGATATATGCCGATTCACAGAATGGAGAAGACGGAGAAATTAAGTTCTCTGCACCTATAATCCGATTTTCGCATGCAAGAAAATCGGATCACAGTAAAATGACACTCGGATCACGTTCGCAACAGAGTTTAAGCCGAGAGATCGGACGCTAGAGAGAGTTTAAGAGAATCATCGGATGCTACTCGCCAGCGTGATCGAGCCCTAAATAAGCTGAAATTCAGCTGCAATTTAATAAAAAAATTTATAACTTGTGCCATATTTATTATGTGTTTTAGGCACTTTCTGCACCTTGCGTCAAAAGTGTGTGACTACAGTAAAAAGTAGTGTGGCATGACGTAAGACACCATGGGCCAAAATTTTGACGCAAATTTCTGGCATATAGTAAACCATTTAATAGGAGTTGTAAACTTAAAGTGCATTCAGATGGGCCGATCTTGGGCCATTAATAAACACTGACAATCTATATAGAAGTCTATTAGAGCTTGTTTACTTGCCTGTTTAAACAGCCAGACAAATACTCATTATGGCTACGTTCCCACGATGAGTTTTTAGTGAGTTTTTGAAGCTGCGTATTTTCGATAAAATGCAAGTAACATATGTTAAAATCTACATCAAAAACTCACCAAAAGCTCATCATGGGAACGCAACCTAATATGATCATTTTGTCCCCATACAGCATAATAAGGCTATGTGCCCACGTTGCATTTATGAAGCAGAAAATTTCTGCTTCATAAATGCAAGTCCTCTCCCGGAAAAACGCATGCGGAATTCCGCACGCATTTATCGCGCATTTTTCGCGCGTTTATCACGCGTTTTCCACATGCGGAATTGCCTTGCGTTTTTTATGCATTGGACAAAGGCAATTCTGCATGCGGAAACGCAAAATTAAATGACATGCTGCGGATTTTGGAACGCAGCATAAACGCTGCGGAAAAATCCGCAGCATGGGCATTGACATTGCGGAATGCCATTGGGGACCATGGGGTGCGGATATACATGCGTTTTTCAAGCGTTTACGCTGCGGAAATTCCGCAGCATATACGCTTGAAAAATGCTACGTGGGCACACAGCCTAATTGCTTTAGGCAGAGCATTCCCTGTTTACAAGGGGTGATCTGCTGACAATAACGATGATTTTTAAGCTGGCATAAGTGATCCAATAACCTGCCGGTATGTTTACATGGCCTATAAAAATGATCATTCTCATGAATGCTTGTTCACCGATTCTTGGCCAAATGTTAGAGTAGACAGTCTAAAACATTTATGAAACAGCATAAATCACTGAGATAAATCTGACGGATTTAAGCCCTCATTTATTAGATGTCCGATTTTCGTGTGCCAGTGCTATCCGTTATTTTCATAGCACTTGTACCTGTGATAGTCTATGGGGCCATTCATATGTCCGTGATTTTTCGCAAAAAATCACGGAGACATGTCCGATTTTGATCCGTGGGTTGAATCAAAATTGACAATGCAAGTCAATGGGTCTGTAAAAAAAATCGTACTTCACTCGAATGTCATCCGAGTGCGGTCCAATTTTCACGGACTGTCAGAATGGAGAAGATGGAGAATTTTTTTTTTCATTTCTCCACATACAGTATGAAAAAATCAGTTGACACTCGGACCATACTCTGATCAAACTCTGAGCACACCAACATAGATTAACATTGGACCGAATGCAATCCGATTTTTTATCGGATTGCATTTGTCCGATTTAATCGCAAGTGGGAGAGAGCCCTTACACTGATTTAAAACACTGATGAAGTTCGGATTGATTTTTGCATATAAGAAAAATCACTGATGTGTGAAGGATCCCTAACATTGTAATGGATAGAGCTTTGCAGTTAATATTTTTTCCTATCAGTAAAAAATCACTGAGGAAACACTGATGATAAAAACAGATATACTAACCAAACACTGATCAAAATCAGATCCAAAACCCTTATGGGTAACAGTCTGTGTTTTTACATATGAGAAAAATCACGTATGTCTGATGAGGCCTTTGACCTCATTGATATGTCTATCTTTAAACAGGTTGTGTCAATCAGTGTTTTGCATTAGTTTGTCATCCATGTGTCCGTTTTTACTATTAGTGTCTCATCAGTGTTTTTCACAGACGGCTAAATAAATTACAAAGCTTCTCCTATCCTTTTCCATATTAAATATGTACAGCACATGGATGGCATGTGGATGTCATCCATGTGTTGTACATGTTTTTCACAGACCCAGACACTTTAATTGGCCCTTGCCATCCGTGCTGACCAAAAAAAAACGAACATGTCTCCGTGTTTTGAACAGACACATTTTACATGTAATATAATGGGTACATGGTGTATCTGTGAAAAAATGGATGCATCTCGGATGTGTAATTGAGACATTCCGTTCTTGCCTACGTTCAGTGGTCTCATTGGGGTTTTCGTCCGAACCTCCCGCAAAAAGGAATTTGGGCATATGTGCCGATGAGTATAGTATAATGGTGCAGACAGAGTCAATATGTCCTCTGACATGCATCATTTTTGTGCGTATATGCCTACTGGAGGTGGCCGCTCAGATGTAGTAGACTTGTGTTTGGGTCTCCGCATCCAGTAGGCGTATACGCCTAAAAATGATGCACGTCAGGGCACGCGCTGACTCTGTCGGCACCATTATAGTGTATGGCCCCATATACACATACGCCCGAAAGTGGGCAGGAACACAATGTGAAAGCACCCTTAGGCACCTTTCAAATGTCAGTGTTTTGAGTATGTGTGGTGTCTGTTTCCACATGTACTGGAGACACTGACACACGTAGACCCATTCAAAAGAATGAGTCTGTGCACATGTCAGTGTGTTTCCACGGACCGTGTGTCCATGTGCAAAATACGCTGATATGTTCGTTTTTTTCTTGCAGCACAGGAAGCAAAACGTTCTGCACACATGCTCAGTGATGACATACGGATAACATCCGTGTGTCATCAGTGTGAAACGTACTAGCGCATGGCAATCAGCGGTACAGTTAGCGCTGTTCCCAAGCACGGGGTGCTGAACGCTGCCCTCATCATTGTCCCCTCCTTGCGTTGTGATCAGCGCTAGAAAGGGACAATGATGATAGTAGTATTCTGCTTTCGCTGTGTCCTGGTGTAAAAATAAGAATAAAATAAAAAAAATTCTTATACTCACCTGTCCGAAGATATCCCCCGCTGTAATCCACCTGACCGCTCATGCCTTAGACAGTATTGACAAGTATGCCCTAATGACGGTGCTAGACAGGGAACGAGGGCAAACTCTCACTGAGACAGTTTAGACAACTTGGGTCCTAGGTTTATTTTAAAAATGAAAATGTACTACACAATTTCCTATTTCACTGCCCTTTCTTCACTACATGAAGCTTACCTCACTATTATTCCTGGCATAGCACAATGAAAGCCACACACACGTCTCGTGATTTGTGTTACCAAATTAGCAAATGGGGATTTTTTTCTGCACATCAATAAATCTCCAATGACACAGCACAATATTGTGATCATCTTCTCTACTACAAAAAATAGAGACAACAAGGAAATTACCTTTTTGGTTTGAGCTGCCATAAACAAAATGCTTCCTAACCAAGGGTAGTATATCATTTTCGGAGGTGTTTACTTGAACTGTAGAAAATAAGAAACACTAAATTATTACTGTAACGTTTATATAGACAAAGGACAACATGTAGCAAACATGGCAAGACCGTGATTTCAGCTCTGTTCATTTTATTCAAAGAAAGGTGTCAATGCCTTTACACAGGTTTATTTATGGTTCTGTTTTTTATGCACGTGATATTGTTCTATGTGCATGGTCTATTTCCATGCGTGGCACGTTATAACAGATCTGTATAGTCAGCACATGGAAGTCAGTGGGTTCAGTCTAAAAATGCATATTCTGTATTTGCATACTTCACATGTGCAGAACTGTTCAATTTTTTTATTATCTCTATTACAGAAATATTAAGAACACAGGAAAAAAAAGGGGGGCAAAATAGAAAATAAAAATAAATATAAAAAGAAGAAATAAAAATACATGATAAAAGTAAAAATTAAAGATGAAAAAAATAAAAAAAAATAGCAAAAAATAAACGAAAAAATAAGAAAAATAAGATTCTGTATTTTGTAGCTTCTTCTACAGTTATGTATATACAACCCCAGGATGTTCCATTTATGGCCTTAACCCTTCATATACTTGTCTTCCTATGTATATGAGATTTGATGAACTATCAATTACTATTGATGAACATTGGCTTGCACATAATATGTCTGCTTTTTCATTAGATTTCAAACTGTGATATATGTCATGAATAACTATATGTTTTATTATTTTTTTCTTTGTGTTTTCTTATACTATGTTATTGCTTCTCACAGTGTATGACCTCATTCACATATCAGTATTTGTGATCAGTATTTCATCAGTATTTCCAAAATCAGGAGTGTCTCTAAAACACAGAACAGGTTTCAATCTTTCAATTATAGTTTTTCTCTGTAAGTTCCACTAATGGCTTGGCATGCAAACACTGATGCAAAATACTGACCAAACACTGATGTGTGAATGTGGCCTATGTTTGAAAAAGGTCATGTTGACCGAAACGTCACGTACATACACTACAGTGGAGCATATAATTAAAGAAATTGTTACTCCTTACTTTAGGAGTGTCGGATTCCTTTTTTCTTTATATTTGTATACAGTTAGACCCTATCCGATCACCAACAAGAACTTAAGAAAGCAGTAATTCACTATTTGATTAGAGGTTGAAAAAAGACACAGGTTCAAGTTCAACCTGTCTCCACCAGTTATACATTCTCTGTCGCTAGATTATCTATAACTAGTGATGGGCAAACCCCTGACTGTTCGGGTTCAGCCGAACAGTTTATTAACCCCTTTACCCCCGAGGGTGGTTTGCACGTTAATGACCGGGCCAATTTTTACAATTCTGACCACTGTCACTTTATGAGGTAATACCTCTGGAACGCTTCAACGGATCCCGCTGATTCTGAGATTGTTTTTTCGTGACATATTGTACTTCATGATAGTGGTAAAATTTCTTCGATATCACTTGTGTTTATTTGTGAAAAAAATCGGAAATTTGGTGAAAATTTAGAAAATTTCGCAATTTTCAAAATGTTAATTTTTATGCCCTTAAATCAGAGAGATATGTCACACAAAATACTTAATAAATAACATTTCCCACATGTCTACTTTACATCAGCACAATTTTGGAACCAATTTTTTTTTTTTATTAGGGAGCTATAAGGGTTAAAAGTTGACCAGCGATTTCTCATTTTTACAACAAAATTTGTAAAATCATTTTTTTAGGGACCACATCACATTTGAAGTGACTTTGAGGGGCCTTTATGACAGAAAATACCCAAAAGTGACACCATTCTAAAAACTGCACCTCTCAAGGTGCTCAAAACCACATTCAAGAAGTTTATTAACCCTTCAGGTGCTTCACAATAATTTTTCGAATGTGGAAGAAAAAAATGAACATTTAACTTTTTTCACAAAAATGTTACTTTAGACCCCAATTTTTTTATTTTTGCAGGGGTAACAAGAAAAAATGGACCCCAAAATTTGTTGTGCAATTTCCCCTGAGCACTCAGATATAAGTGGGGAAAATAAGTGGGGAAAAAACATTGTTTGGGCGCACGGCAGGGCTTAGAAGGGAAGGAGCGCCATTTGACTTTTTGAATGTAAAATTTACTTGAATAATTAGGAGACGCCATGTTGCGTTTAGAGAACCCCTGATGTGCCTAAACAGTGTAAACCCCCCATAAGTGATACCATTTTGGAAACTAGACCCCTCAGGGAACTTATCTAAATGTGTGGTGAGCACCTTCAACCTCCATGTGCTTCACAGAAGTTTATAACATGGAGCCGTGAAAATAACATTTTCACATTTTTCCCACAAAAATGTTTTTCAGCCCCCAGTTTTGCATTTTCATGAGGGTTAGGGTATGTGCCCAGGTAGCGTTTTTCAAGCGGATATGCTGCGGAATTTCCGCAGCATAAACGCTTGTGAAACGCTATGTTATCCGCCCCCCATGGTCCCCAATGTGATTACGCAAGTTCAATGCCCATGCTGCGGATTTTTCCGCAGCGTTTTTGCTGCGGGGAAAAATCAGCAACATGTTCATTAATTTTGTGTTTCCGCAAGCGGAATTGCCTTTGCTGTGCAATAAAAAACGCAAGGCAATTCCGCATGTGGAAATCGCAGTATAAACGCACGATAAACGCGTGCGGAATTCCGCATGCGTTTATCCGGAAGAGGACTTGCAGAAATGAAGCAGAAAATTTCTGTAGTATTTCTGCATCTCCCTGGCAGAAAAAAAGCATGCGGATTGTACATGCGTTTTTCCTGCGAAATACATGCGGATTCACATGCGTTTCCGCATGCGGATTGACAAGCGCTTTCAAAGAGATTTTAGCATCACTTGGAAAGTGCTTGTCAACTTGGTCACACTATATAAATCCATGCAAACAGCATGGATTTATATAGTGTGACCTTTAGAATGGTTAAAAATAAAAAAATAAACCTATACTTACCTTCCGATGGTCCGGCGTGTGTTGCTGCGCTCCTTCCTGGCTGCCAGCTGATCGCGGGACACTGCACTGAAAGACCTGCCGTCACATGACTGTGACGTCAGCGCAGGTCCTTCAGTCCTGCCCGCAAGCACAGGGAAGGAGACCGGGGGCCGTCGGAAGGTGAATATAATCTTTATTTTTTTTACAGTTTCTATGGTACCTGGGTGTGGAGGAGAGTCTTCTCTTCTCCACACTCGGGTACCATCCGCACATTAGAACGCGCCAATTACGCAAGTACAGATGCAGTCTTGCGGAATTGGCGCGTTCTAATGCAAGTCAATGGTGGCAAAAACGCAGCACTTCCGCAAAATTAATGGACATGCTGCGGATTTTTGAGCGCAGCATAAACGCTGCGGAAAATTCCGCAGCATGGGCATTGAAAGTGCATAGGGGACCATGGCAGAAGGCTTACCATGCGTTTCCCAAGCGTTTACACTGCGGAAAATTCCGCAGCAAAAACGCTTGAAAAATGCATCGTGGGCACGTACCCTAATGTAATGCACACGCCCGGGCTGAGCGGCGTGTGCGTGTGATTCCACTGGACCGTGCCGGAGAGTGAATGCCTGGAGGGGCGTAACTAGGTATTCACCCGATCCGACCAGGGTCGCACGACGGCATACAACGCCAGTGCACCACGGAGGAACCGAGCAGAGGGACCAGGTGCTACTCCAGGACAGACCCCGGACACGGCTGTTGACTCACACAGGGGAATACAGGAACAGACTGGTTAGGCTGGCACACAGACTGGTGGGTATAGGCAGGCACGACTGGTATGCAGGCAGGCGGGTATACAGGCAGGCGGGTATGCAGGCAAGCACGGCTAGAGTGCAGTCAGGGAGGCACTAGCAGGTAGGAACACAGGCGGGATAGGACCCAGTACACACTGGGACTCAGGAACAGAACCACAGATGTGGAGGACAAACACTGCAGAGTAAGGCCGCCCAGAGCGGTGAGCGAGAGCAGGGCAAGACGAGGCCCCCTGGAGCGGTAAGCGAGAGTAGAGCAGGAAAAACCGCCTGGAGCGGTGAGCGAGAGTAGAGCAGGACGAGGCCGCCTGGAGCGGTGAGCGAGAGTAGAGCAGGACGAGGCCGCCTGGAGCGGTGAGCGAGAGTAGAGCAGGACGAGGCCGCCTGGAGCGGTGAGCGAGAGTAGAGCAGGACGAGGCCGCCTGGAGCGGTGAGCGAGAGTAGAGCAGGACGAGGCCGCCTGGAGCGGTGAGCGAGAGTAGAGCAGGACGAGGCCGTCTGGAGCGGTGAGCGAGAGTAGAGCAGGACGAGGCCGCCTGGAGCGGTGAGCGAGAGTAGAGCAGGACGAGGCCGCCTGGAGCGGTGAGCGAGAGTAGAGCAGGACGAGGCCGCCTGGAGCGGTGAGCAAGAGTAGAGCAGGACGAGGCCGTCTGGAGCGGTGAGCAAGAGTAGAGCAGGACGAGGACGCCTGGAGCGGTGAGCAAGAGTAGAGCAGGACGAGGCCGCCTGGAGCGGTGAGCAAGAGTAGAGCAGGACGAGTCCGCCTGGAGCGGTGAGCAAAGGGTCAGAGCGGAGCAGGACGAGGCCGCCTGGAGCGGTGAGCAAAGGGTCAGAGCGGAGCCAGATTGCCGGAGCAGTGAGCAAAGGGTCAGAGCGGAGCAAGACTGCCGGAGCAGTGAGCAAAGGGTCAGAGCGGAGCCAGACTGCCGGAGCAGTGAGCAAAGGGTCAGAGCGGAGCGAGACTGCCAGAGCAGTGAGCAAAGGGTCAGAGCGGAGCAAGACTGCCGGAGCAGTGAGCAAAGGGTCAGAGCGGAGCAAGACTGCCGGAGCAGTGAGCAAAGGGTCAGAGCGGAGCAAGACTGCCGGAGCAGTGAGCAAAGGGTCAGAGCGGAGCAAGACTGCCGGAGCAGTGAGCAAAGGGTCAGAGCGGAGCAAGACTGCCGGAGCAGTGAGCAAAGGATCAGAGCGGAGCAAGACTGCCGGAGCAGTGAGCAAAGGGTCAGAGCAAGCCAGAACCGCCGGAGCGGTGATCAAGGCAGAGCAGGCTAGAACCGCCGGAGCGGTGAGCAAGGCAGAGCAGGCTAGAACCGCCGGAGCGGTGAACAAGGCAGAGCAGGCTAGAACCGCTGGAGCGGTGAGCAAGGCAGAGCAGGCTAGAACCGCCGGAGCGGTGAGCAAGGCAGAGCAGGCTAGAACCGCCGGAGCGGTGAGCAAGGCAGAGCAGGCTAGAACCGCCGGAGCGGTGAGCAAGGCAGAGCAGGCTAGAACCGCCGGAGCGGTGAGCAAGGCAGAGCAGGCTAGAACCGCCGGAGCGGTGAGCAAGGCAGAGCAGGCTAGAACCGCCGGAGCGGTGAACAAGGCAGAGCAGGCTAGAACCGCTGGAGCGGTGAGCAAGGCAGAGCAGGCTAGAACCGCCGGAGCGGTGAGCAAGGCAGAGCAGGCTAGAACCGCCGGAGCGGTGAGCAAGGCAGAGCAGGCTAGAACCGCCGGAGCGGTGAGCAAGGCAGAGCAGGCTAGAACCGCCGGAGCGGTGAGCAAGGCAGAGCAGGCTAGAACCGCCGGAGCGGTGAGCAAGGCAGAGCAGGGGGGACAGGGCTCTGTACACACGGAACAGGTAGGAAGGGAAAGGCAGAACCAGATACCCACAGGGTACTTGCAGTGAAGTAGCGAGTGGACCACAAACTCACAAACGGAAGTACAGTGACAACGAGCAGGAGTTAGGTACGAGTTCAGACTCTGCAGAAAAAGGAAATGTACGGACATAGAGAAACACAGGAAACAGGCTAGAAGAGTATACAGACAAGAACAGACACAGTAGCAAGATACAGGAGCGGGTCTAGGTATGCAGCCCCTAGAAGGCGGGAGGAACAGGCTAGGAGCGTGTTCAGACAGGACAGACAAGATACAGGAGCGGGTCTAGGTATGCGGCCCCTAGAAGGCGGAACGAACAGGCTAGGAGCGTGTTCAGACAGGCCTGGAAATACAGCCTCCAAGAAAGGCAGGCAAGCAAACACAGAAAGGGACCTGGCACATTCAGAGTGAACACGCACACTGAATGAAACACAATGCTCAGGCAGGGATTCATTGGAGCAGCTGGGTTAAATACCAGGTGACAGACAGTAATAGGCTGAGGACACACAAGGGGTGTGCCCGCAGCAGGTACAAGAAACAGGAAGTGATCAGGCGCCGCCCTTAAGCAGCAAAAACAGGGGCAAGCAGACAGCATGGAGGGAAGCCAGGCTAGCAGACTGGACTGGAGATCAAGTGCGCGCTCTTGCACAGTGGGAGATGGACCACTATGCAAGGACGCCGCCAGGTATGTTACACCTAACAGGAGAAATTGCACCATACAACTTGTTGTGCAATCTCTCCTGAGTAAGCCGATGCCCATATGTGGGGGAAAACCACTGCTTGGGCGCACGGCAGGGTTCGGAAGGGAAGGAGCGCCATTTGACTTTTTGAATATAAAATTTGCTTGAATAATTACCGGACGCCATGTTGCGTTTAGAGAGCCCCTGATGTGCCTAAACAGTGGAAACCCTCCATAAGTGACACCATTTTGGAAACTAGACCCCTCAGGGAACTTATCTAGATGTGTGGTGAGCACCTTGGACCCCCATGTGCTTCACAGAAGTTTATAAAATGGAGCCATGAAAATAAAATGTTCACATTTTTCCCACAAAAATGTTTTTTAGCCCCCAGTTTTGCATTTTCATAAGGGTAACAGGAGAAATTGCACCGTGCAACTTGTTGTGCAATCTCTCCTGAGTAAGCCGATACTCCATATGTGGGGGAAAACCACTGCTTGGGCGCACACAGGGTTTGGAAGGGAAGGAGTGCCATTTGACTTTTTGAATGGAAAATTTGCTTAAATAATTAGCGGGTGTGCCCCTGATGTGCCTAAACAGTGGAAACTCCCCACAAGTGACACCATTTTGGAAACTAGACCCCTCAGGGAACTTATCTAAATGTGTGGTGAGCACCCTTAACCCCCAGGTGCTTCACAGAAGTTTATAACATGGAGCCATGAAAATAAAAAAATCTAACTTTTTCCACAAAAATGATCTTTTAGCCCCAAATTTTTTATTTTCACAAGGGTAAGAGGAGAAAATGGAATCGAAAAACTGTTGTGAAATTTCTACTGAGTACGCCAATACCCCATATGTGGGGAAAATACATTGTTTGGGCGCACGTCAAGGTTCAGAAGGGAAGGAGCACTGTGTGACTTTTTGAACGCAAAATTGGCTGTAATCAAGAGCAGACGCCATGTCTCATTTCGGGAGACGCTGATGTGCCTAAATAGTGGAAACCCCCAATAATTGACTCCATTTTGGAAACTAGACCCCTCAGGGATTTTATCACGGGGTATAGTGTACATTTGGAACCCAGAGGTACGACAGAATTTGATAACATTAGGTCATCATATTGAATAAGTTGTCGTTAGTTTTGAGCGCAAGTGCTCGCTACTTGAGTTTGCATCGGGTACTCAGGTATGCGCCATGTATCACGGGTGCTCGAGTGAAATGTTCGAGTCCCTGCCCCGCATGTTTCACGGCTGTTAGACACCCAAAAAAAACATGCAGGGATGGCTCGTGCATGGCAGGCGTTCCCAGCAACGTTTTTTTGGGCCGCGAAGCATATGGGGCAGAGACTCGAGCATGTCACTCGAACACCCGCGATACTCAGTGCGTACCCAAGCACCCGATGCAAACTCAAGTAGCGAGCACTTGCGCTCAACACTGGTCGCCATATCGTCATCATTTTTTTTCTTTACTTTTGAAAAAATCCCAACCCTAATACAACCCCAACCCTAACCCTAGCCCAACCCTAACCTCAACCCTAATACAACCCTAACCCTAGCACCCATACTGCGTATGACCAAACTAACGTCCTGCCTCCTGGTGACCCGGATGTTGTTATGACGGCATCAGGTCAGAGCCGCCGCAGACATTGCTGGAGGCCGGAGAGGAGGTGAGTATCGCGCTTACCTCCTCACTTGCCCCCGCAATGCTGCGATCGACTTTGACTTCAAACGAGACTGGGCATGTGCTGGAGTGAGCAGGCGGACCTTGTGTGCCCTGCAGGATTTTAATCCATGACGGCGTAGTGTGTTACTAACGTTAATGTATGGGACTGTGGTCCCAGCTCTCTTCAGGTCACTGACCAGGTCCTCTCATGTAGTTCTGGGCTGATTCACGACCTTTCTAGAGGGGTCTAAAACTTGCTCAAATCGATGTAAACAGCGCTGAAATGGTATGGGAACAGCATGGGAAAGATCTCTGGAAACATCTCTGAATCCCAGGCCGCGGTTGGGAACAATGTTGTCAGAGTATTACACCACTTTAAAGGACTGACAAAAAAACATACAAAACAGAAGATAAAATGGATTTTACTGGAAAGAATGTTAAGAAACATTCTTTCCAGGATAATGACTTGTATATAAGGCAAAATAAATAAGAGAAAAAAAATGCTCCTCCACATCTTGGGCTATGTTCACACATAGTGTTTTTACTGCGTTTTTGCACATTCGCATTGCTTTCAACAGTGAGAAAAATCATTCACCAGTAAATGTAATTTTAACATTTTAATACCTTCTCTGGCCATGTGGTGTGTGAGACTTGATCAGCCACATCCTGTTTAAATTATGAAGGAGGGACCCTGAAAGTACCATTTTTTTTTAGGGCCATCAGTCGGCCCTCACTATTGTTAGATGGCCAGCAGGTAGCTCTCACTACTGTAAGAGGGCCATTCGGCGGCCCTCACTCAAATTTTAGAGGTCCAGAAGCCGGCCCTCACTCAACATTTTTGGAGAGCCATCAGCCGGCTATCCTTTGCATAGCTGTATATTGCTACTGCAATATAATTTATCCATCTCAGGTGGTCAAATTTTCATTATTGTATTAACAGTATTAATACTGTAAAGTTTGAAACTTGGAGGGCCAGCAAACGGTCCTCACAATTTATAGAGTGCCAGCAGGCGGTCCTCACTATTTTTCGAGGGCCAGCAGGCGTCTTGTGGACAGATGAGACCAAGATAGAGCTTTTTGTTAAAGCACATCATTCAACTGTTTACTGCAAATGGAATGAGGCCTACAAATAACAGAACACAGTACCTACAGTCAAGTATAGTGGAGGTTCAAAGATATTTAGGGGTTGTTTTGCTGCCTCGGGCACAGGGTGCCTTGACTGTGTGCAAGGCATCATAAAATGTGAAAATTCCCAAAGGATTTTGGGTCGCAATGTAGTGCCCAGTGTCAGAAAACTGGGATTGCATCCTAGGTCATGGGTTTTACAGCAAGACAATGACCCCAAACATACTTCAAGAAGCACCCAGAAATGGATGGAAACAAAGCACTGGAGAGTTCTGAAACGGTAATTCCAGCACCAGTAGCATAGTCGTCTCCCACCACTACCTTTTACATACAGAGACTATACAGAAATGGCGAATGGACACATTAAATCATTTAATTTTGCCTGCTTTGATGAATTTCTGAGTACAGATCACCGTAAAAATCACGAACTTGTCAATGAGTTTTTTGAAAAATGCAATCAAGTTATGGACAGTGGAAGAGATGTGTAACATCACTGGCGGCGTGCTTGCATGGTGCACCACCTCCCACCATGCAAGACCGCAATCTTACCTGTCAGTCCATGCTGCACTCTTTGCTCCAGTACCTGTTCTGTCCACGTCTCTTGTCTGATTGCTTAGGGCGTCGGCGCGGCTTTCTGCTTGTTTCTTATAGCTACTGTGTGGACAGTCCTAATGCGTCCCCAGCCTATTGCTGTGAGTCACTGGATACTTAAACCCCCTCCACCCAGTAGGAGGTGCCTGAGCAACACTTTCTATCAGTTTGCCCTTACAACTGAATTGCCAGGTTCTGTCCTGTATCTAGTCTGTTCCGCCACCCTGGGGGCTGTATACTCAGGCCTGTTACCTGTCTGTTTCCGCCACCCTGGGGGCTGAGTTCCCAGGCTCGTTTCTGTATCTTGTTTCTGTTTCAGTTCCTGTCTGAACAGTGTCCTAGCCTGTTTCTTGCTTGTTTCCATGTTTGTACCTTCCCTTTTCCTGCAGTGTCTGAACCTGCACCTAACTCCAACTCGTTGTCTCTGTACTTCTGTTTGTGAGTTTTGTGTCCACTCGCTACTTCATTGTAAGTACCTTGTGTGTATCTGGTTCTGCTCGTCCCGTTTCCCTGCCTCCGTATTTACCTCCTGTGTTCTAGCTATCTTCCTGTATCTTCCAGTTTGTTCCATGTGAACAGAGCCCTGTCCTGTCTGCCTTCACCTTCTGCTCTGTTCTGCTCTGCTTGCTCACCACTCCAGCGGTTCCGCTCTGCTCTGCTTGTTCACAGCTCCGGCGGTTCCGCTCTGCTCCGCTTGTTTACCGCACCTGCGGTTCCGCTCTCCTCTGCTTGTTTACCGCACCTGCGGTTCCGCTCTGCTCTGCTTGTTTAACGCTCCAGCGGTTCCGCTCTGCTTGTTTACCGCACCTGCGGTTCCGCTCTGCTCTGCTTGTTTACCGCACCTGCGGTTTTGCTCCGCTCTGCTTGTTTACCGCACCTGCGGTTCCGCTCTGCTCTGCTTGTTTACCGCACCTGCGGTTCCGCACTGCTCCGCTTGTTTGCCGCACCTGCGGTTCCGCTCTGCTCTGCTTGTTCACCGCGCCTGCGGTTTTGCTCCGCTCTGCTTGTTCGCCGCACCTGCGGTTTTGCTCCGCTCTGCTTGTTTACCGCACCTGCAGTTTTCTCTGCTCTGCTTGTTCACCGCACCTGCGGTTTTGCTCCGCTCTGCTTGTTCACCGCGCCTGCGGGGTCTGACCTGGAGTAGCACCTGGTCCCTCTGCTCGGTTCCTCACTGGTTCACGGAGTCGACTGAGCCGCCGTGTGACCTTAGTCGGATCGGGTTGATACTGTCACACTGTCTCTGTATACTGGAGGTAGGGGCCTAAGCTGACCCTAAGCTGGGGCCCTGACTAATCCCTCAACCTGGAGGTACTGTTAAAGGTACAGAGGTCCAGGCCGCCAGCGTAACCCCTACCTCCTGAGGATCCCTGCACCTAAGTAATCTAGTCCTGAGAAGGACCCCGATCACAACAAAAGAGGACAAGTAATAATATGCCCACACACAGTACTTAGACGAACGAGACAGTACAAGGGAAAAATCAAAACCACCTTGCATACAAAGACTACACTACTACAACAGAGGGAACACGAACGGGAAAGGAGATAAATGATAAAGCGAGGAAGGGAAAATACACTCCAAATACACTTATCTCAGAAACTCCAAATACCACGATCCGCTCTGTAAGTCTGTATGAAAAGCTTTCACCGACACTTCCCAAACAGACCAGCAGGCATTTGAAGGAGACTCACTACAGCAGCATTGATTGCAGCTGGGCGAGGCTGGACCTCGTCTAGCACAGAGAGAAAGAGAATTAACTCCCTCACTGCCGAAAACACAAAGCACCAAAAAGTCAGCTGCGAGAAGTCAGGCTGTGTAATCGTGACGATCTTCGTGGCGACACACCCGTGACAGTACCCCCCCTTCTACGAGGGGCCTCCGGACCCTCAGGGCCAGGTTTATCCGGGTGAGTCGTGTGGAAGGCCCGAACTAATCGGTCTGCGTTAATATCCGACGCAGGAACCCACATCCTCTCCTCAGGACCATACCCTTTCCAATGAACCAGGTACTGAAGGGACCGGCGATTAAAACGTGAATCGATGACCCTTGATACCTGGAACTCCAAGTTACCATTGACCACCACTGGAGGGGGAGGTAAAGGTGACGGTACCACCGGCGCCACATACCTCTTAAGCAACGATCTGTGGAACACGTTGTGAATTTTAAACGTAGGGGGGAGGTCAAGACGGAATGCCACCGGATTAATAATAGAACTGATTCTGTACGGCCCGATGAACCTGGGACCCAGTTTCCAGGAGGGAACCTTAAGTTTAATATTCCTGGTAGACAACCATACCCGATTGTTCACACTTAGGTCCGGACCAGACACTCTCCTCCTATCAGCCATACGTTTGTATCGGTTCCCCATAGTATTCAGATTCTTCAGCACCCCTCTCCATACTGAAGCGAGTGATGAGGAAAATCGTTCCTTCTCAGGAACCCCCGAAGAGCCCCCCCTACTGAAAGTACAAAACTGGGGGTGAAAACCATATGCCCCAAAAAACGGGGACTTACCAGTGGACTCGCTCCGCCTATTATTGAGAGCAAACTCTGCCAGAGGTAAGAAAGAAGCCCAGTCCTCCTGGTTCTCTGACACAAAACACCGGAGATATGTCTCCAAGCTCTGGTTCATACGTTCCGTCTGACCGTTGGTCTGAGGGTGAAAAGCCGATGAGAATGACAAATGCATCCCCCGCCGTGCACAAAACGCCTTCCAGAACTTGGACACAAACTGAGACCCCCGATCAGACACCACATCGGAGGGTACCCCGTGAAGCCTCACAATCTCCCCAATGAACACCTGCGCAAGAGTTTTAGCATTAGGGAGAGCCGGAAGAGCGATAAAATGTGCCATCTTGCTGAACCTGTCCACTACAACGAGTATGACCGTTTTACCCGAAGACGGAGGGAGGTCCGTAATAAAGTCCATAGACAGATGAGTCCAAGGACGCTCCGGGATCTTCAAAGGTAAGAGGGCCCCAGACGGACGGGTATGTGAGGTCTTAGAGCGCGCACAAACCCCACAGGACGCGACAAAAGTTACCACCTCCTTATGTAAGTTAGGCCACCAAAACCGACGCGAGAGAAGATCCACAGTTGCTTTACTCCCCGGGTGTCCTGCCAAAACTGAGTTATGGTGTGCCTCGATCACCTTTTGTCGCAACTGATCTGGAACAAACAGTCTCCCCGGAGGTCCAACAGGGGCGTCCCCCTGAGCCTCCAATACCTCCTCCTCCAGCTCAGAGCATACTGCCGAAACCACCACCCCCTCCTGAAGGATAGGAATCGGGTCGTCCGTATTCCCGGCCCCAGGGAAACTACGAGATAAGGCATCCGCCTTTACATTTTTTGACCCAGGACGATATGTAACGACAAAATTAAACCTGGTAAAAAACAATGACCACCTAGCTTGTCTGGGATTCAGACGTTTCGCGGACTCCAGATATAGCAGGTTCTTGTGATCGGTGATGACGGTGACCGGATGGACTGCCCCCTCCAAAAAATGGCGCCACTCCTCAAAAGCTAACTTAATGGCTAAGAGTTCCCTATTGCCGACATCGTAATTCCTCTCAGCGGACGACAATTTTTTAGAGAAAAAGGCGCACGGATGCCACTTACCAGGGGACGAACCTTGTGACAATACTGCTCCCACCCCTACCTCGGAAGCGTCTACCTCTACAATGAATGGCTGTGACGCATCAGGTTGAATGAGTATGGGTGCCGAGGCAAAACATTTTTTCAAGCAGGAGAATGCTTGACAAGCCTTGTCAGACCACCTAGAAAAATCCGTCCCCTTTTTAGTCATGTCTGTGAGAGGCTTAACCATGGACGAGAAATTACGAATGAACTTCCGGTAATAATTAGCAAACCCCAGGAAACGTTGTAGTGCCTTAAGATTCTCTGGCCGATCCCACTCAAGAACTGCCCGCACTTTCCCAGGGTCCATACGAAAACCGGACGCTGAAACCAGGAAGCCTAAAAACTGGAGTTCCTGTACGGCGAACACACACTTTTCCCATTTGGCATACAGTTTATTATCCCGCAAGATCTGTAACACCTGCCTAACGTGCTCCTGATGAGACACCAGATCCGGCGAGTAAATTAAGATATCATCCAGATATATGACAACAAACTGTCCCACCAGGCGGCGAAAAATGTCATTAACAAAGTGTTGGAACACCGCCGGGGCATTAGTCAGACCGAATGGCATGACAAGGTTCTCATAATGCCCCTCCGGAGTGTTAAACGCCGTCTTCCACTCATCCCCCTCCTTCATCCTAATCAGATTGTACGCCCCCCTGAGATCCAACTTAGAGAACCATTTGGCGCCCACGATCTGATTAAAGAGATCGGGAATAAGTGGGAGTGGATACGGATCTCGGACCGTAATCCGATTAAGTTCACGGAAATCCAGGCAAGGGCGTAGGCCTCCATCTTTCTTCTTAACAAAGAAGAACCCCGCAGAAGAAACACCCTCCTGTCTTATGGCGCACCACCGGTCCCCTCCCCCGAAATGATGTCCCTCCTAATTGCATAGGCTCCTCTGGACTGACCAGGGGAACCACCATATGAGGGGACCTTGTAGGAGGTGGAGTCATCACAGGGGGTCGAGTTATCCCGCACCTCTCCCGAAGCCGTCTGTCAACGCGAATAGCCAGGGCCATAGCGGCTTCCAGTGACGCGGGAGAGTCATACTGTGCCAACACATCCTGTAATTTGTCGGATAAACCTTGACAAAACTGGCTCCTAAGAGCCGGGTCATTCCACTGGGTGTCCGTGGCCCACCTACGGAACTCCGAACAGAATTCCTCCGCCGGACGATCTCCCTGCTGGATCCTACGTAACTTAGACTCAGCAAGGGAGATCCGATCTGGGTCATCATATACGAGTCCCAGAGCAGCGAAAAACCTATCCACTGACTGGAGAGCCGGGGAGCCCGGGGGAAGAGAGAACGCCCAAGATTGTGGGTCCCCTTGTAGGAGCGAGATGACAATTCCCACCCTTTGTTCTTCACTCCCCGATGACCGAGGCCGCAGCCGAAAGTACAATTTGCATGCCTCCCGGAAAACAAAAAACTTGTCCCGCCCCCCAGTGAACCTGTCAGGGAGAGCTACTTTAGGTTCTGGTCCGGCTTGCTCCAGAGGATGCAAAACCTTGGACCTAACGTCCGCCAGCTCCATGGACAAACTCTGCAACTGCCGAGCTAGACCGGCTACTGGATCCATGGTAGCTGGAGAAAAACTAAGTGGGTCGGTGAAAATGTCACACTGTCTCTGTATACTGGAGGTAGGGGCCTAAGCTGACCCTAAGCTGGGGCCCTGACTAATCCCTCAACCTGGAGGTACTGTTAAAGGTACAGAGGTCCAGGCCGCCAGCGTAATCCCTACCTCCTGAGGATCCCTGCACCTAAGTAATCTAGTCCTGAGAAGGACCCCGATCACAACAAAAGAGGACAAGTAATAATATGCCCACACACAGTACTTAGACGAACGAGACAGTACAAGGGAAAAACCAAAACCACCTTGCATACAAAGACTACACTACTACAACAGAGGGAACACGAACGGGAAAGGAGATAAATGATAAAGCGAGGAAGGGAAAATACACTCCAAATACACTTATCTCAGAAACTCCAAATACCACGATCCGCTCTGTAAGTCTGTATGAAAAGCTTTCACCGACACTTCCCAAACAGACCAGCAGGCATTTGAAGGAGACTCACTACAGCAGCATTGATTGCAGCTGGGCGAGGCTGGACCTCGTCTAGCACAGAGAGAAAGAGAATTAACTCCCTCACTGCCGAAAACACAAAGCACCAAAAAGTCAGCTGCGAGAAGTCAGGCTGTGTAATCGTGACGATCTTCGTGGCGACACACCCGTGACAGATACTTAGTTACGCCCCTCCAGGCACTCCTCGGTTCATGATACAGTGGGATCACTAATCACGCTCACGCCAGTCAGTCCGGGCGCGAGCGTAACTAGATGTATGTCACCAGAATGAACATTCATTTCCAGCAGATGATACCACCTAGCACCTATCCCTATACTAATCGCAGCTAACAATGGTATTAATGGGGAATAGAAGTTTTTTTTCTTCTTTTTCTAGACTTTTTTTTCTTCGGTTGCAGCAGCACAGACTAGAAGGCAATAATTCCTGACTAGATTTTTTATTTTTTACTTATTTTACTCACTTATATAGTGCCATTAATTCCACAGCACTGTGCAGACATCATGGGAACTGTCCCCATTGGGGCTCACAATCTAAATTCCCTATCAGTATGTCTTTGGAGTGTGGGAGGAAACCGGAGAACCCGGAGGAAACCCACGCAAACACGGGGAGAACATACAAACTCCTTGCAGATGTTGTCCTTGGTGGGATTTGAAACCAGGACCTCAGCGCTGCAAGGCTGCAGTGCTATCCACTGAGCCACTGTGCTGCCTGCAATATGCTATCCCTTGTGCGATAGCTCACCGTACACGAATTGCAGATAAGAGAGGAAATATTGTAGAATACAGAATAGATTTGAATCGGTCCTGAAAAGTTTTTTTTGTACGTGGCAGCACCAAACTGTGGAGGAACGCAAGCAACCCTGTCTGCTTAGATGAATTTCTGAGTATAGATCACCGTAAAAATCACAAATCTGTCAAGGAGTTTTTGGAAAAAAAAACAATCAAGTTATAGACAGTGTAAAAGATGTATGTAACCAGAATGACCAATTATTTCCAGCAGATGATACCTAGCACCTGTCCCTATACTAAATGCAGCTAACAGCAGTACTAATAGGGAATAGAATATAATTTTTTTTTCTGTTGCAGCAGCACAGCAAGGACTATAAGGCAATAATCCCTGACTAGATGCCTGTAATACGCTATCCCTAGTGCGATAGCTCACTCATACACAAATTGCAGATAAGAGGTAATATAGTAATATTGTAGAATATAGAATAGATTTGAATCAGTCCTGAAAAGAGTTTTTTCAGTACGTAGCAGCACCAAGGACTGTTATGTCATCAACCCTGCTGGGGAATATAGGGGAGCGTTTCACATCTACTCCTACTATGCCAGATATGGAGGAGACAAGGATCTTCTGTAATTACTGTACAAAGTCTCCTTTTCCAGCTGCGAAATCCTGTATGAAGTGTGAGAACTCCCTATGTGCCGACTGGATCATATACTAATAGAACCCACCGGCTCTTTAGGTTTCCAAAAATGTTCTCTCAACTAGAAGGTGGTGCCTCAGAAAAGCTTTTTTTCACATTAACAAGCAGTGGGTCTCCTAGACTAGTAAAGCGTATGCACTAAGTGCAAGGGATGCCAAAATTTAGAAGGAGGCACACCAATACCCATTTGAAGAGACATAGTAGAGGGCCTCAGAAAGCATTTTTTCCCATTATTAAAGAGTGGGTATCCTAGACTTGTAATGGGCATGCACTATGTGCATGGGCTATAAAACATTTACCCCTGGGGGGTAATATATATATATCAAATAATGTTAGAGGTAGGCCTCTAAAAATTCTTAATGCAGACATCATAAACACCCCTAAAAAAATGAATGGAGGGGTTGCATGATGATCACCCTGTTGATATGGTGGTGGAGGAGGAGAACGACATAAAAAAGATGAAATCCTGAGGCATATACCCATGTTTGGGTGGGAAAAGGTCCATGGGAATAGACCAGAAAAATAAGGATTTTAGTTTATGTTCTGCTGCTGTCATCTGGTGGTGTTGAGAAGTCTGGGCCAATCCAGCCCTTGTTCACTTTGATAAGTCAGTTATAATACCCCTGGAGGCACTAAAAACCCGCTCTGACAAAACGCTAGCGGCAGGGCTGGCCAGGACCTTCAAGGCATACAGAAACCGTTCATGCCACGTGTCTAGCTTGGATACAATAATTGTAAGGCGCAAAGTAATCACAGAGGACGCTAGTACGGTCAGCAAGGCACTCCTTCAGCATCTTCCAAAACTTATCCCTCCTTGTCAGAGTACCCCGTGCATCAGGGCCTGGGCGGTGGGAGGGTCTGAGAAAACTGTCCCAGACCTTTGACAGTGTTCCTCTGCCTCTGCTGCATCTGGTGTGTGTCTCCTTTGTGTCTACTCCTTGGTTGTCCAAGGAACTGTGACCTCTGCTGCCAGCGTTGTGAAATGGGAATTTTCTTAATAAATCTTCAACTAGGTCCTTCTAGTACTGCAACATTTTCGTAGACCTCTCTGCCACAGGATGGAGAGATGGAAAGTTCTCCTTGTAGCGTGGGTCTAGAAGGGTGACCAACCAGTAATTAGTGTTGACCAAAATGCATACAATGCGATGGTCATGGGAAAGGCAGTGGAACAAAAAGGCAGTGGAACATAAACTCAGTCATGTGTGCCAGACTGCTAACAACCAAGACTTCCCTGTTCCTACCAAGAGGACAACTGTCCATGTTTTCCTCCTCGTCCTCCCTCTCCTCCTCGTCTTCAGGCCATCCATGCTGAACAGACGGGATGAAGGTAGTGTGGGTAGTACCGTCTGTAGCGCAGGCAACAAGCTCCTGTTCCTCCTCATTATCACCCAATCTGAGTTGAGAAGATGAGATGAGGCTGGGCTGTGTAGCATCACCCTGTATAGTTTCTTGTTCCATCTCAACTTGTTCTGCCTGCAAAGCATCCTCTTTAATTGTGAGAGAGCATTTCAGTAGACGTAGAAGAGGGAAGGTTACGCTGATTATGGCATCATCGCCGCTCACCATCTTGGTCGAGTCTTCAAAGTTTTGGAGAACAGCACAGATGTCAGTTCTTATGTGCGGAGGCTGACCGAAATACCGACGGGCGTATTGGAGTTGGTATTCAACTACTGCCCTCTGCTGCCCACAAAGCCTTGCCAACATATGTAACATTGAGTTCCAATGCGTGGTGACATCGCACACCAGTCGGTGAGCTGGAAGTTGCAAACGCTGCTGCAGGATTGCCAGGGCAGTGAAAGCAGCAGCAGGATTGCCAGGGCAGTGAAAGCAGCAGCTGACTTGCGGAAATGGGCACACACACAGCATACTTTCACAAGTAGCTCAGACAGATCTGGATAGGTTTTGAGAAACCGCTGAACCACTAAGTTGAGCATGTGGGCCTCGTCTACCACTTCCGCGCCCTAGTCTTCATCCGGACTTGCTGGCATTTGTGTCTCATCATCATCCTCCTCTTGCAACAGTAATTGCACTTTCCCACCGTCACTTTCTTGTGACTATGACTGCTTAAATATTTGGGCATCGCTACATGCGATCTCCTCATGTCCCACTCGAAGCGGGCAGGGCGAGAGGCCAGAATCTATAAATGGAAATGTGAACAGCTCTTCAGAGTGTTCAAGTGTGGGATCACTTATCTCCGGGCACTTGGCATGGTGGGAGGAAGGAGTTTCAGGGTGAGGATTATGTGGTACAGACTCACAAACTGACTGGAAGCACTATCTGCTATCCAGCCAACAACCTTTTCACACTAGTCTGGTTTCAAGAGTGGTGTTACGCGCTCCCCTAAAAAGTGGGACAGGAAGCTAGGTCAACATGATGTGTGTGTTTGATGTACTCCCGCAGCAGGCAGTTTCACCTTGCCCACGGCCTCGGCCTCTGAGCTCACCATCAGCATCACATCCACTTCCCCGTCCCTTACCACGCGCCTTGTCCATTATAAATTACGTATGATATTTTCCTGCTGAAAAAACTTATTTTTACAGGATTCTTATTGCTGTATAATTTGTCCACCTCACATGGACTTGTTGCACTGCAATAGCAAGGCTATTGGTTACCGGTTAAGTCTGGATTTATGTTTTCAATGCACAACTGGCACAGTTTTAATAGCATAGAATATTTTGATGCTGAGAAAACTTTGTAGTATTTGTATTGCAGCAAATTTAGCACACCTCAGATAGAATTTTTTCACTGCTTGTACTGTATAGTGATGCTGTTGCAACCAAACAAGTCTGCCTGTATGCTTTTAAAGCACAAATGGAGCTGTATAAATGGCATATAATATTTCAATGTTTATGTTTTCAACGCAAAACTGGCACAGTTTTAATAGCATAGAATATTTTGAAGCTGAGAACATTTTGCAGTATTTGTATGGCAGCAAATTTATCACACATGGACTTTTTCACTGCTTGCACTATATAGCGAAGCTATTAAAATAAACGAAGTCTGGCTGTATGCTTTTAACGCACAACTTGAGCAGTGTAAATGGCGTATAATATCTCTTTTAACAACAATTTGCAGGATTAAAGGGAATCTGGGAGCCCTGGGAGTTATCAGACCTCTACTATGGGCATACAGATTATAGAAAAGTAAATCTATACATACCTGTATGGCCCATGGTAGAGGTTTGCTTGCAGAGAAATGTAGTTTTATAAAATCTGTTTTCACATGCTTGGCGTCCCCCGGACGCCAAGAAATCCCCGCCTATCTGTTTAGTAAGGCAAGAAATCCCCGCCTATCTGCTTATTTTGCATTCCCCCCCCCTGCACGTCACAGATCCACAGGGCGTTTGCCAACAGCACTTCCTCTGGATTAATCCACATGGTCAGAGGCACAGAGGGCAGAGGTGCTGATCTCTTGTGATCCTCAGAGAGCCTCCATGGCCACGATGAGCTACAGCGGCGCCTCTATAGCTCATCGTGGCCATGGAGGCTCTCTTACTAAACAGATAGGCGGGGATTTCTTGGCGTCCGGTGGACGCCAAGCATGTGAAAACAGATTTTATAAAACTACATTTCTCTGCAAGCAAACCTCTACTATGGGCCATACAGGTAAGTATAGATTTACTTTGCTATAACCTGTACGCCCTTATTAGAGGTTTCATATCTCCCAGGGGGTGACAGATTACCTTTTAGAGCAAAAAGAATATTAGTAGGCCTGAGAAGGGCTATTAGATATGAGTTCCAGCAGCAGAAAGGACTTGCAATGAACCTTATCCTGTCCTACACTATCCCTCCACAATCTCTCCCTAACTACTGCTAACACCAATATTAATATTCATTAGAATGAGCCCTAATAAGGGCTGTTGTTGCAGATTACAGAAATAAAAGTGGTGTGAAATCCCTGCCTAAACGAAGGTAAAATTCTCTCCGCGCTCAGCAGCAGCTCTCCCTACTGTGCCTGTTTCCGTGGTAGACTGTGATGAGCATAAGGTCCCGGGTCTTATATAGACCCGATTACGTTATGCGGCAAACCAATCACAGTAATGCCAATACCAACATGGTTATGGTATTACCGTGACTGCCAGGCAATTCTTGAATGTTTATTGGCTGGCTAAAAGTGCCAAACATGCGGGGCGGGAACTTGAGCTGCTGCCCAAGCATAAAAAAAAAATACTTGTCGAATAAAGGGCATATTGAGCACAGTGATGCTTGGGAGAGACACAAGTAGTGACGAGCATGCTCGCTATCACTAGTAAAGAGTGCAGAGTAGGAGGGAGTCTTAATGAAAATCAAACAGGTCTGTGGGAGCCAGATTTCTTGCTGGTTGGTAGGTGATCAAATACTTATTTCTTGCAAAAAAATGCCATTTAATTATGTAAAAATCATACAATGTGATTTTCTTTTTTTTATTTTTAAATTCTGTCTCTCACAGTTGAAGTGTACCTACGATAAAAATTAAAGACCTCTCCATTCTTTGTAGGTGGGAAAACTTGCAATATCGGCAGTGTATCAAATACTTAATTTTCCCCACTGTAGATACATATCAGATAGATAGATATGGATATATATATACATGGATTGATGGAGGGATTAGATAGAGGGATGGATTAGATAGAGGGGTAGATAAATATGAAATAGATATGAGATAGATATGGATCGATAGATATGAGATGGATAGATATGAGATGGATAGATATGAAATGGATAGATATGAGATGGATAGATATGGATAGATAGATATGGATAGATAGATATGAGATGGATAGATATGAGATGGATAGATATGAGATGGATAGATATGGATAGATAGATATGGATAGATAGATATGAGATGGATAGATATGAGATGGATAGATATGAGATGGATAGATATGGATAGATAGATATGAGATGGATAGATATGGATAGATAGATATGAGCTGGATAGATATGGATAGATAGATAGGTAGATATGGATAGATAGATATGAGATGGATAGATATGGATAGATAGATAGATATGGATAGATAGATATGAGATGGATAGATATGGATAGATAGATATGAGATGGATAGATATGGATAGATAGATAGATATGGATAGATAGATATGAGATGGATAGATATGGATACATAGATATGAGATGGATAGATATGAGATGGATAGATATGAGATGGATAGATATGGATAGATAGATATGGATAGATATATATGAGATGGATAGATATGAGATGGATATATATGAAATGGATAGATATGGATAGATAGATATGGATAGATAGATATGAGATGGATAGATATGAGATGGATAGATATGAGATGGATAGATATGGATAGATAGATATGAGATGGATAGATATGGATAGATAGATATGAGCTGGATAGATATGGATAGATAGATAGGTAGATATGGATAGATAGATATGAGATGGATAGATATGGATAGATAGATATGAGATGGATAGATATGGATAGATAGATAGATATGGATAGATAGATATGAGATGGATAGATATGGATACATAGATATGAGATGGATAGATATGAGATGGATAGATATGAGATGGATAGATAGATGGATTGATGGAGGGATTAGATAGAGGAATGGATTAGACAGAGGCATAGATAGTTATGAAATAGATATGAGATAGATAGCTATGGATAGACAGATATGAGATGGATAGATAGATATGAGATGGATAGATATGAGATGGATAGATATGGATAGATAGATAGATAGATAGATATGGATAGATAGATATGAGATGGATAGATAGATATGAGATGGATAGATATGGATAGATAGATATGAGATGGATAGCTATGGATAGATAGATATGAGATGGATAGATATGAGATGGATAGATAGATGGATTGATGGAGGGATTAGATAGAGGAATGGATTAGACAGAGACATAGATAGTTATGAAATAGATATGAGATAGATAGCTATGGATAGACAGATATGAGATATTAGATATAGTAAATATGAGATAGATAGATATGGTATTATATAAACAGATAACTATTAGATAGATGCATAGATAATAGATATGAGATGGATAAACATGAGACGGAGGGAGGGATTTGATAGAGGGATATATAGATAATCCAAAAGAGAAGGCAGCAGTCCAATATTTTTTATTAAAAGAAAGGGCAGGACCTTTATTGCCCCATAAAGTGCAATATGTGGTAGATTGGTGGAGATAGAGAGATAACTGATAGATTTAGATAAACTGATAGAAACTGAATTAGATATATATATACTCTGTACTATGAATAGAGATAGGTAAACTAGCTATAGCTGATAGCCAGGCAGACGGGTGACACACTAGTAGTCAGCATGCCGTATAATGGAGTCGGACTTCTCACCTACAAGTAGCGCAATGAGGTGTCCTAGTACCGACAGAGGAGGCCACGGACGCGCCATCACTGACCTCCCGTCCTCCTCGGGGGTCGGACCTCGGCGGGAGACTACAACGCCTAAACCGTCGGCTGAAAGTGAAGCGTTTAACCGCCCATCACGTGACAGAGCGGGGCAGCCTATCAGCGGGCTTCACATTCTGGTCAGGAGAGGTTCCCGCGTGGTGTGAGGTGACTGGGGCGGTGCGCGCTTCCTGTGATGGCCGCAGTTATTCTCAGCACTGTCGGCTCCCCGTGTATTGTGCTGCAGTGTCAGTGGGAGCTCTGCTTGTGACAGTGTGCACTGTATGGCACAGCAGAGCATGGAGGCATGAGCCAAGTGTCCTGCAACACGCCGTGAGTTATATGGCTGCCTGCTACCACAGACAGGCGAGGACACCTCCTTCACTCACACAGTTCTTCCTATGCACAGTTGTGCTGTATTTGTAGCTCTCTGTACATAGATCTGGGTGATGGCGTTTTTGTACGACATTTTGGGATAAATATGACGTTTTGATCACTTTTTGGGAAGACGCCGTGACCACACTACCATAGCAACTGTAATTTACTTGTATATGGTGTTCACCACGTGGGGAAAGTAATGGGATTTCTTTTGAATATTTTATGGACACTAATTATATTTGTTTGTTTTTCTTGTTAATTTGTTTTTCTTGTATTATGTTTTTACATAATGGTAAGTTATTTTTGTAAAATTGTTTTAACCTTTTTTTTATTTTTACTCATTTTTTAACCCCTTTACCCCAAGGTGGTTTGTACATTAATGACCAGGCCAATTTTTACAATTCTGACCACAGTCACTTTATGAGGTAATACCTCTGGAACACTTCAACGGATTCCACTGATTCTGAGATTGTTTTTTCGGGACATATTGTACTTCATGATAGCGGTAAAATTTCTTCGATATCACTTGCGTTTATTTGTGAAAAAAACGGAAATTTGGCGAAAATTTAGCAATTTTCAAAATTTGAATTTTCATGCCCTTAAATCAGAGAGACATGTCACAGAAAATAGTTAATAAATAAGGGTTAAAAGTTGACCAGCGATTTCTAATTTTTCCAACAAAATTTACAAAACCATTTTTTTAGGGACCACATCACATTTGAAGTCACTTTCAGAGGTCTTTATGACAGAAACTACCCAAAAGTAACACCATTCTAAAAACTGCACCCCTCAAGGTGCTCAAAACCACATTCAAGAAGTTTATTAACCCTTCAGGTGCTTCACAGGAATTTTTGGAATGTGGAAGAAAAAATTGGACATTTAACTTTTTTCACAAAAATGTTACTTTAGACCCAATTTTTTTTATTTTCGCAGGGGTAACAGGAAAAAATGGACCCCAAAATTTGTTCAGCAATTTGCCATGGGCACGCAGATACCCCATATGTGGGGAAAAACTGTTTGGGCGCACGGAACGGTTCGGAAGGGAAGGATCGCTATTTGACTTTTTGAATGTAAAATTTGCTTGAATAATTAGCAGACGCCATGTTGCGTATGGGGAGCCCCTGATGTGCCTAAA
This sequence comes from Phyllobates terribilis, assembly GCF_046119375.1. NCBI lineage: Eukaryota > Metazoa > Chordata > Amphibia > Anura > Dendrobatidae > Phyllobates > Phyllobates terribilis. The sequence goes on from NW_027362765.1 coordinate 169,403,349, forward strand.
CAGTGGAAACCCCCCACAAGTGACACCACTTTGGAAACTACACCCCTCAAGGATTTTATCAAGGGATATAGTGAACATTTTGAACCCAGAGGTACGACACAGAATTTGATAACATTAGGTCGTCATATTGAATAAGTTGTCATTAGTCTTGAGCGCAAGTGCTCGCTACTTGAGTTTGCATCGGGTACTCAGGGAACTTATCTAGATGTGTGGTGAGCACCCTGAACCCCCAAGTGATTTACAGAAGTTTATAACATGGAGCCGTGAAAATAAAAAAAATCAAACTTTTTCCACAAAAACGATGTTTAAGCCCCAATTTTTTTATTTTCACAAGGGTAAGAGGAGAAAATGGACCCCAAAAACTTTTGTGCAATTTCTCCTCAGTACGCCAATACCCCATATGTGGGAAAAATACAGTGTTTGGGCGCACGGCAGAGTTCAGACGGGAAGGCGCACTGTGTGACTTTGAACGCAAAATTGGCTGGAATTGAGAGCGGACGCCATGTCCCGTTTGGAGAGCCCCTGATTTGCCTAAATAGTGGAAACCCCCCACAAGTGACCCCAATTTGGAAACTACACCCTTCAAGGATTTTATCAAGGGGTATAGTGAACATTTTGAACCCAGAGGTACAACACAGAATTTGATAACATTATGTCGTCATATTGAATAAATTGTCATTAGTCTTGACGCAAGTGCTCGCTACTTGAGTTTGCATCGGGTACTCGGGTATGCACCATGTATCGCGCGTGCTCAAGTGACATGCTCGAGTCCCCGTCCTCATGTTTCACGGTTATTAGACACCCAAAAAAAACCATGCGGGGATCGCTCGTGCATGGCAGGCAATCCCCGCGAGTTTTTTTTACCGCGAAGCATATGGGGCGGAGACTCGAGCATGTCACTTGAGCACCCGCGATACTCAGTGCATACCCGAGCACCCGATACAAACGCAAGTAGCGAGCACTTGCGCTCAACACTAGTCGCCATATCATCATCTTTTTTTTTTACTTTTGAAAAAAATCCCAACCCTAAACCTAGCCCAACCCCAACCCTAGCCCAACCCTAGCTCCACCCTAGCCCCAACCGTAACCCTAGCCCAACCCTAACCCTAGCCCAACCCTAGCCCCAACCCTAACCTTAACCCTAGACTAACCCTAGCACAACCCTAACCCTAGAGTTTATTTTTTACCCCGTTCCTCGTGCGGTATAAGTGATTAGACGACTTTATTCTTCGGGTCGGTGCGATTACAGAGATACCAGAATCATATCGGGTTTTTATGATTGACAGCTATCACACACTAAAAGACGCATTCTTTTGAAAAATCTAGTTTGTGCATTGCCATATTTTGAGAGCTATAATTTTTCCATACTTTGGCCGACAGAGTCATGTGATGGTTTGTTTTTTGCGGGATGAGTTGACGTTCTTATTGGTGCCATTTTCAGGCACATGACATTTTTTGATCACTTTCTATTCCGATTTTTGGGAGGCAGAATAAACAAAAACCAACAATTCAGGAATTATTTTTTTTACATTTTTTATGCTGTTCCGCGTGTGGTAAAATTGATAAGGTAGCTTTATTCTTCGGGTCAGTACGTTTAAAGCGGTACCACATTTATATAGTTTTTCTATGTTTTGGCGCTTTTACAAAATAAAAACTTTTATAGAAAAAATAATTTTTTTGCATCGCGTTATTCTGAGAGCTATAACTTTTTTATTTTTTGGCTGATGGAGCCGTATGGCAGCTTCTTTTTTGCGGGACAAGATGATGCTTTCAGCGGTGCCATTTTTATTTATATTCGTCTTTTTGATCGCGTGTTATTCCATTTTTTGTTTGGGGGTATGATGATAAAGCATCGTTTTTTGCTTCATTTTTTATTTTATTTTTTTCCCGTGTTCCCTAAAGGGGTTAACTAGTGGGACAGTTTTATAGGTCAGGTTGTTCCGGACGTAGCGATACCAAATATGTGTGCTTTTATTGTTTTTTTTTTTCATAATATTTATTGATGGGTACATTATATTTTTATTTTTGGTGGATTATTATTATTATAATTTTTTTTTTTACAATTTTTACAATTTATTTTAGTTTTTTTTTCACTTTCTGACAGTTTTTTTACTTTTATTCTTTGTCCCACTATGGGACTTTCACTTTTTTTTATTCTGATCACCTGTATAGCACACCATCCCTGTGCTATGCAAGCTGTCAGCGCTGCAGATGCAGAAGATACTTTGGTCATGCACTATGCATGACCAAAATATCTTACTGCTGTCTGGTGACCCGGATGCCGCGGCACACACCGATGGAGGCCGGGAGAGGAGGTGAGTATTGCGATCACCTCCCCTTGCCCCTGCAATTTCTGCGATCGCATTGCGGGGGTTAATGTACCGGGAGCTGTGCGGGACCGCTCCCAGCATATAGCACCCCCGGCGGCGATCGCACCCGCACAACAAGTGTACAGGCGCGATCGCAAAGACGTACTAATACGTATCAGGCTCTTAAAGCCCAGGGCGCAGATACGTATTAGTACGTCTTGGGCTTTAAAGGGGTTAAGTGATTGTCTACTTTGGTAATTTAAAATAAAAAAATGCTCAGAATGGCATAAAAAAGTGATGTTGCTAATCCCCACTCATTCTGACACTCTGCAGGTTACCCACTGCTGTCTACCTAAGGTTACCCACTGCTGTCTACCTAGGGTTACCCACTGCTGTCTACCTAGAGTTACCCACTAGTGTCTACCTAAGGTTTCCCACTATTGTCTACCTAAGGTTACCCACTGCTGTTTACCTAAGGTTACCCACTGCTGTCTACCTAAGGTTACCCACTGCTGTCTACCTAAGGTTGCCCACTGCTGTCTACCTAAGGCTACCCACTGCTGTCTACCTAAGGTTACCCACTGCTGTCTACCTAAGGTTTCCCACTGCTGTCTACCTAAGGTTTCCCACTGCTGTCTACCTAAGGTTTACCACTGCTGTCTACCTAAGGTTTCCCACTAGTGTCTACCTAAGGTTTCCCACTTGAGTCTACCTAAGGTTACCCACTGCTGTCTACCTAAGGTTTCCTACTAGTGTCTACCTAAGGTTACCCACTGCTGTCTATGTAAGGTTACCCACTGCTGTCTTCCTAAGGTTACCCACTGCTGTGTACCTAAAGTTTCCCACTGCTGTCTACCTAAGGTTCCCCACTAGTGTGTACCTAAGGTTACCCACTGCTGTCTACCTAAGGTTACCCACTGCTGTCTACCTAAGGTTTCCCACTAGCATCTACCTAAGGTTTCCCACTAGTGTCTACCTAAGGTTACCCACTGTTGTCTACCTAAGATTTCCCACTAGTGTCTACCTAAGGCTTCCCACTAGTGTCTACCTAAGGTTATCCACTGTTGTCTACCTAAGATTTCCCACTAGTGTCTACCTAAGGTTTCCCACTAGTGTCTACCTAAGGTTTCCCACTTGTGTCTACCTAAGATTACCCACTGTTGTCTACCTAAGGTTTCCCACTAGTGTCTACCTAAGGTTACCCACTGTTGTCTAGATTTCCCACTAGTGTCTAGCTAAGGCTTCCCACTACTGTCTAGTTAAGGTTACCCACTGTTGTCTACCTAAGATTTCCCACTAGTGTCTACCTAAGGTTTCCCACTAGTGTCTACCTAAGGTTTCCCACTGGTGTCTACCTAAGGTTACCCAATAGTGTCTCCCTAAGGTTACCCACTGTTGTCTACCTAAGGTTACTCACTGCTGTCTACCTAAGGTTTCCCACTAGTGTCTACTTAGGGTTTCCCACTAGTGTCTACTTAGGGTTTCCCACTAGTGTCTACCTAAGGTTTCCCACTAGTGTCTACCTAAGGTTACCCACTGCTGTCTACCTAAGATTTCCCACTAGTGTCTACCTAAGGTTTCCCACTGCTGTCTACCTAAGGTTTCCCACTAGTTTCTACCTAAGCTTTCCCACTAGTGTCTACCTAAGGTTACCCACTGTTGTCTACCTAGGATTTTCCACTAGTGTCTACCTAAGGTTTCCCACTAGTGTCTACCTAAGGTTACCCACTGTTGTCTATCTAAGATTTCCCACTAGTGTCTACCTAAGGTTTCCCACTAGTGTCTACCTAAGGTTACCACTGTTGTCTACCTAAGGTTACCCACTAGTGTCTACCTAAGGTTTCCCACTGGTGTCTACCTAAGGTTACCCAATAGTGTCTTCCTAAGGTTACCCACTGCTGTTTACCTAAGGTTACCCACTGCTGTCTACCTAAGGTTACCCACTGCTGTCTACCTAAGGTTGCCCACTGCTGTCTACCTAAGGTTACCCACTGCTGTCTACCTAAGGTTACCCACTGCTGTCTACCTAAGGTTACCCACTGCTATCTACCTAAGGTTTCCCGCTGCTGTCTACCTAAGGTTTCCCACTGCTGTCTACCTAAGGTTTACCACTGCTGTCTACCTAAGGTTTACCACTGCTGTCTACCTAAGGTTTCCCACTAGTGTCTACCTAAGGTTTCCCACTGCTGTCTACCTAAGGTTTACCACTGCTGTCTACCTAAGGTTTCCCACTAGTGTCTACCTAAGGTTTCCCACTTGAGTCTGCCTAAGGTTACCCACTACTGTCTACCTAAGGTTTCCTACTAGTGTCTACCTAAGGTTACCCACTGCTGTCTATGTAAGGTTACCCACTGCTGTCTACCTAAGGTTTCCCACTGCTGTCTACCTAAGGTTCCCCACTAGTGTGTACCTAAGGTTACCCACTGCTGTCTACCTAAGGTTACCCACTGCTGTCTACCTAAGGTTTCCCACTAGTGTCTACCTAATGTTTCCCACTAGTGTCTACCTAAGGTTACCCACTGTTGTCTACCTAAGATTTCCCACTAGTGTCTACCTAAGGCTTCCCACTAGTGTCTACCTAAGGTTATCCACTGTTGTCTACCTAAGATTTCCCACTAGTGCCTACCTAAGGTTTCCCACTAGTGTCTACCTAAGGTTTCCCACTTGTGTCTACCTAAGGTTACCCAATAGTGTCTCCCTAAGGTTACCCACTGCTGTCTACCTAAGGTTACCCACTAGTGTCTACCTAAGGTTTCCCACTAGTGTCTACCTAAGGTTTCCCACTAGTGTCTACCTAAGGTTACCCACTGTTGTCTACCTAAGGTTTCCCTCTAGTGTCTACCTAAGGTTACCCACTGTTGTCTAGATTTCCCACTAGTGTCTACCTAAGGCTTCCCACTACTGTCTACCTAAGGTTACCCACTGTTGTCTACCTAAGATTTCCCACTAGTGTCTACCTAAGGTTTCCCACTAGTGTCTACCTAAGGTTTCCCACTGGTGTCTACCTAAGGTTACCCAATAGTGTCTCCCTAAGGTTACCCACTGTTGTCTACCTAAGGTTACTCACTGCTGTCTACCTAAGGTTTCCCACTAGTGTCTACCTAGGGTTTCCCACTAGTGTCTACCTAAGGTTTCCCACTAGTGTCTACCTAAGGTTTCCCACTGCTGTCTACCTAAGGTTTCCCACTAGTTTCTACCTAAGCTTTCCCACTAGTGTCTACCTAAGGTTACCCACTGTTGTCTACCTAGGATTTTCCACTAGTGTCTACCTAAGGTTTCCCACTAGTGTCTACCTAAGGTTACCCACTGTTGTCTATCTAAGATTTCCCACTAGTGTCTACCTAAGGTTTCCCACTAGTGTCTACCTAAGGTTACCACTGTTGTCTACCTAAGGTTACCCACTAGTGTCTACCTAAGGTTTCCCACTAGTGTCTACCTAAGGTTTCCCACTGGTGTCTACCTAAGGTTACCCAATAGTGTCTACCTAAGGTTACCCACTGCTGTCTACCTAAGGTTACCCACTGCTGTCTACCTAAGGTTACTCACTTTCTACCTAAGGTTACTCACTTTCTACCTAAGGTTTCCCACTAATGTCTACCTAAGGTTACCCACTGTTGTCTATCTAAGATTTCCCACTAGTGTCTACCTAAGGTTTCCCACTGGTGTCTACCTAAGGTTTCCCACTAGTGTCTACCTAAGGTTTCCCACGAGTGTCTACCTAAGGTTTCCCACTAGAGTCTACCTAAGTTTACCCACTGGTGTCTACCTAAGGTTACCCACTGCTGTCTGCCTAAGGTTACCCACTGCTGTCTACCTAAGGTTACCAACTGCTGTCTACCTAACAGCCCCTCCCCTCACACAGGAAATGGCAGCTTTGCCCATCACTGGTTGCCACCATGGCCCACCTCAACCAGTGAGTGAAGCCATTCACATGTCTCTGTGTCAGGACAAGACCAGCTGGGGATACATGATGTAAGTATTCCTTTTTTTATCCTATTACTATTTTTTTTAATTCCAAACATCCACTTTTTTTACCTTTTTTTATAGTCTCACTAGGGGACCTTGTGACGCCCAGCTGCGCTTGGTATCACAGATCATAGAAGAGTGCATTGATGGATTCCTCCACAAGAGGCCCCCATAAACATTCACACATCTCCACCTTCCACCTCAGACCAGCAGAGGGAGCCCGTTAGGGATATAAATAGGGAAGGTGGAGCTAGGTAGTTCAGTCTGGAGTCGACAGAGAGCCAAGTCTGTTGAGAGAGTTCCTGCAGTAGAGAAGCCTGAGAGAGGTCAGTCTGCCGTGGAGCACAGTCCAGACTCAGTTGTAGCTCAGAATAGTGAGCTTTAGGTGTGCCGGCGCCACAAGATCGGTGAAGCGCGGCAAGCTGCCGTTCGTGTGAGTAGCCTAGTGAGGGTCCGAGTAGGCCGAAGGCGATTGGAGAGTTAGTACATAGGGGGCAGAGGAGCTTAACCGGCTCACCCTGAAGCAGTAACCGGACACCGGGTCCGAGCTTACCGGGATCTCTATGACCCAGTAAGGCATAACCGGAATCCCTGGAGAACTACAAGTCCCAGGATCGCTAAAGTGCTGATATGTAACAGAGCCGGGAAACACATAGACCCCGCAAGCTGAGAAGCGTGTATTCCAAGAGAAGGCCCTACCACAAAGTCAGCCAGCGCAGGACAGAGACAAAGTTAGGCCTAGCTCCAGGCATGTCAGAAACTTACTACGCAGAGGCAAGAAACAGGAGGCCCTACACCTGCTCATTGGGGAGGATCCTGATATGCACCCTTCACCCTACAGTGCTCCTGGATGTGCCTGAATTTCCACCAGTAAAAGGTACTGAAGAGACTACCGTGTCCGTCCCTGTTCTTGCTCTGACCCGGCTGGGTCTCACCTGTCCTGCATCCCCCTTCCCGTACACTGCCCTGAGGCCTAGCTCCACCTGTGGGGAGCTATACCATCGAGCTGCCTTATCATCGGCCTCAGTGGACTGCGCAGCGCTGGTGATTCTCACCAGAAGCCACAGGTGGCGTCACGAACTTTTATAAACTAAGAAACCTATTAGCCCCTTTTTAAAGAGCGACCCCAGGGTACGGGCCCTGGAGCCGACCACCGCGACATCGCCAAGGCAAAGGCCCGGGTACCGAGTCATCCCCATCCCCTGGGCTAGTCATCTCTTCCTGGCGTCACAAACAGGATACGCGTGCCCGCTGCAACGACGGAGTGTTATGCCCGTTGCCACCAGGTACTGTGCGCCTTTATTTACAGAACTGTATATTTGACTGTGGTGAAGAGTGCCGCCATTGTTGGGCTGCAGAGCGAGAAGAAGGGCGTAACCGCGGGAAACTGAGGGGCGTACCTGCCAAAGAGCGCGAAGCCCCGGACACGCCCCACGCCTCGACGTCAAACCCGGAAGCGCCAGGTCCTGTAAGGAGCGTCGCTGAACGCTCTGACGTAGGACGCAAGCGACGCAAGGTCCTGAAGACGACCGTCACCTGCGGAGCTGCAGCCTACCGGAAGAAAAACTAGAAGGTAGGCCATGGTTAGCTAAGGGGGCGTCAGAATGTCCGACGAGCAGCATAACGCCGGAACACCGGTAAACTGCCCTGATGTTCAACCCGCGCCCGACGCCGAGCAGGCCGAGGCGGCCGCTCCACCAGCAGCACCTGTAACTCCTGTCATTCCCATAACTTTACCGTACATTCCTGGAGCAAAGTGGCTCCCCCAGTACAACGGCAAACCAGATACCCTGTCTGGATTCAAACGGAAGATATGTGGTATCTTGGACATGTACTCTATGACAGGCAAGCAGAGGGCCGCTGTTGTATTAGGACAACTGACCGGTGCTGCGGAGCGGGAAGTGGAAACATGGTCAGCCGCAGACCAGGAGTCAGTGTCCGCAATATTTCAAAAGCTACAGACTGTCTTTGAGGATCTTACTGAGGCGGATCTCCGGATGAGGTTCTACAACTGTTCTCAACAGCCGGAGGACAATGTTCGGGACTACGCCTGGCGTCTACAGGGGGCCCTGCGGGCTCTGAAGCAGGTTAGTCCGACCAGCATCGAAAACTAAAACAAAATGCTGAAGGAACAGTTTGTCTGGGGACTGAGGTCTCCAGAGGAGAACAGGACTGTGCGTTGGTGGTCCCTGGATCATCCAGATGCCACCTTTGACAATCTTAAGGACATGGCTATAAAAGGACTGCAGCCCCTGGAAACAAATGCCATCCAATGTTACCAGGGTGGGGCAACCCCAGTGCCTGCTACACCCGCCTTTTCCCCAGTGGCTGCTGAAGCTAAGGTTCCAGCAACGTCCCCTAGGGAGCTGGACAGTTTGCGCTCTGAAGTGCGCCAGTTGAGCAAAACCCTGACCACTTTACTCAGTGCTCTGCAGCTACGGACGGAGCCCGAGGAAGGAGGGAAAAGCCTGTTAGCCGATAGCCCTGAGGATGTCCCCTGGATGCGAAGGAGGAGGAGGCCAACACCACCCTCTACGAGGACCAGTGACCAGCGCCGTCCAAAGATGGACCCTACCTGCTACCGCTGCCGCAAGACCGGACATACCGCCCATAATTATCCTTTAAACAAGAAAACCCTGGGGCCGAGGGCCGACACCCAGGAGTAAACTTACCAGGCCCATCAGGCTGGTACAACAGGTTCGTCGGAGGAAGACCTTTCCTGTCCATTGTGTTGGACGGGATCTCAATGCATTCTCTGCTGGACACAGGATCGCAGGTACCCATCATGCCTGACGTCCTCTACAAGAGGTTTTGGTCCATGGACGACCTACTTCCGCCAGCTCCAAATCTTTCTGTTTATGCCTCAAACAGCCTCCCCCTTAACCTAATCGGGGTTAAGAATGTGACTGTAAAGGTGGGGAGAGTGGAGCTGAAGGACCAGGGGCTAATTGTAGTAGAGACTAATCCTGATGACACCAATCCGTATATGGTACTAGGCACTAACATAGTTGGTAACTGTTTGGGAGAAGTTGTGTTCTTGCTCCAACAGATAGCTGACACTGCCAGACCAAGACAGAGGAGGGCACTGCAGAAGGAGATCCGAGTCCTGATGTACCAACAGCAAGTAAGGTTAACAGAAGGTGAAATCGGTAATGTGCGGGTAACGGACCCTATACCCATTGTCATTCCCCTAATGAGTGAAATGCTCATCTGGTGTAGAGCTGCTATAGGTCTTAGAGGACAGAGCTACCAGGCGGTAGTAGAACCCCTTTGCTCCGAGCATAGACCCACGCTCTTAACCGCCAGGGGAGTGGTAGATGTATGTAATGGGAGGGTGTCCGTCCGTCTTCTTAATTGTGGGGAAGATGAGGTCAGATTGCCACGTTATGCCACTGTTGCCAAATTACATGCTGTAAATAACAACTGCATTCACAAGGCGGAGTCCTTAACCTCACCAGATGAAGTGGAGGATAATGACCCTGCAACCCAGGTGTAGGATTGGTGTCGACAGCTCCATGTTGGGACAGACACCACTCCTGCCCATCAAAAACAGGGTGTACACTGGGTGGTTCAAGAATACTCGCAGCTGTTCAGTAAACATCCACTTGACTTCGGGAGGATTAAGGGGTTTCAACATCATATCCCACAGGTGATCACCTATCAAAGAACGTTACAGGCCTATACCACCAGCTCACTACCAGAAGGCTAAGGAAATGCTCCACGACATGAGAAAGGCGGGGGTAATAAGGGATAGTTGTAGTCCCTGGGCAGCTCCCCTAGTGCTAGTTAGGAAAAAGGACGGGAGCATGAGAATGTGTGTGGATTACCGACAAGTAAATCGCATTACACATAAAGATGCATACCCTTTACCACGCATAGAGGAGTCCCTAGCTGCCTTAAAGTCTGCAAATTACTTTTCCACCCTTGACCTCACTAGTGGGTACTGGCAAGTAGCTGTGGCTGAGGAGGATCGGGAGAAGAAGGCCTTCACCACCCCAATGGGACTCTGCGAGTTCAACAGTATGCCTTTTGGACTCTGCAACGCCCCCGGAACGTTCCAGAGATTGATGGAGTGCTGCCTGGGACACCGCAACTTCGAGACTGTGTTACTTTACCTGGACGATGTAATAGTGTACTCCAGAACGTACGAGGACCACTTGAAACACCTGGCAGAGGTATTTGAGTCCCTGTCCCGGTACGGGATGAAGTTGAAACCCTCAAAATGCCACCTGCTCAAGAGAAAGGTACAGTACCTGGGGCACATTGTCAGTCCAGAAGGGGCAGCACCAGACCCGGAGAAGGTCACTGCCATTCAGAAGTGGCCGGAGCCGAAGAACCTCAAGGAGGTGCGTCAGTTCCTGGGACTAGAAGGATACTACCTTAGGTTTGTAAAAGACTACACCAAGAAAGCAGCTCCTCTGCAAGACCTCCTGGTAGGGCAGTCCCCCAAAGGCAGAAATCCCCCATTCCACTGGGGGATTAGGAGCAAGCCGAGTCGTTTCAGGAGATGAAGGAGATCCTGACAGGCGATGAGATCCTAGCCTACCCTGACTACAGCCAACCGTTCCTGCTGTATACTGATGCCAGTAAGAAGGACTGGGAGCTGTCTTAAGTCAGAAGCAGAATGGCCAAAAGAAAGTGATCGCATATGCAAGCAGGAAGCTTCGCCCGACTGAGAGGAACCCAGAGAACTATAGCAGCTTTAGGTTGGAGTTCCTGGCCTTTGTTTGGGCCATCACTGAAAGGTTCAAGCACTACCTAGCCTCCAGTAAGTTCACTGCCTTCACTGATAACAACCCCTTGACCCATCTTGAAACAGCTAAGCTAGGAGCACTGGAACAACGATGGATGGCTCGGCTGTCAAATTACCAATTCACAATTAAATACTAGGCGGGCTGCAAGAACGCCAACGCCGATGCCCTGTCCAGTATGCCTCACCAGTCAGACACAGAAGAAGTGGATGATGTGGAAGAGATAGAGCTACCTGCCTTTCATCGGAATGGGATGATCCACAAGCAACGAGCCTCCAGGAGGCAGCGTGAAAAGACGTTAAACCCCCTGCCTCACCACAGCTGGAAAGAGACCCAGGACAGTGACCCGGTTGTCAGCCGCATCAAGGAGCTGATAACCCAAGAAGGTGCCTCCCTGGAGAAGGAAGTGTCTCTCCAAGCAAAACCGCTGTGGAACGAGAGAAGCCGGCTGTTTATCTACCGTGAGAAGCTGTGCCGGAGGTACGTCAATCCAAAAATCCATGAGATGGTATGGCAGATAGTGGTCCCCAAGACAGACATCCAAATGGTGTTGGAGGCCTACCATGATCAGGCGGGGTACTTTGGCTGGAAAAAGCTAGAGACCCTGCTGAAGTGTCGATTCTACTGGGTAGGAATGCGCAGCTCCATTAAACGGTGGTGCCGAGACTGTGGACCCTGTGGCCTTAGAAGAAAAGACTACAGCAGCCAGAAGGCACCCCTGCAACCCATCAAGACGACTCGACCTCTGGAGATCTTGGCCCTGGACCATGTCAAGCTGTCCCCCTGCAGGTCAGGGTATTCCTACGCTCTGACCATGGTGGATCAGTACTCACCTTTCCTGGTTGGTCGCCCCCGTCAAAGTCCTGACGGCAGAGACAGCAGCAAGGACGTTCCAAGCGTATTTCTGTAGACCCCATGGTTATCCTGAGCAGATGCTGACGGACCAAGGCCCAGCCTTTGAGGCTGAGTTGTTCAAGGAGTTCTGCCATTTGTACGGGTGTAAAAAGATAAGAACTACACGGTACCACCCACAGACCAACGGTCTCTGCGAAAAGATGAACAACATCATCATCGACCTGCTAAAGACCATACCACTTGAGGAGAGAAACCAGTGGCCAGACCCACTACCTGACCTAGTGGATCTGTATAATCATATACCAGTAAGTTCCACCAATTGCACTCCGGCATATATCATGCGGGCAAGGCCAGAAAAGCTGCCCATGGATCTGGAGCTTGGTGTTGTTGAGCCTGTAGCTGATATGACCACTGAGGACTGGGACGCGACCAGACAAGAGCAGCACAGAAGAGTACAAGCCGTTGTCGAGGACAGTCTCACTCGGGTGAGAGATAAGCAGGAGGCTCACTATAACAAAAACGCGCCAGCAGAAACCTTCACACCTAGTGAAACAGTATTGAAAAGGTAAAGACGAAACCACAAACTTGATAACCAGTGGGAGAGACACTGTGTTACCGTCAAGGTTTGATAAGAAGACTTGCATAATCAGTCGAGATGGAGGAAGAACGTCTACAACAGTGTCCAGGGACCACCTAAAGTTGTGTCCAGACTTACTGAAACCCCAAGAAGAAGTGCCTCTCACCAAACCGGAGGAGCCTAAAGAAACAGTGATCCACACTGACTTAGGAGATTTCCCGGAAGATTGGCCTCAAATAGGAGGAGCAGTAGTCATCCCTGTAATTACCTTCAACCCACAGCAAGAAGAACCTATAAGTGCTGCAGAAGTGCCTGCTCAAGCAGAATCCCCGGAAGAAGGATCCCCGGTAGGAACAGAGCAAGGAGGCCCAGCCAATGGTGTGCTTGCTAGTCCAGTAGAGAGGTCAATACAGTTATGTAGCCCCTCCACATCTAGTACTGACACATTGGGAGGTAGTGCACCTACTAGTACTTCACGCATCCCGGTACTACGCAGATCAACACGTAGCACGCGAGGTAAACCCTCTGTCAGGTACACTCAGTAAGATAGTTAAATTTCTGAAATGTAGATAGTCACCCCTGGGGTATTGGGTATTAAATTGTAATGTACTGTATTAATTGTGTATTTTCATGCATATGTGTATTATTTTGTGTTTTGCTTTATTATTGAACAGCTCAAGTGATATGGACACTTTACCTTATTAATTCCTTTATTATTTGCCTAAGAACTTCGTGGCTGAGGACTGTGTGCAGCCCAAAAACTACTTTTTGTATATATTTGCACTCCCTGAGTGCCCCTTTCAGGTGACCTCAGAAGGAAAACCTGTCTGGAGTGGCTCTATTGGAGGTCCAACTCGGGATCTTCATGCCCTTCAGCCACCCCAGGGCCTACGTTAAGGGTTTGGGACAGGTCCCTCAAAACCACCAAGTACACTACCCTGTGAGATGGACATCCTGTCTGGGAACCTCACCACAAGACACTTGAATTCTGAGGACACTTTGTATTTGTTTATATTGTTATGTAATGTTTAAGCATGGTGCCTCCCATAAAGGGAAGATTGTTCATGTTTTCTTATTGTTGTTTTAAAATGTACTTTAGCCCGGGAGTGCTGAGCTTTGCTAGGGGGGAATGTGACGCCCAGCTGCGCTTGGTATCACAGATCCTAGAAGAGTGCATTGATGGATTCCTCCACAAGAGGCCCCCATAAACATTCACACATCTCCACCTTCCACCTCATACCAGCAGAGGGAGCCCGTTAGGGATATAAATAGGGAAGGTGGAGCTAGGTAGTTCAATCTGGAGTCGACAAAGAGCCAAGTCTGTTGAGAGAGTTCCTGCAGTAGAAAAGCCTGAGAGAGGTCAGTCTGCAGTGGAGCACAGTCCAGACTCAGTTGTAGCTCAGAATAGTGAGCTTTAGGTGTGCCGCTCCATAAGATCGGTGAACCGCAGCAAGCTGCCGTTAGTGTGAGTAGCCTAGTGAGGGCCCGAGTAGGCCGAAGGCGAGTGGAGAGTTAGTACATAGGGGGCAGAGGAGCTTAACCGGCTCACCCCAAAGCAGTAACCGGACACCGTGTCCGAGCTTACCGGGATCTCTATGACCCAGTAAGGCATAACCGTAATCCCTGGAGAACTACAAGTCCCAGGATCGCTAAAGTGCTGATACGTAACAGAGCCGGGAAACACATAGACCCCGCAAGCTGAGGAGCGTGTATTCCAAGAGAAGGCCCTACCACAAAGTCAGCCAGCGCAGGACAGAGACAAAGTTAGGCCTAGCTCCAGGCAGGTCAGAAACTTACTACGCAGAGGCAAGAAACAGGAGGCCCTACACCTGCTCATTGGGGAGAATCCTGATATGCACCCTTCACCCTACAGTGCTCCGGGATGTGCCTGAATTTCCACCAGTAAAAGGTACTGAAGAGACTACCGTGTCCGTCCCTGTTCTTGCTCTGACCCGGCTGGGTCTCACCTGTCCTGCATCCCCCTTCCCGTACACTGCCCTGAGGCCTAGCTCCACCTGTGGGGAGCTATACCATCGAGCTGCCTTATCATCGGCCTCAGTGGACTGCGTAGCGCTGATGATTCTCACCAGAAGCCACAGGTGGCGTCACAAACTTTTATAAACTAAGAAACCTATTAGCCCCTTTTTAAAGAGCGACCCCAGGGTACGGGCCCGGGAGCCGACCACCGCGACATCGCCAAGGCAAAGGCCCGGGTACCGAGTCATCCCCATCCCCTGGGCTAGTCATCTCTTCCTGGCGTCACAAACAGGATACGCGTGTCCGCTGCAACGACGGAGTGTTATGCCCGTTGCCACCAGGTACTGTGCGCCTTTATTTACAGAACTGTATATTTGACTGTGGTGAAGAGTGCCGGACTGCAGAGCGAGAAGAAGGGCGTAACCGCGGGAAACTGAGGGGCATACCTGCAAAAGAGCGCGAAGCCCCGGACACGCTGGACGCCTCGACGTCAAACCCGGAAGCGCCAGGTCCTGTAAGGAGCGTCGCTGAACGCTCTTACGTAGGACGCAAGCGACGCAAGGTCCTGAAGACGACCGTCACCTGCGGAGCTGCGGCCTACCGGAAGAAAAACTAGAAGGTAGGCCACGGTTAGCTAAGGGGGCGTCAGAATGTCCGACGAGCAGCATAACGCCGGAACACCGGTAAACGGCCCTGATGTTCAACCCGACGCCGAGCAGGCCGAGGCGGCTGCTCCACCAGCAGCGCCTGTAACTTCTGTCATTCCCATAACTTTACCGTACATTCCTGGAGCAAAGTGGCTCCCCCAGTACAACGGCAAACCAGATACCCTGTCTGGATTCAAACGGCCTCAGTGGACTGCGCAGCGCTGGTGATTCTCACCAGAAGCCACAGGTGGCCTCACAAACTTTTATAAACTAAGAAACCTATTAGCCCCTTTTTAATGAGCGACCCCAGGGTACGGGCCCGGGAGCCGACCACCGCGACATCCCCAAGGCAAAGGCCCGGGTACCGAGTCATCCCCATCCCCTGGGCTAGTCAACCTGAGTACACCTGTCAGTGTGTTCCTATTAATCCCTGTGAGCTTTTATTGGGACCCTGACCGCCATGAGCACATATTGCACCCCATGGGATGAGATGATAAGGGAGGCTCCTCTCTTGGTCTAACATCTTAGGGTATGTGCACATTTATTTTTAGGAGTTTTATTGAATGTATTTCAAAACATGCCTAAAAATGCAATTGCAAAACCACTTTGCTGTTCTTATGTTCAATGTTATTAGCATTTTTCTTTCCAAATGGCAGTTTGGAGAAGGCACCCTTCAAATATCAAGGACCTGGAGCAGTTTGCCAAAGAAGAATGGTCTACAATTCCAGCAGAGCATTGTAAGAAACTCATTGATGGTTACCGGAAGCGGTTGTTTGCAGTTATTTTGGCTAAAGGTTGTGCAACCAAGTATTAGGCTGAGGGTGCCAATACTTTTGTCTGGCCCATTTTTGGAGCTTTGTGTGAAATGATCAATGATTTCATTTTTGCTTCATTCTCTTTTGTGTTTTTTTCATTGAAGACAAATTAAATGAAGATAATAATACCAAAGAATTTGTGATTGCAATCATTTTCAGGAAGAAACTGAGTATTATCTGACAGAATTGCAGGGGTGCCAATACTTTTGGCCACCACTGTATATAAGTTAAAAGCTGATTCACACTTCCCTGATTTTTCTTGTATGCAAACAATGGTCCAAGTTGCATCAGTGTTTTCGATCAGAGTGTCAGCGTTTGTTCAGTGTGTCAGTTTTTACAATCAGAGATTGGATAGAGTCTTGGATGAAAAAAAAAACTGATGGAAGTTTCTCAAGCTTCTCCTATTAAACAGTCTGTGAAAAAAGGACAGTACATGGATGGCATACAGGTGCTGTCCGATTTTTCACGGATCCATAGACTTGTATTGTCAAGTTTGATCTGACACTCATATTAATATCTGGTAAGGCTTCGTGCTTTTGTGTGAACCACTTGAACTGAAGAAAATAGGTGGATATCAAAAGTCTACACGCCCCTGTTAAAATGCCAGGTTTTTGTCATGTATGGTAATGTATACATTACCATACATTGGTATGGTGATCATACCAAGAAAAAGAATGTCAGAACTTTTTCAGAATAATATAATAATTTCAGAACTTTTTCCACCTTTAGGCGGTGTGCCCACGATGCATTTTTTAAGCGTTTCCGCAGCGGCAAAAACGCTGCAGCAACGCTTAAAAAAAAAATGGTAGAAGGCCTGCCATGTTCCCCAATGATATTCTGCATGTGCTGTGCACATGCTGCAGAAATTTCCGCTGCGGGTTATCATTGCGGAAAAAAACGCAGCACTACCAATTATTTTGCGGAAGCGCTGCGTTTTCGCCGCCATTGACTTTCATTGGAACGCATGGAATCCGCATCACTGGATCTGTACATGCGGAATCCAAACGTTTCAATGTGTGGATGGTACCCGGATGTGAAGGACAGGAGACTCTCCTCTGGACCCGGGTACCATAGAACCTGTGAAAAAAAGAATAAAATAAAAAATAAATATTATATTTACCTTCTGATGGCCCTCGGTCTCCTTGTCTTCACTTGCCGGTAGATCGCGGTGGACTGAAGGACCTGCGCTGACGTTATAGTCATGTGACAGCAGGTCCTTCAGTGTAGTGCACCGCGAGCTGCCAGTAAGCCAGGACGGAGCGAAGCAAGACTCCGGGGGCCTTCGGAAGGTAAGTATAGATTTATTTTTTTATTTTTTAACATTCTTTAAGGTCACAGTATATAAATCCATGCCGTTTGCATGGATTTATATAGTGTGACCAAGTTGACAAGCACTTTCCAAGTGATGCTAAAATTGCTTGGAAAGCGCTTGTCAACCCGCATGCGGAAATTCAAGTGAAGAATGCTTCACATCCGCATGTCCCTGGCAGGAAAAACGCATGTACAATCCGCATGCGTTTTTTCTGCCAGGGAGATGCAGAAACGCTCAGGAAAAAATCCTGAGCATTTCTGCATCGTGGGTGCATAGCCTAAAGGAAACTTGTCACCAGAAAAACGCTATTAACCTGCAGATATGGCATTAATCTGCAGGCTAATAACGTTATTAACCTCGTTGCCTGTGACGCGCCCCCTGGGCCGTGTGTGCGAGGGAAATACCCGGAGCCGGGTCTCGGTGTAATGCTGGGGGTTGTAGTCTCCGTGGCGGCGACCCGGTCCCGTGGCTCAGGGTGGTCGAACCAATGGCGGATCTGTTTACTTGATTTTGTAATGTTTAAATGTCCGACTACGCCACCCATGGATTGCGGTCAATGAGAACCGCCGCTGCGGGACAGACTGCTGAGGCTGATGTTGTGTGCGCAGCAGAGAGTAGTATAACTCCCCACGGGAGGAGTTTAGCCTCAGGGCAGTGAGTGCAGATGGTGGGGGTGATGGTGCGCGGGAGCAACAGTAATGACTCAGAGTCCAGTGATGCAGTCCAGGGTCTTTACTCACAGTTTTACACTCCAAGCCACTTCTGCAGGTAATGGCTGCCCACGTCGTGCTGTGCTCACCAGGTGAGGGGCTCGGCCAACTCCCAGGTACCTTTGGAATGCTTTTCAGGACCCCCTTCGTGTGTCCTTTCTCGGGCCTGTCGTGCCCCACAATTGACCACGTTTCTGTCCAGCTGCCTCGGGCCTTGGCGGGCAAACGTATGTTCCGTTTCCCTGGGTCCTATATGGTGCCTTCCTAACGGGTGTAGTGAGGGGCCGTGCACGTACAATGCCACGGCCTCCGGTTACTAGCTGAGGGTAGTTGCTCTCCTGCACTAGATGAGGGATCCGGTTCCCTTTTCTTGGCCTGACCCCCCTACTCTGGTAGCGGCGGGCATGCGGTGGCGGCTGGACGGTCTTCACCCCTGGGGTCCCTTCAGTCTTCTCCTAGCGCTTCCTCCGTTCTTCTCCCTTCCTTCCTTCTCCTCCAGGCCTTAAGACTTGGCCTGCCTGCGAAGCAGAGCCCATTTAGAGCCTCTGCTCCCTCTCACTTTCTCCTCTCTTTCTCTCTTTCTACGATGGTGCCCACCATATATACTCCTCTATACAGTGCACCCTGGATCTACTCTCCCCACCCACACACTACCAGGTTCCGCCTTTCTAGGTGTTCCTTCCCCCCACTCCAGCCAGGGACAGTTGTGCTCACACCCGGGAGCATTGTCGCCCTGTCCCCCGGAAATGTGGTGTAGTGCATGTAGGTCTTAGGGTCCTGAGCCACACTCCATCCTTACCTGGAAGTGAGATATCACACCTCTGGGTGAGATGCAATACCTCTGTAGCGACAAAACCCTCGGGGCTCTACATTCCCCCCTGGTAAATCACAGCACGTCTAAAGGCTGGAACAGAGCAAAAGACATTTGGTTTCAAGACATGCAAAACATTTTAAATGCAACCAAATAAAAGCAGTTCAACATTTTCTTTTTCCCTTTATGGGAGACAACTTTTCCCGTTACTTTTAGCATTATTAAACTTTACTTTTTAATAGATATAAAATTTTCTTTCAAATATATAACTCTTGGCATATATATGTATATAAAACATCTCTTCAAATAGAAAACACAAACTATTCTCAGCAGCATTCTTGCGACGAAGTCTCTTTAGCAGGTCACAATCCTTGCCGCAACCAGGTGTCCATGTCACCCAACAAGGTGCAATTTTACTAACAAACACCTTCAGGTATCTTTTGAGGTAGGTGTATATAAAACCAATAGAGGGCACTTTAAGAAGTGCAACTATTTACAAAATTTGGCTGCTCCCAGTCCTCAGCCGGATAGAAAGGTTGGCTGCTCCCAGTCCTCAGCCGAATAGAAAAGGGTTTGGCTGCTCCCAGTCCTCAGCCGGATAATTCACAGACCCTTTTCGGGTAACTTTAATCAAACAAATGAACTGACAACAATCCCGATCTGGGTGAACTTTTTATACTCCGCAAGCGGCGTGTCTCGAACCTTTTTTTTTACCCTGGCGGGTAACTTTATACAATTCCTGCTGTTGTTCTTTAATAGCGGTCTCCCTGCGCCTCATCCTCTTCAGGCTCGTCCAGGTCCTCCGTGTAGCAGGGTTCAGGGCAGCGGTGCTCCTCCACCCTCCGAACGTTGAGAGCGTACCACCCTCGCAGACCTCGGTGTCGGGTGTAGGATACCCGATCCCCCGGGAACAGATCCCGTTTCGGGTGACCCGCGGGCAGACGACTCTCCACATCCCCCCGGTCAACATAGAGGTCTGTGTCGGTCGTCGGGTCCCGAATGAACCCCCACCCCTTCTCCTGGTGGAACTTGACCACGATCCCGGTGACTGTGGGACCGCGTGCAGCCTGGGGGTCTTGGCGGGTCCGGGTCTTTTCTTCCGCGCTCCGGGCCTGCAGCTGTTCCTGCCTCTGGCCCCACGCCCACTTCTCCTTCTCCAGCTGCTCTATTTCCCGGCGGCAGAATTCCCGCCTGCGAGCTGCGTCCGCCCGCGTCTCCTGTGAAAACCCCATCAGGTCCTCCCCGGTCTGGTCCCACTCTATCTGGACCTCTTCATCCGGGAGCTGGGGGATGGTGACTGGCTGCGGAGCGGGCAGGAGCGGAGGAAGTGGGGCTTTGGCCCCTGCGGACAGGTCCCTCCGATGGAAAGGGTGAACCCATCCGCATGGCAGGGGGACCGGCTCTCCATCAGGCCCGGCGAGTCGACTGTATAAGTCGGCCCCTAGGGGTGGTAGTGTTGGGACCGGGGGCGCTCGCTGTTGGAAGGCGCCTGGGGACATCAGGCCTTGCGACCGGGCCTGAAGCGGGCCGCTTCCAGCCGCACCCGGGATCAAGGGGCATGGCGTGGGACGTGGTCCGGCGGCTGCACTTGGGGCTTTGGGCCTAGGTGCAGGCGGCGGGAGCGGAGGAGGTGCAGCAACTTCCGGGGCGATCGGTTCCACGATGGGGTCCAGGGGCAGGATAGTGGCGTCCTGGCTGGTATCAGGGGCGTCCCCCTTACCTGCTCCCTTTGCAGCGCTGCTCTCAGCCTCCGATGGTCCTCCTCCGTCCTCAGGGGCAGGCACACTGTCGGGTGGTTGCAGCGCCTCTTGCTGCCGGGCCATGACCCGCCGGCCCATCTCTTCTCTCCACCCCCCGATGGCCTCCCGCTGCGCCTGGACCATCCTCCGGTCCAAATCCTCCAGTCCAGCCCGGAGGAATTCAGGGTCCTCTCCGGGGAGCTGGGCCACCAGCTCTGCGAGGCTGCACGGAGCCGCTTCAGCCTGCAGCAGGCCACTCATCAGGGCATTCGGACTGGCGCTCCCCGCCATCTCCGGGTGTGGTCTGCCAAGACTCATCCGAACCACACCCTTCCCCTCAGTTTTCTTTCCCTTCCGGGTGGTCCCGGGGCAATCTGCTGAAATCACTCTCAGGGGCAGCCCCCCCACGTTGATGGACATCTCTGCAGCCGCACTCATGGCTGTTGGGGGTGGGCTCCATCTTTGGCGCCATTCTAGGACCTGGCCCACGATGGGAGGTGGCTTCTTGTTGTCTTTTGGCGCGCACATCATGGCATCCGTTCTTCTGGGGTGGGCGCCACATTCAATACAGTGAAACAGTCTCTAGGCACACAATACCCGATGATAACGGGTTGGTTTCGATCCTGCCGACAATGCCAAAGTTGACGCGCCCCCTGGGCTGTGTGTGCGAGGGAAATACCCGGAGCCGGGTCTCGGTGTAATGCTGGGGGTTGTAGTCTCCGTGGCAGCGACCCGGTCCCGTGGCTCAGGGTGGTCGAACCAATGGCGGATCTGTTTACTTGATTTTGTAATGTTTAAATGTCCGACTACGCCACCCGTGGATTGCGGTCACTGAGAACCGCCGCTGCGGGACAGACCGCTGAGGCTGATGTTGTGTGCGCAGCAGAGAATAGTATAACTCCACACGGGAGGAGTTTAGCCTCAGGGCAGCGAGTGCAGATGGTGGGGGTGATGGTGCGCGGGAGCAACAGTAATGACTCAGAGTCCAGTGATGCAGTCCAGGGTCTTTACTCACAGTTTTACACTCCAAGCCACTTCTGCAGGTAATGGCTGCCCACGTCGTGCTGTGCTCACCAGGTGAGGGGCTCGGCCAACTCCCAGGTACCTTTGGAATGCTTTTCAGGACCCCCTTCGTGTGTCCTTTCTCGGGCCTGTCGTACCCCACAATGACCACGTTTCTGTCCAGCTGCCTCGGGCCTTGGCGGGCAAACGTATGTTCTGTTTCCCTGGGTCCTATATGGTGCCTTCCTAATGGGTGTAGTGAGGGGCCGTGCATGTACAATGCCACGGCCTCCAGTTACTAGCTGAGGGTAGTTGCTCTCCTGCACTAGATGAGGGATCCGGTTCCCTTTTCTTGGCCTGACCCCCCTACTCTGGTAGCGGCGGGCGTGCGGTGGCGGCTGGCCGGTCCGCACCCCTGGGGTCCCTTCAGTCTTCTCCTAGAGCTTCCTCTGTTCTTCTCCCTTCCTTCCTTCTCCTCCAGGCCCAGGCCTTAAGACTTGGCCTGCCTGCGGAGCAGAACCCATGCAGAGCCTCTGCTCCCTCTCACTTTCTCCTCTCTTTCTAAGATGGTGCCCACCATATATACTCCTCTATACAGTGCACCCTGGATCTACTCTCCCCACCCACACACTACCAGGTTCCCCCTTTCTAGGTGTTCCCTCCCCCCACTCCAGCCAGGGACAGGGACTGTTGTGCTCACACCCGGGAGCATTGTCGCCCTGTCCCCCGGAATTGTGGTGTAGTGCATGTAGGTGTTAGGGTCCTGAGCCACACTCCATCCTTACCTGGAAGTGAGATATCACACCTCTTGGTGAGATGCAATACCTCTGTAGCGACAAAACCCTCGGGGCCCTACACCTGCACTTAGCTGAACACTGCGGGGAGAAAATGAACTTTATTCCCATCACAGCATTCCGGTTTCAGTGTCGGCGCGGGTTCAGTGTCCCCTCTGACTCAGAGCGGTGGTTGCAACCGTGCCCCTGGCCCTGACTGACAGCTGGTCCTAATGCGGAGCAAGTGTCTGTCAGGGCCGGGGGCGCAGTTGCAGTCGCCGCTCTGTACACTCAGAGCAGTGACTGAACCGGCGCCACCCCCGGGTCTGACACTGGAACGCTGCCGGGGAGAATAAAGTTCATTTTCTCCTTGCAGCAGTCGGCTAAGTGCAGGCGTCGGGCATCTTAATAACGCTATTAACTTAAAGATTAACCCCATATCTGTAGGTTAATAGTATTTTTTATGGTAACAGGTTCCCTTTAATGTCACCCATAATCTGAACAATTCAATTGAAAAACAAACTGAAATATTTTCATGTTGAAAAAAGAAATTAAAGAGCATAAATATGCACACCCTTAAACTAATACTTTGCTGAAGTATCCTTTGAATTTATGACAGCATTCAGTCTTTATGCGTATTAGTATTACATCTTGTATTGGAAATATTTGCGTACTCTTTCTTGCAGTAGCTCCAAATCTGTAAGATTGCAAGGTCATCTCATGTGTACTGCATCCTCTTCAGGGCAACTCACAGATTTTCAATTGAATTCAGGCCTGAGCTCTGGCTGGGCCATTCCAAAACTGAGATCTTCTTCTGGCGAAGCCATTAATTTGTTGATTTGAAGGTATGCTTAGGGTCATTTTCATGCTGAAAGGGGAAATTACTCTTCATCTTCAGCTTTTTAGAAAAGCCCTGAAAATTTGATGCAAAATTGACTGATACTTGGAAGTGTTTTGAATTCACTCTACCTTGACTAAAGCCCAAATTCCAGAGGCCAAAAATCAGCCCCAAAGCATGATGCTGCCTCCACCATGCTTCACTGTGGGTATGGTGTTCTTTTAGTGATACACAGTGTTAGCTTTACACGAAACATACCTATGAATTATAGCCAAAAAGTTCAACCTTGGTCTCAGCAGACCAGAAAACATACTTTTGGCAGACTTTATGTAGGTTTTGGAAAAACATAGTCGGGCATGGATGTTTTTCTTTGTAACAAAAGGCTTCTGCCTTGCTACCCTACCTCACAGGACAGACATATGAAGAATACAGGAGATTGTTGCAACATGCAGTACACAAAGAGCACTTGCCAGAAATTCCTGCAGCTCCTTTAGTGTAGCACTAGGCCTCCCAGATCAATTTTCGTCTTGCCTGTTCATAATTATTTGAGGGATGTCAAGTTCTAGGTCATGTCACTATTGAGTCAAGTTTAAGCCATTTCTTGATTACCGTCTTCACAGCCAGGTGAAGATAGCGATTTACCCAATTATAAAAGGGTGTTTACACTTATGCAACCACATTATTTTAATTTTGTTATTTATATCCCCCCCCCCACACACACAATATTATTTCAGGTTTCTAAATAGATTTGTAAAGATTATGGGTGATGTTTAGGCTGTGTGCCCACAATGAGTTTTTGGTCAGTTTTTTATGCCGTGTATTTTCGAGGCAAAAACACACTTTCCTCCACTTCCAGCAAAGTGAATGGGATTTATAGAAATGTGTTTTTTAGTGCAATTCCGCAGCGGAAAACATCAAAAACGCATGTAATGCACACCCAGGTATATCAATAAAGTTTTGTCAAAGCCAAACACCAGGATGTGTCAAAACAAAGCAGCTTTGTTATAAAAAACAAAGCAGCTTGTTATAAAAAAACAAAGCAGCTTTGTTATAAAAAACAAAGCAGCTTTGTTCAAAACATGAGACACCAAATAGAGACAAAAAGCGCAGAGTCAAAAACAGGATAAAAAGGCATATAAAAATCACAATGGAGAAAAAACAAGTGACACTGTCTCTTTAAAATGTCCAAGGCAGGTTTATTATGCTGCATAAACCGCACTTTCAGAAGAACAAAAGAAAGCCTTGTCTGGCACAGTGTAACAAAAACAGAAAATAATCAGTCCATACAATATGGCGGGTTCGCCCGCTTACGGCCAGGGTCCTTTTGGGCACAAACACTCTGGAGGTCTCCACACCTTCAGCCACAGGCACTGAATGAGACACTTGGTCTCCATTTTATATACACGCCCTGGGGTGGGGATATATGAGCAGTCAGTCCCCCCCATCTCTTATGACTGCTCGAAAAAAACGGCCCTTATACGCCCTATTAACCCTCTCAGCACTATGTGTGCTGGATCATGCTTTCTCGGTTTCACATCACTAAAGCTGCCAACCTCAGCGACACATATCTCCCCTCAAGGACATGTCCGATGGCCCTCTTACATACCCCCCCTCTGCCCAAAGCCGGGGGGCTTGGCACCTTCCGCTAATAAACAGTGGACCCTCAACAATGCGTCAGCATTTGCATGCAGTTTCCCAGGTCTATGCTCTATACAGAAGCTAAAATCTAGAAGGGCTAGGAACCAACTGGTCACTCGAGCATTGTTCTCCTTTTTCTCACTCATCCATCTTAGTGGGGCATGGTCTGATACCAGTCTGAACTTCCTGCCTAAGAGGTAGTACCTTAGGGTGTCCAGGGCCCACTTGATGGCCAAACATTTCTTCTTCACTATGGAGTAATTTTTCTCACAAGATGTCAGCTTCTGGCTCAGATACATTATGGGGTGCTCCTCCCCGTTCACCTCTTGTGATAGGACAGCACCCAGTCCGACATCTGATGCGTCCGTCTGGACCACAAACTCTTGAGAAATCCGGAGCCACTAGCACTGGCTGTTTACACAGAGCCTGCTTTAGTTCCTGGAAAGCCATCTCCGCTTCTGGAGTCCACTTAGCCATAACTGACTTTGTCCCTTTTAGGTGGTCTGTCAAAGGGGCGGCTACCATGGCAAAGTTGGGGATGAAGCGGCGGTAGTAGCCCCCGATGCCCAGGAACGCTCTGACCTGCTTTTTTCAGGGAGGCTGTGGCCAACCCTGGATCGCATCAATTTTATTTATTTGGGCTTGATCACGCCTCTGCCTACAACATAGCCCAAATACTTGGCTTCCTCCATGCCCATGGCACATTTCTTCTGGTTGATGGAAAACACCGCCTTCCGAAGACCATCGAATATCGCCTGGACTTTACTCAGATGACTACCCCAATCCTGGCTGTAGATCACAATATCATCCAGGTAAGCCGCTGCATACTTTCTGTGGGGAGCTAGGATCCGGTCCATGGCTCTCTGGAAGGTAGCTGGTGCTCCTTGCAACCCAAATGGCATTCTGGTGTATTGGAAACACCCATCTGGTCTTGAAAAGGCCATTTTCTCCTTGACCTCTTGGGACATAGGGATCTGCCAATACCCTTTTGTGAGGTCAAGGGTGGTGATGTACCTGGCCGGCCCTAGCCTCTCAATTAGTTCATCTATCCTGGGCATTGGGTATGACTCAAACTTAGAGACTTCATTCAGTTTCCTATAGTCATTGCAGAAGCGCCACTCTCCATCTGGTTTCGGCACTAAGACTATGGGACTGGACCAGCCACTCTTAGACTCTTCGATGACCCCCAGATTCAGCATGCGCTTCACCTCCTTCGAGATCACCTCTCGGCGGGCTTCAGGAATCCGATATGGCTTCATATTCACTCGGACATGCTGCTCCATAAGTATCTCATGCTCTATGACCTGAGTACAGCTCAGTAGATCCGAGAATAGGTCCTTGTTCTGCTGTAGCAACTTCCGGCATTGTTGCTCCTCGGCACGTGACAGCGACTCTGCCACCTTGACTTCCTCCACATTGGTTTCAGTCTTTGTTATCAAACACAGAGCTTCCACAGGCTCCCTGTCTCGCCACGTCACCTGGTAGGGCTTCCTTCTCCCTGGTTGGTGGACCCTATAGTTGACATCACCAACCTTTTCAACCACTTCATAGGGGCCCTGTCACTTGGCCAGGAACTTGCTGTCCACTGTAGGTACCAGCACTAGTACCTGATCCCCAGGGTTGAAATGTCTCACCCTCGCTGATATATTGTACACTCTTGACTGTGCCTCTTGTACTTTGAGGAGGTGTTCTTTCACATTGGGCATCACCTCTGCAATCCTCTCTTGCATCTGGGCCACATGTTCGATTTCACTCTTGTATGGTGTAGACTCCGCCTCCCAGGTCTCCTTTGCCATGTCCAGGAGTCCGTGGGAGTGTAGGCCATACAACAGTTCAAATGGGGAGAACCCAGTAGAGGCCTGCGGGACTTCTCTAACAGAGAACAGAAGGTACGGTAGTAGACAGTCCCGGCTGTCTTTCTCTACTACTAGCCATCTGTCTGGGAGTGGTAGACTGAGGTCCTGAGTTGTGTGATTTGCAGGGTTTTGCACAACTTCCTCATCACCCATTACATAAATGGGGTACCTTGGTCTGTGAGGATCTCCTTAGGCAACCCCATTCTAGAGAAGATGTGGACCAACTCCCAGGCTATACATTTGGCAAAGGCGTTACGTAGTGGCACGGCCTCCGGATACCACGTAGCATAATCCACTAACACCAGGATATACTATTGTCCTCTGGCGGACTTGACCAGGAGTCCCACTAGATCCATGGCTATGCGATCAAATGGCACCTCAATGATTGGCAACGGCACTAAGGGGCTACGGAAGTGGGCTACCGGGGAGGTCAGCTGGCAGGTGGGACATGACCTACAAAAATTTACAACTTCTCGGTGACAAGCGGGCCAATAGAACCTCCGGAGGATCCTTTCCTGGGTTTTCTCGACCCCAAGATGACCACCTAACAATTGTATGGGCCATATCTAACACCCTGCGCCTCTACGGCCCTGGCACTAGTAACTGCTCGATTACCTACCCTCTGAGCTTGGTGACCCGATATAACAACTCCCCATTTACGGCGAAGTGCGGATATCGGGTGTCAGCCCCTGGTTCCTGAGCAACACCATTGAGGACAGTGACATTATCAAACGCCCCTTTTAGAGTCAAGTCTCTGAGCTGGGCAGTTCCAAAGTTTCCCCCGGATACCTCCAGCTCAGGGATGTTGGCCTCCGGGGATGCTGTCTCATCCTCATCCCCAACAAGCACACAAAAAGGAAAACCGACGGCGGCCTGTGACGAGGTTTTATCCGGAGCAACCTGGTTGTTGTCCGGACAACCTGGCTTCCTCCCTTTCTCCCACAAGTCCCAAAACAATGCAAAGTCCCGCCCTATTATCACAGGGTGCAACAGGTCCTTGACTACGCCCACATCATGGGCCTCGGCACCACAGTTTGTATCTATGATCACTCGGGCCACAGGGTAGTCCTTAGCGTCCCCATGGATACAACGGACGCCGACCTTTTTCTCCGGAACCAGTTGATGAGGAACTGCGGCCCGCACTAGGGTTACCAAACTCCCCAAGTCTAATAGAGCAGTCACTTGCACTCCATTTACCAATACAGAGCATGCCTGCGGTCCCTCGCCTGGTTGAGGAACAGCACTGCAGGCAGGATATGCAAAGTACAAGCAGCGCCGTCCTGCGCTGCAGTCTATTGCCTCATTGGTCATGGGGCAACGGGCGGCTATGTGACCTGGGGAATGACATCTCCAGCATACTACATTATTGGGCGGGACCTTTGGCCGCAACTCCGACCACTCCTAGGCTCTAGGACACCCCCCAGACGTGACTCTAGTTCCCCTCTTTTCGGTGTCCACCCCCTTTTGGGAACTCTGGTAGTAAGATGCTACGACCCCTGGCTTCCCCAAGGCACTCTCTACAGCCTGGTACCTTTCCACAAACCCCACCAGGTCATCGACATTACGGGGATCTCTCTGGGCACCGACCTCGGAAGGGAGTGTATGAACCTGTCCATGATGACCCTCTCCACCATCTGTGATGGGGAGGAAGATTCAGGTTGCAACCATTTTTGGACCAGGTGTAGGAGGTCGAACATTTGGGACCGGGGAGGTTTGTCACTGCAATGGGCCCAGTGGTGCACCCGTTGCGCCCTGACAGTCACAG
The DNA here is from genome assembly GCF_046119375.1 of Phyllobates terribilis. Lineage (NCBI taxonomy): Eukaryota > Metazoa > Chordata > Amphibia > Anura > Dendrobatidae > Phyllobates > Phyllobates terribilis. The sequence continues at coordinate 169,431,690 of NW_027362765.1, forward strand.
TCACTCCCAAGCGCGCCAAAATCTCAGTTTTTAGTTTGGCGTACTCCTTTGCGTCCTGCAAGGCCAAGTCATAATAGGCCTTCTGCGGCTCACCTGTCAAATATGGCGCCAAAACCTCCGCCCACTGCTTTGGAGGCAATTTCTCCCGCTCTGCCACCCACTCAAAGACCGTCATGAACACCTCGACGTCATCACCCGGGGTCATCTGTTGCAATGCTCTTCTTACCATCTTCCTTACGTGAGAGTCATCACCTGGAGTTGGGGGTGGGGCCCCACTCCAGTGTTTTTTTTTTCTTTTTCAGCACTGAAGTGGTGTCACTAATTCATATTCCTTACCTGTAGTGTTAAAGATCAGTCGGGGGGGGGGGGTCATGCTGAACACACCACGCTGTTACCCTTTTGTCACAAACAGCCCTCTGCTGCCACCTATCAGGACAGTTGCGCAATTGACCAACGATTAACGGAGGAGGCTGCGGCTGTTTCCACTAATAGGACGCTTATTGGAGAACTAACAGTGAGCAAATGGTGTATACAACTTCCATTCCAACGTATGGGATATATGTATATACCCCCGGTACGGTCACTGCCAGCTCCACAATAACAAAAGTAACTACACACTGCCACCACTAATTGTTTATACGGGCCGATTGGACACCTGACAGGTAGCGTGTGGCTTTGGGGTGTGGTTTACAGAACAAAAGGAACAGAACTATTAAATGTTATATTTAATCTACACTGCTCAAAAAAATAAAGGGAACACTTAAATAGAATATAACTCCAAGTAAATCAAACTTCTGTGAAATCAAACTGTCCACTTAGGAAGCAACACTGATTGACAATCAATTTTACATGCTGTTGTGCAAATGGAATAGACAATAGATGGAAATTATTGGTAATTATCAAGACACCCTCAATAAAGGAGTGGTTCTGCAGGTGGGGACCACAGACCACATCTCAGTACCAATGCTTTCTGGCTGATGTTTTGGTCACTTTTGAATGTTGGTTGTGCTTTCACACTCGTGGTAGCATGAGACGGACTCTACAACCCACAGAAGTTGCTCAGGTAATGCAGCTTTTCCAGGATGGCACATCAATGCGAACTGTGGCAAGAAGGTTTGCTGTGTCTGTCAGCGGAGTGTCCAGAGGCTGGAGGCTCTACCAGGAGACAGGCCAGTACACCAGGAGACGTGGAGGGTCCGTAGGAGGGCAACAACCCAGCAGCAGGACCGCTACCTCCGCCTTTGTGCAAGGAGGAACAGGAGGAGCACTGCCAGAGCCCTGCAAAATTACCTCCAGCAGGCCACAAATGTGCATGTGTCTGCACAAACGGTTAGAAACCGACTCCATGAGGGTGGTATGAGAGCCCAACACCGTGCAGGAAGCTTGGCATTTGTCACAGAACACCAGGATTGGCAAAGTCGCCACTGGTGCCCTGTGCTCTTCACAGATGAAAGCAGGTTCACACTGAGCACATGTGACAGACGTGACAGAGTCTGGAGACGCCGTGGAGAGCGATCTGCTGCCTGCAACATCCTTCAGCATGACCGGTTTAGCCGTGGGTAAGTAATGGTGTGGGGTGGCATTTCTTTGGAGGGCCGCACAGCCCTCCATGTGCTCGCCAGAGGTAGCCTGACTGCCATTAGGTACCGAGATGAGATCCTCAGACCCCTTGTGAGACCATATGCTGGTGCAATTGGCCCCGAGTTCCTCCTAATGCAGGACAATGCCAGACTTCATGTGGCTGGAGTGTGTCAGCAGTTCCTGCAAGATGAAGGCATTGAAGCTATGGACTGGCCTGCCCGTTCCCCAAACCTGAATCCGATTGAGCACATCTGGGACATCATGTGTCAGTCCATCCACTAACGTCACGTTGCACCACAGGCTGTCCAGGAGTTAGAGGATGCTTTAGCCTAGGTGTGGGAGGAGATCCCACAGGAGACCATCCGCAACCTCATCAGGAGCATGCCCAGGCATTGTAGGGCGGTCATACAGGCACGTGGAGACCACACACAATACTGAGCCTCATTTTGACTTGTTTTAAGGATATTACATCAAAGTTGGATCAGCCAGTGTGTTTTTCCACTTTAATTTTGGGGGTGACTCCAAATCCAGGCCTCCATTGGTTAATAAATTTGATTTCCATTGATGATTTTTGTGTGATTTTGTTGTCAGCATATTCAACTTTGTACAGAACAAAGTATTCAATGAGAATATTTCATTCATTTAGATCTAGGATGTGTTATTTGAGTGTTCCCTTTATTTTTTTGAGCAGTGTAGAAAGATAGGCAGTGTTTATAACATATATTCAAACGATTTTACAAAGGAAAACAATACAGTATATACAATTGCATGAAATAAAAAGCAGTAACAAAGAAACTTACTAAACACTGGTCACAGAGATTTCTCAGAGCTTAGCAGACTGAAGCAATCCGAAAAGAAAACGTCTGGTTAACGTGGATCAACTCTACACTGGTATGTATCTTCCTTAGCATTGGACACAGATCATAATTTGCCTTGTCTTTTTATCAGCTCCTAAGTTACACCCACATACCTCCCCTTGATGACTCATAACAGGGCTGGTCATGGGATGTGGCTTCAATTTCAAAAAATTATGAGATTACCAACATTCATGATCTCTTCACTTCTGAAGATCACAGGTGTTTGAAACCGATGTCATATTTTTTATCATGATTTTACCTTTTCATAGATGGAAACATGGCATGGCTGTTGTCAGCTAACTGACACTATTAATTTTGGGGCTGATTGGCATGTCTCACAGTTATTAAAAATATGCATATTCTTCCCCTATTAGTCCTAAAGTTGAAAATGTATGTCCCATCAATATCTGATCTATACAAACCCTAATATTCATAACTGTACATTGGAGACACAAAGTCTGGGGAGGTTCTTTCATCATAGCAGCTTATCTCTGGGAAGAGACTGCTTCTCCTTTTATTAAACAAACCCCAGTCATATCTATTCCCAGCAAATATAACAGTCTTAATTACCTGTCCACACTAGGGGGTCCTAACTTCACTGGGTGTTTAATGCGTTTTTCTCACCTCTTAGCTACACATAATTTCCTCTCTTTCCCTATGTTAAACATGTGATTCTACTTCAAAAAGGGTTTTAGATTGTACCCTCTTTCTCCTTCTGAAGTTGACTTATGGATTTTAATGTTTTCTGTAACACCTCCCCCTTTTTGAGGTTGCATGGGTTACAGATCATCTCCCAAGCCTACCTTATGGCACAACCTTCCTTGATCCCACAGTACTTAAACATTTGTCTGACAGGCTGCAGACCCAACTTTCCCACCACCCAGAAAGACTGTGGATACTACGTTCCTGACTCTCTGACAGGCTGTGGGACACACATTCCCACCAACCTGACAGACTGGGAATCCTACTTTCCCAACCCCTGACAGGCTGAGGCTCTGGACTCTACTTTCCCACCATCCTGACATGCTGTGGACTCTACTTTGCCACCCTCCTGACATACTGTGGACTCTACTTTCCCACCCCCCTGACAGGCTGTGGACTCTACTTTCCCACCCCCCTGACAGGTCTCCCTTGTTACCTCAGGAACTGTGCTAATTATGGGGCAGCTACCACCAGTCATGTCACAGTCGTCGTGACACTGGCCGGCCGCATGGGATCACCTGCTTTATGATCACTGCACCTGTCCGAATCCTCCCTTAATAACTCAGTAGCCATGCTCATCATGGGGCAGCTACCACCAGCCATGTCACAGTCCGTCGTGACACTGGTCAGCTGCACGTGACCACTTGTTTCATGGTCTCCGTGCCTGTTCCCATCACTCTTAGCACTCATGCTTGCTCCTAATCTGATCGCTGTGTTGTACAGATCGTTATGATTACAGGGATACCAAACATGTCCATGTTATTTTCTGATTTGTGATGTTTATTATTTTTTAAAAAAGCGCATTAAAATGACACAACTCCGACTCCAGCCCTGTGTATAACTCTCCATTAGAATGTAGCTCTTTAAGAAAAAATAACCAAAATGTTTTCATTCATGTATTTATTTTTATTAAAGAGATCCTGTCAGCAGGATTTAGCCCTATAAACTAAAGGCATGGCCACACCATAATGGTGCTCAGTGCGACTCTCTTCCTATATGCAGAACTTAAATAAAATGGCGCCGGAAGTGGCGCATGCGCAGACCGAGATTTGGGCTCAGTGAAATATTCACAGAGCCGAAATCTCGATTTGCACATGTGCCACATACGGTGCCATTTTATTGAAGTCCTGCACACAGACACAGACTCACTCTGCGCATTCACCGCCCACACAATGATGGCGGCAGCAGCGAGGAATTTTAAAAAGGAGGCCGGTCACTGAATAATCAGGGACCTGTACAAGAAGCAGAGGAGGCTGGTGGGGTAGCGGAGAACCAGAAGAAGACCCTGCCCCCACGTCCCACCTCGAATCACCCACAACGTAATTTTATGAAAACTTCACAAGGTGAGTATTCAGAGCCACTGAGAGGATCCCCTCGCATCAGGTATCAGATTAATCAGCATCACAGTGCCATTATGGCCATGCCTTTAATTTATAGGGCTAAACCCTGCTGACAGGTTCTTTTTAAGGAATTGATGGGGTACCAAGCAACCAGACATTGGTAGATTTACAGGAGGTGCCCAGCAGAGGGCAGCATAACTCACTTGAGGTATTGTTGCAGTGCAGTTTATAAGGGCAATGATTGTGACCGGCAGGTGCATGTGCAGACATGCAGTGAGAAACACACATTCAATAAAACACATCTGCGTTTTTGTATGAAACCCCATTGACAAATCCTGAGAATTCCCAACGTATGCATTGCATGTAACAGACATGGAGAAGAGTTGTAAATCTCTGAGCAAGGAAACAGGCTGTCAGATTGGCCTACTGTATGACAGCCACTAGGTTCCTACATATGAAACCTAAAGGAAACCAATTGCTAATACTGCTCTTCAAAAACTAGTGACCCGCATGCTTATTGTACATAGAAAGAAGTCTGTAAATTAGTGACTGTCGGGCAGAGGAAGATCAGACTTTTCCTGTCGCACTGTCTAGCTATATCCATATTTGTCTGCACGGTTTGGTATAATTGAAGTCTCATTTTCAGAGTGTATAGCTTAGAGGTAAGAGTGGCAAGGGGACAGAAAAACAGCAATTCTGACATTTGTGTTTATTTAGAATTCTTTATGTTTACCATACGGGATAATAACCTTAATATTTTATTAGTTCTGAACAATAGTTTGTGGCATTAGTAAACGTTTATCTTCATAGCGTAGCAGGAGGTGGGGTCACCTGGAGCACCACACTCAGAGGGGCCTAACCGGAGCTACCGCTACCCTAACTGCATTGGTTGTTACGTACCAATCAGCGCTGGCCTTACTCCCCGCCTTCAGACGTATAAGTTATGAATAGGAGGTGAGCATTTTCAGAAATGTGAAGGTTGCTTGACGGCTTTGGAGCGATATTAACCTGCAGTTTAACCCTTTATCTTCAGTTTAATAGTGTTTGGAGACATGACAGGTTCCCTTTAAGCCAAAAAGAAATGCAGAAAATAAAGCGTGTGAGAAAGAAGTCTTAGGCTATTTGAAGTAGAGAAGTGTACCAAAGTTTTCCCCATCGAAACAACAGCTCACTGTAAGAACAAGAACCCCATTATAATTCAGTTGGGTCATGGTACGAGAGACATTGCAAAGCATTGTGGCTTCTGTTATCATGAGAAGCTACAACCCTAGTGTTATCATAGCCTTATCTGTGTGCCAAGACAATAGGACTTGAAGATGCAGGCTCCCTATAGAAACTTGACTTTGATCTTGCTTCTTTGGGTAACACTTCTGGCTCCTCCGGGATTCATGATCGCCAACTTGACTTTTTATTTTTCCTGGACAGCTTACCTAAAAACAGACACATTGGAAAACTATAATAAATCTGATTGTCTGATGTTGTCATTCTTAGGCTATGTGCACTCAGTGTTTGCTCCTAGTGTTGGTCATATATTCTCATGAAGTGTACATCCAACAGTGGCCACAATCTTGACGGATGCCACAACATTCGTCCCACACAAGGCCTCATTGTATAAAATGTATTCCTTTTTTTTTGTGATAGGTACAGTACAGACCAAAAGTTTGGACGCACCTTCTCATTTAAAGATTTTTCTGTATTTTCATGACTTTGAAAATTGTACATTCACACTGAAGGCATCAAAACTATGAATTAACACATGTGGAATTATATACTTAACAAAAAAGTGTGAAACAACTAAAAATATGTCTTATATTCTAGATTCTTCAAAGTAGCCACCTTTTGCTTTGATGACTGCTTTGCACACTCTTGGCATTCTCTTGATGAGCTTCAAGAAGTAGTCACCGGAAATGGTTTTCACTTCACAGGTGTGCCCTGTCAGGTTTAATAAGTGGGATTTCTTGCCTTATAAATGGGGTTGGGACCATCAGTTGTGTTGTGCAGAAGTCTGGTGGATACACAGCTGATAGTCCTACTGAATAGACTGTTAGAATTTGTATTATGGCAAGAAAAAAGCAGCTAAGTAAATGTGACGCCCAGCTGCGCTTGGTATCACAGATCCTAGAAGGGTGTATTGATGGATTCCTCCACAAGATGCCCCCATAACCATTCACACATCTCCACCTTCCACCTCAGACCACCAGAGGGAGCCCGTTAGGGACATAAAAGGGAAGGTGGAGCCAGGCAGCAGTCGGTTAGTTATTTCTGGAGTCAGAGTCTATTCTGGTTTAGCAGTGAGTCCAGTACAGCCTGAGAAGAGTTACCTCAGAGGACAAAAGCCTGTTCCAGCTCCTGCAATTGCTATCCTGCAGTGGAGCTTATCCAGATCCAGACTCCGTGAAGCTCAGAGAGGTGAGCTTTAGGTGTGCCGGCGCCATAAGATCGGTGAAGCGCGGCAAGCTGTCGTTAGTGTGAGTAGCCTAGTGAGGGCCCGAGTAGGCCGAAGGCGAGTGGAGAGTTAGTACCCAGGGGGCAGAGGAGCTTAACTGGCTCACCCTGAAGCAGTTACCGGACACCGGGTCCGAAGCTTACCGGGATCTCCATGACCCAGTAAGATAAACTGGAATCCCTGGAGAACTACAAGTCCCAGGATCGCTAAAGTGCTGATACGTAATAAGGCCAGGAGACACATAGGCCCCGTAAGTCGGGACCCTGTACTCCAAGGAAAGGCCCTACCACAAGGTCAGCCAGCGCAGGACAGGGACAAAGTTAGTCCTAGCTCCAGGCAGGTCAGAAACTTACTACGCAGAGGCAAGAGACAGGAGGCCCAAAACCCGCTCATTGGGGAGGATCCAGACATGCACCCTTCACCCTACAGTGCTCCGGGACGTGCCTGAATTTCCATCAGTAAAAGGTACTGAAGTGACTAGCGTGTCAGTCCCTGTTCTTGCTCTGACCTGCCTGGGTCTCGCCTGTCCTGCATCCATTTCCCTACACTGCCCTGAGGCCTAGCTCCACCTGTGGGGAGCTATACCATCAAGCTGCCTTATCACCGGCCTCAGTGGACTGCGCAGCGCTGGTGATCCTCACCAGAAGCCACAGGTGGTGTCACGACCTATTTTATAAACGTAACAAACCCAGTGTACGGGCCCGGGAGCCGACCACCGCGACATCCCTGAAGGCCAGGCTAAAGGCCCGGGTACCGAGTCATCCCCATTCCCCTGGGCGAGTCATAAAGAAAAACGAGTGGCCATCATTACTTTAAGAAATGAAGGTCAGTCAGTCCGAAAAATTGGGCAAACTTTGAAAGTGTCCCCAAGTGCAGTTGCAAAAACCATCAACAAAGAAACTGGCTCACATGAGGACCGCCCCAGGAAAGGAAGGCCAAGAGTCACCTCTGCTTCTGAGGATAAGTTTATCCGAGTCACCAGCCTCAGAAATCGCAGGTTAACAGCAGCTCAAATTAGAGACCAGGTCAATGCCACACAGAGTTCTATCAGCAGACACATCTCTTCAACAACTGTTAAGAGGAGACTTTGTGCAGCAGGCCTTCATGGTAAAATAGCTGCTAGGAAACCACTGCTAAGGACAGGCAACAAGCAGAAGAGACTTGTTTGGGCTAAAGAACACAATGAATGGACATTAGACCAGTGGAAATCTGTGGTTTGGTCTGATGAGTCCAAATTTGAGATCTTTGGTTCCAACCACCGTGTCTTTGTGCGACACAGAAAAGGTGAACAGATGGACTCTACATACCTGGTTCCCACCGTGAAGCATGGAGGAGGAAGTATGATGGTGTGGGGGTGCTTTGCTGTTGACACTGTTGGGGATTTATTCAAAATTGAAGCCATACTGAACCAGCATGGCTACCACAGCATCTTGCAGTGGCATGCTATTCCATCCGGTTTGCGTTTAGTTGGACCATCATTTATTTTTCAACAGGACAATGACCCCAAACACACCTCCAGGCTGTGTAAGGGCTATTTGACCAAGAAGGAGAGTGATGGGGTGCCTCCACAGTCACCAGACCTGAACCCAATCAAGATGGTTTGGGGTGAGCTAGAACGCAGAGTGAAGGCAAAAGGGCCAACAAGTGCTAAGCATCTCTGGGAACTCCTTCAAGATTGTTGGAAGACCATTTCCGGTGACTACCTCTTGAAGTTCATCAAGAGAATGCCAAGAGTGTGCAAAGCAGTCATCAAAGCAAAAGGTGGCTACTTTGAACAACCTAGAATATAAGACATATTTTCAGTTGTTTCACACTTTTTTGTTAAGTATATAATTCCATATGTGTTAATTCAAAGTTTTGATGTCTTCTGTGTGAATGTACAATTTTCATAGTCATGAAAATACAGAAAAATCTTTAAATGAGAAGGTGTGTCCAAACTTTTGGTCTGTACTGTATATGTCTAGAGAAGTGCAGCTTGCTGTGCTTTCCAATACAGTTGAATATATTATATGCAAAAGTATACTTGCAAGACAAAGGCCATTAGGACACTTTCTTGTCCTTTGTCAGATAAGTGAGGTTCAATGAAAATGTTACCATTAGTGTTGAGCGAGCATGCTCGACACTGCTCGGTACTCGCCCAAGCATCATGCTACTCGGGATGTTCGGCGAGCACCGAGCATTTCCGGGTTACTCGGGCGGAAGCTCGGGTCTCCGCCCTGCATGTTTGGCGCTCTTTACAGAGCCAATGAACATGGAGATCAAATAAGAGAAAACATGCGATCAAATGTAAAAAATCCATCATAGTGGAGGACTAACTAGGTTCATAATGTGAGAGTATGGCGCTGTGGCCAATAAATTTATCACTAATGTCTCATATGGTCACAGGTAAAGTCTCAAGAGAAGCTATATTATAAGTATCAGAATGGTTAGGGCTATCATAAATGGCCAATTATATATTAATCATATGTTGCCTAATAGATATACCACCAGCTTCAGCCAACAAGACAGATAATTTAAAGAAAGGATGTATAAGATATATATACCTGGACTCAGAATAAGACCATATGAGGACTCACATATGAACCACGCGTCCACCCCATGAACCTAGTTAGTCCTCCACTATGATGGATTTTTTACATTGTATGTGCCTTGCATCACTTTTGTCTGATATCTTTTATCCTATTATATGTAATAAAAGCTAATTTTTATATCTACTAATTAATTCTTGGGTCTCTTTGATCGCATGTTTTCTCTTATTTGATCTCCATGTTGGGCGATTTTCCCTTATCATTATCCATAGGTGTGAGTTTTTCTACTCGTGTACTTTTGTGACTATGCACCGGTTGGAAACTGTATGTATATAGAGCCAATGAACATGCAGGGATTGCCAGCCAGTCACTGTAATGCTGCAGCCATGTTGGTTGTGGGCATTACAGTGATTGGCTGGCCACACAGCGTCACCTCGAGTATTTAAAACCGGGCGCCGCCATCTTGGACACAGTCGCTCCGGATTAGACAGTGTAGGGACAGCGCTGCTGAGCTAGGGAGAGATTTTTCCTCCAAAATAGTTAGTGAAAGGTCTGTAAAGGCTGCCAGAACAAACAAACAGTCCTTCTCAGGACTAATATCCATCCCAGATATCAGGCAGGCAGGCTGTATAGGAGACGCAGTGGTTATACCAGCAAATGCTACATTACAGTCCTGTGTGCTCCTGTTTCTGAAATTGCTGGACTTAGCTTCAGGTCTCGGGGGCCAGTAAAAATCCCTTTTTTTTCATCTAAATCCTCTTTTTTTTTCCTCCTTCACACTGTACAAATACCCGCCTTATTAACCTATTGCTGCCCCCCCCGTCCCCCCCCCAAAAAAAAAAGTGTGTCTCTGATTTTTCAGACACAGATATATCTGTTGAAAAGAGTCTGGTATGGGCCACAGAAACAGAAGTGTGGTTTTGCATTTCCATGGGTCAAATCTCTGTAGTATCCATTTTTGGGCCTTTTGTATCGAAAAAAAAACAGTTTGAGTGTGTCGCTCACTGTTCAGCCGCAAATATATACATTTAAAAAAGTCTGGTATACACCAGTAAATTATAACTGTGGGTTTGCTGTTCCACGGTAAAAAATCTCTATTATCCTGCTTTTCGCTTTTTTTGCCTTAAAAAAAAAACCAGTAGAGTCTCCTGACTGTTCTGACACAAAAATATATCTGTTGAAAATAGTCTGTTGTAGGCCCGACAAATCCCAGTGTGGTTTTGCATTTCCATGGGTCAAATATCTGTAGTATCCAGTTGTGGGCCTTTTGTATCTAAAAAAAAACAGTTTGAGTGTATCGCTCACTGTTCAGCCTCAAATCTATATATTTCAAAAAGTCTGGTATACACCAGTAAATTATAACTGTGGGTTTGCTGTTCCACAGTAAAAAATCTCTATTATCCTGCTTTTCGCTTTTTTGGCCTTAAAAAAACAGTAGTGTCTCCTGACTGTTCTGACACAAAAATATATCTGTTGAAAATAGTCTTGTGTAGGCCCGACAAATCCCAGTGTGGTTTTGCATTTCCACGGGTCAAATCTCTGTAGTATCCAGTTGTGGGCCTTTTGTATCTAAAAAAAAACAGTTTGAGTGTATCGCTCACTGTTCAGCCGCAAATCTATATATTTAAAAAAAGTCTGGTATACACCAGTAAATTATAACTGTGGGTTTGCTGTTCCATGGTAAAAAATCTCTATTATCCTGCTATTCGCTTTTTTTGCCTTAAAAAAACAGTAGTGTCTCCTGACTGTTCTGACACAAAAATATATCTGTTGAAAATAGTCTGTTGTAGGCCCGACAAATCCTAGTGTGGTTTTGCATTTCCACAGGTCAAATTGTTAGAACCTTGCTCTTAGGTTTTTTCCTTTGCTGGTCACATGACCTTGTTGGCCTATTTAATCCTGCTCCGCCCTTCTGGCTTTGCTGGACTTCATTGTATAACTACTTTCTAGCTAGCCTGTGCTCGGTATCTAACTCTGTTAGTTTGCTTGGTCTACGGACCTCTATGTTCTATATATTTTGTTTGTTCGTCTGTCTGCTACTATTTCTGTTAGGAGGTGTCCATTTTCCTCCCAGTCCTTAGTACTTGTAGGGATTCCTTCCCCACATCTATAGGTCTCCGTACAGACTAGCTTAGGACTTTAGCAGGTCTGATCGCAGGATCAGGTCCCCTGTTACATCGTAGGGATTCAGCTGAGTTCTATCGTAGGGACAGATCTCCTCTCTTTCCTTAGCTCTGGTAGCAGAACATAACAGTAAGTCCAGCCAGCAAATTCTCTAAGGAAAGATTTTTCTGTTCCATCATGGTGTCGGTTCAGGATTTGGCTCATCGCCTGCAGGGACTCTCTCTGGAGGTGGCCGAGCTCCGTCAGCACGTGAGTAACTGTCCTGGAGCACATTTCTTGGAGCCTAAGGTATGTTTGCCGGATTTATTTTTTGGTGAACACCGAGAATTTTTTTCATTTAAAAATGCTTGCTTATTGTATTTTCGTTTGAGACCCAAGTCCTCTGGGGATGAATCCCAGCGCATAGGGTTCATAATGTCACTTTTGCGCAAAGAGCCTCAGGAGTGGGCCTTTTCTTTGCAACCTAGTGATACATGCTTCAGATCAGTGGATAGTTTTTTTTCTGCTTTGGGGCTATTATATGATGATCCTGACCGTGTCGCATCAGCTGAGACTGAGTTAAGACGTTTGAGACAGGGATCAGGTAATGTGGAAAAATATTGTACTCATTTCCGTCGATGGTCTACTCAAACAGGGTGGAACGATTCTGCTCTGAAAAGTCTATTTCTTGCTGGGCTCAATGAAAGGGTTAAAGACCTGCTAATTGCTTATCCTACACCTGAAGATTTGCAACAGGCTATGCAATTAGCTATACGGGTGGATAGAAGACTGCGTGCAAGGGTTAATGAGAGCAAATCCTCTGCTATGTCAGTTTCTGGTTATAAGAATGTGTGTACTAACAGTGGTGAACCGATGGAGATTGGATCGGTGGCACCTCGCTCTCAAGAAAAAGACCGTAGACTTTTTGAAGGCTTGTGTTTCTATTGCGGAAAATCTGGTCATTTGATTAAAGGCTGTGAGCTTTGTATGAAGAAAGAAAAAAAAATGGTCAGTCATGCCTGTATTGCCTGTTTAAATTCCAAGGGTGTATTTTTAGCTGCTTCCACGATTGCTCAGGAAAAATTAATGGAATTTCGGGTGTTTGTCGATTGTGGGTCTACTCTGAATGTAATTGATGGGGGATTCTTGGAAAGACTCAATTTAAAACCCGAACCTTTATCATCCCCCATTGCTGTGGTTTCTGTGGATGGTTCCCCTTTGAAGAATATTACTCTCAAGGTCTGTGAATTTCCTCTCACTATTAATGGTGTTCACCATGAGAAATTGGATTTGGTAGTGTTGAATAACTTGCCTTCTCCAGTAATATTGGGATTGCCCTGGTTAAAATTTCACAATCCTGTACTGGATTGGTCTACCAGTGAAATTAAATCCTGGAGCCATAAATGTTATGACAAGTGTTGTAACGGGCGTATTGCAGCTTTGGATAGGGGAGAATTGCCTGTTCCTATTCAGGATTTTTGGAGAGTTTTTTCTGAGAAGGAATCGCAGGTTTTGCCTCCCCATAGAGACTATGATTGTTCTATTGAATTTGTCCCTGGAGCGACTCTTCCTAAAAGTCGTTTATTTAACCTTACTATTCCTGAGAGAAAGGCTTTGGAGGAATACATACAGACAAGTTTGGCCGCCGGTCACATTAGGCCTTCTAAGTCTCCTGTGGCGGTTGGATTTTTTTTTGTAAAAAAAAAGGACGGCGGTTTACGTCCTTGTCTGGATTTTCGTGAGATTAACAAAATTACTGTACGCAATCCTTACCCACTGCCATTGATTCCTGATTTATTTAACCAGTTAATGGGGGCCAAGTGGTTCTCTAAAATTGACCTTAAGGGGGCATACAATCTGTTGCGCATGAAGGAGGGTGACGAATGGAAGACTGCTTTTAACACTCCTGTGGGTCATTTTGAGAATCTGGTGATGCCTTTTGGTCTTACCAATGCTCCTGCATTTTTTCAGAATCTTATTAATGACATCCTTAGACCTTTGATCGGCAAAAATGTGGTTGTGTATTTGGATGACATTTTGATTTATTCGCCGGATCTGGAGTCTCATTGGCGGAGCGTACGTGAGGTATTACAGTTGTTAATGGACAATTCGCTTTTTGCTAAGCTGGAGAAATGTGAGTTCGCTGTACAGAGAATTAGTTTTTTGTTTTACATTATCTCCAGCGAAGGTTTTGAGATGGACCCGGTTAAAGTTCAAGCTGTACAGGAATGGCCTAGGCCTATTGGTTTGAAATCGATACAGAGGTTTTTAGGTTTCGCCAATTATTACAGAAAATTCATAAAAAATTTTTCTAGTATTGTCAAACCTCTGACCGATCTCACCAGGAAAGGTGCTGATGCGGTTCAGTGGTCTTCTGAGGCTATTGAAGCTTTTGTGTATCTCAAGGAGAGGTTCACCTCTGCTCCCATCCTTATGCAGCCTGATGTGACTAAGCCGTTTTTGGTTGAGGTTGATGCTTCCTCTGTGGGGGTTGGCGCAGTATTGTCTCAGGATAACGGGGATGGATTACATCCCTGTGCCTTTTTTTCAAAAAAATTTTTCGGAGACTGAACTGAATTACGATATTGGTAATCGGGAATTATTGGCTATTAAACTCGCATTTGAACACTGGCGCCACTTCTTGGAAGGTGCAGAATTTCCCGTTCAGGTTCTTACGGATCATAAAAATCTGATATATCTTGATGCTGCCAAGCGCCTGAATGCCCGTCAGGCTAGGTGGGCACTGTTTTTCTCACGGTTTAATTTCTCCGTTACTTACATCCCTGGTACTAAGAATGTTAAGGCGGATGCCTTGTCTCGCAGTTTTTCTCCCATAGTCGGTGCTGAGAAAGAGGAGAACATTTTACAAGAAGGTGTTGTGATAGCTGCTTTGGACTCCGTTTTGGAAGATGAGATTCTTAAAGCACAGGAGAATGCCCCATCTAACACTCCTCATGGGAGGTTGTTTGTGCCTGGGACCTTTAGGAGAGATTTGTTTGTTGAGTGTCACGAATCTCGGTTGGCAGGTCATCCCGGAATCTCTGAGACCAAGAGACTGGTGGGTCACAGTTTTTGGTGGCCTGGATGGCAGAAGGAAGTCATTAACTGGGTGCGTCAATGTACTATATGTGCTAGATCTAAGTCCTCACATACTCCTGCTGCGGGGTTGCTTTGTCCTTTGGAGGTTCCCAGTGCTCCTTGGACACATTTGGCTATGGACTTTATAACTGACCTTCCCCCCTCTGAGGGTTTTACTGTCATCTGGGTGGTCGTGGACCATTTTAGCAAGACGTGTCACTTGGTTCCCTTCGTCAAACTGCCCTGCGCTAAAACTCTCGCTAAGGCCTTTGTCAAGGAAATTGTCAGACTTCATGGCGTTCCTACTGACATTGTTTCTGATAGGGGTCCTCAGTTCGTGGCTCGTTTTTGGCGTGCCTTTTGTGACAGGTTGGGAGTTCATTTATCGTTATCGTCCGGATATCATCCTGAATCTAATGGCCAGACAGAAAGGAAAAACCAGGATGTTGAGCAGTTCTTGCGTTGTTTTGTGGCAGACAATCAAGAGGGGTGGTCTGAGTTTCTGCCACTTGCTGAATTTGCTCTGAACAATCATACATCTTCTTCTGCTGGTTGTTCGCCTTTTTTTTGTTGTTCTGGGAGACATCCGTCGTTTGGGTCGTTCTCCAAGTTAGGATCTGCCGTGCCTGAGGAGGAGAATTTTTCCGGTGATTTGGAGAGAGTTTGGACGGATGTGCGTGGTAATCTTCAGGAGGCCAACAGAAAATCTAAAGACTACTTTGATAGGAAACGACAGGAGGTTTTGTTCGCTGTTGGTGACATGGTTTGGTTGTCCTCTAGGAATCTGCGGTTGAGGATTCCTTCTAAGAAATTGGGTCCCAAGTTTGTAGGGCCCTTTAAGGTGCTTCAGGTTGTCAACCAATCTGCTGTTAGGTTGGAGGTTCCTACCTCCTGGAGAATTAATCCGGTATTTCATGTCTCTCTGTTAAAAAAAGCTGTTGTGTCGGATGGTGACGCCTCTGCCTCTGTTACTCCGGTGGTGGAGGACGGGGAATATGAAATTTCTCGCATCCTTAACTCTAGACGGTATAGAGGTAATTTGCAGTATTTTGTGGCCTGGAAAGGTTTCGGACCCGAGGATAACTCTTGGGTAAGGTCAGATGATGTTTCCGCGTCCAGACTTATCAGAGCGTTTCACAGGAGATTTCCTGATAAGCCTGGTCCTAGGGGATCCGGAGGATCCTCTTTTAAGGGGGGGTACTGTTAGAACCTTGCTCTTAGGTTTTTTCCTTTGCTGGTCACATGACCTTGTTGGCCTATTTAATCCTGCTCCGCCCTTCTGGCTTTGCTGGACTTCATTGTATAACTAATTTCTAGCTAGCCTGTGCTCTGTATCTAACTCTGTTAGTTTGCTTGGTCTACGGACCTCTATGTTCTATATATTTTGTTTGTTCGTCTGTCTGCTACTATTTCTGTTAGGAGGTGTCCATTTTCCTCCCAGTCCTTAGTACTTGTAGGGATTCCTTCCCCACATCTATAGGTCTCCGTACAGACTAGCTTAGGACTTTAGCAGGTCTGATCGCAGGATCAGGTACCCTGTTACATCGTAGGGATTCAGCTGAGTTCTATCGTAGGGACAGATCTCCTCTCTTTCCTTAGCTCTGGTAGCAGAACATAACAATATCTCTCCCTAAATCAGCAGCGCTGTCCCTACACTGTCTGATCCGGAGCGACTGTGTCCAAGATGGCGGCGCCCGGTTTTAAATACTCGAGGTGACGCTGTGCGGCCAGCCAATCACTGTAATGCCCACAAACAACATGGCTGCGGCATTACAGTGACTGGCTGGCAATCCCTGCATGTTCATTGGCTCTGTAAAGAGCGCCAAACATGCAGGGCGGAGACCCGAGCTTCCGCCCGAGTAACCCGGAAATGCTCGGTGCTCGCCGAACATCCCGAGTAGCGTGATGCTCGGGCGAGTACCGAGCAGTGTCGAGCATGTTCGCTCAACACTAGTTATAACACTCTGACCTCCACGTCTCTTGTAAGGGGCATTAAAAGCATCTTGTTATACCACTCTGACCTCCACGTCTCTTGTAAGGGGCATTAAAAGCGTCTTGTTATACCACTCTGACCTCCACGTCTCTTCTAATGGGCATTAAAAGCATCTTGTTATTCCACTCTGACCTCCACGTCTCTTGTAAGGGGCATTAAAAGCGTCTTGTTATACCACTGACCTCCACGTCTCTTGTAAGGGGCATTTAAAGCGTCTTGTTATACCACTCTGACCTCCTCATCTCTTCTGAGGGGCATTAAAAGCATCTTGTTATACCACTCTGACCTCCACGTCTCTAGTAAGGGGCATTAAAAGCGTCTTATTATACCACTCTGACCTCCACGTCTCTTCTAATGGGCATTAAAAGCGTCTTGTTATACCACTCTGACCTCCACGTCTCTTGTAAGGGGCATTAAAAGCGTCTTGTTATACCACTCTGACCTCCACGTCTCTTGTAAGGGGCATTAAAAGCGTCTTGTTATACCACTCTGACCTCCTCATCTCTTCTGAGGGGCATTAAAAGCGTCTTGTTATAACACTCTGACCTCCACGTCTCTTGTAAGGGGCATTAAAAGCATCTTGTTATACCACTCTGACCTCCACGTCTCTTCTGAGGGGTATTAAAAGCATCTTGTTATACCACTCTGACCTCCACGTCTCTTGTAAGGGGCATTAAAAGCATCTTGTTATACCACTCTGACCTCCACGTCTCTTCTGAGGGGTATTAAAAGCATCTTGTTATACCACTCTGACCTCCACGTCTCTTGTAAGGGGCATTAAAAGCATCTTGTTATACCACTCTGACCACCACATCTCTTGTAAGGGGCATTAAAAGCGTCTTGTTATACCACTCTGACCTCCACGTCTCTTGTAAGGGGCATTAAAAGCATCTTGTTATACCACTCTGACCTCCACGTCTCTTCTGAGGGGTATTAAAAGCGTCTTGTTATACCACTCTGACCTCCACGTCTCTTGTAAGGGGCATTAAAAGCATCTTGTTATACCACTCTGACCTCCACATCTCTTCTAAGGGGCATTAAAAGCGTCTTGTTATAACACTCTGACCTCCACGTCTCTTGTAAAGGGCATTAAAAGCGTCTTGTTATACCACTCTGACCTCCACGTCTCTTCCGAGGGGCATTAAAAGCGTCTTGTTATACCACTCTGACCTCCACGTCTCTTGTAAGGGGCATTAAAAGCATCTTGTTATACCACTCTGACCTCCATGTCTCTTGTAAGGGGCATTAAAACCATCTTGTTATACCACTCTGACCTCCACGTCTCTTCTGAGGGGCATTAAAAGCTTCTTGTTATACCACTCTGACCTCTACGTCTCTTGTAAGGGGCATTAAAAGCGTCTTGTTATACCACTCTGACCTCCACGTCTCTTCTGAGGTGCATTAAAAGCGTCTTGTTATACCACTCTGACCTCCACGTCTCTTGCAAGGGGCATTAAAACCGTCTTGTTATACCAGTCTGACATCCACGTCTCTTCTGAGGGGTATTAAAAGCATCTTGTTATACCACTCTGACCTCCACGTCTCTTCTGAGGGGCATTAAAAGCATCTTGTTACACCACTCTGACCTCCACGTCTCTTCTGAGGGGCATTAAAAGCGTCTTGTTATAACACTCTGACCTCCACGTCTCTTGTAAGGGGCATTAAAAGCGTCTTGTTATACCACTCTGACCTCCACGTCTCTTCCGAGGAGCATTAAAAGCGTCTTGTTATACCACTCTGACCTCCACGTCTCTTGTAAGGGGCATTAAAAGCGTCTTGTTATACCACTCTGACCTCCACGTCTCTTGTAAGAGGCATTAAAACCATCTTGTTATACCACTCTGACCTCCACGTCTCTTCTGAGGGGCATTAAAAGCTTCTTGTTATACCACTCTGACCTCTACGTCTCTTGTAAAGGGGCATTAAAAGCGTCTTGTTATACCACTCTGACCTCCACGTCTCTTGTAAAGGGGCATTAAAAGCATCTAGTTATGCCACACTGACCTCCACGTCTCTTCCGAGGGGCATTAGAAGCTTCTTGTTATACCACTCTGACCTCTACGTCTCTTGTAAAGGGGCATTAAAAGCATCTTGTTATACCACTCTGACCTCCACGTCTCTTGTAAGGGGCATTAAAAGCGTCTTGTTATACCACTCTGACCTCCATGTCTCTTGTAAGGGGCATTAAAAGCGTCTTGTTAAGCTACTGGGACCTCCACGACTCTTCGAACGGGCATTGCATTTCTTCTAAATTTTTGGAAGCTTTTGCTTGGAAGGCATAAGCAAATACTATGGGAGACTCACTCCCCAATAATGGGATTAATGTTTGTAATATGCTGTACTGCATGACTCTTGTAAGAGGCATTGCAAGTTGCTCTGTCCTAATTTTTGGAAGCTTTTGCTTGGAAGGCATAAGCAAATACTATGGGAGACCCACTCCCCAATAATGGGACTAATGTTTGTAATATGCTGTACTGCATGGCTCTTGTAAGAGGCATTGCAAATTGCTCCGTCCTAATTTTTAGAAGCTTTTGCTTGGAAGGCATAAGCAAATACTATGGGAGACCCACTCCCCGATAATGGGACTAATGTTTATAATATGCTGTACTGCATGGCTCTTGTAAAGGGCATTGAAAACGTCTTGTTAAGCTACTGTGACCTTCACGTCTCTTCCGAGGGGCATTAAAACCATCTTGTTAAGCTACTGTGACCTCAATGTCTATTCCACGGGGCATTGATATAGTCTTTTTATTCCACTGTAACTTCCACCACTCTTCCAAGGGGCATTAAAACCATCTTGTTAAGCTACTGTGACCTCAAAGTCTATTCCACGGGGCATTGATATTGTCTTTTTATTCCACTGTAACTTCCACCGTGGAACAGCAAAAGCACACTTCTGTCTCTCTGGCCTACACCAGACTATTTTCAACAGATATATTTGTGTCTGAAAAATCAGGGAGACGCTATTATTATTTTTATACAGCAAAAAATGCCAAAAACAGGATAATAGAGATGTTTTACTGTGGAACATCAAAACCACAGTAATAATTTACTGGTGTATACCAGGCTTTTTAAAATATATATATTTGCGGCTGAACAGTGAGCGACACACTCAAACTGTTTTTTTTAGATACAAATGGCCCAAAAGTTGATAATACAGAGGTTTGTACCGTGGAACTGCAAAACCACACTTGTATTTCTTGGGCCTACACCAGACTATTTTCAACAGATATATTTGTGTCTGAAAAATCAGGGAGACACTATTTTTTTTTTTTTTACAGCAAAAAGCAGGATAATAGAGATTTTTTACCGTGGAACAGCAAAAGCACACTTCTGTCTCTCTGGCCTACACCAGACTATTTTCAACAGATATATTTGTGTCTGAAAAATCAGGGAGACACTATTATTATTTTTATACAGCAAAAAATGCCAAAAACAGGATAATAGAGATGTTTTACCGTGGAACATCAAAACCACAGTAATAATTTACTGGTGTATACCAGGCTTTTTAAAATATATATATATTTGCGGCTGAACAGTGAGCGACACACTCAAACTGTTTTTTTTAGATACAAAAGGCCCATAGAACTGCAAAACCTCACTTCTATTTCTCTGGCCTACACCAGACTATTTTCAACAGATATATTTGTGTCTGAAAAATCAGAGGCACACTTTTTTTTGGGGGGGGGCACCAAAAGGTTAATAAGATGGGTATTTGTACATTGTGAAGGAGGAAAAAAAAAGAGGATTTAGATAAAAAAAAAGGATTTTTCCTGGCCCCCGGGACCTGGAGCTAAGTCCAGCAATTTCAGCAACAGGAGCAGCACACAGGACTGTAATGCAGCGTTTGCTGGTATAACCACTGCGTCTCCTATACAGCCTGCCTGCCTGCCTGCCTGATATACCTGGGATGGATATTAGTCCTGAGAAGGACTGTTTGTTTGATCTGGCAGCCTTTACAGACCCTACACTAACTATTTTGCAGGATATATCTCTCCCTAAATCAGCAGCGCTGTCCCTACACTGTCTGATCCGGAGCGACTGTGTCCAAGATGGCGGCGCCCGGTTTTAAATACTCGAGGTGACGCTGTGTGGCCAGCCAATCACTGTAATGCCTACAAACAACATGGCTGCGGCATTACAGTGACTGGCTGGCAATCCCTGCATGTTCATTGGCTCTGTAAAGAGCGCCAAACATGCAGGGCGGAGACCCGAGCTTCCGCCCGAGTAACCCGGAAATGCTCGGTGCTCGCCGAACATCCCGAGTAGCGTGATGCTCGGGCGAGTACCGAGCAGTGTCGAGCATGTTCGCTCAACACTAGTTATAACACTCTGACCTCCACGTCTCTTGTAAGGGGCATTAAAAGCATCTTGTTATACCACTCTGACCTCCACGTCTCTTGTAAGGGGCATTAAAAGCGTCTTGTTATACCACTCTGACCTCCACGTCTCTTCTAATGGGCATTAAAAGCATCTTGTTATACCACTCTGACCTCCACGTCTCTTGGAAGGGGCATTAAAAGCGTCTTGTTATACCACTCTGACCTCCACGTCTCTTGTAAGGGGCATTAAAAGCGTCTTGTTATACCACTCTGACCTCCTCATCTCTTCTGAGGGGCATTAAAAGCGTCTTGTTATAACACTCTGACCTCCACGTCTCTTGTAAGGGGCATTAAAAGCATCTTGTTATACCACTCTGACCTCCACGTCTCTAGTAAGGGGCATTAAAAGCGTCTTATTATACCACTCTGACCTCCACGTCTCTTCTAATGGGCATTAAAAGCGTCTTGTTATACCACTCTGACCTCCACGTCTCTTGTAAGGGGCATTAAAAGCGTCTTGTTATACCACTCTGACCTCCACGTCTCTTGTAAGGGGCATTAAAAGCGTCTTGTTATACCACTCTGACCACCTCATCTCTTCTGAGGGGCATTAAAAGCGTCTTGTTATAACACTCTGACCTCCACGTCTCTTGTAAGGGGCATTAAAAGCATCTTGTTATACCACTCTGACCACTACATCTCTTGTAAGGGGCATTAAAAGCGTCTTGTTATACCACTCTGACCTCCACGTCTCTTGTAAGGGGCATTAAAAGCATCTTGTTATACCACTCTGACCTCCACGTCTCTTCTGAGGGGTATTAAAAGCGTCTTGTTATACCACTCTGACCTCCACGTCTCTCGTAAGGGGCATTAAAAGCATCTTGTTATACCACTCTGACCTCCACGTCTCTTCTAAGGGGCATTAAAAGCGTCTTGTTATAACACTCTGACCTCCACGTCTCTTGGAAGGGGCATTAAAAGCGTCTTGTTATACCACTCTGACCTCCTCATCTCTTCTGAGGGGCATTAAAAGCGTCTTGTTATAACACTCTGACCTCCACGTCTCTTGTAAGGGGCATTAAAAGCATCTTGTTATACCACTCTGACCTCCACGTCTCTAGTAAGGGGCATTAAAAGCGTCTTATTATACCACTCTGACCTCCACGTCTCTTCTAATGGGCATTAAAAGCGTCTTGTTATACCACTCTGACCTCCACGTCTCTTGTAAGGGGCATTAAAAGCGTCTTGTTATACCACTCTGACCTCCACGTCTCTTGTAAGGGGCATTAAAAGCATCTTGTTATACCACTCTGACCACCTCATCTCTTCTGAGGGGCATTAAAAGCGTCTTGTTATAACACTCTGACCTCCACGTCTCTTGTAAGGGGCATTAAAAGCATCTTGTTATACCACTCTGACCACTACATCTCTTGTAAGGGGCATTAAAAGCGTCTTGTTATACCACTCTGACCTCCACGTCTCTTGTAAGGGGCATTAAAAGCATCTTGTTATACCACTCTGACCTCCACGTCTCTTCTGAGGGGTATTAAAAGCGTCTTGTTATACCACTCTGACCTCCACGTCTCTCGTAAGGGGCATTAAAAGCATCTTGTTATACCACTCTGACCTCCACGTCTCTTCTAAGGGGCATTAAAAGCGTCTTGTTATAACACTCTGACCTCCACGTCTCTTGTAAGGGGCATTAAAAGCGTCCTGTTATACCACTCTGACCTCCACGTCTCTTCCGAGGGGCATTAAAAGCGTCTTGTTATACCACTCTGACCTCCACGTCTCTTGTAAGGGGCATTAAAAGCATCTTGTTATACCACTCTGACCTCCACGTCTCTTGTAAGGGGCATTAAAACCATCTTGTTATACCACTCTGACCTCCACGTCTCTTCTGAGGGGCATTAAAAGCGTCTTGTTATACCACTCTGACCTCCACATCTCTTGTAAGGGGCATTAAAAGCGTCTTGTTATACCACTCTGACCTCCACGTCTCTTGTAAGGGGCATTAAAAGCGTCTTGTTATACCACTCTGACCTCCTCATCTCTTCTGAGGGGCATTAAAAGCGTCTTGTTATAACACTCTGACCTCCACGTCTCTTGTAAGGGGCATTAAAAGCATCTTGTTATACCACTCTGACCTCCACGTCTCTAGTAAGGGGCATTAAAAGCGTCTTATTATACCACTCTGACCTCCACGTCTCTTCTAATGGGCATTAAAAGCGTCTTGTTATACCACTCTGACCTCCACGTCTCTTGTAAGGGGCATTAAAAGCGTCTTGTTATACCACTCTGACCTCCACGTCTCTTGTAAGGGGCATTAAAAGCGTCTTGTTATACCACTCTGACCACCTCATCTCTTCTGAGGGGCATTAAAAGCGTCTTGTTATAACACTCTGACCTCCACGTCTCTTGTAAGGGGCATTAAAAGCATCTTGTTATACCACTCTGACCACTACATCTCTTGTAAGGGGCATTAAAAGCGTCTTGTTATACCACTCTGACCTCCACGTCTCTTGTAAGGGGCATTAAAAGCATCTTGTTATACCACTCTGACCTCCACGTCTCTTCTGAGGGGTATTAAAAGCGTCTTGTTATACCACTCTGACCTCCACGTCTCTCGTAAGGGGCATTAAAAGCATCTTGTTATACCACTCTGACCTCCACGTCTCTTCTAAGGGGCATTAAAAGCGTCTTGTTATAACACTCTGACCTCCACGTCTCTTGGAAGGGGCATTAAAAGCGTCTTGTTATACCACTCTGACC
Source organism: Phyllobates terribilis (assembly GCF_046119375.1). Classification (NCBI taxonomy): domain Eukaryota; kingdom Metazoa; phylum Chordata; class Amphibia; order Anura; family Dendrobatidae; genus Phyllobates; species Phyllobates terribilis. Next base: position 169,455,412 of record NW_027362765.1, read on the forward strand.
TCCTCATCTCTTCTGAGGGGCATTAAAAGCGTCTTGTTATAACACTCTGACCTCCACGTCTCTTGTAAGGGGCATTAAAAGCATCTTGTTATACCACTCTGACCTCCACGTCTCTAGTAAGGGGCATTAAAAGCGTCTTATTATACCACTCTGACCTCCACGTCTCTTCTAATGGGCATTAAAAGCGTCTTGTTATACCACTCTGACCTCCACGTCTCTTGTAAGTGGCATTAAAAGCGTCTTGTTATACCACTCTGACCTCCACGTCTCTTGTAAGGGGCATTAAAAGCATCTTGTTATACCACTCTGACCACCTCATCTCTTCTGAGGGGCATTAAAAGCGTCTTGTTATAACACTCTGACCTCCACGTCTCTTGTAAGGGGCATTAAAAGCATCTTGTTATACCACTCTGACCACTACATCTCTTGTAAGGGGCATTAAAAGCGTCTTGTTATACCACTCTGACCTCCACGTCTCTTGTAAGGGGCATTAAAAGCATCTTGTTATACCACTCTGACCTCCACGTCTCTTCTGAGGGGTATTAAAAGCGTCTTGTTATACCACTCTGACCTCCACGTCTCTCGTAAGGGGCATTAAAAGCATCTTGTTATACCACTCTGACCTCCACGTCTCTTCTAAGGGGCATTAAAAGCGTCTTGTTATAACACTCTGACCTCCACGTCTCTTGTAAGGGGCATTAAAAGCGTCCTGTTATACCACTCTGACCTCCACGTCTCTTCCGAGGGGCATTAAAAGCGTCTTGTTATACCACTCTGACCTCCACGTCTCTTGTAAGGGGCATTAAAAGCATCTTGTTATACCACTCTGACCTCCACGTCTCTTGTAAGGGGCATTAAAACCATCTTGTTATACCACTCTGACCTCCACGTCTCTTCTGAGGGGCATTAAAAGCTTCTTGTTATACCACTCTGACCTCTACGTCTCTTGTAAAGGGGCATTAAAAGCGTCTTGTTATACCACTCTGACCTCCACGTCTCTTCTGAGGTGCATTAAAAGCGTCTTGTTATACCACTCTGACCTCCACGTCTCTTGTAAGGGGCATTAAAACCGTCTTGTTATACCACTCTGACATCCACGTCTCTTCTGAGGGGTATTAAAAGCATCTTGTTATACCACTCTGACCTCCACGTCTCTTGTAAGGGGCATTAAAAGCATCTTGTTATACCACTCTGACCTCCACGTCTCTTCTGAGGGGCATTAAAAGCGTCTTGTTATACCACTCTGACCTCCACGTCTCTTGTAAGGGGCATTAAAAGCATCTTGTTATACCACTCTGACCTCCACGTCTCTTGTAAGGGGCATTAAAACGTCTTGTTATACCACTCTGACCTCCACGTCTCTTCCGAGGAGCATTAAAAGCGTCTTGTTATACCACTCTGACCTCCACGTCTCTTGTAAGGGGCATTAAAAGCATCTTGTTATACCACTCTGACCACTACATCTCTTGTAAGGGGCATTAAAAGCGTCTTGTTATACCACTCTGACCTCCACGTCTCTTGTAAGGGGCATTAAAAGCATCTTGTTATACCACTCTGACCTCCACGTCTCTTCTGAGGGGTATTAAAAGCGTCTTGTTATACCACTCTGACCTCCACGTCTCTCGTAAGGGGCATTAAAAGCATCTTGTTATACCACTCTGACCTCCACGTCTCTTCTAAGGGGCATTAAAAGCGTCTTGTTATAACACTCTGACCTCCACGTCTCTTGTAAGGGGCATTAAAAGCGTCCTGTTATACCACTCTGACCTCCACGTCTCTTCCGAGGGGCATTAAAAGCGTCTTGTTATACCACTCTGACCTCCACGTCTCTTGTAAGGGGCATTAAAAGCATCTTGTTATACCACTCTGACCTCCACGTCTCTTGTAAGGGGCATTAAAACCATCTTGTTATACCACTCTGACCTCCACGTCTCTTCTGAGGGGCATTAAAAGCGTCTTGTTATACCACTCTGACCTCCACGTCTCTTGTAAGGGGCATTAAAAGCGTCTTGTTATACCACTCTGACCTCCACGTCTCTTGTAAGGGGCATTAAAAGCGTCTTGTTATACCACTCTGACCTCCTCATCTCTTCTGAGGGGCATTAAAAGCGTCTTGTTATAACACTCTGACCTCCACGTCTCTTGTAAGGGGCATTAAAAGCATCTTGTTATACCACTCTGACCTCCACGTCTCTAGTAAGGGGCATTAAAAGCGTCTTATTATACCACTCTGACCTCCACGTCTCTTCTAATGGGCATTAAAAGCGTCTTGTTATACCACTCTGACCTCCACGTCTCTTGTAAGGGGCATTAAAAGCGTCTTGTTATACCACTCTGACCTCCACGTCTCTTGTAAGGGGCATTAAAAGCGTCTTGTTATACCACTCTGACCACCTCATCTCTTCTGAGGGGCATTAAAAGCGTCTTGTTATAACACTCTGACCTCCACGTCTCTTGTAAGGGGCATTAAAAGCATCTTGTTATACCACTCTGACCACTACATCTCTTGTAAGGGGCATTAAAAGCGTCTTGTTATACCACTCTGACCTCCACGTCTCTTGTAAGGGGCATTAAAAGCATCTTGTTATACCACTCTGACCTCCACGTCTCTTCTGAGGGGTATTAAAAGCGTCTTGTTATACCACTCTGACCTCCACGTCTCTCGTAAGGGGCATTAAAAGCATCTTGTTATACCACTCTGACCTCCACGTCTCTTCTAAGGGGCATTAAAAGCGTCTTGTTATAACACTCTGACCTCCACGTCTCTTGGAAGGGGCATTAAAAGCGTCTTGTTATACCACTCTGACCTCCTCATCTCTTCTGAGGGGCATTAAAAGCGTCTTGTTATAACACTCTGACCTCCACGTCTCTTGTAAGGGGCATTAAAAGCATCTTGTTATACCACTCTGACCTCCACGTCTCTAGTAAGGGGCATTAAAAGCGTCTTATTATACCACTCTGACCTCCACGTCTCTTCTAATGGGCATTAAAAGCGTCTTGTTATACCACTCTGACCTCCACGTCTCTTGTAAGGGGCATTAAAAGCGTCTTGTTATACCACTCTGACCTCCACGTCTCTTGTAAGGGGCATTAAAAGCATCTTGTTATACCACTCTGACCACCTCATCTCTTCTGAGGGGCATTAAAAGCGTCTTGTTATAACACTCTGACCTCCACGTCTCTTGTAAGGGGCATTAAAAGCATCTTGTTATACCACTCTGACCACTACATCTCTTGTAAGGGGCATTAAAAGCGTCTTGTTATACCACTCTGACCTCCACGTCTCTTGTAAGGGGCATTAAAAGCATCTTGTTATACCACTCTGACCTCCACGTCTCTTCTGAGGGGTATTAAAAGCGTCTTGTTATACCACTCTGACCTCCACGTCTCTCGTAAGGGGCATTAAAAGCATCTTGTTATACCACTCTGACCTCCACGTCTCTTCTAAGGGGCATTAAAAGCGTCTTGTTATAACACTCTGACCTCCACGTCTCTTGTAAGGGGCATTAAAAGCGTCCTGTTATACCACTCTGACCTCCACGTCTCTTCCGAGGGGCATTAAAAGCGTCTTGTTATACCACTCTGACCTCCACGTCTCTTGTAAGGGGCATTAAAAGCATCTTGTTATACCACTCTGACCTCCACGTCTCTTGTAAGGGGCATTAAAACCATCTTGTTATACCACTCTGACCTCCACGTCTCTTCTGAGGGGCATTAAAAGCTTCTTGTTATACCACTCTGACCTCTACGTCTCTTGTAAAGGGGCATTAAAAGCGTCTTGTTATACCACTCTGACCTCCACGTCTCTTCTGAGGTGCATTAAAAGCGTCTTGTTATACCACTCTGACCTCCACGTCTTTTGTAAGGGGCATTAAAACCGTCTTGTTATACCACTCTGACATCCACGTCTCTTCTGAGGGGTATTAAAAGCATCTTGTTATACCACTCTGACCTCCACGTCTCTTGTAAGGGGCATTAAAAGCATCTTGTTATACCACTCTGACCTCCACGTCTCTTCTGAGGGGCATTAAAAGCGTCTTGTTATACCACTCTGACCTCCACGTCTCTTGTAAGGGGCATTAAAAGCATCTTGTTATACCACTCTGACCTCCACGTCTCTTGTAAGGGGCATTAAAACGTCTTGTTATACCACTCTGACCTCCACGTCTCTTCCGAGGAGCATTAAAAGCGTCTTGTTATACCACTCTGACCTCCACGTCTCTTGTAAGGGGCATTAAAAGCGTCTTGTTATACCACTCTGACCTCCACGTCTCTTGTAAGAGGCATTAAAACCATCTTGTTATACCACTCTGACCTCCACGTCTCTTCTGAGGGGCATTAAAAGCTTCTTGTTATACCACTCTGACCTCTACGTCTCTTGTAAAGGGGCATTAAAAGCGTCTTGTTATACCACTCTGACCTCCACGTCTCTTGTAAAGGGGCATTAAAAGCATCTAGTTATGCCACACTGACCTCCACGTCTCTTCCGAGGGGCATTAGAAGCTTCTTGTTATACCACTCTGACCTCTACGTCTCTTGTAAAGGGGCATTAAAAGCGTCTTGTTATACCACTCTGACCTCCACGTCTCTTGTAAAGGGGCATTAAAAGCATCTTGTTATACCACTCTGACCTCCACGTCTCTTCTGAGGGGCATTGAAAGCGTCTTGTTATACCACTCTCACCTCCACGTCTCTTGTAAGGGGCATTAAAAGCGTCTTGTTATACCACTCTGACCTCCACGTCTCTTGTAAGGGGCATTAAAAGCGTCTTGTTATACCACTCTGACCTCCACGTCTCTTGTAAGGGGCATTAAAAGCGTCTTGTTATACCACTCTGACCTCCACGTCTCTTGTAAGGGGCATTAAAAGCGTCTTGTTAAGCTACTGGGACCTCCACGACTCTTCGAACGGGCATTGCATTTCTTCTAAATTTTTGGAAGCTTTTGCTTGGAAGGCATAAGCAAATACTATGGGAGACTCACTCCCCAGTAATGGGATTAATGTTTGTAATATGCTGTACTGCATGGCTCTTGTAAGAGGCATTGCAAGTTGCTCTGTCCTAATTTTTGGAAGCTTTTGCTTGGAAGGCATAAGCAAATACTATGGGAGACCCACTCCCCAATAATGGGACTTACGTTTGTAATATGCTGTACTGCATGGCTCTTGTAAGAGGCATTGCAAGTTGCTCCATCCTAATTTTTGGAAGCTTTTACTTGGAAGGCATAAGCAAATACTATGGGAGACCCACTCCCCAATAATGGGGCTAATGTTTGTAATATGCTGTACTGCATGGCTCTTGGAAGAGGCATTGCAAATTGCTCCGTCCTAATTTTTAGAAGCTTTTGCTTGGAAGGCATAAGCAAATACTATGGGAGACCCACTCCCCGATAATGGGACTAATGTTTATAATATGCTGTACTGCATGGCTCTTGTAAAGGGCATTGAAAACGTCTTGTTAAGCTACTGTGACCTCCACGTCTCTTCCGAGGGGCATTAAAACCATCTTGTTAAGCTACTGTGACCTCAACGTCTATTCCACGGGGCATTGATATTGTCTTTTTATTCCACTGTAACTTCCACCACTCTTCCAAGGGGCATTAAAACCGTCTTGTTAAGCTACTGTGACCTCAAAGTCTATTCCACGGGGCATTAATATTGTCTTTTTATCCCACTGTAACTTCCACCACTCTTCCAAGGGGCTTTAAAACAGTGTTGTTAAGCTACTGTGACCTCCACGTCTCTTCCAAGAGGCATTAAAACTGTCTTGTTAGGCTACTGTGACCTCAACGTCTATTCCACGGGGCATTGATATTGTCTTTTTTTTCCACTGTAACTTCCACCACTCTTGCAAGGGGCATTAAAACCATCTTCTTAAGCTACTGTGACCTCCACGTCTCTTCCAAGGGGCATTAAAACTGTCTTGTTAAGCTACTGTGACCTCAATGTCTATTCCACGGGGCATTGATATTGTCTTTTTATTCCACTGTAACTTCTACCACTCTTCCAAGGGGCATTAAAACCGTCTTGTTAAACTACTGTGACCTCCACGTCTCTACCAAGGGGCATTAAAACCATCTTGTTAAGCTACTGTGACCTCAACGTCTATTCCACGGGGCATTGATATTGTCTTTTTATTCTACTGTAACTTCCACCACTCTTCCAAGGGGCATTAAAACCGTCTTGTTAAGCTACTGTGACCTCCACATCTCTTCCAAGGGGCATTGATATTGTCTATTTATTCTACTGTAACTTCCACCACTCTTCCAAGGGGCATTAAAACCGTCTTGTTAAGCTACTGTGACCTCCACGTCTCTTCCAAGGGGCATTAAAACTGTCTTGTTAAGCTACTGTGACCTCAATGTCTATTCCACGGGGCATTGATATTGTCTTTTTATTCCACTGTAACTTCCACCACTCTTCCAAGGGGCATTAAAACCGTCTTGTTAAACTACTGTGACCTCCACGTCTCTACCAAGGGGCATTAATACCATCTTGTTAAGCTACTGTGACCTCAACGTCTATTCCACGGGGCATTGATATTGTCTTTTTATTCTACTGTAACTTCCACCACTCTTCCAAGGGGCATTAAAACCGTCTTGTTAAGCTACTGTGACCTCCACATCTCTTCCAAGGGGCATTGATATTGTCTATTTATTCTACTGTAACTTCCACCACTCTTCCAAGGGGCATTAAAACCGTCTTGTTAAGCTACTGTGACCTCCACGTCTCTTCCAAGGGGCATTAAAACTGTCTTGTTAAGCTACTGTGACCTCAATGTCTATTCCACGGGGCATTGATATTGTCTTTTTATTCCACTGTAACTTCCACCACTCTTCCAAGGGGCATTAAAACCGTCTTGTTAAACTACTGTGACCTCCACGTCTCTACCAAGGGGCATTAATACCATCTTGTTAAGCTACTGTGACCTCAACGTCTATTCCACGGGGCATTGATATTGTCTTTTTATTCTACTGTAACTTCCACCACTCTTCCAAGGGGCATTAAAACCGTCTTGTTAAGCTACTGTGACCTCCACATCTCTTCCAAGGGGCATTGATATTGTCTATTTATTCTACTGTAACTTCCACCACTCTTCCAAGGGGCATTAAAACCGTCTTGTTAAGCTACTGTGACCTCCACGTCTCTTCCAAGGGGCATTGAAATGTTGTTTTTAATTACCTTACCTCTAATCTCCACGACTCTTCCAACGGGCATTGCATTTCCTCCTAATTTTAGTCAGCTTTTGCTTTTCAATGCATAGGTGAAAACTAAGGGAGACACACTCCCCAATAATGGGTAGAAGGTTTTTAGTACGCTGTAATCCACGTCTGTTTCAAGGGGCATTGCAGTTCCTCATAATTTTTGGAAAGCCTTCCATTCACTGCTTAAGCCAACAGTGCACAGGAGACCCAGTTGCTATAAATGGAAAAAAAGGTTTAGTTAAGGCCCTCTGACCTCCATGTCATTTCCATAGGGCATTGGAGTGCCTCAAAATTTTTGGTAGGCATTGCACTCACTGTATGCCTTATAACTGTGTAGCCGAACCGCTCCTTTTGTTGCAGAAACATATCCTACAAGACATATGTGGTTGACTGGCCTGATATTGATGTGAATGGTCCCTGTTCCTCCTGCTCTTTCTCCTTTGCCACTACCTCATCCATCATTTATCACCTGAAGCTTTGTTTTAACGGGAGTCATAGAACTTGGATAGTAGCAGGAAAACATCCAGCAATCCTCGGAGGAGGTAGGATATGCGCCAAAACGCTGACCACCTCAGGCCTAGCCGCTACTACATACATGCGCTTGTGACGCGCCCCTGGGCCTGTGTCGCGCTGCGTTGCGCACGCGGGAGCTTACCCGGAGCCGGATCTCTTGAGGGTTGTAGTCTCGTGGCGGTGATCCGGTCCGTGCCCAGGGAGTCAGACTAAGTGGCGCTGTATTAGCGGTAGATGTTGGACGACTACGCCACCCGTTGAGTACAGCTAAGGAGCTGCTGCTGCAGGGCAGACCGCTGAGGCCGGTGGTAGGATTGTGCAGCGTGATAGTATAACCCCCAACGGGAGGGGTATGGCCTCAGGGCAGCCGACGTGGATGATGGGGGTAGCAGGAACCACTCAGAGACGATGCGGTGTAGTTCAGGGTCTTTACTGGTGACAAGGATAGACCCTCCCGGAGTACTGGCTAGCGGTTGGGGCCTGGTCAGTCCTTGAGCAGATGGGATCTCCCCTGGCCAGGCGGAGTTGTAGGCCTCCCAAACTAACGATACTCTTCTGGCTACCTTGCTAGAAGCGAGTATAAGTAGCCCACGTCCCTGAGTGTACCGTGTGGTGCTCACCCGTATGGCCGGTGACTCGGGGCCTTCTAGTAGCTTCCGCTCCACGACGGCGGTGCTGGTCCCATGCGTGTGACCGTGCCTTCGGGTTTCTTGGCCAGAGGACCTGAAATCCCCTGCCTGACGGATTCTGCTGCTGGGTAGGAGTTAGTCCCCACAGCCTCGGACTCCGGGTCCGGTAAGAAATCTTCTCAGTCAGGGCGAGCTCTGCAGCTGCCAGCCCCTGACTCCTTGTAACACTGCTCCCACAGAGCTCCTGTTGTTTCTTCCCATAGCTGCTTCTCTTCTCGGTCTCTACTTCTGGCATGGCCCAGGAGCTGGGCCCAGCCGGGGCCACAGCTCCCTGTCAGCCCTCCTGGCTGAACTCTCCCTCTCAACTCTCTAACCCTGCCCCAGCCCCAGGTTTATACAGGGGAAGTTCTTCCCCTCCCAGGACTGGGCAGGAGGTGTGGCATGCATAGGATTCCTGACCAAGAGACCTCCCACCTGCTCTCAGACATAACATTGCTGTTACTGTGGAAACCAGACCCCTGGGGTGCCACATTCCCCCCTAGTGAAATTTAGTACTCCGGGACTAAACATATTTTTAAACATAACAAGGTATAAACAATAATAGTACAATAAGAAAAACATATAAAGATGGTCACGGCGTGTCCGCAACCGGGTGCAGTTTTTGAAGAAAAGCAAGGTGTCCATTTCACCAAAACAGGGAGACGTAACCAGGTAGGGGTCTGTCCTGCCCCGAGTCCTTAACAGTCTTTAGTCCGTCCTGGGTTACGCTCCAACTATGTACAAAGGATTCCCGGCAAATCCACCAAAGACTCCCATAAATTACTAGAAACACATAATTATTTACAGGATATGGCCGCTCTCAGTCCTCGGCCAGTGGGGATAAGGAATGGCTGCTCACAGTCCTCAGCCTGGTTTAAGATAGGGGCACATGGGGAACAATTCACTAATCCCAACGGGGACCATATTTTAATTAACAGCAGTCCTTGTACCCTTATGGGTAACTATTTACAGCTCTTTATTCACGCTACTTCCCTTCAGTAGCTATGTCCTCTTTGTGCTCCCTCCTGAGGGTAGTCCTCAGACCCGTCCGGGTCCTCTTGGCTTTCCTCGTATTGGTAGTACTGCAGCTCCTCCTCGGTTAGCTGGGTTAGTATCTCTGCGACAGTCCTCCTCCCAGGTGGCCAGGACTTTACCTCCCTTTGGGCTGCCCCGGTTAATTGGGCCACCAGGATGCTCACTTTTTGCTCCTCTGTGAGGGGGTACACCTGGAAGAGGCTATCCAGCTTTTCTCTAAAGTCATGCAGGGTATGTGACTCCCCTGAGTACTGGGGTAGCCAGGCTGCCCCCGGGATATAGGGCATGGTGAAAGGCATGACCGCAACAGCGGTGGCGCTGGCGGGGGTTGAAGCGGTGAAGCTCTCCTCCGTATCCGGCATCCTTCTCCCCCATAGCGGACCGTGGCCTACCTTGCGATGATCCTCTTCCGTAGGCCGCGGCTCCGCAGTGGATCGTCAGGGTTGAGGACCTTCCGTCGCGCTCCTGTGACGTCGGCGTCTGCTGGGCTCCTTCCAGGACCTCACGCAACGTCCGGACGTGAGGCGGGGCTTCAGTTCTCGCGCGCTTTCGGAGTCCACGCCCCTCTTCTTCCCGCGCGGCGTCCTCAAGATGGCGTCCAATGGCGGGAAAACTCCACGTATGGCGGGAAGAAGGCTGAAGATGGCGCCGGATGGCAGGAAAACTCCACCGATGGCGGGAAGAAGGCTGAAGATGGCGCCGGATAGCGGGAATCTTCACCGATGGTAAGTTTAAAAGTTTTTTTTTTTTTTTTTTTCAGGCACGCAGTACCCGGTAGTTGCGGGCACGGAATCCTGCCGACTACGCCAAAAGTTGACGCGCCCCTGGGCCTGTGTCGCGCTGCGTTGCGCACGCGGGAGCTTACCCGGAGCCGGATCTCTTGAGGGTTGTAGTCTCGTGGCGGTGATCCGGTCCGTGCCCAGGGAGTCAGACTAAGTGGCGCTGTATTAGCGGTAGATGTTGGACGACTACGCCACCCGTTGAGTACAGCTAAGGAGCTGCTGCTGCAGGGCAGACCGCTGAGGCCGGTGGTAGGATTGTGCAGCGTGATAGTATAACCCCCAACGGGAGGGGTATGGCCTCAGGGCAGCCGACGTGGATGATGGGGGTAGCAGGAACCACTCAGAGACGATGCGGTGTAGTTCAGGGTCTTTACTGGTGACAAGGATAGACCCTCCCGGAGTACTGGCTAGCGGTTGGGGCCTGGTCAGTCCTTGAGCAGATGGGATCTCCCCTGGCCAGGCGGAGTTGTAGGCCTCCCAAACTAACGATACTCTTCTGGCTACCTTGCTAGAAGCGAGTATAAGTAGCCCACGTCCCTGAGTGTACCGTGTGGTGCTCACCCGTATGGCCGGTGACTCGGGGCCTTCTAGTAGCTTCCGCTCCACGACGGCGGTGCTGGTCCCATGCGTGTGACCGTGCCTTCGGGTTTCTTGGCCAGAGGACCTGAAATCCCCTGCCTGACGGATTCTGCTGCTGGGTAGGAGTTAGTCCCCACAGCCTCGGACTCCGGGTCCGGTAAGAAATCTTCTCAGTCAGGGCGAGCTCTGCAGCTGCCAGCCCCTGACTCCTTGTAACACTGCTCCCACAGAGCTCCTGTTGTTTCTTCCCATAGCTGCTTCTCTTCTCGGTCTCTACTTCTGGCATGGCCCAGGAGCTGGGCCCAGCCGGGGCCACAGCTCCCTGTCAGCCCTCCTGGCTGAACTCTCCCTCTCAACTCTCTAACCCTGCCCCAGCCCCAGGTTTATACAGGGGAAGTTCTTCCCCTCCCAGGACTGGGCAGGAGGTGTGGCATGCATAGGATTCCTGACCAAGAGACCTCCCACCTGCTCTCAGACATAACATTGCTGTTACTGTGGAAACCAGACCCCTGGGGTGCCACATTTGTATTCCTTGAAAACAAAGCAGATGCTAACTTCTATCATCCTCATCATGCTCCTCACCTTGGCACTCTCAACTCCCCTGATGGAGAAGCCAGGGCCCACCGGAGGAGTCAGGTTCTCTGGTGGGCTCGTCCAATGCTGCCCAAAAGCAGGCCAGTCTAAGAAAAGTGTGTGGGGATGTTCCGCGGAGAAATCGGGGCGCTAGGAACCGTGTGTGGACACCCGGCCGCGGGGCGGCTGGGGACCGAGTGTGGACACCCGGCCGCCCTCTGGTGGCTGGGGACTGAGCGTGGACACCCGGCCACCGGGCAGCTGGGGACTGAGTATGGATAAAAGGGCCGCCGACGCAGCCATGACATGGTGGCCGGCGTCTGCCTCCACATGCCTAAAAGGCCCAATTTCAAGTGCAAGCAAGCTAGCAATATGGTATTGCAGCCTGGGGGTGGGTGGGTGTCAGGTTGCACACTTACGCTTGCATTCCAAGAAAACAAAGCAGATGCTAACTTCTATCATCATCATGCTCCTCACCTTGGCACAAACAACTCCCCTGATAGAGAAGCCAGGGCCCACCGGAGGAGTCGGGTTCTCTGGTGGGCTCGTCCAATGCTGCCCTAAAGCAGGCCAGTCTAAGAAAAGTCTGTGTGGATGTTCCGCGGAGAAATCGGGGCGGCTGGGGACTGTTTATGGACACCCGGCCGCCACCAGGCGGCTGGGGAACGAGCGTGGACACCCGGCCGCCGAGCGGCTGGGGACTGAGTATTGATACCTCGCTGCCGAAGCAGCCATGAGGTAGTGGCCAGCTTTGGCCTCCTCAAAACTAAAAGGCCCCATTTCAAGTGCAAGCTAGCAGTATGGTATTGCAGCCTGGGGGTGGGTGGTTGGCTGCATATTTGCGCTTGCATTGCAAGGAATGGGGGAGGTACAATTGAACACTGCCCTGGGACAAGGACTTGCACGGGGATAGTTGCAAGTCTGCATCTTCTGATGCGGCAAGGATCACTTCTGATGGGCACACTTTTAGGCAGTGACATGGGAGTCAGAGATGCTTCCAGGGGTCTTCCCCATGCTGTCCTCATGTCTTTTCAGCACTGTATGCATGTGTCACACAGCACATGGCCAGATAAGGTTGTAAAATGTTAAAATGATATTTCCCGGTGAATGCATTTGTCACAGTTGAAAACAATACAAAAGTGCAAAAACGCATAAAAAATGCTACTTGTGAACATAGCCCAAGGTGAAGGAGTATTTTTGTTTTTGGTTATTTATTTTACCTTATACACAAGTCTTTACCCTGGAAAAGAAATTCCTTCACATATTTCACAGGAAAAAAGTTTCACTTTCGTTTTTGAACATTTTATTATCAGCCTGTAAAAGTGGCTTAATACCTCTGAACACGTTGTTGACAACAGTGACCTGGGGGTCAGAAATGCTTCCTGGGGCGATCCCCATGCTGTTCCCATGTCATTTGAGCACTGTCACTATCGTTTTGGGCACTTTTTAGGCTTTCTACAGACTGCCGGGGGTGCCGCCGCAAAAATGTTCGAGTCTCCCATAGACTAACATTGGGCTTGTTGCTTGGGTCGAGCACCCGAGTATCACGGCGAGCTTGGGCCGAGCTTTGAGCACCCGAGGATTTTAGTGCTCGCTCAACACTAGTTACCATGTATACCGGGTGGTTTGCAGCACTGAAGGTAGTGCACAAACATAATATATACTTAGCTTTGCTAGTTGGGGTGCTGATCTCATGAGTCACATTGTGACAGGCTGTTGCTTATCAATCTGGGATACTTATATGTCAGTTACCCCCCATAACACACATTAGGCCATTTAGCCATGTCCCTAATGCAGCTATAGACTCCATGATGAGTACTGTACACACAGTACATTACAGTATACAGTGGGAGAAATAATTATTTGATCCCCTGCTGTTTTTGTAAGTTTGCCCACTGACAAAGACATGAACAGTCTATAATTTTAATAGTAGGTTAATTTTAACATTGAGTGATAGAATATCCAAAAAAAAATCAAGAAAATCACATTGTATAAATTAGATAAACATTTTGCAGTGAGAAATAAGTGTTTGATCCCTCTGGCAAACAACACTTAATACTTGGTAGCAAAACTCTTGTTGGCAAGCAAAGCAGTCAGATGTTTTTTGTAGTTGATGATGAGGTTTGCGCACATGTCAGGAGGAATTTTGGTCCACTCCTCTTTGCAGATCATCTCTAAATCATTACGATTTTGAGGCTGTCACTTGGCAACTCGGAGCTTCAACTCCCTCCATAAGTTTTCTATGGGATTAAGGTCTGGAGACTGGCTAGGCCACTCCATGACCTTACTGTGCTTCTTTTTGAGCCACTCCTCTGTTGCCTTGGCTGTATGTTTTGGGTCATTGTCTTGCTGGAAGACCCAGCCACGACCCATCTTCAATTCTCTTACTGAGGGAAGGAGGTTGTTGGCCAAAATTTCACGATACATGACCCCATCCATCTTCCCTTCAGTACGGTGCAGTCATCATGTCCCCTTTGCAGAAAAGCACCCCCAAAGTTTAATGGTTCCCCCACCATGCCTCATGGTTAGGACAATGTTCTTAAGGTTGTACTCATCCTTCTTCTTCCTCCAAACACAGCGAGTTGAGTTAATGCTAAAGAGCTCAATTTTTGCTTATCTGACCACAGCACCTTCTCCCAATAACTCACAGAATCATCCAGGTGTTCATTGGCAAATTTCAGACGGGCCTGCACATGTGCCTTCTTGAGCAGGGGGACCTTGCGGGCACTGCAAGATTTTAAACCTTTAAGACGTAATGTGTTATCAATGGTTTTCTTGGTGACTGTGGTCTCAGCTGCCTTGAGATCATTAACAAGTTCCCCCCATGTAGTTTTAGGCAAATCTCTCACCTTCCTTATGATCAAGGATACCCCACAAAGTGAGATTTTTCATGGTGCCCCAGATCAATGTCGATTGACAGCCATTTTGTATTTCTTCCATTTTCTTACTATTGCACCAACAGTTGTCTCCTTCTCACCCAGCGTCTTACTTATGGTTTTGTGGCCCATTCCAGCTTTGTGCAGGTCTATGATCTTGTCCCTGACATCCTTAGAATGCTCTTTGGTCTTGCACATGTTGTAGAGGTTAGAGTCTGACTGATTGAGTCTGTGGACAGGAGTCTTTTATACAGGTGACTATGTAAGACAGCTGTCTTTAATGCAGGTAACGAGTTGATTAGGAGCGTCTAACTGGTCTATAGGAGCCAGAACTCATAATGGTCTGTAGGGGATCAAATACTTATTTCTCACTGCAAAATGCAAAAAAACTATCTAATTTATACAATGTGATTTTCTTGATTTTGTTTTTGGATATTCTATTTCTCAATGTTAAAATTAACCTACCCTTAAAATTATAGACTGTTCATGTCTTTGTCAGTGGGCAAACTTACAAAAACAGCAAGGGATCAAATACTTATTTTCCCCACTGTATTAGCCAGGTTGAAACACGTCAGCACTTGGTAGGGACATATCGTGTTAATTTAATGATCAGCTTGGAAGTACTATCCTTGTAAAAGTGAGAGCTAAACTATGATGTGAACAGAGAAAGTGTCGGTATAATCAAGGCCTAACAGGAACACTGACTTTCCTCCCTGCTTTGCGCCTGGAACGGTCCAATACTTGGTGAGTTTATTCCACTTTTTTTTTACTTTGAGCAATTCTTGTATGGATTCGATTTATTATCACAACGGCTCATTAAATTCCACCATTCCGGGCTGTTTTTGGAGTTGTTACTTTGTATGATAATGACGCGCCCCCTGGGCCGTGGGATACCCGGAGCCAGGCCTGTAGATGCTGGGGGTTGTAGTCACCATGGCGGTGACTCGGTCCGTGACCCAAATGGTCAATCTAAGGGTAGTTTATGTATAGGTTTATATGATGTTCGACTACGCCACCTGTGGAATGCGGTCAATAGGAACCGCCGCTGCGGAACAGTGCTCTGAAGCTGGTGGTATAGCAGCTAAGGTAGTGTAACTCCCCACAGGAAGAGTGTAGCTCCAGGGCAGCGAGTGTAGATGATGGTGGTTATGGTGCAGGTAGTCAGTAATGACACAGAGTCAGATAGTGCAGTCCCAGGGTCTTTACTCTTGGCAATTATACAGGCCCCAACGGGAGTACTTGCTAGTAATAAGGGTCCGGTCGGTCTGGGAGCAAGCATAGAGTCCCCCTGGCCAGGTGGAGTTGTAGGCCTGTCGTTCTTACTATGCTCTTTGGCTATCCTGCTTATAGCTGTGTTGTAGCCCACGTCCCTGAGTGTAACGTGCTGTGCTCACCCGTATGGCTGGCAACTTGGGCCTTGTGGATTCTTCGCTCCTCTGTGGCGGTACTGGTCCCTTTGTGCTACTGAGCCTCCGGGCTTCTGATGGGGCCAGGAGACCTGCAATCTCCTGCCCTGAGGTATCTGCTGCTGGGTTTGAAGGGTCCCACAGCCTCGGACTCCGGTGTCCGGTACTCTGTGTATACTGGCCAGGACGAACTATCTCCAGCTCCAGTCCCTGTCTCCTTGCTCCTTCGTGTCCACAACTCGACTCCTCACACAGACCGAACTAACCCCCGCCTCCAGATCCTGTTATGTAGGGCAGGATCCTCCCCTTTCTGGTCTGGAGCAGGAGGTGTTGCATGTATTAGGTTCCTGACCAGGAAACACCCACTTGCCTCTAGACATGGTATTACCTCTTTTAAGGGAGGCAATACCACTGTGGCAACCAGACCCTCTGGGGTGCCACAATAATTTTACATATTATAGAGGTCTACTGAGACATACTAGTATTTTGATAATAAATGATTTGCTCTAATGCTTTCACATTTGTTGTACAAGAACGCTGCAATCGAATAAAAAAAAGTGCATGAAAAGCCATGGAGAGGCATATGTGTATGTATCACTTGGTTTCCTATGATGCACACACATGTACTTGCTTTCCGAAATGCAATTGGATTGCAAAAAAAAAAAAAATCAGATTTTTTTTTTAGAGACAAAAATGCTTTGTCTTTTGCTACTTTTATACTGATCCAGATCAGTAGTTCTCATGCCTGGTACAATTGTCTGATGACTCATACTTTATATCAGCGGCTCTGTAGGTTAGTGTCGCCTGTTCTGTGACAGGTTATATAGTGGAAGATCAGAGACTACTTAACCACCACAACCACAATCCTGCCCCCCAGCATGTGACATCATGACGCCACATCCCTCCAACCCCCACCTTTCCCCGGAAACCTGCTTGTTACTTGGAGTCTCCTGCTTGTCTGCTACTTGGAGACTGCGCAGCAGAAGGCGAAGAAACACGTGGAGCCGAGAGCACTGGGAGGGAAACTGAGGGAACAAGCTCAGGATGACAGGTGAGGAGGTGGAGATGGGAGCATCATAGCTTTTCTGCTTATGTCTCCAAAATACTATGATATAAGGTTAGAAAAAAATCTTATCCTGAAATTAAAATGAATATTTGAAAAAACAAAAATGTATAATGATTTGAGTGCAATGTTTAGATTTGTGAGTAAACAAAATAAATAAATAAAAGGAAATTAAAATTTACTAGCCGTGTGTAAAGCACTATTAAAATCAGACTATGCCAATAAGCGTTTTTTATTTATTCTATAGTTTCTTTCTAATGCTTAAAAGTTTAAAAAAGAAACCCTGAATAACCAATTATGTGGTTTGATATTTTTACAGGCTTAATTTTTTCTGTTGTATTGATGTTCTTGAAGAGTGACTGCACTTTCACTAAACAATTGACAGGTGAAACATTATGGTTGGTGGCGGTCCGACCCCCCCCACGCAATCACTAAGGCCGAAATTCTCAGCAGGGCCCAACTTGCCTGAGTTAGCTGAAAACTGTCTTTAGTCATGGAGGAGAAAGGCACTGCTGAGAGCTTCTACCCCTTCGTTTTTGTGATTAGTGTTGGTCCCAGCACCTAGTCCTCCACCAATGAAGACTTCTGACGTGCCTCTAAGACATCTCAGCATTTCTCTGACAGTGCAGTTACTCTTCAAGTATTTTCCTGATCAAATTATAAAATACATTGATAATGGTTTTAGGTTAATAGATATACGGCAGAATATATAGAACATCCAGACATATTTATGACGTGTACAGTACCATGTGTCACAGGGGCTATAACGAATGCTTCTCAATTTTCATGTTCAGTGTATTGTACTAACAATACAATGGTTATACTAAACATAATTCTTTCTAAACTTCTATATTAAAAATATTTATTTCTAAAAAGTCTAATTACAGAATAAGAACTTATTCAATTAACCTCTTTGTCTAGACAAGCTACACATGCTTTAGCCCCTTATACACTAGAGATTTCAGTCATCGATTTTCTGAATGACCAAATTGCCATAAGTTAGACACATTTCTGACTAATCTGGGGTACTCCTGTGTTGTTTGGCTTGAGTGACTTTGAAAATTTACTTGAAAACAACCAGAAAGAAAATTCAGCTGTGATTTCCACATTTATTACTTCTGTTGTACATGGAAAGAGTCAGAACTTCTATAATACTATCAGTATTTGGTCAGTATCCGGTCAGTATTTTTTCTCAGGAGTAAGAGCCAAAACCAGGTGAGGAACAATCAGAGAAAAGGTATAATAGAAACAAGTCACCAATTCTGAATTTATCACCCACTCCTGAGAAAAAATACTGACCAAATACTGATACGATCTCATCATAGCCAGACATGGTCAGATAAGACAAACATCATAAACGTGGAATAACAGGGACATTGGTCTGAAAGATGACATTTCAATATGAAAACCAAGGCATATATAGTCATCTCGGATCAAACACGTGTGAATTTAAGGCAAGTAGCTTATGTTGGAGTGCACAATGTGGGAACTGGAATTTTGCTCAAATTGCATAATAACAAAATAAACGAAAGGTTACATCTGTGCTAGTTTTGTCACTTGCAAAAAAACCCCCAAACCTCTGCTATATGTGCCTGGCATGACTTAGCGTGGGCTTCATGGCAAGATTTTGTAGTAAAAAAATAACGTGACACACACCTACACCCCTAAACTGTAAATGTCAGTCATGGAAAGGCTATCTGAGGGTAAATGTTCAGATGTACAGTATGTTTCCTGCAGATTTAACTGTGTATTTGCTCTTGATTTCATCCTTTGCAATTGTAACGGGTGAGATACTTGGTAGATACAAAAGATAATAAGTAATATATGGATTTTCTGTGTGTCACTCCACTACAAATCTGCCATTTTTGGACATTAGCTAAAAATTATATTATCATTGCACTTGTACCAAATTTTTTGCACAAATTGCTACATTCAATTGTAAATGCCTGAGCAAAATGTATCAATGTGTTGGGCCATTACTTAAAATTTTTTTAATACCTACAGTACATCAAAAATTTTAAATGACAAGAAGCAATGCGTGATTAAGCTTTAGATGTGAAGTACGACATAGTTAAGATTTTGTCTGCATAAAAGGAGTATATTCCAGAAGGGTCATTGCTGTTTTAAAAAAAGGTGAGGCACAAGTACATTAATGTTGCAACCATATTTACCTAGCATAAAAATTTGCAATCTGTGCAAAATACCTTTGCAATGACTTGCGACATTTGACACATTGGTTTCAGGCTCATATATAACTTTGACAAGTGGACTGCCACGGTTAAATTTGCATCAAATTTGTGCTGGTGTAATTCGCACCAAATTTATCATTGTGGTAAGACATTTGACAAATATGGAATGTCGGAGTTGAAGTGAACACATTAAGATTTGGCACAAATTGCGCTGTTTATATTTTATCAAATTGAAAATGGCAGCATGGATTTTAAAATGTTTTTGATACTTTAACTGAAAGGTACTCCTATATCCAGCTATGGAGGCACATGAACATGTGCACTGTACTAGACAGACAGACAAGTATTTAAAGTACAGATGAGTGGATATTTGAAATTCAAATTCCCCAGCTTCGCCGGATTTTCTCCAGAAATTTGATTTGTAGCGTATAAATTCTTGCAAATTTCAATATTGACTCTGGAGATGAAAAATGACTCTGCCATACAAACTGTGTTCCACTAGGAATAGCTGATCTGTATTGCCCCATATACTAACCACCATTACACAAGGTATGATAATCCGTAAGATGTTACAGCTACAGGGCATTATAGGGAGATCCGTGTGGCAATGCAAAATTACGTTTGCTCGCTCTCTGATGCTTCAACACTGTGGGAAATGGTTCCGGACAAGTTTTTTTTGCGAACCGCAAATCAAATCTCAAAGTGTTCGAATTCGCATAAAACCCCGAATTTCAGGAAATTTGACTTGAACTCAATTCTCCGCAGATCGATCCACTCATCTCTATTCACAGATTGTCCAGTTTTTTTTTAGCTACTATAAAAAAATTGTGCTAATAACCGCTCACACATTTGTTGGCATTATACAAGCACCCCTAATTTGGTGTTTTAGTGCTTAGTTCACTCACTGTGTAATGTAGATTCAGTGGAAGTAGCCTACAAATTTGTAATGAAATCTGCATGTGCTTTATGTTTTCTATTTTTTTTTTTCAAATTTTGATTAGGATTTGAGTGTGTGACAATGAGTGACATCAGTAGCTTTAGGCTAGGGCTACATGGCAACTCTGCAACTTAGGTTGTGGCAAAAATATTTCTGCAATTTTACTTTTGTGCAACTGTTTTATATCTGTGATTTGTATGTAAAAAATATCCATATCACAAACATTGAAACTTATGCGAGAAAGACCTGCAGACAAAAAAATCCAATATGGTTTGATATACGTGATTGCTGGTTACAATGTGATCCCATGAAATAAAAATTCTGCAGTCATTCTAAATTACTGCAAGCTGCCGAATCGTGACAGTGTATTATGAGCACACTGTCACGATTCCCATGTATTCCCTGTGCAGGTGAGCAATTGTGTGACCACATATGTATAATTTGCATACTTGCTGTCAAATGCCAACTAGTCTTATCCCGCTGCTTTAAATTCTCTTCTGTTGAGAGAAGCCGGGTGAGTCTAGTTGGCACATGACCACAAGTATGCAAATTGCATACTTGGGTGACCTGACCACTCATCCACATGGAAAATACAGGGGAATTATGATAGTGTGCACATCGCACTCTGTTTTGATTTGGCAGTTTGCAGTCACATAGAGAGACAGCAGACTTTTAGTTTCTGCCAGGACAACCCTTTAACAATCAGTGGATGCTTTGTCACAATGCAAACACCCTGGTCTTCATGCTGCCCGATACATGTCACAAAGTAGCCCTAGCAACAGATAGGGGGGGCATATATCAGGAAAAAAATTTAAACTTGACTAGAATATTTTACTCATTGTTTACACTGTTTGCAATTGGGATCTGTGAAATTTGGCAAAGAAATATGCAATGTATGAACCCCCGCAAGGAGAATCTTTATTGCCTAATCTCCTTAGCAGTGGGTGAGCTCCTTTGGGTGAGGAGCCACTTTGAGTCTGTCTAAAGTAGACTGTGTAGCATTTTATATGTGAAGTAGTTGATGTAATTACTATTCTCTTGAATAAAGGAAATTCTTATAGCGCTGTTAATTCTGGATTGGAACAAACGCGCAAAACATGTGTGTTTCAAATTTCTTGACATAATTGTGCAATTTTTCTGGAATTAGATAATTTTGGCAGAGGCCCCACCATACAGTATTTGGACCACCATGAGTCTTTTCCACGCTTTAGTTCGTATAGCATATTGATGAATCTAAAAAAGAAAAAAAAAGCATGTAACCAGTTTGATAAAAAAAAAACTAGTGATAAATTATCATTACTATTATTTATTTTAAATAAACTTATTGCCTCTTTGTGTTGTCTTCCTATAGCAAATTTTTTCTTAATCCTATGTGAAATGGCATGGAAAAGGTTGACATTATAAGAAACTCATTTTATTTTATACATCAGTACTTAAAGCAGGCTGACAAGCTAAATTAGCTTTTAGGCTCCAAATAGCTTAAAGTAAGTTTGCTTTAAGGCAACCGTATTTCAGGCAAAGTATACAGACCGCAATGTATGGACCAGCCACAGGTCTCCTGACCCAAACTAACTCCCTCATAGGCATTTATCAGGCTGTTAGTTCTGTTCAGGAAACCTGTGGCAGGTCCTTATAGACTCATCTAAAATATGCACGTCTGAAAGCTGTCTTACAAAGGTAATTTGCTCTCCTTCTAAGGGTATGTTCGCATTTTCAATCTGATTGCTGTCCATGTGGAAAATAGACCGCACATGGTCAGCACATAGACCAATATTAATGGGTTCATTTACATGAACACTTTGCCATACAGCCCAATGGTCTGAAAAAAACTTGCAGAATATTCTAGTCTCAGCAGTTTTTTAGATGAGACTCACTTATACAACCCCCGGCAAAAATTATGGAATCACCGGGCTCGGAGGATGTTCATTCAGTTGTTTAAAGTTGTTGAAAAAAAGCAGATCACAGACATGGCACAAAACTAAAGTCATTACAAATGGCAACTTTAGGGCTTTAAGAAACACTAAAAGAAATCAAGATAAAAAATGTGGTACTCGGTAAGGGTAAATTTTTTCAGACCAAGCAGAGGGAAAAAAATATGGAATCACTCAATTCTGAGGAAAAAATTATGGAATCATGAAAAACAAACACACAAAAGAACACTCCAATACATCTCTAGTATTTTCTTGCACCACCTCTGGCTTTAATAACAGCTTGCAGTCTCTGAGGCATGAACTTAATGAGTGACAAACAGTACTCTTCATCAATCTGGCTCCAACTTTCTCTGTTTGCTGTTGCCTGATCAGCTTTGCAGGTTGGAGCCTTGTCATGGACCATTTTCTTCAACTTCCACCAAAGATTGGATTGAGAGCCGGACTATTTGCTAGCCATGACATTGACCTTATGTGTCTTCTTTCAAGGAATGTTTTCACAGTTTTTGCTCTATGGCAGGATGCATTATCATCATGAAAAATGATGTCATCATCCTCAAACATCCTTTCTATTGATGGGATTAGAAAACTGTCCAAAATATCAATGTAAACTTGGGCATTTATTGAAGATGTAATGACAGCCATCTCCCCAGTACCTGTACCTGACATGCAGCCCCATATCATCAATGACTGTGGAAATTTGCATGTTCTCTTCATGTAGTCATCTTTATAAATCTCATTGGAATGGCACCAAACAAAAGTTCCAGCATCATCACCTTGCCCAATGCAGATTCGCGATTCATCACTGAATATGACTTTCATCCAGTCATCAACAGTCCATGGTTTCTTTTCCTTAGCCCATTGTAACCTTGTTTTTTTTTCTGTTTAGGTGTTAATGATGGCTTTTGTTTAGCTTTTCTGTATGTAAATCCCATTTCCTTTAGGCGGTTTCTTACAGTTCGGTCACAGATATTGACTCCAGTTTCCTCCCATTCGTTCCTCATTTGTTTTGTTGTGCATTTCCTGTTTTGGAGACATATTGCTTTAAGTTTCTGGTCTTGACGCTTTCATGTCTTCCTTGGTCTACCAGTATGTTTGCCTTTAACAACCTTCCCATGTTGTTTGTATTTGGTCCAAATTTTAGACACAGCTGACTGTGAACAACCAACATCTTTTGCAACATTACGTGGTGATTTACATTCTTTTAAGAGTTTGATAATCCTCTCCTTTGTTTCAATTGACATCTCTCATGTTGGAGCCATGATTCATGTCAGTCCACTTGGTGCAACAGCTCTCCAAGGTGTGATCACTCCTTTTTAGATGCAGACTAACGAGCAGATCTAATTTAATGCAGGTGTTAGTTTTGTAAATTAAAATTTACAGGGTGATTCCATAATTTTTTCCTCAGAATTGACTGATTCCATAATTTTTTCCCACTGCTTGGTCTGAAAAAATTTACCCTTACCGAGTACCACATTTTTTATCTTGATTTCTTTTAGTGTTTCTTAAAGCCCTAAAGTTGCCATTTGAAATGACTTTAGTTTTTGCCATGTCTGTGATCTGCTTTTTTTTCAACAACATTAAACAACTGAATGAACATCCTCCGAGCCCGGTGATTCCATAATTTTTGCCGGGGGTTGTATATTTGGGTGTGCATACATAACGGATACCATTCAGCACCATTCGTTTTTAATAGATCCATTGCAATTCTTTTATTTTATTTGGCCTTGTATAATTTTTTAATTATTGATGTATAAAAACAGATGCCATAGAGATGTCAAAAACAGACATACGGATGGCATATGGGTGACAATACAGATGAAAAACTGTCCATTTCTTCTAGATGAAAACTGGAAGATTTTCTATATACTCATGTGAACTTAACCTAAGGCCAGATTCAGACTTCCATATATCACAGTCTGAGGATGAATTGTGATTTCCGGACTGCCTTCTGGATCTTCTGACTTGAACTCAAATTTCATAGACATGTATGAGGCTGGTGAGTTTAGGTCAGGAGACTCGTGGTCAGTCCTGAAGTCACGGTCTGTAGTCTGAATTGAGCTTTAAATTCCTACCAAACATCGCCTCTTTGCGCTCATCTGGTCCCTCAGTTAATCTCTGGTCGAAGCAGTGACATCCTGTACCGACCATTGTCAAAGCTTCTGAAGGATCAAATGACAGACGACAAGATGTTATTGCTGAGCTGAAATTATTGGCAATAGGGGAACATGGACACATTACAGTGGCATAACGAGCCTTTATATAGATAAGTATTGTACTCTATTATCTTATAGCTATTTGTTGACTCATCTCACCTTTTGTTGGATAGCTTCTGCCACACACAGACCAATTATAGTACTAGGAGGAAATGATGTTTAATTGAAATAGATGAAAAGTATAAAATTTGAAAACTGCAGCACCTCCTGAAATTTTCATAGAAAACTGACCAAAAACCATGTGGACAAAATTGGAAAGTGTTAGAGGAGATGAGTCAGAAGGGTAAACTGATTACTGTAAACTGATTACAGTACTGATTACTGTATTTATGCACTTTGTAGCGTAATTAATCGCAGACAATCTATATAATTGTCTTATCCCGTCTGTCTGTCTTTCTGTCTGTCTGTCTGTCCTGGAAATCCCGGGTCGCTGATTGGTCCGGCCGCGGCCAATCAGCGACGCGGCATTTCAGAAAAACATGGCGGCCGTTAGCGGCTCATGTGCGGCACGGAGGTCAGCGGCGATGCAGCCGGCTGCTCGCAGCATAAGTCCCCCGACCGCAGGCGCCGCTGACCTACATGCGGCTATCGTCGGGAGATCAGCGGCTACGGCCGCTTATCTCCCGAGGACAAGTGTGACGCCCCTCCCCTCCTTTCCCCTCCTCTCCCCTCCTCTCCTCTCCCCTCCATCAGGACCCCGGCACCCGGCGTCATACTTACCCCTCCCCTCCCCTCCTCTCCCCTCCCCTCCTCTCCTCCTCTCACCTCTCCCCCCCCTCCCACTCGATCAGGACTCCGGCACCCGGCGTCATACTTACCCCTCCCCGTGCCTCCGCAGCAGCTCCTGTGTCTTCCGCTGATTCTCTGTGACGTCTCAGGTCAGAGGGCGCGGTGACGTCTTTACACCGCGCTCTCTCCTGACCGGTCACAGCGCACAGCGTGAAGATGCCGGCTGCGCTCGAGTCCAGAGAAGCAGTGAGGTGAGTATTGGATTTTTTTTTTTTGTATGGGGCCATAGGGGACCTGCATGGGGCACTATGGCGGGATGGGACATCCTGCATGGGGTATTATATAGGGGGGATGTGACAGCCTGCATGGGGCATTATATGGGGGGAGAGGAGACATCCTGCATGGGCCATTATATGGGGGGAGAGGTGACATCCTACATGGGGCATTATATGGGGGGAGAGGTGACATCCTGCATGGGGTATTATATGGGGGAGAGGTGACATCCTGCATGGGGTATTATATAGGGGGGATGTGACAGCCTGCATGGGGCATTATATGGGGGGAGAGGTGACATCCTGCATGGGCCATTATATGGGGGGAGAGGTGACATCCTACATGGGGCATTATATGGGGGAGAGGTGACATCCTGCATGGGGTATTATATAGGGGGGATGTGACAGCCTGCATGGGGCATTATATGGGGGGAGAGGTGACATCCTGCATGGGCCATTATATGGGGGGAGAGGTGACATCCTACATGGGGCATTATATGGGGGAACAAGTGACATCCTGCATGGGGTATTATATAGGGGGGATGTGACTTCCTGCATGGGGCATTATAAAGGAGGGTCGGGAGACATATGCTAGAATACCCGATACGTTAGAATTGGGCCCCCATCTAGTCTTTTTTATATTTTAAGAGACCCCGTCGGCAGGATTTTGTAATGTAAAGGCATGCCTGTAATAACGTTGTAATACTGATTACATTGATAACTTTGGTGAAGAAATCTGCTTTGTTGTTCTTCAGTAATCAGCATTTGAAGTTTTCTACTAATTTGGTCTTCTCTTTGTCTATGATTCCCAGCCCCTCCGCCTGCGTTCGGTCTTTGAATGACAGGTCACTGCTTAGATTTCAACAGAGGAGGCAGGTTATTCACAGTCCAGAGGCAGGCAGAAGAATCACTCACAGGGAGGAGAAGAGCTAGTGCCCAGTTCAGCCCTTGTGCACCAAAATCTAATTGGCAGAAAACTTCAAATGGTGTTTAAAGAAGAGCAAAGCAGATTTTTTCACCAAAGGTATCAATGTAATCTATATTACAGCCTCCATCAGAGCCATGTCTTCACTTTACATTACAAAATCGTACTGAGAGGTTCTCTTTAATTCCCTGGTCTAGCTCCTGACATCGGCAGCAAATAACTGATTTTGGAACGTTTCCATAACATGGCAACTGTGTGGCCACCAGAAAAAACTCACAACAAAGCATTGATCTTTCATAACTATTGCTAATTTGTTTCATTGATCATTGAAAGTCAGGGCAGTTTTATATCCCTTCTGATTGGATATTGATTCATTATCTTAGCAATCTGTGCATTGTCTTTGGTTAGATAAAATGAAGCATTGTTAAGTCCCATATACACTTTAGATAGCTGTCGGCCAAATTATGGATCGGCTGATCAGCTGGCAGTTATCTCGCTTAATTCCTCCATAAACAAGAATTCATGCTCTGCCGAGCACTCTTTTTGTTCTCTCTTGTGAGAGCGTTGCTACCCGACATATCTGGTGGCGGCTTACCTTTTAGAGAATAAAAGGATCGGCAGTCCAAATTCAAACATCCTGGATCCTTAAAGGGGATGTCCACTACAAGGACAACCCCTTATTGAACTAAATGTTTGGCCCCGATAAAATTAATAAACCTATATTCACCTCCGGTGCCTTTCCAGTGGTGTCGGCATTCGCAGTCCCGGAGCTCTGGAGCGGTGGAATGACGCGTGGTGCCCGGCGCCCAATCAGCGCCGGTGTCACTGTCCCTGCCTACTTATGGATTGAACATGAAGTGGAAGGTCTGGCTGCAGCTGAACTCTGACTTCCTCTTCACGTTCAATTCGTACGAAGGCGGAGACAGCGACCTCATTGCTAATGCCACCGCATCAGAGCTCCGAGACTGCGAGTGCCGACACCGCGGGAATGGCGCCAGCACCGGAGGTATGTTTTTTGTTTTATTGGGGCCAAACATTTGGTTCAAAAAGGAGTTGTCCTAGTAGTTGACAACCCTTTTAACTTTCCCTACAATCACCTGTCAAAAGGCTCACATATACATTGGACTGTCAATCAAACCAGTCCATATCTGCGGGTTCAGCTGATGTTAGTCTAATGGCTATGGGGGCATTA
This sequence comes from Phyllobates terribilis, assembly GCF_046119375.1. NCBI lineage: Eukaryota > Metazoa > Chordata > Amphibia > Anura > Dendrobatidae > Phyllobates > Phyllobates terribilis. Next base: position 169,482,497 of record NW_027362765.1, read on the forward strand.
AAAGGATCTGCAAATTGACATTTCTCCAGTGACGCTACTTACACATAATATATGCTAAACTAATTATTTTTGTGTATAAGAAACCATTGAAAAGAAGACATTTTAGCTACAAGTCTTATGAAAGTGAAATAGATTTAATAGAAAAAATTATTTGCCTTTATTTGATTTTTACTTTTAACCCTTTAGCGCAAAATGACATACATGCATATCAGCACTTGGGTCACCATATGTGGAGGTGGCTCAGAAGTTGAACTCCATTCACACATGGTAGATGCCATCTGTTTATGTAAATGGCACCTGTCTCTAACAGCAGCAGCCGAAACTCAGCTCCGACTGCTGGTGACTATTTAGATGCTTTTTAATTTTACCATTTTATCCCGCTTTGAATTGTTTTTCCCATTTTGAATTTCCCATTTTTTAGTACATTATATGGTAAAATGAATGGTGTCATTAAAAAAAACAACCTGTCCTGCCAAAAAAAGCAATCATAGGCTATGGTGCAAGAAAAATAAAAAAGTTTTGGCTCTTGGAAAAAGGGAAGAGAAAAATGCAAATGGAAATTGGCTAATTAAAAAAACAGATTTAAACTTGTTTTCCAAAAACAGACATACATACATACATGAAAAAAGGATACAGAACAATATACAGATGAAAAATTATCTGTTTTGTCCGGGCAACTAAGGACATTTTTAATACGTTCATGTGAACTTAGCTTACATTTTTGGCCTACTGGTTAAATGCTTCAATTATAAACCTGCTGCTGTCAAAACTGTCATTTTTAGCATTTTGTCTAAAAATAGAGTTATAATAAGAAGTGCACTCTATGTAAGTTACCTGAGAAGAGTCCAGCTGCATCCGATGCCTGTACAGTGCATAGATGAAGCTACAGTAAGCATAGCGCACTTCACTGCACATGCGCCAGATGTATCTGGACTTTTCTCAGGAAGCTTACATACATACATTATAGCTTCTTCTTAGACAGAATTTTTAACAAAATGTTGGTGTTTTAGTGCCCTACAATCTAGCAATAGGTTCCCTTTAAATAGGCAGAGGGAACACAAATTGTGTATGTAAATGTTATTTGACAGATAAAATGCATTTATAGTCAGAATGTAGAATTGTAGAAAATTTCTGATATTACCTATGACTAATAAGGTAAATTCCGCTGATCCATTAGATGAAGGGCCTGTGAAATTGTATGTGCCCTGTGATCCATGGTATTTACAATGACTGTAGCTCTGTAGAAGTGTCTAGAGAGACAATAATACTTCATCCCCCGTTGTCGCGAATGACCAGTGTTGTCTACTTCTTTTGTTACATTGTTTCCTAGTGCTGCAGCTCTGCATTCTGTATGCTTCTAGGTGGGCTTTAGAGGTGGTTAACCAATATATAACAAAGTCTAATTAGAACGCTATGTACTTCCATTTTCTCATGTGCACATTCATTCTCTTTCCTGTGAAAAAAGCACAAACACATTTAATATACCTATTTACATAGTGTGATCTATTATATAACTTGCTAAGAAAAAGGAAGACTGTTTATTGTATGGAATGTTGTAATAATTAGGAACGCTGACTCCAATATTTCCCATAGCTGTGTTCAGTATTCTGGTAGTGAATCGCTAATTCACAGTGGTCACTAACAAGTAACTGGGTTAAACTGAATCATGCATGCCAATTAGGGTCAGACACTGACCTTGAAGGACCTGTCCCTGTGCAGAATATGTGTCTAGGCTCACTAATTTCATGTCCTGCCCGCTTGTGCAAAGATGTGCATATGTCAATACATTAGACACACTTTTACACATTGCGCATTCATATTAGTGGTCAGTACACCACAGGGTCATCGGAGATCAGCAGTTCTTAGTGGAGTATAGACGGGCCCAGAACTGATAGTATGTATAACACCTGGATTCCATCTCCAGATTCACTGAGTTTCATGCTCCTGGATTCGATCCCTTGAGTTCGTGTTCTGTGGTTGGTTTCTCTTTCTGCCGAGCCACAGGACACAAACTTTTTCTCTGGGTGTTTGGGTTCTGCTTTTCTGGCTGCAGTCTGCTTAGCTTAACACAGGTGTTTTCATTTGTGTGCCTATCACCATTTGGGTGCAGCTTTATATTCTGGTGTTTCCTGCTGGTGATAGATTCATTTGGATGTTCTGACATTCTATTGATGTCTGCAGCCAGTCTGTGAGATTCCAGCTAAGGGTTTTCGCTTTCCTGTTTCATTGCTATATTTTGCACCTATCTTCTGTTGATCATTAGGAAGTAGGTAGTATACAGTATTTGTTAACAGTGCTTGCTTTATTCTTTGGTATTTTGTTATTTACTTTACTCACTCTGGGATCTTTTCTTTGTTCAGCCCACTTCTTTTCTTGTAGCTAATTCACACTCTGCTCTGCCCTTTGGTTCTCTAGGAGGAACGTGAAGTAAGTCGCCGGCCTTTTAGGCAGTTTAGGAGAGAGTTGCCATGTCCTAGTCTGTGGTTAGGTGTAACTCTGCCCCTGCAGGTACCACTAGGGACTATGGAGTCAGGATATCTAGTCTGTACAGGAATCGGCAGAGTCAGTTGCAGTTTTTAGTGTATAACCTATTTTCCCGAGTGAGTTGCTACACAGGCATAGCTATACCAGGAGCTGTTAAGAGCATTCAGGGTAAGCCACTGTCGAGTGGGGGCGCTATTGCGTTATCTTAGGGTGCCAACCTCCGCAGTCATGTAGGGACAGTCGAGGGTCACAATAGGGCTTTTACCAGTCTAAACAGGGATCTGTCAGTTTCAGGTATGTGTCCCCCTGGTTTGTACGCTTCCTGGGTTCATGTGTTTGTGCAGTCATAATACCGGGTAAACAGAGTATATAGATCATATTGAAACCAAATTTTCTCTCTTTCTCTCCTCTTTGCTTACTCCCACCCGTCCTGTCCAGTACTGAAATCCCCATGAATTTATTCACCGCAAATTGAAATTTTGGTGAATATTTGCAAAGCTGTTAAATTCAAATGTCAACAGATCTACTTGTGGAGACATGAGGGTCAATGGGTGCTCTTGTCCGCTGGTCCGGCAGTCTTCAGAAAGACAGCATGTGCTGGGACTCATCCCACTGAATGCCAAACTCGTTTACCGTGGGCAGAACACTACTCAGGCAACACAGGGTAAAGGTACCACACTCCGGTAAGAATTAATTGGGTCACAAACAGTTATAATCATATATTACATTACCAACAAGGACACAAAATGGTGCAAATGACAGAGTCTCACCCTTCCTCTAGCTTGTCGGGGATTAGAACCTCTGCAACTTCAGGGCATCCAGGGCCAACTACCCCAACCACCCCGCTTTTGTTGGGCACCCACAGAGAGAATGTAGCGGCAAGCTTAGGAAGCTGACCGAGCACAGCGAGATATGTGGCCAGGTGAACTGATTGCCCAACACTGTGCCCATGAAGTCGTTTGGTTAACCCAGGTCGGGACAGTGGATCAGATCTGTATTCCACCAACTGGAACCATGGTCCCTAGTCTGATGTCCTGTAGAATCACACCAATGACAGGAGCAGGGTCATTTTATAACCTTCAGCTCCCATTTCAGGGCATTATCCCAAAGGATTGGGGGGAGGAAGTCAGCTGTTCCCTCATTATTTTATTGTTCAATTAGTCTGCATCATTGTCCTCCACGTGGTGCAGACTAGTACACCGCAGGGGGCTGATGCAATCCGTAATCAGCATGCATTCCACAAATTAACATGCAAAAAAGGTTATACAGTCTCACATAAAGCAATGGCTCATGTTCCTTGACTTACTGAACAAAGGAATAGTATGTCTGGCATAATTAAGAATAATTCACCCCTACCCAAGTGGCCAGATTGACATTGTGTTGTCACACCACTCATCTCTAATGCATATACATAGGAGAAAGGAGAACCACCGAATGTCCAGTCCAATATACAAGAGACATAAACCAATATATATAAAAGACCTTTATTAGACAATGGTCAAAGTGGTGCTACAAACACATGAGAACCCACCATATAAAAAATGTAATTGCAACCTAAAAGACGAATATGACACAATAGATGTAACGGTTGCAATGGACAAGATATATTACATTACAATTCCACAAAAAATACAAAAAGAGAAAGATGGAATAAGCAGGTATGTCAGCACCAAAGAAAATAGTATATATACTTCAACACAATAGTTTGTGGAACTATATTGAGGGTGAAGTATATACTGCCACACAAAGATCTATAGGACTATATAAGAAAAGAGATTGCTGCTACAGAGATAGATAAGTACCAGGTGCCAACTTGTTTGTGTAAGGTATATAGTGAAACAATGAATGCACATGCACATGGTACTAAGCAGAGAACTGACATACCTGGTTGTGGGATATAAAGGAGGGATCACGGGAATACCCCGACGCGCGTTTTGGACCAAAAGTGTCCTTCGCCAGGGGGTGTTGGTCTTTGGGGACCACCGAGTATAAAAAGAATGTGTGTCCAATCAAATGTGGCGCGCAAAAGAAATCGCCGTGTACGCGGCGTGTCTATCCCGGAACCGGAAGTGACCCAGCAGCATTGATTGACAGGGGCGGGCACACCCAACATGCAATGCGCGGTAAGGTCCTGTATTGTGGACTGCCTAGTACAATTGCGCATGCGCCGTCAGGAGGCACCAGGACCTGCGGGCAACCGCATCATGTGACCGGCTGCATCGGGTCATGTGACCCGAGCCTCCGGACACATAGAGATGCGGGGCCGGCAGGAACAGGGAGCGCAGACAACGCAAGCGCACTAGACAGACCAGAGTTAGTGACCAGATATATTATTGACTCGAATCTAAGGAAAGAATATATAGAAAATAGTGAATATGAATATAATATATATGGTATCCAGCTGGAAATTATATATTTTGATTAACATCATAAAGTGCAATGTGTGAGACATGACCTAATATATAAATGCATAGGTATATCAGAGTATTGGGTGATTATAGGGTGATAATAGAAAATGGAAAAAAGAAAAAGATAAATGAATGGAAAAAAGAAAAAACTAATAAAAAATAAATAAAAAATAAAAAAGATGAAAAAAATAAATGTATGGGAAAATAAATAATACGAAATAGTAAAACAATATATATATATATATATATATATATATATATATATATATACAGTGCCTACAAGTAGTATTCAACCCCCTGCAGATTTAGCTGGTTTGATGAGATGCAAATAAGTTAGAGCCTTCAAACTGCAAACGAGAGTAGGTTTTATGAACAGAAGCATAAATCTTACAAACCAAAAAGTTATGTTGCTCAGTTGAATTTTATTAAATTTTAAACATAAAAGTGTGGGTCAATTATTATTCAACCCCTATGTTTAATATTTTGTGGAATAACCCTTGTTTGCAATTACAGCTAATAATCGTCTTTTATAAGACCTGATCAGGCCGGCACAGGTCTGTGGAGTTATCTTGGCCCACTCCTCTATGCAGATCTTCTCCAAGTTATCAAGGTTCTTTGGGTGTCTCATGTGGACTTTATTCTTGAGCTCCTTCCACAAGTTTTCAATTGGGTTAAGGTCAGGAGACTGACTAGGCCACTCCAACACCTTGACTTTTTCCCTCTTGAACCAGGCCTTGGTTTTCTTGGCTGTGTGCTTTGGGTCGTTGTCTTGTTGGAAGATGAAATTACGACCCATCTTAAGATCCTTGATGGAGGAGCGGAGGTTCTTGGCCAAAATCTCCAGGTAGGCCGTGCGATCCATCTTCCCATGGATGCCGACCAGATGGCCAGGCCCCTTGGCTGAGAAACAGCCCCACAGCATGATGCTGCCACCACCATGCTTGACTGTAGGGATGGTATTCTTGGGGTCGTATGCAGTGCCATCCAGTCTCCAAACGTCACGTGTGTGGTTGGCACCAAAGATCTCGATCTTGGTCTCATCAGACCATAGAATCTTTAACCAGTCTGTCTCAGAGTCCTCCAAGTGATCATGAGTAAACTGTAGATGAGCCTTGACATGACGCTTTGAAAGTAAAGGTACCTTACGGGCTCGTCTGGAACGGAGACCATTGCGGTGGAGTACGTTACTTATGGTATTGACTGAAACCAATGTCCCCACTGCCATGAGATCTTCCCGGAGCTCCTTCCTTGTTGTCCTTGGGTTAGCCTTGACTCTTCGGACAAGCCTGGCCTCGGCACGGGAGGACACTTTCAAAGGCTCTCCAGGCCGTGGAAGGCTAACAGTAGTTCCATAAGCCTTCCACTTACGGATGATGCTCCCAACAGTGGAGACAGGTAGGCCCAACTCCTTGGAAAGGGTTTTGTACCCCTTGCCAGCCTTGTGACCCTCCACGATCTTGTCTCTGATGGCCTTGGAATGCTCCTTTGTCATTCCCATGTTGACCATGTCTGAGTGCTGTTCACAAGTTTGGGGAGGGTCTTAAATAGTCAGAAAAGGCTGGCAAAAGAGATCTTTAATCCACACATGTGAAGCTCATTATTCTTGGTGCCTGAACTACTTCTTAATACTTTAGGGGGACCAAACAGAATTCTTGTGGTTTGAGGGGTTGAATAATAAATGACACTCTGAATTAACTTTTAAAGTTTAAAAAAAACAAACAAAAAAAACAAAAACAAAATTTGCTGCAGTGCATTTCCCACTTCCAGGCTGATCTACAGTACAAATGTCACAAAGCCAAGTTAATTCCACATGTGTCAACCAGCAAAATCTGCAGGGGGTTGAATACTACTTGTAGGCACTGTATATATATATATATATAAATATATTATATATAAAATAAAGTGTGACTTATAAATACAGAGGTTAATTAATACCAGAATATCACATATCTATGTGTAATAAATCTTAAAAAATTAACATAAATAAGTGATGCAACCAATATATATCTCAGTGCATAAAAGACATATTAGTACTAAAAATAATAAATATAGATGTGAGAGATGTATATATTTAAATGCAAACACTTCCATCACATAATAAAATCATGAATGTGTCAGATGTTGGCAAAATTTAAACGACCAAAAAATATTACATAGGAAGTGTATAAGGGTGAAATTATAAAAATATACATAAAATGTGAATAGAGAATGGTCTAATCAAGTGCGTATATAGTGGCGTATGTGTGGGTAATATATGTGCATGTAATCAAAATAAAATAGAAAAGTGTGTGAGAGAACAAATCAGTGAGAGAAAAAGTGAGTGATAATGTGTATTAGTGTTAATACACTGACATATACAAATGGCAAAATAAAATAAAAATAATAACAATAGAAAGCGCCGTAGAGCCCCAGTCGTCTCTAATAATCCAATAGTCCACAATTGCAGATCCACATCCGGGTTCAGGAGTCAAATGAGGTATTTAATAGCCAGTGAAGAATACGGGAATCGACACCAAGACACACACTAAATAAATAGTAAATAAAAACATTGTTTAGAAACCAATAAAAACGGCATAAAACTGTTAAAATGGTACAAAGACCAAAAGGGGCAGTTACAGGAATGGAACAAAGCTTATATTTTCGTTAAGGCCCAGGGGGTGTACAGTTTTTAGTGTCCAAATCCACCTAGTTTCTAATTTGCCCAGAGATTTACTAATTTTACCGTCTCTAATGTTATGTGGGATATGATCAATTCCAATAGCTCGCAATAAAGAAGCGTTGCAATTGTGATGCTGTTTAAAATGTCGTGGTATTGTTTTCAATAACGATGCATCACTGACATCCTTTGCCGCTTCAATTCCTAATACGTGTTCACGTATACGAACTTTTAACTGGCGAGTTGTCAGTCCCACAGAGATTAGTGGACAGGGACAAGTGACATAATATATCACTGCAGATGTAGTGCAAGTGATGGGATGTTGTATCTGATAGGTCGATAGACCATCAGAACTTTGGAAATCTCGGGCACGTCCAATATTAGGACATGCAACACATTTGCCACATGGTTTGCAGCCTTTCGGAGGTTCAAAATTGGATAGAAACGTGTTACTTTCATTAGTATAATGGCTCTTCACTAGGCAGTCACGTAAATTGCGAGACCTCCTAAAAGTGATATTAGGTTTGGGGTCAAGGTATTTAGCAAGGACCGGATCAGATAAGAGAATTGGCCATGATTTTTCCAAGAAATGACGCAGTAGATTAGTTTGGCCATGATATTGAGTGATAAATCTGACCCGATTATTGAAAGAGGATGTCCTTTTTGAATATAGGGCCGTATGACGTGAGGTATGCTTGGCTCTGTTATATGCTCTTTTGATAGAGCGGCGGCTATATCCTCTTTCCTACATAGTAGTCACATGCACACAAGCATATGTAAAATACACACATTTACTTAAAGGGAGTCTGTCACCCCCAAAATGCATTTGAAATTGGCTATACATCGTTGTAGGGGACATAGCCCCTATAACAACCATGCTAGTACTGTACTGTTTAATGGTAAAGTGCCTAAGGAAATAACTTTTATTTCATATGCAAATGAGAAGGCTTTGGTGCACCATTGGTGTGGCCAAGAGTTTGGTGTAACATCATGCCTTTTCATTTGCATATTGTAGCCCTTTCCCCCCTTTTGGATTGACTGTGCAGCATAAATGCAACTCTTCACACAAATTTAATTTGATGCGACTGGCCAGGATGACATTCATTTTGATATGGTGCTAGGGCTACATGACTTAAGGGCTTTAAACTTGACATTTTGATGTAACAGACTGGCATGAATAGATTCTCTTTAATCCAATATTCATAAAACAATTGTTAATTGTTGGCACAATAACGAGGAAATCTGTATCATCTGTTAGATCAGAAAAGAAAGATGTGAATAAGATAAACATCACTTTAGAGGACCATAATTTCACTCCATGTGCTGGCCTAGTTCGTAATGAACAACACACAGAGGACAGACTCACAATAGACAAGTGTCCAATTCACATGAAAGCAAAAAAGGTAACCTGAACCATTTGGCTTCTTTCCATGGATGGAAATCAATGATGATTTAAATTGTGTCAAATGATACATGTGTGCAGTGCAGACCTGCTTGGAAAGACATACAGTATTCTGCTAGCAGGCAGATGGAATTTTGAAGTCTGATTCTTTTGTTTTCAAGGAATATGAGCTGCTGTCAGAGGTGTCTGGCAGCGGCTTTCTCCTTGTTCCCTGTTAAAAAAAAATGAATGCATGCCAAATCAACCGCTCATGTTTATGAGGGAGTTGGGAGAGATAGCTGTCTGCCAAATGAACATTTTTCCAAAAACTATTTCATTTCTATGGCCAATTTGAAGGGGTTCTGGGTGAAAACAAGCTACCACTTAACTGCAGGATAGGTGATAACTTATTGATTGGTGGGGGTTCAGTTGTTGGGATCCGCACTGATCGGTAGAATGGGGAATCTTTGTTCCAGATGTTTTATCCCTTGGGGAGTGAAAGTACTGGAGCTTCATTTATTCTCTACTGGATAAAGCCAAGTGCATCACTGTCAATCTATTCTAACAGAAATAAAAGTGCCGTGTTCTGCTGATCAGATTGCCACTGATAATAAGTTATCACCTATCCTCAGAATAGGTGGTAAATGGTTTTCAGCAGACAACTCCTTTAAGGCAACATTTATTCCTAATGTTGGATAAAATTGCCCATGAAGATTTTATTCCTCAAATAATGGCATGTATGTACAAGTGCTTTCATGCTGATTAAATCCATACTTTCATTGTAGAATTTTTATTGCTGTTTCTGAGAAATTCAGCATTGAAATCATATACAAATGAGCTTCAAGTGCTTCGGTGTGGGACATTGCACTTGCAGCTCTTCTACACTCTCTCCTTAATCTACACCAACTGCCTGCCTCCTGTGTATGACAGGCGACCTACCTCCCCTAACCTTTCAGTCAGACACAGGAGGCGGCCTGGAAATAGCTGCAAGTGCAATGCCCCACTCCAAATCACTAGCAGCTCAATTGCATATGATTTAAACACTGGATTTCTCAGAAGTGGCTAAACGATTTCTACAATCAAGGTTTGGAGTTAATCAGCATGAAATGTACATACATGCATTAGTTTGAGGTATAAAATCTCCATGACGGGTTCTTTTTAAATCGACTCTTTTCTATGTATCGGGAGATTGTTTCTCCTATACACAAACATTTTATTTAGAAGTCTGCTTCTACTTCTACTACACGATAGTAGATTTCCTGAATAGTGTGTGCAGGCAGTCTAAGTAGCTGAATATTCTTATCTACAATGTAATCAGAAAGAGAGTTGAGTCAGTGTATAAGGAAGGCAGGGTGTAGCTATTGAAGGTGTAGATTTACATAGTTAGTAAAGCCGAATAAAGACTTGCGTCCATCAAGTTCGACCTGTTAGTTCTGTAATTGCTAAAGTTGATCCAGAGGAGGGCAAAAACCCCAAATGATTTAGCCAATCTTCACCTGAGGAAAAATTTCCTCCCGACTCTGAAACCAGCAGTCAGAATAAATCCCTGTATCAACCTACTATTTTATTCTATTTTTAAGTATATGCAGAAATCTGCCTGGTATCTAGAAAAGCATCCAGTCCCCGCTTGAACTGGTTTAGTGAATCCGACATTACCGTCTCCTCACTCAGTGAATTCCATATTCTCACTGCTCTTACCGTAAAGAACCCCTTCCTATGCTGGTGCTGAAACCTTTTCTCTTCCAGTCTTAGTGAGTGCCCTCTTGTTACCGTAATATCCCTCCTTTTGAACAAATCCCGGGCAAGGTCTCTATACTGTCCCCTAACATATTTGTACACATTTATTATGTCCCCCCTCAACCTTCTCTTTTCCAGACTGAATAGTCCTAGTTTTGCCAACCTCTCTGGGTATTGCAGTCCCTCCATTCCCCTTGTAGAGGTAGCAGATGCTGGAGTCTGCAGTAATGTAGTAATAGTAGATGGTGAACCCTGCTGAAGAATTTTCATTGGGGCAGTGAATCTTCAAGTTATACTTCTGGTATACGTTGAGTAAAAATAGACTTACTGTCTCTTTCCCCCTAAAGATTATAAGCCCCTACGGACAGGATCCTCTCCCCCTCTGTACCAGTCTGTCACTATATATGTATGTAAACCCTCTTCACATGTACACTACCATGGAATTAATGATGATTTTAAAATAAATAATATATATATATTTTTTATTCATTAAAAATTAGTATATAATATACAGCATGCGTGGTGAGTAAAGATGAGCGAACCTTTTGAATTTTGAATTCAACCACTTCAATGAATTTTCCCCAAAAATTTGATTTGTGATTAATCTCAATACTGCAAAGCCTCTTTTTTTGCCAGGAAAAGACGTGTATAATACTCTGAGGTCTACTGGTAATGTATTGAATCTTTTAAATTGTATTAAATTTCCTTCCTTGCTTGCAATGCGCCAAGAATAAAAAACTGTGTTAGTAAGATGCTGTCCTGCAGTACTTCACAGATCAATCAGTTCACAGTCACACAGACTCCGCAAGTCCAGCAATTCTCTATCACTTGAATGTTTGTATTCTTATTCACAGACTAAGACTACCATTCTCACTTTCACTCTTATTCAACAAACGGAAGAGGACAAATGCCTATGTAGCACCCTGAGGATTCGGCTGCTACAGGGGTATTGCACCTCAACCCAGAGGTGTGATATTCCACTCCCGGGTAAGGAAGGAGTGTGGAACTGAGCTCAGATAGACTGCATGCACTACATACATCCCATTCCAGAGGAGCAGGCCGACGGTACTCCCACTTAGAAATGTGCAGGTACAACCGAGCCTGTTCCTGGCTGGAGTGGGAGGGGGGTGGTACATCCCATGTAGTGTAGGGGCAGATAGGGGGAGCAGTCTGGGTAGTGATAGGAGCTCATTGGGTGCTGGTCACCTGAGCTCACACATAGAGGGATATATAAGGAGGGCACCAACTTAGATCAGGGTCAGACGCTGAGAACAAGTCAGTTGGAGAGGAGAGAGAAGGAAACAGCAGCCCTGGAGAGAGAGAGAGTGGAGCAGAGAAAGACCCAGAGGGGGAAGACTGAAGGGACCCAAGAACCCAAATTAGAGCACCGGGTGAGGAGTCAGCAAGAGGGTACCGGAACCCAAGCTGGTGGGGGCAAAGACATTCCCCAGCCAGAGACCGGAGACCGTGGGCAGTGTCTGTCACGGTCACCCATCACATTCACCCCGAAGGCACATCACATGAAGGGTCAGGGAACCCAGGGCCAAGGGTGTCCCAAAAGAAGGCCCGAGGGAGCTGGACCTAGGTGAATCACTGGTGGGGACGGCTGAAGAAAGGACAGAGGGAGAGCTCAGGGCCACGCTCTGGACTTGTTTGGGGGTTGGCCGGATCCAGGACCTGGTGGACGCAGCACGGCTCGGGTGGTCACTAGCAGCTGGAGTGACCAGTACAACATCAGCAGTAAGTAAACACCCTTAACTGCACAACCCGAGTCTGTCTTCATTGCCGGCTGCATCGCACCACCACAACCCCCATCCTCTGCGCCTGTCCCCTCTGAGGCTATACCCCTCCCGTTGGGGGTTATCTCACCAAGCTGCGCACCCACCATCAGCCTCAGCGGACCCTGCAGCAGCGGCGGCCACAGTGACCGCATCACAACGGGTGGCGTAGTCGACACAAAAGAACTTTAGTAACATCTGTAAAGCTGCCACAAAACACTGAGCTTGACGCCCTGGGCACGGGACCGGGTCACAGCCGCTCGGAGACTACAACCCCCCATCTGATCCGGTGCCGGGTATTCCCCTCAGAAAGGAATATGTCCCAGGGGGCGCGTCAACTTTGGCGTAGTCGGCAGGATTACGTGCCCGCAACACCCGGGTACTGCGTGCCTGAAGAAAAGTGCAAGTTTACCTCAGAAAGAAGTCTCCCGCCGGTTCCGGAGGGTCCACGCCATCGGACTCCATCACCAGTCGTTTCCCGCCGATTGTCCGCCATTTCCAGCTTGTTCCCGCCATCTGCCGAGTTTCCCGCCACTGGGAAGCGATTCCCGCCAAAACCGCAGATTTCCCGCCTTGGAAGAGCAGCGGACGCCATTATGGGCGTGCCAAAGGAGGGCAAGAGGCCACCTCCCATCGTGGGCCAGGACAGAAAATGGCGCCAAAAGTGGAAACCGCCCCCACCAACAGAGACTGTGATGCTGGAGGTGTCTGTCAGCGTGAAAGAACTACCCCTGGAGCTGACAGTCACCGAGTTGCCCCGGGACCGCCCTCGAAGTGGGAGGAGACGAAAGAGAAGAGAAAAGATGGGTGTCGCTTGGAGGAGTCTGGAGCGAGCGCACCCGGAGGCAAGAGGTCTAACAAGGAGTAGCGGAGAAGCTCACCCGGAGATGGAAAGAAAGCAGAACAGCACCGGCCCGCTGGCCAGGAGTCTGCTAGAGACCGAGGAAGGAGGGCAGAGCAGCACCGGCCCGCTGGCCAGGAGCCTGCCGGAAGCCGAGCAGAGCAGCACCGACCCGATGGTCAGGAGCCTGCTAGAGTCCACAACCCCGCTAGGTCTAGCGGAGATCCTAGCGCAGCTCCCCCGAGACCGGGAGTGTGCACAAACTGCCCTGGAGGGCCTCGCAAGGAGGATGGCCCGGGTACAGCGCGAGATACTGGCGGAGTGGGGCCGGGAGATGACCCAGCAAGCAGAGACCAGTCAACGGAGCACGCTACCCTGGAAGAGGAAGCAGACCGCCTCTGAGGATGGCGCAGGAGGACCCAAGGCCGGAGACGGCGCCGAGAAGGGAGCCGAACGCATGGAGGCAGGTAAAGGGGACGCCTATACCCCAAGCCGTGACACCGCTTACCTGCCCCAGCTCCCCGTCGCAGAGCCCGAAAGTCCCCCTGCTGTGCCCGTAGCCATGTCACCGCTATGGACTAGGCCCCGACCGGAAGCCGCCGCAGCGACCCCTGTGACGTCACGCGCCTCGATCCGGAGCGTGACAAAGCAGGAATTACCTCCAGCCTGGTCGCAAGGCCTAGTACCCCCGGGCGCCGCACCACCAACAGCGCCCCCTACCTCCGCGGAGCCTCCGGCCTGGCCGCAAGGCCAGGTAGCCCAGGGCGCCGCCGCCGTCCTAACGGTGCCCTTCACCTTCCAGGTGCCCCAGGCCTGGCCGCAAGGCCTGGGCAACCCGGGCGCCACCACCACCGCGCCCGCACCCGTAAAACCAAGGGTGCCGCGTCTGGGAGGAGGAGCCAGAGGACCCGGACGGGTCTGAAGAAACATCATATCAAGAAAGAGCAGGAGGGAGCCGTCGTTGAGGACGGGAATAGAGACTGTATATAGTTGCCTGTCGGGGCACAGTGAACCGTTGCTGCTAAAATAGTCCCCGTTGGGACCAGTGAACTGTTTACCCGTTAACCCCTTAATCCCACAGGCTGAGGACTGTGAGCAGCCATTCCCTTTCCTCTACCTGGCCGAGGACTGAGAGCGGCCAACTTCCCTGTATATAGTTGCGCTTCCTAAAGCGCCCCCTACCGGTTTTATAGAAGACCTGTTTTTCTAAGAGACTGTCGCACTTTTCCCGGACACACGTTGCACAGTGTCCGGAGGAGGAACCAGAGACAAGAGAAGTCTACAAGAATGTTTATATAAAAAAGTTTTATATATATATAATGTTTATATGTTTTATATGTTCATATAAAAATTTTGTATGTTTTGGTGTTTTATGTTTTTACAGCCCGAGGGCGTGCTGTGATTTACCAGGGGGGAATGTAGCACCCTGAGGATTCGGCTGCTACAGGGGTATTGCACCTCAACCCAGAGGTGTGATATTCCACTCCCGGGTAAGGAAGGAGTGTGGAACTGAGCTCAGATAGACTGCATGCACTACATACATCCCATTCCAGAGGAGCAGGCCGACGGTACTCCCACTTAGAAATGTGCAGGTACAACCGAGCCTGTTCCTGGCTGGAGTGGGAGGGGGGTGGTACATCCCATGTAGTGTAGGGGCAGATAGGGGGAGCAGTCTGGGTAGTGATAGGAGCTCATTGGGTGCTGGTCACCTGAGCTCACACATAGAGGGATATATAAGGAGGGCACCAACTTAGATCAGGGTCAGACGCTGAGAACAAGTCAGTTGGAGAGGAGAGAGAAGGAAACAGCAGCCCTGGAGAGAGAGAGAGTGGAGCAGAGAAAGACCCAGAGGGGGAAGACTGAAGGGACCCAAGAACCCAAATTAGAGCACCGGGTGAGGAGTCAGCAAGAGGGTACCGGAACCCAAGCTGGTGGGGGCAAAGACATTCCCCAGCCAGAGACCGGAGACCGTGGGCAGTGTCTGTCACGGTCACCCACCACATTCACCCCGAAGGCACATCACATGAAGGGTCAGGGAACCCAGGGCCAAGGGTGTCCCAAAAGAAGGCCCGAGGGAGCTGGACCTAGGTGAATCACTGGTGGGGACGGCTGAAGAAAGGACAGAGGGAGAGCTCAGGGCCACGCTCTGGACTTGTTTGGGGGTTGGCCGGATCCAGGACCTGGTGGACGCAGCACGGCTCGGGTGGTCACTAGCAGCTGGAGTGACCAGTACAACATCAGCAGTAAGTAAACACCCTTAACTGCACAACCCGAGTCTGTCTTCATTGCCGGCTGCATCGCACCACCACAACCCCCATCCTCTGCGCCTGTCCCCTCTGAGGCTATACCCCTCCCGTTGGGGGTTATCTCACCAAGCTGCGCACCCACCATCAGCCTCAGCGGACCCTGCAGCAGCGGCGGCCACAGTGACCGCATCACAACGGGTGGCGTAGTCGACACAAAAGAACTTTAGTAACATCTGTAAAGCTGCCACAAAACACTGAGCTTGACGCCCTGGGCACGGGACCGGGTCACAGCCGCTCGGAGACTACAACCCCCCATCTGATCCGGTGCCGGGTATTCCCCTCAGAAAGGAATATGTCCCAGGGGGCGCGTCACCTACACACCTATACATTTTGGGGGTATCCTCCCCCTTCTACAGGTATGCAGGTGTCTGTCTTCTCCGTGGCAGTGTCTTAGTAGGCAGGACTGAATACAGCCTGAACTTAAAGGGGTTTTCCCACAAATAAAAGTTCATTTTAATCAATTGCTGTGTCTGACCATGCAGGAACATGGTCTGATCATACCACATCTCACTGGATTTAATGCTTGAATTTTGCATTATGACTACGATTGCAGAAAGAGATTTATTGCTGTGTGTCTTCATTTACATATGATACGAAGGAGTATACCATGAAGGATATGAGTGTGCCGAACCATCTAATCAGCCTCATTAGGAATCTTTACATCGACCAAGAATCAACAGTCCGATCGGAATGCGGCAACACGGCATGGTTCAAAGTAGAGCTAGGTGTCAGACAAGGCTGTTGCCATTTCTCTTCAATTTATATGCAGAAGCTATTTTCAGGAAGGCTGGACTTGCCGAAAAAGAAGAAAGAATCAAAATTGCTGGACGAATCATCAACAATCTTAAATACAGTACACAGACGTTATAACATTGATAGTAAAAAATGTAGATGGAATGAAGGACTAATTAGGGAGTGTCAAGATGGAAAGCTCGAACATAGGACAGCTACTCAACACAAAGAAGACATTTCACTGGTGACAAAGGCACAGCTAGTACATAGTTTGGTCTTTGCTGTAGTAACATATGGATGTGAAACCTGGACGATAAAGAAACAAGACAGAAGAAGAATCGACGATTTCTAAATTTAGTGCTGGAGAAGGATGTTATCAATACCATTGATGGCAAGAATAATAAACAAATCAGTTTTGGAACAAATCAAGCCAGACATGTCACTCCAAGCAAGGTTATCAAGATGCGAGTTGCCTACTTTAGACACATCATACGGAGAGGGCAATCACTGGAGAAGGACATCCTGGTTGGATGAATAAAAGGAACAAGGCGAAGAGAAGACCAGCAACCCGATGGCTTGATACTATGAAGAAAACAGCAGACAAGACCCTGGTGGACCTATCTAGGCTTGCACAAGATGGATATTCCTACAGAGCGTTCATCAAGTCTCCATGGCTCGAGACCAAGCCAAAGGCCATTAAATAACAATAACAAAGGAGTGTGAGACTGCTCTGGCACATCATACCAGGCTTGCTACAATAATTGCATTCTATTGAATATATTACAAAGCCCTAAGGATGATGTAACATGTAAAATATTTGAATTCTTTATGGGAAAATTAATAGAGAGGAAATCTTTCCTAAACAGCAAAGTTCTAACAACCACAACCTCACTGACAAAAGAAGACAAGGAATAGTCAATTACAGAATGAACATACAGTGTATTAGTCAGATCCCAAGCAATTATGCACATTACAAAGTTCATGAACTGTGAACAGTATTGGACTGGGGTGTCTGGGGACCACATGAGGAATTAATTCTAGGGGCCCATCCTACCACTATATGCAAATATCTGTCAGCCGTTATCCTCGTTATAGTGGAGCGTCGACTGTAAAACACAGGCGACTCCTGCACATTTACTGTGCACCACTATAACTGGGATGTACAATTATGGTAGTTTGCATTAAAGGGCTTCTTTGGTTAAAACACCCATGGGCTCCACAGGATAGGTGATAACTTATTGATCATTTGGGTCCGATCATTGGAAAACGCATTGATCGGAAGAATGGGGAAGTTTTATCCCTGTCAGGACACTTTTACCCCCATTTTAAAATGCAACGGCAGATGGGACGTCTGACCACAGCTCCATGTATTCTCTTGGGGGCTTCCAGAAAAAAAATCAAGAACAGCGCTCGCAACCACTGAGGGTATGAATGGATCAGTGGTCAAGATACACATGCCGCTCCAGTCTAATCGGGATAAAAGCTCCACATTCTGTTGATCGGTCAGACCCTCACCAGTCAATAACTTATTACTTATCCTGTGGAGAGGTGATTACTTGTTTTCACCGGAGAACCCCTGTAAGTGAATCTTGTTCAAAGTATTTAATCACTAATGGAAATAAAGAATATTCTCCTGATTAATATCAGAGAACAAATGACCACCATACACAACACAATCCACTATAGAAAGGCCAATAATATCACATACAAGGGAAAAATACCGCCACACCGTGACCAGACCACATAGTGACCGAATAATAGTACATACAAGGGAGAAATACCGAAACACCCATGACCAGACCACATATTACTACTACATAGTGACCGAATAATTCCACATGCAAGGGAAAGATACTGCCACACCATGTCCAAACCACATAGTGCCCGAATAATATCATATACTGTCCAATGGAGAAATACTGCCACACTGTGACCAGATATTACCAGCATATAGCGACCAAATAATTCCACATACAAGTTATAAATACCACCACACCATGACCAGACCACATATTACGACATAGTGACCGAATATTACAATACTGATCATTAATAAAAAACACAATACTAACAGCACTGTTATTACCAATGGTTACATTGTACACAGGATCTCTGTGTATAGTGTACAGGTAATACAGGGATCACCAGTGACATTATACACAGTAGCTCTGTATATAGTGTACAGGTAATACAGGGATCACCAGTGACATTATAAACAGGAGCTCTGTATATAATGTCAGTGTATAGGTAATACAGGGCTCACCAGTGACCTTATACACAGTGTATAGTGTACAGGTAATACAGTGATCAGTGGCGAAATTATACACAGGAGCTCTGTATATAGTGTACAGGGATCACGGTGACATTATACACAGGAGTTCTGTATATAGTTTCAGTGTACAGGTAATACAGGGATCACCAGTGACATTATACACAGGGGCTCTGTATATAGTGTCAGTGTATAGGTAATACAGGGATCACCAGTGACATTATAGACAGGAGGTCTCTGGTTCCTGGCCCCCATGTCTCTGGTCCCTGGCCCCCAGGTTTCTGGGACATCGTCCCCATGTCCGCTGGTCCCTGGCTCCCATGTCTCTGGTCCCTGGCCCCAATGTCCCTGGTCCTCATGTCTCTGGTCCCGGCCGCATCCACAAAAGAAAAAGATTAAAAAAAGTTACCGTATTTTTCAGACTATAAGACACACACTTTTTCCTCCAAAATTTTGGAGGAAAGTGGGGGGTGCGTCTTATAGTCCGAATACTATCTCCCTGTATACACTGTGGCTCTGCGTGGTAGGAGGTCTGGGGGAGCAGCAGCGGGGGATCAGCGGGGCATAGGAGGCAGTGCCCGCTACTAAAGAAAATGAATATTCCCTGCTCCCCACGCTCATGGGCATGGGGAGCAGGGAATATTCATTTTCCTTAATAGCCGGCACACTGTACCGCAGCGCTGCTCCTGCTGCGCTCTGCGGTCTGTGTGCCCGCTATTAAAGCTCATGAATATTCCCTACAACCCACTCCCATGGGTTGTAGTGAATATCCATGGTCTTTAATAGCAGGCACACCGACCTCAGAGCGGCAGCAGGAGCCGCGCTGCGGTACAGTGTGCGCGCTCTCACACTGTTTGAGGGCGCATGGCAGGGACGCCATCCGCGCCCTGCCATGCGCGGCTCACACAGTGAGAGAGTCAGCAGCAGAGCGGGACAGCCCTGGAGGAGAGAGGAGGTGAGTATGAGTGTTTATTTTTTTGTGGGCAGCAGGATGGAGGTTCAAGGGGTGCCAAGCATACCAGGATGGGGGCTCAAGGGGTGCCAAGCATACTAGGATGGGGGCTCAAGGGGTGTCAAGCATACCAGGATGGGGGCTCAAGGGGTGCCAATCATACCAGGATGGGGGCTCAAGGGGTGCCAATCATACCAGGATGGGGGCTCAAGGGGTGCCATGAATACCAGGATGGGGGATAAAGGGGTGCCATGAATACCAGGATGGGGGCTCAAGGGGTGCCATGCATATCAGGATGGGGGCTCAAGGGGTGCCATGCATACCAGTATGGGGGCTCAAGGGGTGCCATGCATACCAGGATGGGGGCTCAATGGGTGCCATATATACCAGGATGGGTGCTCCAGGGGTGCCATGCATACCAGGATGGGAGCTCAAGGGGTGCCATACATACCAGGATGGGTGATCAGGGGGGTGCCATGCATACCAGGATGGGGGAATCTAGGGGTGCCATGCATACCAGGATGGGGGAATCTAGGGGTGCCATGCATACCAGGATGGGGGAATCAAGGGGTGCCATGCATACCAGGATGGGGATGAGGGGGGCCATACATACCAGGATGTGTGATCAAGGGGTGCCATGCATACCTGGATGGGGGCTCAAGGGGTGCCATACATACCAGAATGGGGGATCAAGGGGTGCCATGCACACCAGGATGGGTGATCAAGGGGTGCCATGCATACCAGGGTGGGGGATCAAGGGGTGCCATGCATACCAGGAAGGGTGATCAAGGGGTGCCATGCATACCAGGGTGGGGGGATCAAGGGGTGCCATGCATACCAGGGTGGGGGATCAAGGGATGCCATGCATACCAGGATGAGGGAATCAAAGTGTGCCATGCATACCAGGATGGGGGAATCAAGGTGTGCCATGCATACCAGGATGGGGATGAGGGGTGCCATGCACACCAGGATGGGTGATCAAGGGGTGCCATGCATATCAGGGTGGGGGATCAAGGGGTGCCATGCATACCAGGGTGGGTGATCAAGGGGTGCCATGCATACCAGGGTGGCGGATCAAGGGGTGCCATGCATACCAGGGTGGGGGATCAAGGGGTGCCATGCATACCAGGATGGGGGAATCAAGGTGTGCCATGCATACCAGGATGGGGATGAGGGGGGCCATACATACCAGGATGTGTGATCAAGCGGTTACATACATACCTGGATGGGGGCTCAAGGGGTGCCATACATACCAGAATGGGGGATCAAGGGGTGCCATGCACACCACCAGGATGGGTGATCAAGGGGTGCCATTCATATCAGGGTGGGGGATCAAGGAGTGCCATGCATACCATGATGGGTGATCAAGGGGTGCCATGCATACCAGGGTGGGGGATCAAGGGGTGCCATGCATACCAGGGTGGGGGATCAAGGGGTGCCATGCATAGCAGGGTGGGGGATCAAGGGGTGCCATGCATACCAGGATGGGGGATCAAGAGGTGCAATGCATTCCAGGATGGGGATGAGGGCCACGTATACCAAGATGGAATGGGGGCCACGTATACCAAGAAGGAGGGGCCATACATACCAGGATGGAGGATATTAACAGAATTGGGGGACATTACCCCAATACGAGTGTCAGCAGCAGACTCCCTCCCCTATAACAGGGCATCATGACCACATTTTTTGCTTAAATTGTTTTTTTCCTATTTTCCTCCTCTAAAACCTAGGTGCGTCTTATGGTCTTATAGTCCGAAAAATACGGTACCTGCCTGCGCTCTCGGTGCTACGTAGCGTCCTCTCACTTCAGATCCAGCGTGGATGAGTTAAAATGGCCGCCGACCTATCAGAGGCTGGTGGCTGCTGTCACGGTCTTAACCAAAAGATGTACAGAGTGAAATGGGCTACATTTATTAAGAAGTGAGCTCTTATTAAATTTAGCTCATCTTGGTCAGTCCATGCACCACAAACTCTAATCTTTCCATCGTATCAGAATTTTTTCCTTGTGTTTGGATTTTTTTTTTAACTAAGTATCTCCATCTGGTTCCCTTGATTTACAAGTATCTTTTTATCTGCATATAGTGCTCTGTCATAGCTCCCAGCTGTCCTGGATTCAGCAAGACTGTCCTGATTCGAAGGGGCAATCCCCCTTTCCACTCACTGTTTCAATGCGAAGTCTTCTCTCAGTGTCTTCATCACTCTGTAGCTTTTCCTTGGGGGTGGGTCGTTATCTCTGCTCTGTACACACTAAGTAAACAATTATCTTCTATTTTTGTGATCTCATCTTCCCAGGAATCAAACCCACAGCCTGCATCATTGTAGGCAAAAGCTATGAGCCACAGCAGTATTCTGCATCAGTCAGAGAAAAAAACTTTGTATGGCTTGGTATGAAATCAGATGTAGATGGAGGTACAGTATGGGTCCATTGACTTCAGTATTAAACTCAGAGCATGCACAGTATGTAGCTGTAGTATAGCTGTGGGCACAAGCAATTATAGGGATCATTTCTTAAAGGGGTTTTCTCATTTTAGACATTCATGGTAAATCCATATTTTGAAAATGGGGTTCCTTGCACCCGTCCCACACACCACATCCTGCTGTGGGGATCTCTATTTGGCTGCGTGCCCACTATGCGTTTTTCAAGTGTTTTTGCAGCGGAATTTCCGCAGCGAAAACGCTTAAAAAACGCTTGGTAACACGTGCCCCATGGTCCCCAATGATAATCCGCATATGCTGTGCACATGCTGAGTATTTTTCCGCAATGATAATCCGCAGCGCATTAATTTTGCGGACACGCAGCGTAATTGCCGCCATTGACTTGCATTGAAACGCATATTATCCATGTCAGCACATTTGCACATACGGATAATATGCGATTCTATGTGCGGATGGTACGCGGGTGTGGAGAAGAGGAGACTCTCCTCCAGATCCAGGTACTATAGTACCTTTTAAAAAAAGAATTTAAAATAAAAAATAAAGATTATACTTACCTTCCGATGTCCCCCGGTGTTTTCTCCACTCCGTCTGGTCTGTTGTATGGGTCGCGGTGGTGTGGAAGGATCTGCGGTGACGTCATTTAGTCATGTGACAGGTCACACGACCGCTATGACGTCAACGCAGGTCCTTTCACACCACCGCGATCCATACAACAGACCAGACGGAGCGGAGAAAACACCGGGGGACAAGGGAAGGTGAGTATAATCTTTATTTTTTATTTTTTACCATTCTTATTCTTTTTTTTTTAACTATTACTTGGTCACACTATATATGCCGGTTGCATGGATTTATATAGTGTGAACAAGTTGTCAAGCACTTTCCAAGTGATGCTAAAATCACTTGGAAAAGCGCTTGATAACCCGCATGCAGAAATGCATGCAAAAACGCTTGCCCAACGCTTCTACCTGGCAGGAAAAACGCATGTAAAATCCGCATGCGTTTTTCCTGCCAGGGAGAAGCGGAAAAAATATGCAGCATTTCTGCATCGTGGGCACTTAGCCTTTCAGTTGCTAATGCAGATGAGAACACTGTATCTAGAACTCCCAGAAGAAACTTTTAATATTTTGTTTCTTTTAGTCATTGCCCATAGTTTTACAGAAGAAAATAATGACTATTGTGTAAACAGTATACATGGTGTGAAGTTATCAGATTTTGCTCTCATCGCCGAATTATTTTGGTAGTGCAAATGAAGGAAGGAAATCTGGATTAAACTGGAACAAATAATGTTATGTTTCTGATGTGTTCGTATCTTTGTTCTTTGGTTTGTGAGGTCTAAGCAGGAGGTGTTATGGTTCTCACATAGGGACCTACTGTAGTCAAAGTGCAGCTTATGTGAAACCGTTTTTTTGTGGTTTAATATTTCCATCTAAATTTCTGCACATCTAAAGGGTAGTATACCTCACTTATTAAAAAGTGTCATAAACTCATATCAATGAGCCAGTGCTGCAATTTTTTTTTAATTATCTTGAAAAATAACTCAGTTCATTTAAGGACAGTATTTCTTGCTATGGAGAAAAAACAATAACATAAAAAAACAAAAAAAATTACATTGTCCTGTGAAATGCCTATATGTTTATAGGATGTACTGGAGTTTTTTAAAACCAATTGGTTTCTAAATTTAGGCTGATATAGCCATTCTGCGGAATACTTATCAAATATCACAATCTGTCACAATTTTCAGATGAGCGGTATAATTATAGTCTTAAGATCTACCAATAATTTCCTGTGTGGGTAATTCAAGTGTTGTGGTGACTCAAGAATGGTAATAATGATCAGTTGTTTGTGATTGATTTCTGCATGTAAACATTTCAAATGATCCTTTGCACACATTTTCAGAAAAAAATATTTCTATTTCAAAGTTTTTATTGAAAAGTTTTGAAAAAGTAAAAGAGGAATCAGATGGCGATCGATTGTGTAAAATGATGAGTAAACACAAAGAGTATTTGATGAGTTTTTGATGTTGCAGATTTTAGTGCAGCATTTCTGCACCTATTAGGTAAATTAGATACTTGCGTTTTTCATTGAGTTTTTAGTGCGTTTTTTCACGTGTTTTTGATCAGCAGTTTTTTCTCCTTTTGCTATGTCAGGTTTTAAAAAAACTGCTTTGGTTTTGATACTTTCTGGTATTTGGCTTTGAGAAAACGTAATGATACAGTCATATGTGGATTACGTATGAGTTTTTTTACCTATGGATTTTCTGTATCTAATGCAATATTATGGGCAAAATCCACAATATAAAACTCTGCGTACCCAAAAGAGAAACTGACGTTGCAGATTTCAGAAACGCACCGCAGGTCAGTGTACACAGTGTGAAAAAAATGCACGGTGGGCATGAGATTTCTATTAATCCCATCCACTTTGATGGAACTGCAAGATGCTGCGTTTTTTTTTGTGTGCAGCGAAAATGCACAGCATCAAAGACTCACCAATACCTCATCATGGTAATGACGCGCCCCCTGGGCCAGTGCTGTAGTGCGGCGCGCGTGCGCGCGGGGAATACCCGGAGCCGGATCCGATGGGGGTAGTAGTCTTCGTGTGGCGGTGACCCGGTCCGTGCCCAGGGTGGTCAAACTAAGTGGCAGCTATTGGTATGATGGTATTAATGTCCGACTACGCCACCCGTTGAATGCGGCTATGAAGCCGCCGCTGCAGGGCAGTCCGCTGAGGCCGGTGGTACGGATGTGCAGCGTGGATGGTATAACCCCCAACGGGAGGGGTATGGCCTCAGGGCAGAGGATGAGGTTGATGTTGGGAGTGATGGTGTGAATGTCCCAGCACTAATGGTGCGACAAGGAAGCACGGAGACGCGAGGGTACAGTTCAGGGTCTTTACTGATGGTACAAGGCAAATTCCCCCGGGAGTACTGGCTAGTAGTTGGGGCCTGGTTAGTCTGCGAGTAAGCCGGAGTTCCCCTGGCCAGGTGGAGTTGTAGGCCTTCCCGTTAGTCTGTACCCTTCCTGGCTACCCTGCTTTCGGCGGTTACAAGTAGCCCACGTCCCTGGGTATACCGTGTGGTGCTCACCCGTATGGCTGGTGACCTGGGGCCTCCTGTTAGCCTCCGCTCCGGGATGGCGGTGCTGGTCCCTTCGTTGTGACTGAGCCTCCGGGCTTTTATGGCCAGAGGACCTGGAATCCCCTGCCGGATGGATTCTGCTGCTGGGTATATCTTAGTCCCCACAGCCTCGGACTCCTGTGTCCGGTTTTAGTACCTTCTCCCAGGGCGAGCTCTGCACAGCTCCAGCCCCTGGCGATTCTCCTTGGCTCCTACAGAGCTCCTGAGGTCTATCTGTCCCTGTTTCTGCGTGTCCAGACCAGACTCCGTCTCTGTCTGGAACTCCTCTCTGCTAACCCTGCCTCAGCCCCAGTTTATGTAGGGGAAGTTCTTCCCCTCCCAGGACTGGGCAGGAGGTGTGGCATGCTTAGGATTCCTGCCCAGGAGACCTCCCACCTGCTCACAGACGTAATATTGCTATTACTGTGGAAACCAGACCCCTGGGGTGCCACAGTAACTTAACCTAAGAGTTACAGCAAAATAGCAATAGCTAGCATAAAACTTAAAGGGGATATCTGGGACTTTAAAAATTTTTTTTTACCTAAGCAGGTAGTTGTCCTTCCCTTGATAAAACCTTCTACTCTCCACACGCGTTGGGAAGCGAGGTACGCCTCTCACCGCTATTCTTGATGCGCCTTATCTACTCCGGGTAGGCAGCATATTATTCACCCATCTCTATGGTTTTTACCCCACTGAGGCTTGCCTCCCAGGCTCTTTTTCTCGGTCTATTTTATACCGAGTCTGGTGAACCACGAGGTCTATTTGGTTACTTGCCCACCAGTATTCCCTGTGCTTGGCATTTTTTCTCTACCACACTTTCTGCTTGGCTCCCTGTTGCCTGTGTCTTCTACCTGCCTGTTGTGCCTGGCACCGTTCTCCGTCGGCACAGAGCGGTCACAGACTTCCGCTGACGTCACGTCAACCGAGTGGCAGTTTGTCTTTCTGTTGACAGGGTGGGACTACTGTTATCATGCTGATTGACAGCTGGCTCTCCGTTGCCTAATTGGGAATGCCAACTGTCAATCAGCATGACAGGAGTAGTCTCGCACTGCCAACAGGAAGAGAAATCGCTGCTCTGCTGACAGGGAGTAGCTGAATCTCTGGCACGAGCGGTCAATGACTGGCGCCGGGTACAACAGGCAGGTAGTTGCCTCTGTTAGCAACTACATGCCTTTTTTTTTAAAGTCCTGGATATCCCCTATAATGACAGTAAAAAAAGATTTGTATTGATTTTAGTTAGGATCTGGCCCCTGTTAACGGTGTGTCTATGGCCATCTTGCTGTGCATATCCATTTCTGTGTTTGTTTTATAGGGTAGCTAAGACACTGTGCAGAAAGGTGGCAATATATTACATGTAATGCAAACGTATCAGCTTGAAAAAGCTGCCTAATCTAGGTATCATATTTCAGGGGAAGAGGAGCAGAGCAGATTAATATGTAGTTTTTGGTATAAAATGCAGCATTACTTCCAGCTCCGTCTATACTTGTAAGTTACATGGGTGGTCTGGTGGTCTTACTTAATGGTTGACAGCATTGTTTATGACTACAGCAATATGACAGCCCCTTGGACTTCTAAACTCAGAACAAGAAGGAATTGGAAGAATAAATAACAAATTATACAGAATCTTTTCCCATAAAACTTTGTATCCGTCTCATGAGCTTCTCTAGTCCTGTATCATGTTTTCCTCAGATTGAACTGCATGATGAACATGACCAATTCTCTCTGCTATGTTTTTCTAAAAAAACGTGTTTCTGAATGCTAACTATGGAGTAAATTAAGTGTAGTCTCTCTCTTCTAAGCTCAGCTGTTTTTGCTGCAGATTTTTTATGTTTCTGTGATAGTAGCTTTCTGGCAGCCATGTTAATTCCCATGGGGCTGATGTTCTTGTCTCCTGGTCACTCAGCAGTTCTCCCTTGCAGTCACATGGGCTGACGCTGCGACTAGGTCGCTACACCACATGCATCTAGGGTCAATGTCCTGGACCAAGGAAACAGGGGAAGAATCAAATTTCCTGGGATTTATCACTGCTGTGCAGACTTACCTCGATATATACCCCTGAACACAAGAATATATGGACTGCTTTTGAATTGTCTCGATCAGCTGAAACCTTTTTTCTACATACTGTATATATCAATAGTGTACATTCTGAGGTAGGCATAAAGACCGAGACCTTAATATTTTATACACTATACCTCATTTTCATTAAAATCTCTAAAAAGAGTGCCGGATTCTGCTATGTTTTTTTCTCCCTTGCAGTCAGTCAAAGTGCGAGAACCCTCCAAACTAATCATAAATCATCCAGCAAGACATGGCAAATGACCCAGTGTTGCAGTTATATGCTTTTCAGCTGGACATTATACAGAATTGTATTAGCCTGCTTCTTGTGAGCTGTGGTCACAACCATTGGAAGAAAAGGTATATAATGGTCATGGTGTTGCTATTAGTGTTGAGCCACCCCCGTAGTGTTCGAGTTCGGTTCGGTTCGTCGAACACCCGTGTGTTCGCCGAACTGTTCGTCGAACTGTTCGTCGAACACCTTCGAACACCGTTAAAACCAATGGCAGGCAAACAAAAACACATAGAAACACATAGAAAACACCTTCAAAGGTGTCCAAAAGCTGACAAACTGCTCAGAAGACACAACTAACACATGGAAAAGTGACAAGTACATATAGTCATGCGAAAAGAAAAGAGGTGGAGGAGTAAAAGGAGGGGGAGACACAGATATAGGCATGTCATGCCCTTCTAAAATCCAAAAAGTGAGAAGCCGAGACGGCCAGTCCGCTCCTGCCCGTGCCACCTCCGTGTCGCCGGGTTTGTGCCAGAGCCGCGGTGAACCCTGACGGCCAGCCCCCCTCTCCCAATACTGGTGCCTGTCCGCTGGTGGGTCGAGAGAGCCCCCCTGTGGTGGAGGCAGCTCTAAGCTTTTTAATTTAAATTGTCCCTCTAATTTGAATGAATACACTTTAAATCCATTTACAAGGATCTATTGGAGGGCAAGTCTCATGCCAGCAGCCGCGTAATTCCAGCTCCAGTAGCGTCCACTAAAGCTGCTGCAGTTAAAAAGCTTTTATAAGGATCGAGCTCGGCTGTCCACCGCAAGGCATCCTAGTGCCAGTCCCAGCCCCTATGCCTTGGGGTGCCTCCTGATGCTCTTCACTAAGTATCCCGTGGTCCCGAAGCATTTCCTTTGAAAAAATTAAGTGTCCAAACTACAGGTGGTGTAGCTTGCTTAACAGCCGGGATAATCCGCTGACTAGCAGACACTGCTACTAGGCACAAAGTATTTCCTGGGCTAGATGCAGTTAAAAATTTGTAAGTAGATACTCTCGTTGGATGCTGAGAAAGCATTCCATAGAGTCTCCTGGCACGCCATATATGATTCTCTTAAAAAGCTTGGGGTAGGGGTCTAGGGGACCCTTTTATAGCCAAAATCACGGCCCTGTATCACAATACGTCACCTAGGCTGAAGATAAATGGAACTGTAGCACCGAGGGCTCGGTTGCTACAGACGTATTGCACCTCACCCAGAGGTGTGATATCTCACTCTCAGATAAGGATGGAGTGTGGATCAGGACCCGACACCTGCATGCATTACACCACATTGCCGTGGGGCAGGGCGACCAATATGCCCCTGAGATGGGCACGACAGTCCCTGTCCCTGGCTGGAGTGGGGGGAGGGAACACTGAGGAAGGGGAACCCTGCAGTGCAGGAGCAGGGAGGAAGCAGTTCCTGGGTGCATTGAGAAGGGAGTATAAAAGGTGGGCACCATCTTAGTTCAGTGCAGAGAAGTCTGAGCAGAAGTGGCAGGGAGCAGGGGCTCTGCATGAGCTCTGCTCCGGAGGCGGGCCTAGTAACAGAGGCCCAGGCCTGCAAGAGGTAGAAGGAAGGAAGAGGAGCGGAGAAGGCTCCAGGAACGAGGAATGAAGGGATCCCAGGGGTGCGGACGGGCGAGTCGCCACCGCACGCCCGAATCCACCTGCGTGGAGGGGTCAGGCCAAAGGGGGAGACCGGTCCCCGAACTAGTGGAGGCAGGAAACGACCCTCAGCTAGAAACCGGAGGCTCTGACATTTTATGTGGCGCAGCCCCTTGCTCCACCCGCTAGGAAGGCACCACATAGGGTCAGGGAAACTGGCGCCAAGTTTACCAAGAGGAGGCCCGAGGCAGCCGGACAGAAGTGTTGGTAAGAAAGGCCAGACAAAGGACACACAAAGGGGGTCCTGTGAAGCGCTCCAAAGTTATCTGGGAGTTGTCTGAGCCCCTCACCTGGTGAGCACAGTACGACGTGGGCAGCCGTTACCTGCAGACGTGGTCTGGATAATAAGAACTGTGAGTAAAGGCCCTGAACTGCATCACTGACTCCGTGTCGTTACTGCTGCTGCCCTGCACCATCACCCCCATCCTCCGCATACACTGCCCTGAGGCTATACTCCTCACGTGGGGAGTTATGCTACACTCTGCTGCACCCACAACACCAGCCTTAGCGGTCTGCCCTGTAGCGGCGGTTTACTCTGACCGCAATCCACGGGTGGCGTAGTCGGACATTTAAACATCAAAACCACATAAATAGTTCCGCCACTGGTTTGACCGCCCTGAGCCACGGAACCGGATCGCCGCCACGAAGACTACAACCACCAGCATCCACCAAAAAGGGTCCGGCTCCGGGTGTCCCAAGGCCCAGGGGGTGCGTCAGAACATTTTCATCACCTTTCACAATCACCAATGGGACAAGGCAGGGATGTCCTCTGTCCCCTCTCTTATACATCCTAGTGACGGAGCACCTGCTCTCATCAATTCGCCATAACCCCAATATTAGGTGGATTGAGGTGGGAGGCACCGAGTACAAGTGCTCTCTATTTGCTGATGATGTCCTAGTATATATCACTCAATCACATATATCCATCCCTGCTGTTATGGCTGAAATAGATCACTTTGTTACATGGTAAAATTTTAAAATCAATGCAGCGAAGTCTGAGGCCCTCGATGTCTCCCTCCCTAAATCCATATAGGATTCCATCCAGTCCAACTTTCCCTTTGCCTGGCCCTCACAGGGTATCAAATACTTAGGAATTCCTATTCATAGAGACCTCTCCCATCTATGTTATCTTAATTTTGGGCCCTTTATTGAACAATTCCATACAGACCACGGTTGGCAAGTTGGAACTGTGAGATTCACTACGTGCACCACTGGTATTTTGTGGAAAAGCACATGTAAGATTCTGCAACAGTCTCTGCTGATACTCCTGCATGCGTGCATCCCTTTCTATGGCAGGAATAATTTCTGCAAATTTACTTTTGTACCGGGGATCTAACAGTGTGGCAACCCAGTAGTCAGGATTATTTCTAATTCTCACAATTCGAGGGTCATGTTGCAGGTAGTGCAGCAAGAAGGCACTCATGTGTGTTGCGCATCCAGGAGCACCAAGTCCCTGTTGTGTTGGTGGCGAGGTAACAATCATGCTTCCTTCCTCTGTCCTCTCCCCCCAACCTCGCACAACAGAAATGTGATCAAGGTCTCCCTCATCTGATGAGTCTTCCATCAGTTCGTCCTCCACTTCTTCCTGGGCTCCTGCACCTTCCTCACTAGTTTGGCTGCTACCATGCGCCCTGGTAAAATCATCTCCCCCACCCTCACATGCCTGCCGCCCTGGTGCTGCCGACCGTCTGGACCTTGCAGATGTTAGCCCTTCCGCATACAACTCCTCCTCCTCTACTTCCTCCACCTCCTCTTGTGCCACCACCTGACTCCGAATTCTGTTTAACATGTGCTCCAGCATGTAAATCACCGGAATAGTCATGCTGATAATGGCATCGTCAGCACTAAACATCTTCGTCGCCATTTCAAAACTGTGCAGAAGGGTGCATAGGTCCCTGATCTGAGACCACTCCTCCAGCGTGATTTGCCCCACCTCTGAATCTCGTTGGCCCAGGCTATACGTCAGAACGTATTGCACCAGGGCTTGTCGGTGCTGCCACAGTCGCTGCAACATGTGCAGAGTTGAATTCCACCGGGTAGGCACATCGCATTTTAGCCGGTGAAGTGGCAGGCCCAACGACTTCTGTAGAGATGTAAGTCGCTGAGCTGCGGGATGCGAACGGCGGAAGTGAGCACACAGCGACCGTGCCCTCTGCAGAAGGCCATCTAGTCTGGGATAGTGGGCTAAAAATTGCTGGACAACCAGGTTCAACACGTGAGCCATACAAGGCACGTGTGTGACATTGCCCCGGCGAAGGGCCGCACCCAGGTTTGCAGCATTGTCGCACACGGCCTTCCCTGGTTTCAGGTCCAGTGGAGACAACCATTCATGAAATTGGTTCTCCAGAGCTGACCACAACTCCTCAGCTGTGTGACTCACATTTCCCAGACATTTCAATGTAAAAACCGCCTGATGACGTTGAGCCCTACTGCCAGCATAGTAAGGAGGTGTGCAGGATCCCTTCTGCGCAGTTAGAAAGCTTGTGGCATGACCAGACAGGCTTTGGGTGCAGGTGGAAGACCGAGAGGAGGTTGAGGAGGCAGAAGCAGTGGAGGAAAAATGACATAAAGAGGATTGACGCACAACTCGTGGGGACGGCAAGACTTGGACAGCAGCCCCTTGTCCTGCTGTCACCATAGTTACCCAGTGCCCAGTCAGCGACATGTAACGCCCCTGTCCATGCCTACTCGTCCAAGTGTCTGTGGTGAAATGCACCCTGTCACACACAGAGTTTCTCAAAGAAGCGGTGATGTTGTGTGCGACATGCTGGTGGAGCGCAGGCACACCTTTCTTTGAGAAGTAGTGCCGACTGGGCATCTGGTACTGGGGCACTGCGACGGACATAAGGTCTCGAAAATCCTCTGTGTCCACCAGGCGGAAAGGCAGCATTTCTGTAGCCAAGAGCTTGCAGATGGTGAAATTCAACCTCTTAGCTTTCTCATGGCTAGGAGGAAATGGTCTTTTACTTGTCCACATCTGAGGGACCGAGGGCTGGCTATTGTGCTTAGACGGGGTTGATAAGGGTGTCCCCGGCAAACTGCCGGTCTGTGAGGAAGATGCAGGCGGACATGTTAGGTTGCCTTGATCCAAAGGTGGTGCTATCGATGTCGGACAGCGCTCAAGACCAGCTGGTGTTACCACTTCCAAAGAAAATGATGACCTGCCAATCACGCTGGCTGTTGCGGGTAAAGAGGTGGCAGGTCTGCGCCCCAAAACAGGTGTGACTGCTGTCCCCCCAGTCACAGAGGATGAAGAGGCCGCGGATGCACAAGATATGGCAGACGGTGGTTGGCCCGGCCGGCTAGACCGCATTGTAGCACACTGAGCTTCCCACTGCAACTTATGCTTCATGTCCATGTGCCGGTTCATGCATGAAGTACTCAAACTATGTATTTTTTGGCCTCTACTTAGCTTTTGCTGACAAATGTTACAGATAACACGAGTTGGGTCATCTTTATCGATCTGAAAAAATGCCCAGGCTATGCAAGGCTTAGCACCCATGCGACCTGAAGAGCCACCACGACTTGTGGTGAGAGGCAGAGTTGTGTTTGAGGATGCAGTTGTTGACGTGCTTCCAGTACTACGTCTCTGTCCAGGAAGGCGCAACCTGACCTCGTCGTCACTAGCATCTTCCTCCACCTCCTCTGCTGACCTCATCTCTTGGCTGACTGTGGGTTGACAGTAAGTGGGATCTCCGACCTCATCATCATCACCCTGTGCGTTATCACACCCGTCGTCCTCAGAGCCAACCTGTTCCTGCCCTGACAAAAAACTAAAGTTGTCGCTCCAATCAGGTATTTGAGTCTTATCATCGTCTTCCTCATTGTCTCCACCAACAGGAGTTACAGTTTGGGAATGAGGGTCTACATTATGGTCAGAACCTTCTGCGTCTGGTCCTGGATCCGACTCATAAAGATTCTGGGCATCAGTGCAGATCATTTCCTCGTCTGGATTCACAGAAGCGCTGGAGTCGACCTCTGATTCCCAGGCTATAGTATGAGTAAACAGCTCTGCAGACTCAACCATCTGTTCTACCTCATACTCAGACGGGCAGCTGGAGATTTGGGAGCTGTGAGGAAGCAAGTGCGATTTGGGTGACACCTTTGAGGACTGGAGTATTTGTGATGTTGAAGTTGATGTGGAGGAGAGCCCACTTAAAGGAGCACTTGATATCCGTTGAAGCACCTGCTGTTTTTGTGCCTCATCTGGAATTTGTAGCGATTGGAGTGGCCGTAAGAAAGGGATCTTATCACATTGTCCGCTAAAAGAAGTAGACATTTTAGTTTGGCTGGAAGATGGTCTTTCTTCTGCACCTACCCCACGGACACAACCTTTTTTCCCCTTCCCAACACGCCTATTCCCCTTTCCACCAGCAGCAGGCCTTTTTCCACTCATTTTGGTGGTTAACTAATTCACAACTCTGGAGTTGTTTGCACAAAAAAACAATGGATGGTAACCGAGCAGAGCTGAGTGGCCAAACTGTGGTATTAGGCCAAAACTATTGGCTGGGTTAGATGCAGAAAAAAATTATTTTTAATTTGCAACCTGATGGAGGTCAGTATAGATGGACTAATAGACCAAGTCCCACACACCGCTAGAAGCCCAAATATTTTTTCAGAGCTAGATGCAGAAAATTTTTTTATTCAATTTGCAACCTGATGGAGGTCAGTATAGATGGACTAATAGACCAAGTCCCACACACTGCTAGAAGCCCAAATATTTTTTCAGAGCTAAATGAAGAAAAAAATTATTTTTAATTTGCAACCTGATGGAGGTCAGTATAGATGGACTAATAGACCAAGTCCCACACACTGCTAGAAGCCCAAATATTTTTTCAGAGCTAGATGCAGAAAAAAATTATATTCAGTTTGCAACCTGATGGAGGTCAGTATAGATGGACTAATAGAATGATGCTATGCCCAAAAGATTTTACTTCACTAGGTGCAGTAAAAAAATTGGTATTCTATACACAGGTGGTATATCTTGCAACACAGATAGGCTACTCCACTGACTAACACACTCTGCAATAGGCCAAAAAGGATTAGCTTTGCTAGATTCAGCCAAATGCTGTGAAAAAAACTTGCACAGCACTGGCACAGACCTGCCTGGCAAAAACTGATAGGAACTGATGTAACCTAGTCCTGAAAAGGACTCCAATTACAATTAGTCTTTACTCCCATAATCTATCTATTTAAGAGCACAGACCTGCCTGATAAAAGTCGTAGGAAATGCTGTAACCTAGTCCTTAAAAGGACTGCAATCACAACTATTCCCTACTCCCAAGCTATCTGTATATTTGTGCGAAAATTGACTTGAAATTAACAAGGTATAGCGCACACAGCAACAGCGGTGCCATCTAACACGCAGCTGCAGTAGTGAGAAAATGGTGGCGACGGGGAAAATGGCTTGGTCTTATAGGGCAAGGACATGTGACATACACTGCCAATCACACATGCCCTTGCTTGTGTGAAAAAAAGCACTTCGCTCCGTGTGTGCGCTGCTGATAGGCTGACAGATTGCACCTCCCCACTGCAAATGCGGGAAAGAGAAAAAAAAATGGAGATCTTCATTGTTCCTGCAGAGATCCATCCCCTGCCCCTCCCCCCGCCCCGCTGTACACTCAAACTGCGTATTAACATTAATTTTCATCATTACTGAGAAAAAATCCAGTTATGATTTTGGTGCACGAACAGTTATCGAACATAACCTCGAACAGCCGAATTTTTCTCAAATTGTTCGTGTTCGCCGACCGGCTCGAACACCGCCCAAAACAGCTCGAATTTGAGATTGGCGAACAGTTCGAGTAGAACAACGCTCATCTCTAGTTGCTATCTATATGACCTATAGAGTTTGAAGTTTCATATGGTATTAGTAACCAAATTATTAGTTTTGACAGACGAGGGCTGCTATCCCGATATATGTTCCGGAAGGCTGGGTTCAGAGGACGGTACTTTTTACTCCATATACAGACTGACCGAGGTTCTTCTGACCCGAACTTGGCTTGGTTTACATCATGTTTGAACCAACATTCCAGACCCTAGCAGGAGTTTTTGTCTGAATTCCCAAAAAATACATTTTGAGCGGAAACCCTGACGAAGCAGCTCAATATAACGAGGCGGACAGCTCCATTACACTGTTTCATGGCTGCTGTTGGGTATATCAGCTCCTATATATTTGAATAGTGGCGCGGCGGTGTTCTGCTCCACACAATGCTTATATGCTGGCAATGCCAGTGGTAATAACAGCTGATCAGAGAGGGTTCCAGGT
Organism: Phyllobates terribilis; assembly: GCF_046119375.1. Lineage (NCBI taxonomy): Eukaryota > Metazoa > Chordata > Amphibia > Anura > Dendrobatidae > Phyllobates > Phyllobates terribilis. Next base: position 169,517,835 of record NW_027362765.1, read on the forward strand.
CTTGGATCTTCACTGATCTGTTAGGTAAAAGTTTTAATGTCTAAGAGTAGAATATTTTAGTAATTTCCAATATATAATTTCAGTATACATTTTTTTCTAGTTGATTCTTATGACATGTATGATTGCTCACACTTGCATATGTTCAGATACAGATATTATTAGGGTGTAATATACGCAGAAGAAAAACATGTTATATTGAAAGTTAATACTTTACTCTGACTCAGACCACTAGTAAATATATTATTTTTACTCCCCTGATTCCTGTAACACATTTTGCATGAGACTTTCCCAGGCCGCCCTTTCTTAGCCCCCTCATTATGCAGATGGGGAGAAACTAAGGCATGGGTGTATCGTGCCTCAGTAAACATCTCCGACACTTGGCAAATCCACTTACTACAAAAATAGATTTTCCAAACTCCATTCACAGGCATGGATACACATTTGTGTTGTTACTGTGGTTGACGCTGATCAGAGCAATAGAAAACATTACCAGTCAAGATGAGTAAAAGTTACCTGTGAGTCATTTCTATGAAACTATATTATCAGCAGGTGGAGTCACTCCTTAAAACCACATCTTCTTGCATTTATTACATAAAAGATGACCTAAAGGGACTACTTAGAAAAAAAGAGGTAAACAGACGGGAATGGAAATGGAAAAGTCAGCTCACCACATTTCTGCAACACCTTGTTCCACTTTAGTAAATCGCACGGAGCCATCCTAGTCTGGGACGTGAATGGCACAGGAATCAAGCAAAAAAAGAGGACCTCCAGCGAAAAATGTATTAAAAATAGAAAAGTTATAGGAAATATTAAAATATGCTGATCACCACCAGAAATCCACAGAAACTCAAAACCGTTGCGTTTCAGCTAAAAGCCTTACTCATGGTCCTGTATTGGTTTAATAAAGATGACTTTTCTATTTTTAATAAACTTTTCACTGGAGGACCTCTTTTTTTTGCTTGATCCACTTAGAAACCCCCCCCCAGAAATCTCAAGCCTCAATGGAAAAAATACAAAAATATATAAAACATATACCTAGTATGTAGCCCCACACTCATCCTAACCAGCACAATTAAGTTTTACATTTTATTACTTAGAAGATCAACCAACATAAAAATAATAAAAAAAGTAGAGAAAATCCAGCGCCAAGAAAAAATATATGTTTTAAAAAATTCCATTTATTCGAAATCCATTAAAAAAATAGGTAGACCTATGAGTAAGGACATGTATGTCCGAAATACGTAAGGTTGCCATTGGAACCCCCGTCTTTTTTACTGTCAGTCCTGTGTGACTTTTTTAATGGATTTAGAATAAATGGAATTTTTTTAAGTAATGATGATGTACAAGGTGTGGGACAGTGGAAAGAGACTGTTGGGGATAAGGGAATACTGTAATTTTATCCCATTATGGTAAAATCAACGTTGGTGGAGTTTGACAATTTGACTGCTTTTGGAGGTTGGGAATGAAGGGGAATTCAGACTTTAGGTCAGTTAATAGAAAATGGAACATTTAAAAGCTTTAACAAACTACAACAAGAGTTTGGATTGCCTCACGGCCGCTTATTTCACTACTATAACTTAGACATGCATATCTGACTCAGTTTAATGCTGCGGCACTAGATAAATGGAAAAATTATTTACTAGACTCAATAGCAGCTACAAAATACACAACCGGTTTAATTTCCTAAACCTATTAGCAACTCTTACAGTCTCGCATGGGAAACCATCCCCTGACAGCTAAATTAAAATGGGAAGCTGATGTGGGGCCGATTACTCTAGAACAGTGGAAAGAGGTGTTGGAACTCACTCCTAGATTGTCCCCATGTGAATTTCAGAGGCTCTCACAGATATACCCTATTCATAGAGTATATAGAACACCAAGCTTTCTTTTTAGAATTGGGGTACGTCCTAATTCAGATTGTCCAAGATGTGGAACTGGAGATGCACATTTGTTACACATATTCTGTGAGTACAATAGATTGGACTCCTACTGGAAAAACACACTATCTTTAATAAAAAGAATATTTGGTCTGCAAATCCAAGCAGACCCCAAAATATGCATATTGGTATATTTGGGGGATTCGGTCGAATTTGAATCACCGATGGCAATAGGTCTTTGCGAACATTGTATCAAACATGCAAACTTATTGCAAAATATTGGCTAGACACTCAACCACCAACAGTTAATGAGTTAATGAATAAGCTAAACAATATTATTTGGTTGGAAAAAGGGGTATATAGAAAGAGAAAAGCAATCAAGAAATTTGACAACATCTGGGGACCCTGGTTTAATGTTCCAGGCCTGCCATTTGGAGTACTCCTGAGAGATAGTATATGCCAATTTCTGGTTTCATGAACACTTGTGGTATTATCATTCCAGGTTAAATGTTAGAAGTATGGTCAGTACACATGTAAACTATTCTAACTGAATGGTAAATATTCTAACGTATATACATCATTAAAAAAAAATAGTATGAGGCTGTGTGCCCACGTAGCGTTTTTCAAGCGTATATGCTGCGGAATTTCCGCAGCGTAAACGCTTGAAAAACGCATGTATATCCGCACCCCATGGTCCCCAATGGCATTCCGCAATGTCAATGCCCATGCTGCGGATTTTTCCGCAGCGTATATGCTGCGGTCAAAAATCCGCAGCATGTTCATTAATTTTGCGGAAGCGCAGCGGAATCAATGTGCGGATGGTACCCAAGTCTGGATGAGAGGAGACTCTCATCCTGACCTGGGTACCAAAGAACCTGTAAAAAAAAGAATAAAATAAAGTTTATACTTATCTTCTGATGTTTTCCCTCCGTCGCGCTGTTGTCTGAAGGACCTGCCACGTCATTGAGTCATGTGACCCACCACATGACTCAATGACGTCACCGCAGGTCCTGCACACAACAGCGTGAGCCGCTCAAGACTCCGGACGGGGCAGAGAATGCATCAGAAGGTGAGTATAAAGTTTATTTTTTTATTTTTTACCATTCTGAACAAGTTGTCAAGCACTTTTCCAAGTGATGCTTGGAGAAGTGCTTGATAACCCGCATGCGGAAATGCATGCAAAGACGCCTCACAAACGCTTCTACCTGGCGGGAAAACCGCATGTAATATCCGCATGCGATTTTCCCGCCAGGGAGATGCGTAAAAAATATGCTTCAGGTCCGCAACGTGGGCACATAGCCTGAATATAGATTTCTCTGGAGTCTTATCAGGGGATTGGGGTGGGGGAGGGTAGTATTAGTTTGTTTGAATGGAAAAAATAGAATTCTTGTAAGATAATGACAGCTTCATTGTATTTTATGTGTATCAATAATATATAATTGTTAGTGATCAGTGAGCATGTATTGTTAACCCTTTCGGCGAGCAAGCTCGGGTGCTCGCGGAGTATTTGCGGCGTGCTCAAATGTTATGTTTGAGTCACTGCGTGTGCATGATTTTCGACTGCTTGACAGCTTTAATATACAGTGCCTACAAGTAGTATTCAACCCCCTGCAGATTTAGCTGGTTTGACAAGATGCAAATAAGTTAGAGCCTTCAAACAGCAAACGAGAGTAGGTTTTATGAACAGAAGCATAAATCTTACAAACCAAAAAGTTATGTTGCTCAGTTGAATTTTATTAAATTTTAAACATAAAAGTGTGGGTCAATTATTATACAACCCCTATGTTTAATATTTTGTGGAATAACCCTTGTTTGCAATTACAGCTAATAATCGTCTTTTATAAGACCTGATCAGGCCGGCACAGGTCTACAGGTCTGTGGAGTTATCTTGGTCCACTCCTCCATGCAGATCTTCTCCAAGTTATCTAGGTTCTTTGGGTGTCTCATGTGGACTTTATTCTTGAGCTCCTTCCACAAGTTTTCAATTGGGTTAAGGTCAGGAGACTGACTAGGCCACTCCAACACCTTGACTTTTTCCCTCTTGAACCAGGCCTTGGTTTTCTTGGCTGTGTGCTTTGGGTCGTTGTCTTGTTGGAAGATGAAATTACGACCCATCTTAAGATCATTGATGGAGGAGCGGAGGTTCTTGGCCAAAATCTCCAGGTAGGCCGTGCTATCCATCTTCCCATGGATGCGGACCAGATGGCCAGGCCCCTTGGCAGAGAAACAGCCCCACAGCATGATGCTGCCACCACCATGCTTGACTGTAGGGATGGTATTCTTGGGGTCGTATGCAGTGCCATCCAGTCTCCAAACGTCACGTGTGTGGTTGGCACCAAAGATCTCGATCTTGGTCTCATCAGACCATAGAACCTTGAACCAGTCTGTCTCAGAGTCCTCCAAGTGATCATGAGCAAACTGTAGACGAGCCTTGACATGACGCTTTGAAAGTAAAGGTACCTTACGGGCTCGTCTGGAACGGAGACCATTGCGGTGGAGTACGTTACTTATGGTATTGACTGAAACCAATGTCCCCACTGCCATGAGATCTTCCCGGAGCTCCTTCCTTGTTGTCCTTGGGTTAGCCTTGACTCTTCGGACAAGCCTGGCCTCGGCACGGGAGGACACTTTCAAAGGCTGTCCTGGCCGTGGAAGGCTAACAGTAGTTCCATAAGCCTTCCACTTACGGATGATGCTCCCAACAGTGGAGACAGGTAGGCCCAACTCCTTGGAAAGGGTTTTGTACCCCTTGCCAGCCTTGTGACCCTCCACGATCTTGTCTCTGATAGCCTTGGAATGCTCCTTTGTCTTTCCCATGTTGACCATGTCTGAGTGCTGTTCACAAGTTTGGGGAGGGTCTTAAATAGTCAGAAAAGGCTGGCAAAAGAGATCTTTAATCCACACATGTGAAGCTCATTATTCTTGGTGCCTGAACTACTTCTTAATACTTTTTGGGGACCAAACAGAATTCTTGTGGTTTGAGGGGTTGAATAATAAATGACACTCTGAATTAACTTTTAACGTTTTTTTAAAAAAAAAAAAAAAAAAAAAAAGAAAACAAAATTTGCTGCAGTGCATTTCCCACTTCCAGGCTGATCTACAGTACAAATGTCACAATGCCAAGTTAATTCCGCATGTGTCAACGAGCTAAATCTGCAGGGGGTTGAATACTACTTGTAGGCACTGTATGTGAGGAATGCCTAACAAACAGGCATTCCTCAAATGTATTAAAGCTGTCAAACAGTCACAAATCATGCACACGCAGTGACTCAAATATAACATTCGAGCACACCAAAGATACTCGTAAAACACCTGAGCATGCTCGTAAATCTCGAGTAACAAGCATGCTCACTCATCTATATATATAATCGTCTAATTCTGTCTGTTTGTCTGTAACGGAAATCCTGCGTCGCTGATTGGTCACGCCAGCCGCCCGCGACCAATCAGCGACAGGCGCAGTCCGGACTCGAATTGGAGCGGGATTTGAACCACGCTTCGCTGATTGGTTGCGGCCAGGCGGCTGCGACCAATTAGCGGTATTCGCGCGGCTACTTTAAATTAACCCCCCAATGTATCCCCCCGGGGCCCCTAATGAATTTCGTAAATACCTCATGTTACCAATACTGCCTGTGCGTGCCGCTATCGCTGACCGCGCACAGGCAGCACGTCACGACTATTTGCGGCTGCAGCCAGGGGTTTCCTGTTCCGCTTTCCACGGTGAGTGACGGGTTGTGGGCGGGGTTATCCACCATTGCATCACACCCGGCATCCACCACGCGCCCATTCATTGAGAGAGTGCGCGGTGGATGCCGGCTGTGACGCGATGGGGGATAACCCCGCCCACAACCCGTCACTCACTGTGGAACGCGGAACAGGAGACCCCTGGCTGCAGCCGCAAATAGTCGTGACATAAGCGGAAGCAAGAGCCGCTGCAGCCGGGGGTCACGTGCTGCCTGTGCGCGCAATTTAAACCCCACTTCGCAAATTGGTCGCGTCCGGCCGGCCGCGACCAATCAGATATTGGCGCGGAATTTAACCCCAGTTACAGTGCGACGTAGTTCAGTCACGTTTACTGAACAAGTTCTGTCAGTCACAGTGTGATGTAGTTCAGTCACGTTTACTGGACAAGTTCTGTCAGTCACAGTGCCACGTAGTTCAGTCACGTTTACTGGACAAGTTCTGTCAGTCACAGTGCCACGTAGTTCAGTCACGTTTACTGGACAAGTTCTGTCAGTCACAGTGCCACGTAGTTTAGTCACGTTTACTGGACAAGTTCTGTCAGTCACAGTGCCACGTAGTTCAGTCACGTTTACTGGACAAGTTCTGTCAGTCACAGTGTGATGTAGTTCAGTCACGTTTACTGGACAAGTTCTGTCAGTCACAGTGCCACGTAGTTCAGTCACGTTTACTGGACAAGTTCTGTCAGTCACAATGCCACGTAGTTCAGTCACGTTTACTGAACAAGTTCTGTCAGTCACAGTGCCACGTAGTTCAGTCACGTTTACTGAACAAGCTCTGTCTGTCACAGTGCCAAGTAGTTCAGTCACGTTTACTGGACAAGTTCTGTCAGTCACAGTGCCACGTGGTTCAGTCACGTTTACTGGACAAGTTCTGTCAGTCACAGTGCCACGTAGTTCAGTCACGTTTTCTGGACAAGTTCTGTCAGTCACAGTGCCACGTAGTTCAGTCACGTTTACTGGACAAGTTCTGTCCGTCACAGTGCCACGTAGTTCAGTCACCTTTACTGGACAAGTTCTGTCAGTCACAGTGCCACGTAGTTTAGTCACGTTTACTGGACAAGTTCTGTCAGTCACAGTGCCACGTAGTTCAGTCACGTTTACTGGACAAGTTCTGTCAGTCACAGTGTGATGTAGTTCAGTCACGTTTACTGGACAAGTTCTGTCAGTCACAGTGCCACGTAGTTCAGTCACGTTTACTGGACAAGTTCTGTCAGTCACAATGCCACGTAGTTCAGTCACGTTTACTGAACAAGTTCTGTCAGTCACAGTGCCACGTAGTTCAGTCACGTTTACTGAACAAGCTCTGTCTGTCACAGTGCCAAGTAGTTCAGTCACGTTTACTGGACAAGTTCTGTCAGTCACAGTGCCACGTGGTTCAGTCACGTTTACTGGACAAGTTCTGTCAGTCACAGTGCCACGTAGTTCAGTCACGTTTTCTGGACAAGTTCTGTCAGTCACAGTGCCACGTAGTTCAGTCACGTTTACTGGACAAGTTCTGTCCGTCACAGTGCCACGTAGTTCAGTCACCTTTACTGGACAAGTTCTGTCAGTCACAGTGCCACGTAGTTCACTCACGTTTACTGGACAAGTTCTGTCAGTCACAGTGCCACGTAGTTCAGTCACGTTTACTGGACAAGTTCTGTCAGTCACAGTGCCACGTAGTTCAGTCACGTTTACTGGACAAGTTCTGTCAGTCACAGTGTGATGTAGTTCAGTCACGTTTACTGGACAAGTTCTGTCAGTCACAGTGCCACGTAGTTCAGTCACGTTTACTGGACAAGTTCTGTCAGTCACAATGCCACGTAGTTCAGTCACATTTACTGAACAAGTTCTGTCAGTCACAGTGCCACGTAGTTCAGTCACGTTTACTGAACAAGCTCTGTCTGTCACAGTGCCAAGTAGTTCAGTCACGTTTACTGGACAAGTTCTGTCAGTCACAGTGCCACGTGGTTCAGTCACGTTTACTGGACAAGTTCTGTCAGTCACAGTGCCACGTAGTTCAGTCACGTTTACTGAACACATTCTGTCAGTCACAGCACGCTGAACAGATACTTCTTTACTGTACGCTATCACGATTTACTCTTCCTGTCTTTCAATGGGTCGTAAGCAAAAATACGCCAATGAGGATGATAGAATAAACTACATACATATTCTAGAATACCCGATGCGTTAGAATCGGGCCACCATCTAGTCACTAATAATTATACCATGTAACATTGAATATCTCTTTGATAAGGTCTGGAAAACCAAGCAAAATTTCAGTGAGAGCTGCTTGTAGGATTGCTAGAGAGGCAAATCAGAACCCCTGCTTGACTGCAAAAGACCCAGAAAGATTTAGCAGACTCTGAAGTTGTGGTACATTGTTCTACTGTTCAGAGACACCGGCACAAATCAGAAGAAAACCTCTCCTGCATTCTCACCGTAAAATTCAGTGTCAGAAGTATGCAAAAGAACATCTAAACAATCCTGATGCATTTTTGGAAACAAGTTCTGTGGACCAATGAAGTTAAAATAGAACTACTTTGCTCCTTAGATCAATGGAATGTGTGGAGACAAAAAAGAGTACAGAATTTCAGGAAAAGAACATCTCACCAACCATTAAGCATGGGGATGGATCAATCATGCTTTGGGGTTGTGTTGTAGCCAATGGCACTGGGAACGTTTCACAGGTATAGAAGAATGGATTCAATGAAATGTCAACAAAGTCTTGTTGCAAAATAACACCATCTGTAAAAACGCTGAAGTTGAAAAAACGATGGCTTCTATAAATGGATAATGATCCTAAATGCACATCAAAATCCACAATAGACTACCTCAAAAGGCGCAAGCTTAAGGTTTTACAATGGCCCTCTGTAGCGTCGGCGTCCCTCACCTCTCCGCTCCGTGCCCGGCGTCCTCCTCCCGCTCTGCTGGCAGCGCGCGCTGCTTCCCGGCCACTGTGCTTAGGGCGCGCGCGCTCCCCCTCTCTTGAAGGGGCCGCGCGCGCCGTCCTAAGGAGTCCCCGGCCAATGGCCGGAGGACTTCACCATATATAAGGCACCTCCTCCAAAATGGAGGTGCCCGAGCAATGTTGTTGCAAAGCCTTCACTCTGCTTCAGCCCTCAGGTTCCGTTACCAGTTACCTGCCAGTCACCTGCCAGATTCCTTCTTGATACCTGCCTGATATCCGCTTACCAGCTTGCAAGCCTGCGGTCCGACGGTCTGCCTTCTGACACCTGTCAGTCTGTCTATGGACCAGCCTGCCCGCTCACCTGGGAGCGCTCACCTGCTACCTGCCTGCTAGCCTACCTGGAGGCTCAGCAGTCACTTGCCGTGACCACCTGACAGTCCAGAGACTCTTGCCCGCTCACCTGGGAGCGCTCACCTGCTTCCTGCCTGCTAGCCTACCTGGAGGCTCTGCCGTCACTTGCCGTGACCACCTGCCAGTCCAGAGACTCTTGCCCGCTCACCTGGGAGCGCTCACCTGCTACCTGCCTGCTAGCCTACCTGGAGGCTCTGCCGTCACTTGCCGTGACCACCTGCCAGTCCAGAGACTCTTGCCCGCTCACCTGGGAGCGCTCACCTGCTTCCTGCCTGCTAGCCTACCTGGAGGCTCTGCCGTCACTTGCCGTGACCACCTTTCCAGTCCAGAGACTCTTGCCCGCTCACCTGGGAGTGCTCACCTGCTACCTGCCTGCTAGCCTACCTGGAGGCTCTGCCGTCACTTGCTGTGACCACCTGCCCGTCCAGAGACTCTTGCCCGCTCACCTGGGAGCGTCCACCTGCTACCTGTCTGCTAGTCTACCCAGAGACTGTCCCTGTCACTTGCTGTGACTACCTGCCCCTCTACCCAGAGACTGTCCCTGTCACTTGCCGTGACTACCTGCCCGTCTTCCCTGGGAGCCACCCGCTTCCTTACAAGGACCGCCCCCTTGTATAGTTGCTCAGAGGTTCCGCCTCCCAGACCCGTTACACCCTCACAGTCCCATGATTGAAAGTCCCATCATTGAAAATCTGTGACTGTGACTAGACCTCAAAATAGCAGTGCATGCAAGACGATTCAGGAATGTCACAGAACTGGAAGAATTTTCCAAGGAAGCATGGATGAATATCCCTCAAACAAGAATTGAAAGACTCTTGTCTGACTACACAAAGCGTTTACAAGCTGTGATACTTTAAAAAGGGGATGCGACTAGCTACTAACCATGCAGGCTGCACAAACCTTTGCATCAGCCCATTTTCCTTTTTGTAATTTTTAAAATGTAAAAGATGAAAATATATATATTTTTTGCCTAAAATACAAAGGAAATGTGTCATCTTTAACTTTAGGCCTTTTAGAGATCATTTCATCTTCAACTAGCTTAACTGTTCACAATAACAGTAATTTTGACCAGGGGTGCCCAAACTTTTACATGCCACTGTATATAAATATATAATTAAACAAAGCGACATGGGGTCCCCCCCTATTTTATGAAACCAGCAAAGGTAAAGCAGACAGCTGAGAGCTGATATTATCAAGCTGGAAAGGTCCTTGGTTATTGGGCCCTTCCCAACCTAAAAATAGCAGTCCGTAGCCGCCCCAGAAGTGGCACATCACATTAGATGTGTCAATTCTGGCGCTTTGCCTTCACTCTTCCATTTACCCTGGTGTGTTAGCAATCAGGTAATGGGGCTTGAGATTGATGTCAGCTGTTATTTGTAAAAAATCACAGCTGGCATCCAGCTCTGGTGTTAGCAGTAGAGAGGTGTCTATCAGATACCCCCATTACTAAACCAGTAATCAAACAATAAACCACACTTACAAAAAATACTTAATTTGAATAAACACTCCCCCACACTTTCCCTAGTTTACCAATTTATTAAAATTAAAAAAAAACATGCAGGTCCGATGTAATCCACTGAATCCGACGTACTCCACAAATGTAAACCTTAAAAACATAAAAAGAAAAACAAGACATTGTCCCTTGTTCACGAATTTATTAAAAAATATAGGCCCCACGCAGGTCCAACGTAATCCAGTGCTTCCCTCGACGTTCCCTAGTTCCATCATTAAAAGCCTATGGAGCCTTGTTCTGAGTCTCCATAGGCTTTTAGCAGCAGCTACTCCCAGCTCACGCTGCACTCCGAGAGACCTGGCTGCCCTGAAGAGTGGTGACGTCAGTAATGATAACGCTCATCAGAGTCACCGAGTCACGATGCCATCTGTGAGACTCGGCAACTCTGATGAGCATTATCGTTACTGACGTCACCGCTCTTCAGAGTCTCTGGGTGTCTTGGAGTGCAATGTGAGCCAAGAGTAACTGCTGCTAAAAACTTATGGAGACTCAGAACAAGGCTCCATAAGCTTTTAATGACGGAATCGAGGAATGTTGAGGGAAGCACTGGACTACATCGGACCTGCGTGGGACCCTTATTTTCTAATAAATTGGTGAACGAGGGACAGTGTATTTTTTTCGTTTCTCTCTGTTTATGTTTTTCGGGTTTCCATTTGTGGACTACGTCAAATCCAGTAGACTACATCGGACCTGCACCGTTTTGTTTTTTTTAATAAATTGGTGAACCAGAGAAAGTGTGGGGGAGTGTTTATTCAAATAAAGTATTTTTTGTGTGTTTTTTTATTACTGGGTTCGTAATAGGGGGTGTATGATAGATACCTCTCCATCACTAACACCGGGGTTTCATGCCAGCTGTGATTTTTTTTACAAATCACAGCTAACATCAATCTAATGCCCCATTACCCCAATTGCCAACGCAGCAGGGCAATCGGGAAGAGCAAAGACAAAACGCCAGAATTGACACATCTTATGTGATGTGCCACTTCTGGGGCGGCTGTGGACTGCTATTTTTAGGCCGGAATGGGCCCAATAACTTGTTGCATCATTCCCAAGAAGACTCACAGATGTACTAGCTCAAAAGGGTGCATTTACGCAATAATGAGCAAAGGGTCTGAATACTTATGACCATGTGATATTTCAGTTTTTCTTTTTTAATAAATTTGCAAAAATTTCTACATTTCTGTTTTTTTTCAGTCAAGATGGGGCGCAGAGTGTACTTTAATGAGAAAAAAAATGAACTTTTTAGAATTTAACGAATGGCTGCAATGAAACAAAGAGTGAAACATTTAAAGGGGTCTGAATACTTTCCGTACCCACTGTATTTATCTACAGGATATCTATTTATCTATTCTGAGGGTTCTGGCTGTGAACTTCCTGTGCTTGGCTGATGCAATTTCTTGGTTCCTTTGATATGTGTGAGTAAAAATTGGACTGCATGCGCATGGTAAATGTGATGTCCGTTTTTTTCTCGCACCCATTGACTTGCATTGGCGAGTCTCGTCTGAAATACGCTGCCACGCACAGCCTGCAGTGATTTTTTTCATCAGCTTGATTACAGCTGAGGAAAAACTCGCAGATCAGTAATGTCTCATTGAATAACATTGGTCATTGCACTTGTCCAATTTATACGCTAATGTGAGCGAACCCTCAGCTGGCACTTTCACGCATGCAGCATGTCCACACATCTGTGCTTGTAAACAGACACGTTTTATGTATCTAGAGATCACAAGGACTGAAGTTCTGGAGATCCTTTAGAAAGATTCAAAACTTTTATGTTTTATATAAAATGTTTCTCGAAAGGCAGATATTATTCATTGTATGTACTACCGAAAAGATACATTTATATCACTGGATGTTCAGAAGAAAATCTTCACCATCTTCTCTGGTGAAGACTAAATATGGCACCTTAGATAGTGTCAGTATAAAGTGTGACCCTCCCATTTCCTAAAAACCCAATTTAGCAACACGCGATATTTTATAGAAGCCTACACTTGTGAAAAAGTATGAACACATTTCACACATAAGGAAAATAGGAACAGTGTTTGCAATTTACCAACTTCTGTAAATGTAGAAATTGATCCTCAGTAGTGATGAGCGAGTATGTTCTGTTAACCCTTTCGGCGAGCATGCTTGGGTGCTCGCCGAGTATCTTCAGTGTGCTCGGGTGTTATGTTTTAGTTACTCTTGCTCATGATTTGCGACTGTTTGACAGCTTTAATACATGTGAGGAATACCTAAGAAACAGGAATTCCTCACATGTATTAAAGCTGTCAAACAGTCGCAAATCGTGTGCACGGCGTGACTAAAACATAACACCCGAGCACACTGAAGATACTCGGAAAACACCCGAGCATGCTCGTAAATCTCGAGTAACGAGCATGCTCGCTCATCACTAATCCTCAGCTGCTTGTTAGGTCTTTCTGTGGATATTGAGATGAGAAGCTCAGAATTTGCTGGAAATATTTTATTAAAGAGCTGAAGAAAGAAGTTTCAATATGATTTTTTCATATATGGATTCAATAGAAAGGAAAGGCTTCAAAGCCCATCTACTAAGCTTATGGTTTCTATTGAATTGCTCTGTGTGCGTGCTCAGAAAAAGGTTATGCACTCTTTGCTGCTGAACAGCGCATTGTTCAGGGGTCTACTGAGCAATTGGTGGGAGTCTCTAGACATGGCCCCCATCAATGGTCTGCAGACAATTAAAATGCCTGCCAAATATGAAAACTCATGTTCAAAGTTAAGTTACTCTTTGAACGGAATCTGTTAGCAAGTTTTTGCTATGTAATCTTATAGCAGCATGATGTAGGGACAGAGACCCTGAATCCATGGATGTATCACTTAGTTTACTGGATGCAGCAGTTATGATACCGAGTCAGTTTTCTCTGCTGCAGATCTAGCAGAGCTCAGTTGATGAGCTGTGTATAACCCCATCCACACCACAGCTTTCTGTCTACATTATATAGTGACAGAGAACTTCTAATCTGTGCTGGAGATGTGGTTGGACTAAGAGCCACAAGCCCAGTTGTCCTGTAGTGATAATCACTGCTAATAAAACACTGATTGTGTTGAAACAGCATAATTCAGCCCAGTAAGTGACACATCACCAGGGCTGCCACTAGTAATTTCGGAGCTCCATATTGGTAAAATTTTGGGGCCCCCTTGAGACTCAGCCCAGACTCCACCCCAGCTCCGCCTCTACCCCAGTTCTGCCTCCACCCCTTGAACCTTCCACAGTCCCACCGTCCACTCTTGGAAAAACTCCACTTCTGCACCACGTCCTCACCAATCACACATAAACAGTTCCCATCGAACATCATTTAGATTTTTTTTCACCACTTAAATAAAATAGAACCTATACATGTTTGGTATCTACAAACTCGTAATGACCTGGAGAATCATAATGGCAGGTCATTTGTAGCATTCAGTTAACATGGTAAAAAAAAAAAACAACTGTGGAATTGCACTTTTTTTGCAATTTCACCGCATTTGGAATTTTTTTCCCATTTTCCAGTACACGATATGGTAAAACCATGTCGTTCAAAAGTACAACTTGTCCCGCAAAAAATAAGCCCTCACATGGCCATATTGACTGAAAAATGAAAAAGTTATGGCTCTGGGAAGAAGGGGAGCAAAAACCTAAAATGCAAAGATGGAAAATTCTCCAGTCATGAAGGGGTTAAAAATCTATAAATTCTAGAACATAACTCTGTGATAATGTAAAAAAAATATAGTAGTCAAGAGTAAAAGCGGTCGAGGGGGGAGAGGACACCCTATTTGGCAACTATTCATGTTCCTACTTTCTGGTTGGCACCTTCTTAAAACGCAATCCTCGTCAGCAGGGCATGGCAACCCCTCAGCAGGGCGCGGCACTCCTTCAGAAGGGCGTGGCACCCCCCCACACACACACACAGCAGGGCTCGGCACACCCCCCCCACAAACACACCATGGCCAGGCACCCAACCCCCCTCACACAGCAGGGACAGGCACCCACCCCCCTCACACAGCAGGGCCAGGCACCCACCCCCCCTCACACAACAGGGCCAGGCACCCACCCCTCATATGCTGTCCGCTGCTGCAGTGCCACGGCCTCCTCCTCAACATACAGGAATCCCGCTGCTGCTGCTGCCGCTGCCGTCTGGGCGCACCTGCCTCCTGTCCCATCCAGAAGATGCACCGTGCACGTGTTGCACGCACATTGCTCTGCTCCAAAATGAAAGTGAGCATGAAGCGTGTGACTTGACCGGCGTCATTACGTCAGGACCATGATGCACCCGGCGGCGGTTTAAAGGTGTAGCGCATATTTCCGGCCACCGGATGCATTTATGGTTTAAACTGTGCGCAGACTCCTGCCTGACTTCCTGAGGCCCGGTGAGTAGAAGCAGAGAGAGGGAGGGGCACGGGGCCCGCGAGTCCACCGCCCGGGCTGGTGGGGCCCCCCCTTTTTCCTTCTATTCACTGGGCCTCACACAGGAGTAAGGGCAGTAATGCCCTGATGGCGGCCCTGCACATCACAGTAATCAGGGTCTCTGCTCTTAGATTATGGTGTTCTCAGATTACATGGCAAAAACCTGCTGACAGATTGGCTTTAATGAAAGTTACTCTATTAAGTCTGGATTAGGATGTTACAAAGCTTATGTGTAAATAGCTCTTTCAAGAACACTCTGGTACACTGCCCATATGAAACAATGTGGGGACATGGTTATACTGAGTCTATCTTCTTCCTATTATTATTATATATGTTGCTTCCTTGGCAGGATTATCCTGGTAAATAGCTGAGGTTTGCAGAAGCTGGACCCACAGCGATCAGCAGAACATCGGACACATTGTGACAGATTCATCATTGCATTAGCCAGTTTTTTGGTGTAAATACCTCTCAATTTGACTTTTTGATTTGCTACAAATTCATCAAACGATTTGTGCCTTATTTCAAGTTGTCTTTTATGGTTTAGACAGTTTTCTCATTTATTCATCAATGTGGCTTTTCCAGATGTTTTAGACAGAAATGCTACTTTTTTAAAATGTCACAAAATTTGGTTATCCTCTCCTGCATTCCCTTACCCCCCGGATTGAGTTTTTTTTGTATGCAAGTTAATTTGGTGCTTGTTTGCAACATTTTGTGACAAATGCGACTATTTCCACTAAAAAGCCGCAAAACCAGTTAAAGACAGAAAAAAGATAATTGCGCAAGATTTATGAATCATGTGTGTCATTTGGATGAATTTGGAACAAAAAAGTCACTGAAGACCACAAGTCAAAAAAGAAAAGTGACTTTAAAAAACACAGATGATGATTTTCAAAAATGCCTGTAATAATATTCCCATAGACAACAATAAATAAAAAAAAACAATACATTTAAGTTCCCTGTATCAGTTCCCAACCTCACTATGATATAACAAATAGATTACACTGAACCAGTCACGGGTGGGAAAAAGCAAATCTATTGCACCACATTACATTGTGTTAGCTTTGAAGTGCTTCTATTCCTCTAGATCTAAGTATTCACATTGGTCATGGAAGACATCTGAAGAGAGAGATTTTGAAATGAGAGTAATGCTCATTTTTGCAAGTGTTTCGCTCCCTATTAAATCTACACTTGTTTCACTCAAGGCACAAAGGAGCTAAAAAGAACAGTTTACGGCGCTGTTCAAAGTTTTCTAATACAGTTCACATATGTCTTCAATCATTCATTTGATCTCACTGTAACTAGTTTTCCAATACATTAGAATTCGGTTATATTCCTACTGACACTATAGCTTCTGCTGTTAATGGGACCCATGATGCTATTTCAACTTATCCTATTGATTTATAATGAGGATCGTCTTGGGTTATGTAGATTTCAATCAGGGCATGCTGGGATTTGTAGATTAACAATAACTGAAGAGCCACAAACTGGAGACCACTGGGTTACAATCTAGTTTCCAGTGACCCATTAGCAAATGTCCAGTCTTTTGTGACCAGCAGTCAAGTGTCCTATTATTTAGGGTATATTAATAACAGAATATATAGTCCGTGTTCACACTACAGCTTGGTCCCCATTCAACACTCTGTCAGGGGCTTTCATCTGAATAGCCAAAAAATGTCATTCAAATAGTTGCAGGCAAAGCCATACACTTCAATGAGGGAAACGGAGTCTATAACATGAAAGTTTAGAATCCACTTGACCCTCTTTTCCGCAGTGCCCATTTTTGTTGTATGCAATAGTATGATAGACTACCATACCTGTATCTGTTTAAATATAATTTACAAAGAAAAAGTTGGCACCACCATGATAAGAGGAATGTTAGGCTCACCTTGTGAAGTGAACCCACTAAGCCCCAGGTCTAGTTGGACCACATGCGTTGGTGCAGCAGGCAGGATGGCACATGGGGAGCGAGGACTTGGCACACTTAGGAATCTTAGGAGCAGCAGCACAGATTTCAGTATTGATAGAAGCATGTTAAGCACGGTGTGCACAGGAGATGGAGTACACCAAACTAGAGTATTGAATCACAATCCTAAGACACAGGTGTGTGGCCTAATGGGACTTAAAAGGCTTAGGGAGATGATGTCACTGAGCCATGTCGGGCAACCTGCAAAACCGGACGTGGAGCACAATAGAGTGCAGCAGACTGAGGTGAAGGGAGCAGAGCCTGGGATACCTGGGACAGGTGTGTTACACTATGTGTATAAACAAAACCCACAATATATAAAAAGAGAAAAAAGCTATAAACTAACTAAGGTGCACATCACAAAAAAATGTATTGAATGAAAATAATTTTTTGGTAATAATGACAAAAGTGTAATCAAGACACATGATAAACACTAAAAACATTAAAAAAATGTACAAAAAGCTAAATGGTCTGAAATAAAGACCAGTAAGCAAGAACCAGAGATGATTATAATCAAAAATACATGAGGAGCCCACAAATGGAAAAATAATAAATAAAATATCAATTTATAACTACGATGTGCACAAAAGTGGCAGTGCCAAATACATGAATAAAGTGTATAAAAAAAATAAAAATCTAACCACAAACCAGTCTAAATCCTAAATCCATACACATGGAAAACATAATAATGTGACACAACCAATTAGGAACCCATATTAAAAAAGCATGAAATACAAGATAATGAAAATAATGACCAAGATAGGAAATAAGGGAACTTGCTAAGGATCCCTATGTGTATCACTATACATGACAGCTTCCTAAGGGGTAACATTTTTGGTCTTTATTTTAAGCCGTTTGGCTTTTTGTACATTTTGTAAATGTTTTAGCCATTATCTTGTGTCTTGATAATACTTTTCTCATTATTGTCAATAAATGATTTACATTTATATATATTTTTTGTGAGGTGCGCTTCAATTGGTGTATAGCTTTTTTCTCTCTCTATGTATTGTATCTGGCAAAAAAACAGAGGCATCTATGAGGCTCTGACTGGATCACAGGAGTACGGGTAAATTCACCAGTGGGCCCCTCTGCAGAAGTAAGTTCCCAACCCACTATATGAGCAGTATTTTGCAAAATACACTTGAGTTATTATATACAAAGGGGGATAAGAAACAAATGGGTATGTAATATATCAGAGAATGTTCTATTTTAACCCAATCATGGACCTATTAGAAAAAATGTGACCATCGAAGCAAACATACTACTGAGGAACGAGAGTTATTATATGCAGACAATGGCAGCATCTCATCATTCAATAAACTACTGCTACTACTACTTTTTTATACAAACATAGGTAATTTTGTGAATGAGGCTAATGTAATATTTTCGTATATTTGAACAGTGGACCCTAGAGTCAATACTACTCGTCAGCCCTTGGCACCCCGGTCCAACACTGGACTCTATAAAAGAAGTCAGGCGCAGTCCAAAGTTTCATGTGTTGGCCTCTTTGTCTCATTAAAGTTATTTTCTGTATTGGGGGAGCATCTGAATAGATGAAAGTCCCCAACAGAGTCCTAAATAGGCAGCCAAGCTTAATGTTAACGCAGACTAATATCAATAGTAATAATAATAATATTAATAAAATCAAACACCTTTACATTTATTGGTTTGGAGCTGTGTATCATTCTTATACCAGACAATGCCAGGCAGTCGTCATCTAGCTCCAGTATGCTAATGTAGCACCCTGAGGATTCGGCTGCTACAGGGGTATTGCACCTCAACCCAGAGGTGTGATATTCCACTCCCGGGTAAGGAAGGAGTGTGGAACTGAGCTCAGATAGACTGCATGCACTACATACATCCCATTCCAGAGGAGCAGGCCGACGGTACTCCCACTTAGAAATGTGCAGGTACAACCGAGCCTGTTCCTGGCTGGAGTGGGAGGGGGGTGGTACATCCCATGTAGTGTAGGGGCAGATAGGGGGAGCAGTCTGGGTAGTGATAGGAGCTCATTGGGTGCTGGTCACCTGAGCTCACACATAGAGGGATATATAAGGAGGGCACCAACTTAGATCAGGGTCAGACGCTGAGAACAAGTCAGTTGGAGAGGAGAGAGAAGGAAACAGCAGCCCTGGAGAGAGAGAGAGTGGAGCAGAGAAAGACCCAGAGGGGGAAGACTGAAGGGACCCAAGAACCCAAATTAGAACACCGGGTGAGGAGTCAGCAAGAGGGTACCGGAACCCAAGCTGGTGGGGGCAAAGACATTCCCCAGCCAGAGACCGGAGACCGTGGGCAGTGTCTGTCACGGTCACCCACCACATTCACCCCGAAGGCACACCACATGAAGGGTCAGGGAACCCAGGGCCAAGGGTGTCCCAAAAGAAGGCCCGAGGGAGCTGGACCTAGGTGAATCACTGGTGGGGACGGCTGAAGAAAGGACAGAGGGAGAGCTCAGGGCCACGCTCTGGACTTGTTTGGGGGTTGGCCGGATCCAGGACCTGGTGGACGCAGCACGGCTCGGGTGGTCACTAGCAGCTGGAGTGACCAGTACAACATCAGCAGTAAGTAAACACCCTTAACTGCACAACCCGAGTCTGTCTTCATTGCCGGCTGCATCGCACCACCACAACCCCCATCCTCTGCGCCTGTCCCCTCTGAGGCTATACCCCTCCCGTTGGGGGTTATCTCACCAAGCTGCGCACCCACCATCAGCCTCAGCGGACCCTGCAGCAGCGGCGGCCACAGTGACCGCATCACAACGGGTGGCGTAGTCGACACAAAAGAACTTTAGTAACATCTGTAAAGCTGCCACATAACACTGAGCTTGACGCCCTGGGCACGGGACCGGGTCACAGCCGCTCGGAGACTACAACCCCCCATCTGATCCGGTGCCGGGTATTCCCCTCAAAAAGGAATATGTCCCAGGGGGCGCGTCACTATCAATTGAGAAACACTAATTCGGAGGAAACTGAGCAGGTTTATGTGATTTCCAGTACATATTCATTGATGTCAGTGTGATTTTCTTGTATATTGGCTTGTTTATGCAAAACAGCAGGCAGGGCTTTATTTGTGGCCAGGTTCTACACAACCGGAAAAGAAAAAAAAAAGTAATTGAGTTGAAGTGATTGAGAATTAAGTGAAATGGGATCACAGAAGAAAAGATCACACGTCAGATGGTGAGTCCTATAAGAGATGAAGGCAGCAGAGGAAACCTCACTATATTGCTCTCATCAGCTGCAGGTTGTGATTCTGCCTCAGTCTCTCTTTCCATTTCAGTATATGTTACATCTTATATTTGTGTCTTCTTTAATACAGTCGTTTTCAAAACTGGTTTCATTCCTGAGCATTGTTCCCATGCTCTTGAGACATGGCTGCAATCAGAATTTTGTATCATGTCAATTGTGCTCCAGAACTTGTGCTGATTCATAAACTGAGCTAGTGAAATTGTACAGCTCATAAAGAAGTGGCGCCAACTGGCATCACCGTGTCACAGAGGTGGGATTTCTCACGTCTAGCACTGGCACATGTGGATTGGCATAAACTATGATTGATTTAATACTCTATAAGAGCGAAACAATGTACTATTAATCATATAGAATATTATTGTTGCATTGCAGATGTGGATACAAGTATGGATTCTGTGAACTATCAGGAGCAGCCACAACCAGCAGGTAAAGTCAATAAAAGGGAACCTGTCATGCAATTCATGCTGCCCAAACTGCGGACAGCATGAATAGCAGCCTGACTGCACAATTACAGCCAGGTACATTATTCTCTGAAAATGCTTCAGCATTTCACAGAAATTATACTTTAAAGATCCAGCCAGGGACCATAGCCAGAGAAGAGACTAGTCTGGCCGGCTCTTCCCAGCACTGCTACAGGTGATTGACATGTATCTCACTATATACACATGTGGAACAGACCTGTCAATCATCTGCAGTGGCACTAGGAGACGCTAGCCAGAGGCGGAACCGGACTACTCTGGTCTTCTACTATGGTTCAAGGTCAGATCTTCAGTGTACATTTTCTCGCCATATGCAATATTGGTTTGGACAGCATGAATCACCTGACAGATGACCTTTAATGTTGTTTCTTCTGTGTTAGATTGAATTCAGAACCTATAAAACAAGGTCCAAAGTATGGACCATGATGTCCAAACCAGCCTGGGTCTCCTGAACAGGCATTACAGGCATGTATAAGGCTGTTGAGTTGAAGTCAAGAGACCCGAGGTCGGTCCAGACATCATAGTTTATTGGTACTCATTTTTTGGCTTACATTTACATTTTCGTTTAAATGTATTATTATTATTATGATTATTATTATGATTATTATTTATTATTAATTGTAATAATAATAATGCATTTTTAGAAACAATCTCTGATGATATGTCCTTTTTAGTAACTTCTTTCATTCCTTGTGAAATACTTGGATCTTTTTTGTTATAGTGATTGTTTAAGATATTTTAAATCTGGCAAGAAAGCAGAGGATGCATTAAAAAACACAATAACCTAGTCACTTAAGGATAGTTGAGAGGTCATCATTGTAAAATTGCTAAAAAAATAACCAGTAGGACCATCTCTGCATGGGACAAATTAAGAGTTATTTTAATGAATCCTCTGCTTTCTGCTTGCCTCATCCACTAAGATCGCTGTTGTGTTCTTCTTGATTCCAAAATGGCCACCACATTTGCCTGGAGAGAGCAATGGTATAACTAAACCACACCTCCCATGCCCTTCTTATCCCACAGCACAGGAAAGCAGGGAATAGGAGGCGTTACAACTTAACACTGCTCCCAATCCCACCATAGCCGCCATTTTGGAAGCAGAAGGAAAGGAACTTTGATCTGAGCGAAGGAGGTAGTGAGAATCCAACAGAGGGCACCAAGTAAGGTGACTATACATGAAAAAATGTATGTTACTGATCAGTGCCAGGGTGGAGAGCGGTTTTAGTTTTGTGGTGGTGAATTGGGTTGATTTTTAATTCTGTTGTAAAAAGGAAAAAAATGTACCATTTTCTTTATGTAAGGCTGTGATCAGCTCTGTTCAGCTCCCTGGTTTTACAAATCTGTCAGCAGAAGTGTGACTGAGCAGGTTTTTTGTTTCCATTCTTAATGTCAGCACAATTTAACTAATACGTTGAGTTTCCTCTGGTTTCACAAACGTTTTTCTATTTCAGATCTTAGTGTCTGTTCTTTAAAAAGAGTCACAGAGCTCGACCCTCGTGCTGCCAAATACCAGCACTGTAAAGAAGAGGATGAGCCACAATCAGAGGACATAGAGCAGACCCATCTCCAAAGAGAGACCAATAGTGGTGAGGAGGAGTCATTGTGATTTTTTGACTTGTAGTTTCCAAATTACTTGTGCATTTGTGTTATGTCTGGGGGCGAGACAATAATTTTATTTTCACAGTCCCTTTAAGAAGGGAGTCAAGTGACTCAGACTGCATGAGGTGCCTATTGCAAGATTAAATACCCATACTGTTCACTTTCTTATATCACAGTCTAAAAAAGTAAATGGGAGAAAATGTAAAACAATTGCCCATCTAATATTAGAGGGGGAATGTGGCACAGAGTGCCAGGGGCAGACATGCCAATGGTGCAACTTACGCAACCCCACATGGGCCTAAGAGGTATGGAAACCAACTTCCACCTCAAAAGCACCAACAGCTTCTATCACAGACACATTATAGGACTGAAATGGGCCCATTCTTGCACAGGGACCCACTTTTGTCTATGTCCACCCTGCAGAGTGCATATTACTTCTGTGTATATTTGAAAGTGTTGTCCCATATGGCCTTTTGTGCATAGGGATGTCATGGAGGTGATACTAAAAAACCTATGGGCCAGAGCAGATAGCTGATGCCGAATGTTTTTTGCTCTAGCATCCCTGGCACGACTATGTATTACACTTACCATTTATTGCAAAACTTCCCCATCAACTGTACCTAAAATATGCCAGACAAACAGGACAATAGAGATGATAACTCGGTATATTCATCAACATATCAAAAAAACGATTTCCAATTAGTCATTATTATCCATGAGACCACTTGTGAGGTTACTTTCCCATCAACAATGTGTACAACTCATTGTGCACATGGCAGACACCAAAATTAGCAGATAACTGGAACGCTGGATCTGACATTTGGATTAGATATTTGGAGATCACAGGATTGACGTTCAGATGTCTCAGTTTGGAGTTGAACTGAACAATATACAAAGCTTAGTGCACGATGTGTAATTCTTAAATCTTTGATTTAATTCAGATTCAATTGTACTTCAAGGAATGAACTCCAGTTTTTAAAGGAAAGCTATCAGGATGTCAAGTTTCTTACATGGTAATATATTAGATCGACTACTGAGGCAATTATTTGGGTGGGCATGTCTTGATGAGACAGTCACTGTAAGATTTTTTATAGGGGTTGTCCATTTTTTTCTTTTAAAAAAGGGCCACAGGTACGTAACATTTAAAGATAACTTTTTAAATTGAATACAGCAAAATAAGTATTGCTTACCTGTTGAAGCCAATGACTCTCCAACTCCACTTCTACACTGCTCCCCTGAGTTCTTTATCATTAGAACTACAGTGATAACATCCCTTTTACAGCATGTGAGTGCTGCAGACAGTATTTGGGCTCAGTGGTCTTGTGCCCTCCACTCCTCCATCACTACTGAGCCCAGTGGTTGGCACAGAGTTGACACCACCAAAGTCCTATCATAGAGACGGTAAGCAGTGGAGAGACAGTGACCAGTGGTGAGAGGGTGCTGGACCGGAACAGGCAAGTAATACTTTTATTATTTTTAAGCATAACCTTGTGTCATTTTAAACAAATTTGAATGAAAAGTTCCCTGGTAAAATATGTATTGATAGTACGTCTTATAATGATAATATAGAACACTGAGTATATATGGACTTCAGATTGCTGACCAGTAGTGTGTACTTTCCCCTAACTCTATTAGCAAAACATTATTAGCTTGTCCTATTCTTGCAGCATCAGCTCTTCCTGCCACAAGCCACTCTCAGCTCCTCATCCTCATCTGCTGTGGGTATGGTGTTCATTTTCATACGTTACCACCTACTCTTTGCAGACTGCCACAACACCAGCTTATGTATCTTGGGTGTCCTAGATTAGAAGTTTTTTTCTCACTCCTGTGCCTATTATGCCTTCAGACTACTAAAAAGGAACCTTTTAAATAAGTATATTGCTTGACCACAAAACCACACAGTTATACCTTCTGTCTGAAAGAAAAAATGTCAATCCTTAGGCAATTCTGCGAGAACATACTCATGTCGGGTATTTTATTTACTACAATAGCTATTAGTATTAAAGAATGGCTGTGGAAGAAGTGTCTTACTGTCCTAACAACAGACTCTAACCCTATATATATATATACAGTATATGTATATACAGTATATGTACTAGATTGCAAAGAAATATGTATAACATTAAATATATATAAATGCTGTATGTCACAATGACAGATTAGATATACGGTAATCTTTTAACTTTATTACGTATATAGAATGTTACAATTGAACCATTGTGTGGCAGAGGTAAAAGTTGCTGCCACTCCCTGATGCTCATGGGGCCTAAAGCCACATGGCTATAGATATTGGATTGACATCAGACATTTCATGTTAAGCTCTTGGATAGGTAATTAATATATTGCTGAACATAGTATCCAAATTATAGTGTCCAACTACACACACAAGCGGGGCCACATACAAACTACTTCACTGGCAGCACAGACAGAAGAGGGTCCTGTGTAAGAACAATATATGGGCCTTTTGCAGTCCAGTAGCTCAACATAATGCACAATTCCATCTGTTATGGAGGTGAAAATGGGCCCCCTTACCTCTTGGGCCCCTGATGCACCAATGATATGCCCCTGCACTACGTATCTTATCTGCATATATATTGTTTTTTTTTTATTCCTTTAACTTTGCTGATCACTGATTCCCTGATATGTGAAGTATGCATTATATAGTTAAAGTGGTTGGCCACTACTAGGACAACCCCTTTTTAATCTAATTGTTTGACCCCGATAAAATAAAAAAGCTTATACTCACCTTCCGTGCCGGCGCCATTCCAGCAATGTCGGCACTCGCAGTCCCGCAGCTTCCGTACAGTTGTTGTGACACGTGAGCCAGGCACCCAATCAGCTCTGGCGTCACTGTCCCCGCCCTCGGACAAATTGAAAATGAAGAGGAAGTCAGAGATCAGCTGCAGCCCGGACTTCCTCTCCATGTTCAATTCGACAGAAGGCAAGGACAGTGATGCAAGAGCTGATTGGCTGCCAGGCTCACGTGTCACAACAACAGCACGGAAGCCCCAGGACCGCGAGTGCCGACATCGCTGGAACGGCGCCAGCACGGCAGGTGAGTGTAAGCTTTTTTTTTTGATCAAAGCCAAGAGTAGGGTATGACAAGGAGCTGTCCAAGTAGTGGACAACTTCTTTAACATCTCAAATGCATTAGACTTTCTTTCTGAAAGCGATAAGTTACTCAGCTCCCCCAGGTCCAGTGTTTCAATTACTGCCCCAGTCGTTTAAAGGCCCCTGCGGCAATGTGATTGCTGCAGTCAATCACTGGGCTCAGCGACTTCTGCATC
The DNA here is from genome assembly GCF_046119375.1 of Phyllobates terribilis. Taxonomy (NCBI): domain Eukaryota; kingdom Metazoa; phylum Chordata; class Amphibia; order Anura; family Dendrobatidae; genus Phyllobates; species Phyllobates terribilis. Next base: position 169,543,244 of record NW_027362765.1, read on the forward strand.
TACATAATCACACTTCAGATCATCTAAGTATGTAGTATAGTACAGGTAAATCCAGTGACTCACAAGTGACATCTTTCTGATCATATTTGTTAATTTTTCCTATTCTTCTTTATCAGACTGCACATACTGTAACTACTTCTTCAGCCAATACTTATCTCTACAGAATGTAATGCACGGACATCTTTGGCTCATAGATTTTTACAGCACTATCCCCACACCGCATTGCTATTTCCAAGAATAGTGCTCCCCAGAGGAATAGTATCCACAACGGTAACAGTGCTGATTTTGAGTTTCCATATCGTAAAGGCTTGTTCATACGTTGTACTTTTGCTGCATTTTTACACTGAACGTTGTTGACACAGAAAACGCAGCGTTTGACAGTATCAGCAAAGTGAATAAGATTTCTGAGATCTCATGCACTTGCTGCTTATATTTTCCTTGCAGATTTAAACATTCAAAGTGATTTTTCAAATTTGCAGCATGTCAATTATTTCAGTGTTTTTGTAGGATTTTCTACCCATTCTAATGAATGAGAAAAACTGCATGCAAAAATGCAGCAAAAAATCAGCAAAAACATGCATATTTTACACTGTTTTTCCTGCCAACACCCAGAGGTTTTGCAGCAAAAACATCTGCTGTAGATACTGAACGTGTGCACATATCCTAATAGTGCCCCCTCTGAGCCTACACACAGTAATAGTGCCCCTTCTGAGCCTACACACAGTAATAGTCCCCCTCTAGACCTGCACAAAGTAATAGTGCCCCTTCTGAGCCTACACACAGTAATAGTACCCCCTCTGAGCCTATGACGCGCCCCCTGGGCCGTGGGATACTCGGCAGCCAGGCCTCTGGCTGCTGGGGGGATATCACGGTGGCTGGCCCAGTCCGTGGCCCAGGGCGGTCACTCAAAAGGGGAATATGAATATATGGGGGAATTTGGGAAAGTTCGTGACGCCACCTGTGGTGTCTGGTGAGGATCACCAGTGCTGCAACAGTCCTCTGAGGCAGATGTTAGGGCAGCTCATGATGGGACGGCTCCCCACAGGTGGAGCAGGCCTCAGGGCAGTGTAGTAGAAGAGAGTGGGTCGCGCTGGGCGTTGTAGTGCAGTGGGAACAATGGCGCCGATGAAGGAATGGACAGAGGCAGTGCAGTGCAGTCATCCAAGATTTTACTCACAGTTCTTTAGACACTTCACAGGTGCACTATACAGGTAAAGGTCTCCCTCGTCGCGCTGCTTTCACCGGGCAGGGGTTCAATCCTTCCTCAGGCAACTTGGGAATGCCTGGCAGAACCCCACTTTCTCGTGTTCCTATTTTGACCGTCTTTATTCTGGTCCTTCTCCCTCCTGCTCTGCTCTGCCCACTCTCAATCCCGCTCGGGTGCTCTGAAGTCCTTCCTGTACGTTGGATCCGGGACCTACTTGACCTTCCTGGGGATTAGAATGCCGCAGCGATCCCTCTGTCTTCTGACAGATGCAGGGCGTACGGGTGCCGTCCTGCACGCGCCGTACCCCCTGGAATCCTTTCTGTAGAACGGAGCCTACTCCCTGCTCCCCTCCGGGGCCTTCTGACCTGGCCCTACTTGTGGAGCAGATCTCCTAATGAGACTCTGCTCCCGGACTGTTCTTCTGAACTGTCCCGAGCTGTTCTTCTGAACTGCTCCCTCAAACTGACCTGCCACCCTAAGATAACTTCCCTATTTATACTCCTACTAAAGTGTTCCCTCTAACTACTTCATCCACCCACACCCACTACTGGTTCCCCCTACCTTTGGGTTCCCCCCACTCCAGCCAGGGTCAGGGCTCAGCAGAAACATACATTGCGTCTTGCCCCTCTAGCCGGCCTGGAGCAGTGTAGTGTTGGATGCAGGTATTTTGGGGTTCCGTGCAGCACTCCCATCTTACCTGAGAGAAGGGAGACACCACACCTCTGGGTGAGGTGCAGTACCTCTGTGGCGACTGAACCCTCAGGGGCGCCACACCTACACACAGTAATACTGCCCCTTCTGAGCCTACACACAGTAATAGTGCCCCCTCTGAGCCTACACACAGTAATAGTGCCCCTTCTGAGCCTACGCACAGTAATAGTGCCCCCTATGAGCCTACACACAGTAATGGTGCCCCCTATGAGCCTACACACAGTAATAGTGCCCCCTCTGAGCCTACACACAGTAATAGTGCCCCCTATGAGCCTACACACAGTAATAGTGCCCCCTATGAACCTACACACAGTAATAGTCCCCCCTCTGAGCCTACACACAGTAATAGTGCCCCCTATGAGCCTACACACAGTAATAGTGCCCCCTCTGAACCTACACACAGTAATAGTGCCCCCTCTAAACCTACACACACTGTGCACTGTGGATTGGACACAGCGCAAGTGCGCTGCATGAAATCCGCAGCAGCCAGATGTTACAGCATAGTGGATGGGGTTTATACAAATCCCATGTCCACTATGCGTCTGCGGCTCGCCCGCGGAAACTGACATGTGGCACATTTTTGCAGACCGCAGAATGTAAATTTCTCTGGCGGGTCCGCATGCGGGCTTTCCCCATAGACCTAATCTCTATGGGGAAAGTGTGCATTTGAGGGAAAAAAGAGGCATAATGAGCGGAAGCACAAGGCGGCTTCTCCACAGCCTTGGGGCTGCAGCCGGCTCCAGATAGTCTGCACATACCCTTACAGGGCCTTCTGAGCCTACACACAGTAATAGTGCCCCCTCTGAGCCTACACACAGTAATAGTGCCCCCTCTCAGCCTGCACACAATAATAGTGCTCCTTCTGAGCCTACACACAATAATAGTGCTCCTTCTGAACCTACACACAATAATAGTGCTCCTTCTGAGCCTACACACAATAATAGTGCTCCTTCTGAGCCTACACACAATAATAGTGCTCCTTCTGAGCCTACACACAATAATAGTGCTCCTTCTGAGCCTACACACAATAATAGTGCTCCTTCTGAGCCTACACACAATAATAGTGCTCCTTCTGAACCTACACACAATAATAGTGCTCCTTCTGAACCTACACACAATAATAGTGCTCCTTCTGAGCCTACACACAGTAATAGTGCCCCCTATGAGCCTACACACAGTAATAGCCCCCCTCTAAACCTACACACAGTAATAGTACCCCCTCTGTGCCTACACACAGTAATAGTGCCCCCTATGAGCCTACACACAGTAATAGTGCCCCCTCTGTGCCAAATGTATCATGCAGTTAGCACCTTTCTAATACATTTGGCACAGTGTCTGTCTTGTCTAGTTTTATCACTGTTATCACTATTGTTAAGCATCTTCTTGTCTATTAAGTGTAGTTGGTGGCTTTTCTTCCACCATACAGCAGAAGCCCTTCCGCACCAGACCTGTGTGGAAGTGTTATCAGCAGGGTTGCGTATGTACTGTTTGACTCACAGCCTGCAGCCTAGGCTCAGGATGTGGTAATTGCCTTGGTGTGGCAGCAATGAGTTCTCATCAGGCTGCTCGTATTTGTATTGTGTCCAAGGAGCGGCAGCCGGTTAAGGCGTTAAATGCTTGTGGGTTTCTGCTAAATGTCGAGCTCTGGTTGGATTTACTGAGTGTTCTGGTTTGCAAATGAAAGGCATATCTTTATCGGCATAGAGCTTTATGTTATATCTGACATGTAAGTAGAGTTGGTTAACCACTGTATATTTCGGGATGGTGGTATTACTTTTAGATGTGCCATGCATGTAAACCAAAATAGACCGATAGTACCAAGTGCTCAGAGAGGTGATTACAATATATGTCTCTTATTATTATATATATGGAACTATAGTGAGAGAAATGTGAATTAGATACCTGCTGTGGATCCTTCTATAGCCTATTACCATTGGACATGTTGATGTTCATTTGCTCCCATTGCTGGTGTTTCTCTCAATCGCTTTAGTAGACATCTGCTGTAGTTTTCTTACTTGCTAGTTGCAGACCAAAATACATATTCTAATTCTCATTCCTCATTGATAATTTAAATAAATCAGTAAAGAGTCCAAATACTTCATAAATGTTTTGTGTATCAAAAATTCTTTATTACAAAAAACAATAGACACCCCATAAAATATTAGAAAACCCCTAAAACAAAAGAAACCCCATAAAAAAGAGGCAGCGTGGTTTTATCTGTAATAAGTATGGCAACAACAATATATGCAGGGTGCATAGCTATCATGCTGAAATTATCAGCATATATTTCTCACATATCAATTATATAGTGCACTACGAAGATTACAGATCTTATATAAGGTACAAAAATTACATATAACCAATTGTATTGATTACATCTGTGCATAAGGTTAAACAATTCTCCCAGAGACCAAATAATTATTGTTTAGTTAGAATGAACCTTACAATTTTATCAGTTCAACCTTAGCATAACAGATCCCAAACAATATTAAGTATATATAACAACACAGGTTCCCCAAGACAATTGGTCAATAGTATATTATGCAGTAATCCCCAAAGGGCAATGTCAAATTATATACACACCCGTTGCCATATGAGTAAGGAACCACACTGCCTAGTACCCCAACGCGCGTTTCGCGTGCTGCTTCATCGGTTTCAAGTGTTATTAGTTATCCTCTTTTGATGCATATGTATGCACATTATAATTGTAATGAATCTCTGTATCCTAATCTGTTTATGTATACAAAATACATATTCTGTTTAGTTGATGATCAGCCCAGACGAAACGCTCTTCTTGAAAAGCTGTTAGACGTATTAATATTAATACCTGGGTATTACCTTAGATGGGTTTTTGAACTTAAAGCGGTTGTCCACTACTAGGACAACCCCTTCTCCATTCTAATATTTCCCCCTATGCTGTTCTTACACTTCCTCCAAATGTATGTGGTTCGTCCGAAGGTGAGGAGAGTCGAGCCAGTGCTGATTGGCCACAGGGATCGCGTTTCATAACAATGTCACCCGATCCCTAGGAGAGCCAGTGCTGACATCGCTGGAACGGCACCGACATCAGAAGTGAGTATAAGTGTTGTTATTTTCTTGAGGGGACACAGGGATTGAGAAGGGGTTGTGGACAACCCCTTTAAGATATAGAAATAAAAGTATTTACGGTAGATACAGGGCTAGAACAGTGAAATTAATATTTGTTGCCGGTGGCGTAAAGCCTAGCTATTATTCTGATTATAATCTTTATGCTCCTGTCACCTTAGCCTTATTAATAGCCCATATGGTTGGCCATTGTCTATAATGATCTGGTCATTTAGCCTCCATGGCAATCACCACAGACCAACAGGAACGAAAGGAGTAAAACACCTTGCTAGCACCATTGTCACTTGATTCTAGTGATCGAAGGGGTTCAAGCAGAAGGACTTCCCTAATCGAATATTAATGGCATTTTCTACTGATATTTGCCATTAGTGTCTTAAGGATAAAAACCCGTCTATGTATAGATTCTCATTTAGGGAGCTACCAGTGAATGTACACTTACATATATTGTAATTGCAGATTCTAAGGAGCAGTAATGTGATAAGAAAGCAGAACAGCAGCAGGAAAACACAATGGCTTTGATTCATCAAAGTGTTTACACCAGAAAACTGGTGTTAAACACATTGAAAAGTCTCTAATTTTCTGCACAATACCAGTTTCCCAAAAAATTGTGACTTTTTTTCTTGTTTTCACACCAGTTTCAGGCAGCTCTGGCAAAATGGATAGAGCCAGGGCGGGATGGGGCGTGGGAATGCCTGCATCAAATTCAGCAATAGTAGTGCCATTTTTTCCGCCAGAAATGTTACTCCAGTCCCCAAGTGGAGTAACATTTCTGGTGAGGTGCATGAAGACGCACATTACTGATAAGTTGCACCAAATTAATTAAGTGGCGTGCGCCTCTTAATTAATTCAGCGAATCTTATTCTTGCATGCCCCTTCATTAAGACTGTTGCATAAAACACCAGTCTTAATGAATCTAGGCCAATCTGTTGAGCTAAAGGACTGTCAGCAGACTACAAGCTGCCATATATAGCAGCCTAGATTGTGCTTGATGCTGTAAGCATAGAAATTGATTTTTTTAAATAATTTTTTCCATGATTAACCTATTATTTTATCAGATTGCTTCTCTTTATAAATCAAATGGTTCTGGTGAATGTCCTGATGTGTGTATAGATTCCCTTATATTCTGCACTTCTAGTCTGCCAATGCAGCTGGTGCCAAACTAAACCTTCAAGTAAGATGAGATGTTTTCTTTATCTATAAAACCAGCCTAAAAAAGAAAAGCAAGGGCTGAGTAAAATGTTTGTTAATCATCATTGCTGCTTTATAAAACAACCTAATTACAGTATTAGCAATCAGATATAAGTTTTACCAAAACAAGGCTCTAAATTTCCTTTATAAATATAAGTTTGAAAAAAAAAGTGCTGTCTACTTACAGTCACCACTAGAGGGAGCTCAGGAGCCTACTGCATACTGCCCAATTATAAGACGGTATCCTTTAAGCTCTTAGCCTCCACCAGCATCTATCTTTTAAATCTATTTCTTTGTAGATTATTTGAAGCTCTGTATTAGATAAATGGAGCTCAAAACTCTATAAAGATATAAAATGAAAATCAGAAGAGAATTTGGGCCCATAAACAACATGATACAAGGTATAGATTCACCTCAGTATGTAGCTGGTTATATAGAACTAGATGGTGGCCCGATTCTAACGCATCGGGTATTCTAGCATATGTCTCCCGACCCTCCTTTATAATGCCCCATGCAGGAAGTCACATCCCCCCTATATAATACCCCATGCAGGATGTCACCTCTCCCCCATATAATACCACATGCAGGATGTCACCTCTCCCCCATATAATGCCCCATGTAGGATGTCACCTCTCCCCCCATATAATGGCCCATGCAGGATGTCACCTCTCCCCCCATATAATGCCCCATGCAGGCTGTCACCTCCCCCCTATATAATACCCCATGCAGGATGTCCCATCCCCCCTTAGTGCCCCATGCAGGTCCCCTATGGCCCCATACAAAAAAAAAAATCCAATACTCACCTCACTGCTTCTCTGGACTCGAGCGCAGCCGGCATCTTCACGCTGTGCGCTGTGACCGGTCAGGAGAGAGCGCGGTGTAAAGACGTCACCGCGCCCTCTGACCTGAGACGTCACAAAGCATCAGCGGAAGACACAGGAGCTGCTGCGGAGGCACGGGGAGGGGTAAGTATGACGCCGGTGCTGGGGTCCTGATCGAGCGGGGGGAGGGACGGGAGGAGAGGAGAGGGGAGGGGAGAGGAGGGGAGGGGAGGGGTAAGTATGACGCCGGGTGCCGGGGTCCTGATGGAGGGGAGAGGAGAGGAGGGGAAAGGAGGGGAGGGGAGGGGTAAGTATGACGCCGGGTGCCGGGGTCCTGATCGAGTGGAGAGGAGAGGAGGGGAGAGGAGGGGAAAGGAGGGGAGGGGCGTCACACTTGTCCTCGGGAGATAAGCGGCCGTAGCCGCTGATCTCCCGACGATAGCCGCATGTAGGTCAGCTGCGCCTGCGGTCGGGGGACTTATGCTGCGAGCAGCCGGCTGCATCTCCCGGCTGCATCGCCGCTGACCTCCGTGCCGCACATGAGCCGCTAACAGCCGCCATGTTTTTCTGAAATGCCGCGTCGCTGATTGGCCGCGGCCGGACCAATCAGCGACCCGGGATTTCCAGGACAGACAGACAGACAGAAAGACAGACAGACAGACAGGATAAGACAATTATATAGATAGATATGTTGCCGTACTATGGTCTTTCTTAATTGAAGATCATTTTGCATTCCCTAAAACAAATTGTTGTTCGTTCTTGAAAAATGATTGTAGATGTCTGTCAAAATTACTGAGATCTGTGCACATTTTTGCAGAGGATACAGTAAAAGTAAAACATGAATCTGCAGAAGCAGCAGCATCCGAGCAGTCAGATGGCATTGATTTATCCTATGGATATGGAGCAGAGTGTGCATCCTACAACAGCATCCAGCTGGAACGACATGACACATCATATGATCTCAACAGATCCAACCTGGGAAAGCTGTACTGTGACATCTGTGGACTGGCGTGCAACAGCCTCAATGTTTTATTGGTGCACAAAAGAAGCCATACTGGTATGTGTCCACTCCCAGATATTTGATGTACAGCTATAGCATTTATATATAATATTTCCAGATGTATATGGTTCCACACACTAATGAAGAGATAAACAAATGTTCCTGCATTGCATTTTTTTAAGAAGTAGTTCTTAAAAACACAAAAAAATCTGAACATTGCACCATAATAAATTCTATAAATAACAAAATAAATAATATGTAAAATGAAGTGATCCCTTTCTAAAAGTAGACACAAATGTGTACCTTTCTATATTAAATTGCTGGAGTTATTTAGCGGGTTGTATTTGGTGCTTTTTATTTTACTATAGCCATACTGGAGTGGGTCTGTTAATAGCGGGGAAAAATGGGAAAACGTTCATGTCATCTATGTACATGACATTCACTTCTAAAATGAGTTCATGGTGTAGCTCATTTTAGCTCTTACAGAAGATACCAAACTCATTATGGAGTCTTGTTTTCAAGGCAATGCTCCATGGGAAAAAATATGCAAATTCATTCCAGCCAAATCAGAGACTCATCTGTAGACAGCTCTGTTTTGGAGTTTTTGTCCCTCATTATTATAGTGCAGGGTGCTAATTGGTTGAATAAATTATGGGCTCACTTGGTGAGATGGATTGTCTAAGTCACAAGATGTGGTGAAAACATGGACCAAAGGCGATGGAACAGCAGACAGAGCTTGCTAGATGGTATGTAGAACAACGAGGAGCAAGACAGGAGACAGATAAGCGGAGCAGAGAACACCAGAAGACACAGAGCCAGGAGTGACACACACAGGAACTAGAGATGTACAGTCAATTCAGAACTTGCAGCAGGATTTGTAGTGAGAACAAGACTAAAGAAGAGTTCCATATGCTTATAGAAAATGAAAATGAAGGGTTAATCAGCAGACAAATAGCCACTGATTAAAGTGTTGAACAGGCAAATTTGCTTGAAGATACTATTAGATGCTCCATCAGAGTCATTGTTTGTAGTAAACAAGTCTACATAGTGATGCTTTTAGCAGAAGAAGGGTTGGTTGCAGGTTAGAAGCAGGGAGTAAATGCAGATTGTAGAAACAAACAGGAGTTTGCTCAGATCATTCCACCTGAGTGAACTGATTAGACAAACTCCAAAGCACAAGGTAACAGAATACAAAGCCTACTTAATACTCAGGCATACATGAATGTCAAGAAAAGGCCTTGGGTGATGACGTCCCGCAGTTTGCCAAGCAACTGGTAGCATTGAGTGCACCACAGCAAAAGGTGGCCATGGGGGAAGAGAGCAGGGTCTGGCCTTGGAGCCGAGGCAAGTGAGTAATAGAATGAGAAATGCTTCATTCAGGATCTCATTTGGCCAACCAGAACCCTGCTCTGTACTGATGAAGGGCAAGAACTCAGAAACAGTGCTATCTACAGATGGATCTCTGATGGATCTCCGGTTTTGCTGGTGTGAGCTACTTTGCATACTTGTAAAAAGAAAAACTTTTTTTGTGAAGCTATCATACAGAATAGCATTCTCCTCCTTAGAGCTCATGTACATGAATATATTCAGAAACTTTGTGAAACTTAACCCATATAGGCCTTAGCTGAACATTCAAGGACCTTTAATTTATACACAAAGGGCCTGAGTCATCTTCGTGTTCGATGAGCCCGGACGGAAATCTTCGACTGCCTCCTCTCTTTTCCGACTCCGCCAAGGGAGTCTCTCGGTGGGTCAGTATGCCATGTGTTTCCGCACCCTCGCATCTAAACTTGCCTGGAACAATGAGGTTCTGGTGTTCACCTTTTGGGAGGGCCTTTCCAGACGGATCAAGGATGAGCTAGCCGGTCGTGACATACCTCCCTCTCTGGACGACCTGGTGTCATTAGCTACACGGATCGACATCGGTTTTCAGGAGTGTTCTAAGGAGGCGATCCGTGAGAGAAGATCCCTGCGCCTCGCACCAACCTTTCAAAGGCCAGTCTCGCAACCAACATTCACCCCAGTTTCTTCTCCTGAGTCTATGCAAATAGATAAAGTTAAGATGGTCAAGTCTCACCAGGAGGTCCTCCGCGCCGAGGGGAGTTGCTTCTACTTTGGCAGTATAGAGCATCTAATCCGCTCCTGTCCGGTGAGATCGGGAAATCTCAAGTGTTTAGGACCGCTCGGAGAGGTCGTCCTAGGCAAAAGTTCTTCCTCTCCGCCCTTGACTCTGTCCATGTCGGTTACCAGTGATAAGAGCCGCTTCTTTGAGACTGCCTATCTGGATTCCGGAGCGGCTGGGAACCTCATTCAGCATGCCGTTGTGGAGCGATATCAGATTCCTACCATATTTTTGGCTGATCCCTTAGCGGTTTCCTTCGTGGATGTAAAGCTTCTACGTCCTTCTACACGCTGTCTGGTCTCTCTCATCCCCTCTTGCTTGGCCTGCCTTGGTTACAGAGATACGAGCCCATCCTGAATTGGAGCTCGGGTGAGGTGCTCCGCTGAGGTCAGGAATGTCATAAGTCCTGTCTGGTTCCTGTTCGTCCTGCTCGACCTCCGTCTACTCGAGCTAAGCTACCTGGCCTGCCGGCACCCTACTGGTCATACATGGATGTCTTTGATAAAAAGTAGGCAGAGATACTACCACCTCATAGGCCATATGATTGCCCCATCGACCTAATACCTGGTGCTTCACCTCCTCGTGGGCGAATCTACCCCTTGTCGCTGGCCGAGACCCGTGCTATGACTGAGTACATAGAAGAGAATCTTGCTAGTGGATTTATCCAGAATCCACCACTCCAGCTGGAGCCGGATTCTTCTTCGTCAAAAACAAAGACGGCTCTCTTCGTCCATGTATCGACTATAGGGGCCTAAACCAGATTACCATCAAAAATAAGTACCCCCTGCCTCTCATCTCCGAGCTGTTTGACCACCTAAAAGACGTGAAGATCTTCACTAAGCTCGATCTTCGTGGGGCATACAATCTGGTCTCTGTAATGCTCCAGCCGTCTTCCAGGAGTTAGTGAACGACATCTTCCGAGATCTCCTGTATTCCTGCGTGGTGGTGTATCTGGATGATATCTTGGTGTACTCTCCTGATCTGCCCTCTCATCGGAGGGATGTTCGTCAGGTACTGCTGAGGCTGCGGAAGAATCGCCTGTATGCTAAGTACGAGAAATGCGTCTTTGAGCAGACCTCCCTACCACTTTTGGGGTATATCATCTCTGAGACCGGACTGCGGATGGATCCCGAGAAGGTGTCTGTAGTCTTAAAGTGGCCCCGACCTGAGGGGTTGAAGGCTATTCAGCGGTTTCTGGGATTCGCTAACTATTACCTCCTCTTCATTCCTCATTTCTCCTCCCGGACTTCTCCCATCTCTGCTCTCACCCGTAAAGGGGCAAATCCCAGGGAATGAACTTCCGAGGCGGAAAGTGCCTTTGTCTCTCTTAAGCAAGTCTTCTCCTCCGCTCCAGTGCTACATCGTCCAGATTGCAATAAACAGTTCTTCTTGGAGGTTGATGCCTCTTCCTCTGGGGCCGGAGCAGTGCTCACCCAGAAATCCTCGTCCTGGCGAATGGTGACCTGCGGCTTCTTCTCCAAACTCTTTTCTCTGTCCGAGCGCAATTACTCCATAGGTGATCCAGAACTGCTGGCCATCAAATTAGCACTGGAGGAGTGGCGCTACTTGCTTGAAAGGGCCATGCATTCGGTGGTCATCCACACTGACCATAAAACCTCGCTTACTTGCAGACCGCCCAAAGACTAAATCCTCGTCAGGCCAGATGGTCTCTGTTCTTTGCTCGTTTCAGCTTTACTCTCCATTACTGCTCGGCAGACAAGAATATTAAAGTTGACATCCTATCCCGCTCTTTCCTGTCTACCGACCAAGAGGAGGAGCCTCTACACATCATTGACCCCTCAAGAATAATGTCTGTTGCTCCATTTGACCTGTCTCATCTTCCTCCTGGTAAGACCTTTGTCGCGGCTCAGGATCGGAAGAAGGTCTTACTCTGGGGTCATTCGCTCAAGCTGGCTGGCCATGCCGGCCAGAGGAAGACACTTCTGCTTATTGCCCGACATTATTGGTGGCCTATCCTGCGTAAGGATGTTGCGGATTTTGTCGCGGTTTGTTCCTCCTGTGCCCGTAACAAGATACCTAGGCACCTCCCAGCTGGTAGTCTTCTTCCTCTCACCGTACCTTCTGCTCCTTGGCAACATATTGCTATGGACTTCATCACTGATCTTCCGGTATCTGCCGGTTCTACTGTCATATGAGTGGTGGCTGAAAGCTTCTCCAAGATGGCTCACTTCATTCCTTTGCCTGGTCTTCCGTCCGCACCTGTGCTGGCTAAGGACTTCATCCGTCCCATCTTTCGTCTCCACGGCTTACCCCTCCATATTGTCTCAGATAGAGGAGTTCAGTTCACTTCTCGCTTCTGGAGAGCCACGTGCAAGTTGCTGGATGTCACTTTGGACTTTTCTTTGACCTATCATCCTCAGTCCAATGGTCAGGTGGAACGTATTAATCAGATCCTCATCAGTTTTCTTCGGCACTTTGTCAACGTTCACCATAGTGATTGGGACGAACTTCTGCCTTGGGCCGAGTTTTCTTATAGCAACCATGTGAGTGAGTCCTCTGCTAAGTCTCCATTTTTTGTGGTTTACGGTCAACACCCCCGAATTCCGTTTCCTGTCTCTTCTTCAGTGGACAATCCTGCCGCAGAGTCTCTCGTCAGTGACTTTTAGGTAATCTGGGAAGACACTAAAACTGCGCTTCTACAGTCCTCTGAGCAGATGAAGAGACACTCTGATAAGAGACGTCTGGATCTGCCTCTTTTCCGTCCGGGAGACAAGGTCTGGCTTTCCTCTAAATATGTTCGCCTCAAGATGCCTTCTTACAAGTTGCGTCCTCGATTCATTGGTCCGTTTGAGATTCTGAGACAAATTAATCCGGTGGCGTACAAGTTTAAACTTCCTGCCTCATTACGGATCCCCAACTCCTTCCATGTATCACTCCTCAAGCCTGTTGTCCTCAATCCTTTCTCTGATGATCTGGGTACCGCTCCAGTTGCAGTCAGCGCTGAGGATGTTTTTGAGGTAGAGAACATTCTGGCTACCAAGAGGGTAAGAGGAAAATCCTTTTTTCTTGTGGATTGGAAGGGGTTTGGTCTGAGGAGAGGTCATGGGAGCCCAGGGAGAACATACATGCTCCTCTTCTTCTTGAAAAGTTACTTGCGGGCTTGAAGAGGGGGGGTACTGTAGAGTCTGCATCTCTGCCTCCTGCCCGACAGAGACGCCGATCTACTCACTACCGCGGCTCCGGTCCGACGTTCCCCGCTCCTCCCCCTGTCCTCATTGCGGCGTCTGTCTGGGGTGCGCGCACCGCGCGTAGATCCCCAGTCTCTATACTTAGGGCGCACGCGCGCTCCCTTCCTCTTAAAGGTGATGCGTGCTCCATCCTAAAAAGTCCCCAGCCAATGGCTGGAGGACTGCCCCTACTTAAGGCACCTCCTCCATAATGGAGGTGCCTGTGCAAAGTTGTTGTTTGTGTGCTAACACTCTCTCCAGCCCTCAGGTTTCAGTGCCCGCAAGCCTGTCTATCAGCCGTGCCCGCCAGCCTGTCTATCAGCCGTGCCCGCCTGTCTGTCTATCAGCCATGCCCGCCAGCCAGTCTTTCAACTGTGCCCGTCTGCCTGTTTATCAGTCGTGCCCCCCTGCCGGTCTATCTGCCGTGCCCGCCTGCTTGTCTACCCGTATCACCTGCCTGTCTACCAGCCGTGCTCATCAGCTGTGCCTGTCCGCTTCGGCCATCAGTCCCGTGACAGTCGCCTGCTCTCACACGAGGTCGGTCCCAGAGTGGCACCTGGTTCACCTTCCTGGTCCCTCCTTGGTTCACGGAGTCGACTAAGCCACCGTATGGCCAGGGTCGGTCCGGGTAGGCACTTAGTTATGCCCTTCTGGTCCCTCCTTGTATCACAGCACAAAGGTTCCACCACCCGGATCTGTAACAAGGACACTGGCACTATTGAATTACCATGACATATAGGTGAAATAATGCCCATTTCAGAACTGGGTAATGGCAGCAATCTTTTTCTGTGCAATGTTAGGGAGAGATGACTTGTGATGCTTAGAGAGATAACTGGTAATTGTGTCTACAGTGGTATAATCCAGTACGGTCATTGTCAATAATGTGTTGCTCTTTGCTTTCTGAAAGCATTAATCAATATGTACTATTGGGAGCTCAATTGTTCCCTCGAATGTTCCTTTAATATAACATTGTTAAAAATTCAGTGATTTCCTTAGTCGCTGCAACCAGTACCAAGTGGAGAGTGTAGTGTTGGTGTCTCTTCCTCCTGCCTCCCTCTCCCAGCAGAGACGCTGACTCACTCACACCGTGGGCCCCATCCTGCACACTCTCCTCCTTCCTCCTCCGTTGGACGCGTGTGGTCCCATCCTCTTAAAAAGACAACGCGCCATCTTAAAGTGTCCCCAGTCAACGGCCGGGAGACACTTATTATTTAAGGCACTTCCACTTGAGGGGAGGTGCCTGGGCAACGTTGTTCATATGTTCCTAAAACACACTTACTAGTTCTCAGGTCCCAGTGCTTGTATCCAGTATACCTGCCTGTCCGTCAGCCGTGTCAGCTTACCTGCCAGTCAGCCATGTCAGCCTGCCTGTCTGACATCCGTGCCAGCCTGCTCATCTATCTGCCGTGCCACCCTTTCAGTCAGCCGTGCCAGCCTGCTTGTCCATCTGCCGTGCCACCCTGTTTGTCAGTCGTGCCTGCCTGCTCATCCATCTGACGTGCCAGTCTGCTTGTCCATCTTCTGTGCCACCCCGCCTGTCTGTCTGCATTGCCAGCCTGCTTGCCCATCTGCAGCACCAGCCTGCTTGTGTCGTGCCAGTCAAACATTTCCAGCTGCTCGAGCCTTCTGTCCCTTGGGGGTCAGCTGTCATCCACCCGAGGTCAGTCGAGTAGCATCTGGTTCCGCCTCCCTCGTCTCTCCTCAGATCGCGATGTCGTCAGCCGCCATGCAACTGAGGTCAGACCTGGTCAGATACCTAGTTACGCCCCTCTGGGCTCTCCTGGGATCACGGCACAGTGGTTCCACAACCCGGTTCGTAATAGAGAGTAGTATGGGTTAAGAACCACCACATTGGAATCAAGAGTAGTATGGGTTAAGAGCCACCACATTGGGATCAAGAGTAGTGTAGGTTAAGAGCCACCACATTGAGATCAAGAGTACATTTGATTAAGAACCACCACTCTGGGATCAAGAGTAGTATGGGTCAAGAGCCACCACATTGGGATCAAGAGTAGTATGGGTTAAGCGCCAGCACATTGGGATCAAGAGTAGTGTGGGTTAAGAGGCACCACATTGGGATCAATCAGAGCTTCTGTCCTTTTTGACAGCAAGTGCTGAACAGATATTTTTGCTGCCAAAACAACTTGATGGATCCTATTATGAATCACATTTGGATCTATAGTGTGATGGATCCATTACAGCATCATGGATTCAGGAACTGAAAGTGGACACCACAATGACTCAGTGGTTAGCACAGTTGCCATGCAGCATTGGAGTCTTGGTTTTAATCCCACCTATGACAACATCCGCAAGGAGTTTCTAAGTTCTCCCCAAGGGGGTTTGGATTTGCTTTCACACGCCAAAAGACATTCTTATAGGTAATGCAGCTTGTGAGGTTGTGATGAAAATGTCTGTAAAGCGCTGTAGAATATGTTGGCGTTATATAAGCGAGCATAATAAATAAAGTATTGTTAACAGATCATTTAGAGCATAGTCTATAAATCAACTTGTTACAGCTGATGAATGTACTAGAGTCAGTTTTGCTTGAACAATGTTATCACAACAGCAGGATGATGCAGCATTAGATCCTGTGATTATGTGGAAGAACAAATTAAAGTGTAGACTTTCCGTTATTGGATTGCTTGTCTTTTCCTATTATATTTTCACTGATTTCAGTAACTCTTTCCTTTGGCTACAAGCATGTGTGGTTAAACGCTGCAGTAATTCTGTCTATGAAAGTAGTGTGAGTAATTCCAGAAGAAGAGCATTTCCCTAAGAAAATCAGTGTTCCATGGTCTGAATATGGATCGTGGTGCACTGACCAGTCAATGGTTTCCTGACATGAACTTGAAATTTTTATAGGATGTTGAGTTCGGGTAAGGAGACCCATGTCTCTGCATCTCTGTCCACCCTCGGATCTTTAGACACAGTTGTGGGAATCCAGCTGAATACATGATTCCAAGTATCTCCAAATCTACAATAGAGCAATGGCTGAGACTTCACCAGTGTTAAGCTGCGGCTTCGTCAGGAGGATTATCCACCTACTTCAGCATATTCCACGCCTTTTGCATGCCCTTTGGCAACATACTGTGAGAGGAGAACATGGTTCTCTGTGGCTCGGACACGGATCTTGCAATCTTTGCAACATAAAACCAATAAAACTTCATAGCTAATTATTGAATCTGCTATGTCAACAAACAATATACAGTACAGACCAAAAGTTTGGACACACCTTCTCATTTAAAGATTTTTCTGTATTTTCATGACTTTGAAAATTGTACATTCACACTGAAGGCATCAAAACTATGAATTAACACATGTGGCATTATATACTTAACAAAAAAGTGTGAAACAACTGAAAATATGTCTTATATTCTAGGTTCTTCAAAGTAGCCACCTTTTGCTTTGATGACTGCTTTGCGCACTCTTGGCATTCTCTTGATGAGCTTCAAGAGGTAGTCACCGGAAATGGTTTTCACTTCACAGGTGTGCCCTGTCAGGTTTAGTAAGTGGGATTTCTTGCCTTATAAATAGGGTTGGGACCATCAGTTGTGTTGTGCAGAAGTCTGGTGGACACACAACTGATAGTCGTACTGAATAGACCGCTAGAATTTGTATTATGGCAAGAATAAAGCAGCTAAGTAAAGAAAAACGAGTGGCCATCATTACTTTAAGAAATGAAGGTCAGACCAAGTATCCCCAAGTGCAGTTGCAAAAACCATCAAGTGCTACAAAGAAACTGGCTCACATGAGGACCGCCCCAGGAAAGGAAGAAAGACCAAGAGTCACCTCTGCTTCTGAGGATAAGTTTATCCGAGTCACCAGCCTCAGAAATCGCAGGTTAACAGCAGCTCAGATTAGAGACCAGGTCAATGCCACACAGAGTTCTAGCAGCAGACACATCTCTTCAACAACTGTTAAGAGGAGACTTTGTGCAGCAGGCCTTCATGGTAAAATAGCTGCTATGAAACCACTGCTAAGGACAGGCAACAAGCAGAAGAGACTTGTTTGGGCTAAAGAACACAAGGAATGGACATTAGACCAGTGGAAATCTGTGCTTTGGTCTGATGAGTCCAAATTTGAGATCTTTGGTTCCAACCACCGTGTCATTGTGCAACGCAGAAAAGGTGAACGGATGGACTCTACATGCCTGGTTCCCACCATGAAGCATGGAGGAGGAGGTGTGATGGTGTGGGGGTGCTTTACTGGTGACATTGTTGAGGATTTATTCAAAATTGAAGGCATACTGAACCAGCATGGCTACCACAGCATCTTGCAACGGCATGCTATTCCATCCGGTTTGCGTTTAGTTGGACCATCATTTATTTTTCAACAGGACAATGACCCCAAACACACCTCCAGGCTGTGTAAGGGCTATTTGACCAAGAAGGAGAGTGATGGGGTGCTACGCCAGATGACCTGGCCTCCACAGTCACCAGACCTGAACCCAATCGAGATGGTTTGGGGTGAGCTGGACTGCAGAGTAAAGGCAAAAGGGCCAACAAGTGCTAAGCAACTCTGGGAACTCTTTCAAGATTGTTGGAAGACCATTTCTGGTGACTACCTCTTGAAGCTCATCAAGAGAATGCCAAGAGTGTGCAAAGCAGTCATCAAAGCAAAAGGTGGCTACTTTGAAGAACCTAGAATATAAGACATATTTTCAGTTGTTTCCCACTTTTTTGTTAAGTATATAATTCCACATGTATTAATTCATAGTTTTGATGCCTTCAGTGTGAATGTACAGTTTTCATAGTCATGAAAATACAGAAAAATCTTTAAATGACAAAGTGTGTCCAAACTTTTGGTCTGTACTGTATATAAACCTAAAACAAGTATAAGGAAAATGCAGACCATTACCTGAGTATAAAACTTAATATGTATTAAATATTATAAACACATAAAAATAGAGAAAAAATATTGGATACAATATAATGGAAAAAGCGAGAGGGGCAGAAAAGGAGGAGAAAACCTTCCTTTACACCAGGGTCTCAAACACGTGGCCCGAGGGCCGCATGTGACCCCTGAGGCTGTTTAATGCGGCCTGCAGGCACTGGAGCCCCCGTAATGATTGCGCCCTGGTCCTGAGGGCCGCTAATGTCAGTGATTTTTTTCAGTTGAATGTTCTACAAGTTAGGAACCAGGATGGGCACATTTCTGCAAGATGGGAGATGAGCATATTACTACAAGATGGGGACCAGGATGAGCACATTACTACAAGATGGGGACCGGCATGGGCACATTACTACAAGATGGGGACCGGGATGGGCACATTACTACAAGATGGGGACCGGGATGGGCACATTACTACAAGATGAGGACCGGGATGGGCACAGTACTACAAGATGGGGACCGAGATGAGCACAGTACTACAAGATGGGGACCAGGATGGGCACAGTACTACAAGATGGGGACCAGAATGGGCACAATACTACAAGATGGGGACCGGGGTGGGCACAGTACTACAAGATGGGGACCAGGATGGGCACAGTACTACAAGATGTGGATCGGGATGGACACAGTAGTACAAGATGGGGACCGTGATCCGCACAGTACTACAAGATGGGGAAACTACTACAAGATGGAGACATTACTATAAGAAGTAGGTCAGAATTATTATATGATGCTAATTGTAAGAAAAAAAATCACTGTATGTAGCCAATTAGGGGACACAAAAAGGAAATAAAAATTGTAAAAACTGTAAATTGGACCATAATCCATAAAATTAATGCCATTTAAAAGAATAAAATAAAGCCAAAAATGTTTAAAAAATTATCGAAAAGGTGAATAGAAAAAACAATAAGGTATCATTAAAAATTTCATATCATCCTGAAAAAAATGCGGCCCTTCAAATTCACATTTTTTCTATGTGCGGCCCATATACTTAGCCAAGTTTGAGACCCCTGCTTTACACAGTAGACAAATACCCCACATATGAGGCCACATCATTATTAAACTGAATAAGAGTGAAATAAATATACAATGGTATGAATTTTGAAAAGATCCACATGTATATCTTAAGGTACCTCTCTGGATGGACATAAAATATAGGAAATTAAAAGAATGTCCATGTATCATGCTATATGCTAAAGAATAAAGTATAATGTATCAATGATATACAGTTGTGCTCAAAAGAATTTTTCCTTTCTTGGCCTTGTTTCAGAGAATATGAATGATAACAAAAAAATGTTTTCTCCACTCATGGTTATTGGTTGGGTGAAGCCATTTATTGTCAAATTACTGTGTTTTTTCTTTTTAAATCTTAATGACAACCAAAAACATCCAAATGACCCTGATCAAAAGTTCACATACCCTGGTGATTTTGGCCGATATCATGCACAGAATTTGACACAAATGGGTTTGAATGGCTACTAAAGGTAACATCCTCACCTGTGACCTGTTTGCTTGTAATCAGTGTGTGTGCATAAAAGCTGAGTGAATTTCTGGGATCCAGACAGACTCTTGCATCTTTCATCCAGCAACTGATGTTTTTGGATTGTGAGTCATATGGAAAGCATAAGAATTGTCAACCGATCTACGGGAAAAGGTAGTTGAACTATATAACACAGGAAAGGGATACAAAAAAATATCCAAGGAATTGATAAAGCCAGTCAGCAGCATTCAAACTGTGATTAACAAATGGAAAATCAGGGGCTCTGTAAAAACCAAACCATGATCAGGCAGACCAACAACAATTTCGGCCACAACTGTCAGGGAAATTGTTTGGGATGCAAAGAAAAACCCACAAATAACATGAGCTGAAATTCAGAACTCTCAGAAAACTAGTGGTGTGGTTGTTTCAAGATGAACGATAAGGAGGCACTTGAAAAAAAATGGGCTGCATGATCGAGTTGCCAGAAGAAAGCCATTACTGCACAAATGCCACAAAGTATCTTGCCTACAATACGCCAAACAGCACAGAGACAAGCCTCAAAACTTCTGGAACAAGGTAATTTGGAGTGATGAGACCAAAATTGAACTTTTTGGCCACAACCATAAACGTTACATTTGGAGAGAGGCCAACAAGGCCTATGATGAAAGGAACACCATTCCTACAATAAAGCACGGAGGTGGATCGCTGATGTTTTGGGGATGTGTGAGCGACAAAGGCACAAGAAATTTTGTAAAAGTTGAAGGAAAGATGAATGCAGCACGTTATCAGTAAATACTGGAGGCAAATTTGCACTCATCAGCCCGGAAGCTGCACATGGGACGTACTTGGATGTTCCAACATGACAACGATCCAAAACACAAGGCCAATTCGACCTGTCATTGGCTACAGCAGAACAAAGTGAAGGTTCTGGAGTGGCCATCTCAGTCTCCCGACCTCAATATCATTAAGTCACTCTGGGGAGATCTCAAGCGCGCAGTTCATGCTAGACAGCCCAGGAATTTACAGGAACTGACAGTTTTTTGCCAAGAAGAATGGGCAGCTTTACCATCTGAGAAAATAAAGAAGCTCATTCACAACTACCACAAAAGACTTCAAGCTGTCATTGATGTTAGAGGGGGCAATACACGGTATTAAGAACTGAGGTATGTGAACTTTTGATCAGGGTCATTTGGATGTTTTTGGTTGTCATTAAGAGTTAAAAAGAGAAAACACAGTAGTTTGACAATAAATGGCTTCACCCAACCAATAACCATGAGTGGAGAAAAAGTTTTTTTGTTATCATTCATGTTCTCTGAAACAAGGCCAAGAAAAGAAAACTTCTGCTGGGGTATGTAAACTTTTGAACACAACCGTAGATAAACAAATAGCAGCATAGCAAACAGCCTCCTAAACATACCTTGAGACATCCTGCTCCATATGTTGGGTAAACAGTAGTGATGAGCGAGCATGTTTTGTTAACCCTTTCGTCGAGTATGCTCGGGCGAGCACCGGGTAGTTACAGCTGCTCGGTGATATGTTTGAATCACTCCCGTGTGCATAATTTGTGACTTTTTGACAGCTTTATTACATGTGAGGAATGTGTAAGAAGCAGACATTCCTCACATGTATCAAAGTTGTCAAAAAGTCGCAAATCAAGCACACGGGAGTGATTCAATCATAACACCGAGCAGCTGTAACTACTCGGTGCTCACCCGAGCGTACTCGACGAAAAGGTTAACAGAACATACTCGCTCATCACTAGTAAACAGCAACCTTGACACACGTTTCACCGCTAAGCTGTGGCTTTGTCAGGAGGATTCTCCACCTCATTCAGCATATTCCATGCCTCTTACATGCCCATTTGGGCATCACCCCGTAAGAGAAGAACATGGTTCGATAGCAGCAGGTGCTCTGTGGCACAGACATGGATTTTACAATTCTTGAAACATGTCTTGAAGTTATCCTACCGGCCTTGTCAAAAGTCAACATCCACTGCAAGTAGATATAACAAAAAAAATTGATGCTCAATATTGACATTGAGACCTTGCTTTAGCTTACGGCGTACGTCAGCTATTTTGTACACTTCATCATTTTTCCATGGAACATAAAAAATTGCTCAGCTCACAGTATTATTTGATCAGGGTGCAAAACATCTTGGTACATGCATGACTTTGTCTGAAGTGTCCAGCACTTGTGCAAAAAGAGATAATTGCAAATATATATTTCTTATCGCATCACTAAAACCATAGCTATAGACAACATAGGTTAGTAACCTTCTTTGATGGTACATTCCTATTGTATAGTCATCATACCTGGTGCGCCTCGTTAATCCCTACTGCTGCCTGTCACAATACTTGCTGCAACGAGGATTAAAAGGAGGTGACTATACCTTAGGAATGAACAGTCACACTTTTTGTCTGGGATGAAGGGTCGCTTTATGTGGTTTCTTTTTCCATATCAGATTTACTCTTCTTGTTCACAACTCCTATATGTCTCTTTTAGGGGAACGTCCCTTCCAGTGTAATCAATGTGGAGCTTCATTTACCCAGAAGGGGAACTTACTCCGACACGGTAAACTACATACTGGAGAGAAACCTTTCAAATGCCACTTGTGCAGTTACGCCTGCCAAAGGAGAGATGCCTTGTCTGGACACCTCCGTACACATTCAGGTAAGCATCTGTGGCATTTTCATCACTTCTATAAAATGTGTATACACATTTTTGAGAGTTACAAAAATAAGACGGCAAGTTTTTGTTCTTTTAACCACAGTGGAAAAACCCTTCAAATGTGAATTCTGTGGACGTAGCTACAAGCAGCGCAGCTCTCTGGAGGAACACAAGGAACGATGCCGCATTTTTCTGCAAAATGTTAACGAGTCTGGTGAGTGTAAAATATGTAGCTAGAAAAGTCATGTATTTACTATCCTCCTTTACACGCTCCACTTCCACATTCTCTGATGTCTTGTTACCCCAGGCCAAACCCTTTATTTCGGGTCCTGGCACACTACCCTGGGACAGGGCAGGACATGGTACTGAAGTTCAACGCAGAAAAAAAAAACAGTTTTTGACTAAGACACGTTTCATTCACAGCTCATCAGATTACGTGTCATTCAGAGATTGAATGGTCGATAGCACATTTCTGCAGGTACAGCAGGTCTTAAAAACAGTACATTTGAAGCATTTTATGTAATATTGCTAGAAAACTTGACTCAGCCTCAGATAACTATCAAACATGCTCAAACCTAGTCATGCACAAGCGCGCTTTCCACCCCCTTTTCTCCACTCTCCTTCCTCCATTGACCACAAATGTGAAGGGACAGGAAGCAATGCCTGCCATTAGACAGCGTGGATACCCGTGTTCTCGCCTTGTATTGAGAGAGAAGACAAAACCTCAGACCAGCTCAGTGGAAATACTGACAGAAAGAGACAGAAAGTGGTCAGAAACAAGGCAGCATGCAGGTGGCCTATGTATTCTGCTCAGTGGGGGTTATAGGACAGCGCCTTTTTGCTATGAGTTTTGTACGGTAGGACTGGATGAACCATTAATTTTGCTTTCTTCAAATGTACAAAGAATAAACCCTTCCTTTCGATACTGGGAATAAATGCCTGCATAAAGATACACATAGTTCATGATGTGTTACTTTACTAGTCTACATTCTGAACTGTTTCTAGTGTATTCTTTGTACCTGTATTGTTTGACGGTGAAAAAAAAATTATATTCATCAAGTATTGAAAATTACCAGTTAGTCAGCAATAGTGTTGGAGGTAGCCAGTCTGACACTTTCATGGCCGGCACCAAAGTTTGGGGGTTACCTCTCTGAGATGATCATTGGGTGTCCTATTGTTTGATTGTTTTTGTCCTTTAAATAATGGTTTGGACTCAGTTTTGTGACACTGTACAGATTAAGTGAACTTTTTATAAAGCCTTTTACATTGTGTGATAGTAACATGTTTCTTTATTTGTTTTTTTTTATTCTTTCTTCCATTTTCTCTGCAGCTGTTGAAGAACCCAGGCCAATGAAACCAGAAATGGGGAGTGATCGGGCACTTGTACTGGACCGTTTAGCCAGCAATGTTGCAAAAAGGAAAAGCTCCATGCCCCAGAAATTTATTGGTAAGTGATTAAGATTAAGCTGCCCATCCACAGTTCACATTTCTAAGTTTAGACAATGCCTTGCCGTTAGGTTGATAACACACATACGTCTTCATTTTGTGACATTACCATGGGCTTTCCCCCCCGCTTCTCCCCAGTGTTTATGGGTTCCTTGGTTTCACAACCTCTTTCCAGTTCTAATAAGTACATTCAGTCATGCAGTGAAGACTATTGTCTGTTTATTTTGAGTGGGAAAGGGGAGTCTTACAAGTATTGAAGCATAGCTTGAGAAAGGGGAAGGATTTACCAGGACAGCTGCAAATTTCAGTTGTCTGAAAAAAGAAAAAAAACTCAAGCAAAATCTTCAACGTTAATGTACTGTATATTTAGCAATGTAAAGATGGTAATGCCTGCACCCATGAAAGATGCACAAGTTTAGTACAGTTCCACTTTAGGCTTTACTCACACATCAGTATTTTTGATCAGTATTTCATCAGTATTTGTATGCTACAACCAGGACTGGCGCCAAGTCACAGAACAGGTGTCAATCTGTCAGGAACCTGTTCATGGCAGAATTCTCGGTGCATACGTACACAGGAGTATCGACTATCTATTAGTATATATACAGTACAGACCAAAAGTTTGGACACACCTTCTCATTTAAAGATTTTTCTCTATTTTCATGACTATGAAAATTGTATATTCACACTGAAGGCATAAAAACTATGAATTAACACATGTGGAATTATATACTTAACAAAAAAGTGTGAAACAACTGAAAATTTGTCTTATATTCTAGGTTCTTCAAAGTAGCCACCTTTTGCTTTGATGACTGCTTTGCACACTCTTGGCATTCTCTTGATGAGCTTCAAGAGGTAGTCACCGGAAATGGTTTTCACTTCACAGGTGTGCCCTGTCAGGTTTAATAAGTGGAATTTCTTGCCTTATAAATGGGGTTGGGATCATCAGTTGTGTTGTGCAGAAGTCTGGTGGATACACAGCTGATAGTCCTACTGAATAGACTGTTAGAATTTGTATTATGGCAAGAAAAAAGCAGCTAAGTAAAGAAAAACGAGTGGCCATCATTATTTTAAGAAATGAAGGTCAGTCAGTGCGAAAAATTGGGAAAACTTTGAAAGTGTCCCCAAGTGCAGCTGCAAAAACCATCAAGCGCTACAAAGAAACTGGCTCACATGAGGACCGCCCCAGGAAAGGGAGACCAAGAGTCACCTCTGCTTCTGAGGATAAGTTTATCCGAGACACCAGCCTCAGAAATCGCAGGTTAACAGCAGCTCAGATTAGAGACCAGGTCAATGCCACACAGAGTTCTAGCAGCAGACACATTTCTTCAACAATTGTTAAGAGGAAACTTTGTGCAGCAGGCCTTCATGGTAAAATAGCTGCTAGGAAACCACTGCTAAGGACAGGCAACAAGGAGAAGAGACTTGTTTAGGCTAAAGAACACAAGGAATGGACATTAGACCAGTGGAAGTCTGTGCTTTGGTCTGATGAGTCTAAATTTGAGATCTTTGGTTCCAACCACCGTGTCTTTGTGCAACGCAGAAAAGGTGAACGGATGGACTCTACATGCCTGGTTCCCACCGTGAAGCATGGAGGAGGAGGTGTGATGGTGTGGGGGTGCTTTGCTGGTGACATTGTTGGGGATTTATTCAAAATTGAAGGCATACTGAACCAGCATGGCTACCACAGCATCTAGCAGTGGCATGCTATTCCATCTGGTTTGCGTTTAGTTGGACCATCATTTATTTTTCAACAGGACAATGACCCCAAACACACCTCCAGGCTGTGTAAGGGCTATTTGACCAAGGAGGAAAGTGATGGGGTCATACGCCAGATGACTTGGCCTCCACAGTCACCAGACCTGAACCCAATAAAGATGGTTTGGGGTGAGCTGGACCGCAGAGTGAGGGCAAAAGGGCCAACAAGTGCTAAGCATCTCTGGGAACGCCTTCAAGATTGTTGGAAGACCATTTCCAGTGACTTTCTCTTGAAGCTCATCAAGAGAATGCCAAGAGTGTGCAAAGCAGTCATCAAAGCAAAAGGTGGCTACTTTGAAGAACCTAGAATATAAGACATATTTTCAGTTGCTTCACACTTTTTTGTTAAGTATATAATTCCACATGTGTTAATTTATAGTTTTGATGCCTTCAGTGTGAATGTACAATTTTCATAGTCATGAAAGTACAGAAAAATCTTTAAATGAGAAGGTGCAGAAGTTTGGGGCAAAAAAAGCAGCAGAAAATAAGCAACATTTTCCCTACATGTGAATACGGTCTAAATGTTGAAGCAAAGTGGATGTGATTCCATGAAATCTCCACCCTTTGTAGTCTGAAGACTGTGCTGAACATCTATGGATTTCGTGCTGTTTTTCTCTATAGGGTTCATCTGAAAAAAACGCATGAAAAAAAAAGCCATTGCATTTTTAAGTGCAGAATCAAAGCTTTTCTGTACTGTTAAAAAAGTGTTAAAAACTCTGCTTCATATTTGCACCAAAGTCGCATCAAATAAGGGGAAAACTCATAAAAGAAACGCAGCAAACATGCAATAATCAGAGGAGATTTTTATTGCGTTGTATGATGCAGATGTGGCACCCCAGGGGTCTGGTTTCCACAGTAACAGCAATGTTATGTCTGAGAGCAGGTGGGAGGTCTCTTGGTCAGGAATCCTATGCATGCCACACCTCCTGCCCAGTCCTGGGAGGGGAAGAACTTCCCCTATATAAACCTGGGGCTGAGGCAGGGTTAGAGAGTTCAGAGGGAGAGTTCAGCTAGGAGGGCTGACAGGGAGCTGTGGCTCCGGCTGGGCCCAGCTCCTGGGCCATGCCAGAAGTAGAGACAGAGAAGAGAAGCAGCTATGGGAAGAAACAACAGGAGCTCTGTGGGAGCAGTGTCACAAGGAGTCAGGGGCTGGCAGCTACAGAGCTCGCCCTGACTGAGAAGATTTCTTACCGGACCCGGAGTCCGAGGCTGTGGGGACTAACTCCTACCCAGCAGCAGAATCCGTCAGGCAGGGGATTCCAGGTCCTCTGGCCAAGAAACCCGAAGGCACGGTCACACGCATGGGACCAGCACCGCCGTCGTGGAGCGGAAGCTACTAGAAAGCCCCGAGTCACCGGCCATACGGGTGAGCACCACACGGTACACTCAGGGATGTGGGCTACTTATACCCGCCTCTAGCAAGGTAGCCAGAAGAGTACAGTCAGTTTGGGAGGCCTACAACTCCGCCTGGCCAGGGGAGATCCCATCTGCTCAAGGACTGACCAGGCCCCAATCGCTAGCCAGTACCCCGGGAGGGTCTATCTTTGTCACCAGTAAAGACCCTGAACTACACCGTACCGTCTCCGAGTGGTTCCTGCTACCCCCATCATCCACGTCGGCTGCCCTGAGGCCATACCCCTCCCGTTGGGGGTTATACTATCACGCTGCACAATCCTACCACCGGCCTCAGCGGTCTGCCCTGCAGCAGCAGCTCCATAGCTGCATTCAACGGGTGGCGTAGTCGTCCAACATCTACCACTAATACAGCGCCACTTAGTCTGACTCCCTGGGCACGGACCGGGTCACCGCCACGAGACTACAACCCTCAACAGATCCGGCTCCGGGTAAGCTCCCGCGTGCGCAACGCTGCGCGACACAGGCCCAGGGGTGCGTCAACTTTTGGCGTAGTCGGCAGGATCTCGTGCCCGCAACCACCGGGTACTGCGTGCCTGAAAAAGACTGTTCAAACTTACCAGTGGTGAAGATTCCCGCCATCCGGCGCCATCTTCAGCCTTCTTCCCGCCATCGGTGAAGATTCCCGCCATCCGGCGCCATTTTCAGCCTTCTTCCCGCCTTCCGTGGAGTTTTCCCGCCGTTGGACGCCATCTTGAAGACGCCGCGCGGGAAGAAGAGGGGCGTGGACTCCGAAAGCACGCGAGAACTGAAGCCCCGCCTCACGTCCAGACGTCGCGTAAGGTCCTGGAAGGAGCCCAGCAGGCGCTGACGTCACAGGAGCGCGACGGAAGGTCCTCAACCCTGACGATCCACTGCGGAGCCGCGGCCTACGGAAGAGGATCATCGCAAGGTAGGCCACGGTCCACTAGGGGGGAGAAGGATGTCGGATACGGAGGAGAGCTTCACCGCTTCAACCCCCGCCAGCGCCACCGCTGTTGCGGTCATGCCTTTCACCATGCCCTATATCCCGGGGGCAGCCTGGCTACCCCAGTACTCAGGGGAGTCACATACCCTGCATGACTTTAGAGAAAAGCTGGATAGCCTCTTCCAGGTGTACCCCCTCACAGAGGAGCAAAAAGTGAGCATCCTGGTGGCCCAATTAACCGGGGCAGCCCAAAGGGAGGTAAAGTCCTGGCCACCTGGGAGGAGGACTGTCGCAGAGATACTAACCCAGCTAACCGAGGAGGAGCTGCAGTACTACCAATACGAGGAAAGCCAAGAGGACCCGGACGGGTCTGAGGACTACCCTCAGGAGGGAGCACAAAGAGGACATAGCTACTGAAGGGAAGTAGCGTGAATAAAGAGCTGTAAATAGTTACCCGTAAGGGTACAAGGACTGCTGCTAATTAAAATATGGTCCCCGTTGGGATTAGTGAATTGTTCCCCATGTGCCCCTATCTTAAACCAGGCTGAGGACTGTGAGCAGCCATTCCTTATCCCCACTGGCCGAGGACTGAGAGCGGCCATATCCTGTAAATAATTATGTGTTTCTAGTAATTTATGGGAGTCTTTGGTGGATTTACCGGGAATCCTTTGTACATAGTTGGAGCGTAACCCAGGACGGACTAAAGACTGTTAAGGACTCGGGGCAGGACAGACCCCTACCTGGTTACGTCTCCCTGTTTTGGTGAAATGGACACCTTGCTTTTCTTCAAAAACTGCACCCGGTTGCGGACACGCCGTGACCATCTTTATATGTTTTTCTTATTGTACTATTATTGTTTATACCTTGTTATGTTTAAAAATATGTTTAGTCCCGGAGTACTAAATTTCACTAGGGGGGAATGTGGCACCCCAGGGGTCTGGTTTCCACAGTAACAGCAATGTTATGTCTGAGAGCAGGTGGGAGGTCTCTTGGTCAGGAATCCTATGCATGACACACCTCCTGCCCAGTCCTGGGAGGGGAAGAACTTCCCCTATATAAACCTGGGGCTGAGGCAGGGTTAGAGAGTTCAGAGGGAGAGTTCAGCTAGGAGGGCTGACAGGGAGCTGTGGCTCCGGCTGGGCCCAGCTCCTGGGCCATGCCAGAAGTAGAGACAGAGAAGAGAAGCAGCTATGGGAAGAAACAACAGGAGCTCTGTGGGAGCAGTGTTACAAGGAGTCAGGGGCTGGCAGCTGCAGAGCTCGCCCTGACTGAGAAGATTTCTTACCGGACCCGGAGTCCGAGGCTGTGGGGACTAACTCCTACCCAGCAGCAGAATCCGTCAGGCAGGGGATTCCAGGTCCTCTGGCCAAGAAACCCGAAGGCACGGTCACACGCATGGGACCAGCACCGCCGTCGTGGAGCGGAAGCTACTAGAAGGCCCCGAGTCACCGGCCATACGGGTGAGCACCACACGGTACACTCAGGGACGTGGGCTACTTATACCCGCCTCTAGCAAGGTAGCCAGAAGAGTACAGTCAGTTTGGGAGGCCTACAACTCCGCCTGGCCAGGGGAGATCCCATCTGCTCAAGGACTGACCAGGCCCCAATCGCTAGCCAGTACTCCGGGAGGGTCTATCTTTGTCACCAGTAAAGACCCTGAACTACACCGTACCGTCTCCGAGTGGTTCCTGCTACCCCCATCATCCACGTCGGCTGCCCTGAGGCCATACCCCTCCCGTTGGGGGTTATACTATCACGCTGCACAATCCTACCACCGGCCTCAGCGGTCTGCCCTGCAGCAGCAGCTCCATAGCTGCATTCAACGGGTGGCGTAGTCGTCCTACATCTACTGCTAATATACATCGCCGCTCAGTTTGACTCCCTGGGCATGGAAAGGATCACCGCCACGAGACTACAACCCTCAAGAGATCCGGCTCCGGGTAAGCTCCCGCGTGCGCAACGCAGCGCGACACAGGCCCAGGGGCGCGTCACAGACACCTGCAGAAAAAAATCCGCAGTAAAAAGAAAGCAGCATTTACGCTAAGTGTGAACACGGCGTCGGTGTTACAGTTTTATTACATTTTTTATGGGTTTCATAGAGAAAATATATCAATTACACCATTTTTTACATCATTTACCGATCCCCATAAATAATCTGATTCCCATAAATAATCTGATCGCTGAGTTGTGCGGGTCGTTAGGATTACAGGGACACCAAGTATGTCTGTGTTATTTGCTCATTTGTGTTGTTTATTATTTTTAAAAAAAGCATTAAAATTACATTTTTTTTTTTCATTATCAAGTGTTTTTCATTATTATTTTTTAGTTATTATATATGAGGAAAAAATCTCTTATTCTCTTATTTTCCCAGCCAAACAAGTTATCCAGCTTTGCATTAATGAGGGGCAAACGCACCGAAACATGTGTCTGCAAATGGAGTTTCTGGTTTGGCTTGTTATCCTAATTTACGGGCCAATGCCCTTCAATGGGTCAGTATTGACTTCTAGCATTACTGCTTCCAAGAGGTGGGGACACAGTTCCTGACCTCTTCTTCTCTGAAGAGGTTGCTTGCATATTACCATTCCCAGAGGAGCATTGCATGGCCTATAAGTCTTCCTATGCCAACTTGGCAATCTATGCAAGGAGAAACTTTATCCCTTAGACCCCCACCTCCTGTAACCATTTGATAATTCACATGACCATGTTGAGATGGATTTTCTCATAATGGCACGATTGCAGCTCTCATGACCTGCTCTAATAGCCTCATAAACATATATAAGGCTATTAGTTAAGGTCAGGAGACCTGCAGTTTGGCCAGGTCTTGCTACCATTATACAGACAAGAAAATGACTGACATACAGTCTTGTGAATTAGCCCTTAGGATGGCCTCACAAACTGCATTTTTTGAGTCAAAGCCAAAAGGGGATCCTTGAATATCAAGAGATATAAATCCTTTTTTAATATCTCTCATTTCTTTTCAGTTCATGTAGCTCAAACTGCATGAAAAACTGCACGTGTGATTCCAGCCTTAAAGCGAATCAGTCAGCAGGATTTTACCCCCCCCCAACTATTTATATGCACATGTACTATAGCCCTTTCAAGTCCAGCAGAACCTTTACATGGCCAGTCTGTGCCTCCATTACTGAAAAATCAGGGTTTAAATTGATACGCAAATAAAACTGGAGATCTGAAGCCTCTGTCACTCCAGCTCTATACCCTGCCCAGCGCCATCTTTTCCTCCTTGACTGATGGTTCCTTTGCCTGAAGTCACACAGCATGTTGGCTGTCAGTCAAGCAGAAAGAGGCAGCACTGAGCGGGGAATAGAGCTGGAGTGACAGAGGCTTCAGATCTACAAATAGATCTTCAGACTCGTTGACGTATAAATTCAAACGCTGATTTCTCAGGAATGGAGGCATGGACTGGCCATGTAAAGGTCTTACTGGATTTGTCTTTGAAATAGCTACTTGTGCATGTAAATAGTCTGGGGTGTGAAAACCTGATGACAGATTCCCTTTGAAGTGACAATGAGAAAAGGATTAGAAAACTCTGGGTTGAAATGAATGTCACCTCAAAAATAAAAAGATTGGTTTCATTCTGTATGTACGGGGCTGCCATAATCCTCTTCTGAACTGACAACTTCCTAGGTGTGAGGTTTTTGAAATTGTTTCTGTTTCACATTTACACAGCGGGAAAATTTATTCGGGGAAATGTGCAAGTGTAATGTTATTATAGTGAGAGTAGCGTGAAGACTAGGAGGCTGCATATGCACCGATCTTGAGAACGTGAGAGAGGTACACATGCACAACTTCTTTGTCTTACTTCATGCCTTATTGTCTAGGCCTGTTTACCTGCAAGGTAAGACTGACATGTAAGCAATGTTGTGTGGCAGTCTATTGGAAATCGATAAGTCATATACAGTACAGACCAAAAGTTTGGACACACCTTCTCATTTAAAGATTTTTCTGTATTTTCATGACTTTGAAAATTGTACATTCACACTGAAGGCATCAAAACTATGAATTAACACATGTGGAATTATATACTTAACAAAAAAGTGTGAAACAACTGAAACTATGTCTTATACTCTAGGTTCTTCAAAGTAGCCACCTTTTGCTTTGATGACTGCTTTGCACACTCTTGGCATTCTCTTGATGAGCTTCAAGAGGTAGTCACCGGAAATGGTCTTCCAACAATCTTGAAGGAGTTCCCAGAGATGCTTAGCACTTGTTGGCCCTTTTGCCTTCACTCTGGGGTCCAGCTCACCCCAAACCATCTCGATTGGGTTCAGGTCAGGTGACTGTGGAGGCCAGGTCATCTGGCGTAGCACCCCATCACTCTCCATCTTGGTCAAATAGCCCTTACACAGCCTGGAGGTGTGTTTGGGGTCATTGTCCTGTTGAAAAATAAATGATGGTCCAACTAAACGCAAACCGGATGGAATAGCATGCCGCTGCAAGATGCTGTGGTAGCCATGCTGGTTCAGTATGCCTTCAATTTTGAATAAATCTCCAACAGTGTCACCAGCAAAGCACCCCCACACCATCACACCTCCTCCTCCATGCTTCACGGTGGGAACCAGGCATGTAGAGTCCATCCGTTCACCTTTTCTGCTTCGCACAAAGACACGGTGGTTGGAACCAAAGATCTCAAATTTGAACTCATCAGACCAAAGCACAGATTTCCACTGGTCTAATGTCCATTCCTTGTGTTCTTTAGCCCAAACAAGTCTCTTCTGCTTGTTGCCTGTCCTTAGCAGTGGTTTCCTAGCAGCTATTTTACCATGAAGGCCTGCTGCACAAAGCCTCCTCTTAACAGTTGTTGTAGAAATGTGTCTGCTGCTAGAACTCTGTGTGGCATTGACCTGGTCTCTAATCTGAGCTGCTGTTAACCTGCGATTTCTGAGGCTGGTGACTTGGATAAACTTATCCTCAGAAGCACAGGTGACTCTTGGTCTTCCTTTCCTGGGGCGGTCCTCATGTGAGCCAGTTTCTTTGTAGCGCTTGATGGTTTTTGCAACTGCACTTGAAGACACTTTCAAAGTTTTCCCAATTTTTCGCACTGACTGACCTTCATTTCTTAAAGTAATGATAGCCACTCGTTTTTCTTTACTTAGCTGCTTTTTTCTTGCCATAATACAAATTCTAACAGTCTATTCAGTTGGACTATCAGCTGTGTATCCACCAGACTTCTGCACAACATAACTGATGGTCCCAACCCCATTTATAAGGCAAGAAATCCCACTTATTAAACCTGACAGGGCACACCTGTGAAGTGAAAACCATTTCCGGTGACTACCTCTTGAAGCTCATCAAGAGAATGCCAAGAGTGTGCAAAGCAGTCATCAAAGCAAAAGGTGGCTACTTTGAAGAACCTAGGATATAATACATATTTTCAGTTGTTTCACACTTTTTTGTTAAGTAT
This sequence comes from Phyllobates terribilis, assembly GCF_046119375.1. Lineage (NCBI taxonomy): Eukaryota > Metazoa > Chordata > Amphibia > Anura > Dendrobatidae > Phyllobates > Phyllobates terribilis. The sequence goes on from NW_027362765.1 coordinate 169,576,569, forward strand.
ATAATTCCACATGTGTTAATTCATAGTTTTGATGCCTTCAGTGTGAATGTACAATTTTCAAAGTCATGAAGATACAGAAAAATCTTTAAATAAGAAGGTGTGTCCAAACTTTTGGTCTGTACTGTATTTATTGTGACACACTCTCAAGTTATGAGACTGCAAAATACAAGCCACGGTTATGACCAGTGATTAATTGACATTGACACTTTTAGACATCCTGTAACCCCCCAAAAATAAGTTGATAACAAAGTGTCCATGATTCTGGGGATTTTAGCGATTAGCTTTAGTCTGTAAGGGAACCTAGTGGCAAGTTTTCAGTTTTACTACAGGCGAAATAAAGCATTATATTGTATATTAGAATGAATGGGCTGTCATTGTAAGTGATATGCCAAGGGCTAGTTACAAACCATGTGTTTAAAGGGCAAACCGCAGGCATGATTGCTGTGAGGAATATTTTTCTCTAAAATGCTCCGGCATTTCAGAGAAAAATCTATGGGAAGATCTGGCTAGAGACAATAGCCGATGGAGATGAGACTAGTCTGGTGCTGCCCATGGTTGGCTTCTCCTAGCGCTACTCTAGGTGATTCACAGGTTAATTCCGATCACAATAGGCCTCTCAATAATCTAGAGCAGTGCTAGGAGAAGCTGGCGGGGGGCGTAAGACTATCCTCATCTCCATCCATTATCGTCCCTAGTCAGAGCTTCTCAATGATTTTTTTCCTGAAACGCCGGAGCATTTCAGAGAAATATACTAGGAAACAATCGTGCAACCATACTCTGATCCATACTGGCTTTGGTTTGGGCAGCATGAATCAGGTGACAAGTTTACTAAATGGGTGCCATTTAGTACAACATTTAACCACCAAAGGTGTAATGTGCAGCATCCATGGTGATAATATCTGATGGCTGGGGGTTTAGAACCAGGACCCAAGGAAATCAGCTGATGACTAGAGTGCCATGTTTTATGTGTCTGATCCTGAGCTTAGTAGAGGTAGAAGTTGTATCAGGTCCCTGGTGATTCAGATCCCTCTACAACTGAAGAAGACACCATTATTATAAATGCCCCATGGTAAGTGGGGGGCCATTTTATAGATTTTGCATTAGTGCCTTTGAACCTCATGTTATGTTTTTTAGCTGGGGGCAAAGCAGAGTACAAGAAGTTCTTAGCCAAAAGCTCGTGGTATGTTGCTTTTTTATTGAATCCAATTGCATTCGGCTCCACACAATAGACACTGAGTCCTCCACAACAAGATATACTCTTTGCAGTGTTTCTGTTCCAGGAAAATTGACAAGTATACTTTCAGTGTAAAATGTTAAAGTATGGGGAAGCTGTGCAAAATTTGGCAAACTGCATTTTTAGATTAAAGCTGGGGCTACATGAGTCATTCAACAGTAATCAGACAAGTCGCGAGACCAAAAACACTTGTGAACCATGTCTGCAGATGCGCGACTACTTTAAAGCCGCAATTATGCTGTAAAAAAAGACCCCCACCAAATAGCAAACAAGTCACAGTCACATGTAACTTGTATTTAAGTCAATGGCAAGTGTGTCACATGCAAATTGTGACCAGCAACCAAAAATCCAACACATTTGAAAACAGATGAGGAAATCATTAGATGCGATATTGCAATTTCAATGTAGCATGACTTGTGTCGCCGTGTAGCCCTAATTTGAGTGGTATATATTTTATATATAAGCCCTCCAGTTACTGCTGTGTGAATGGGAACAGCGGACTGGGGTGCCATTTCCCGCCAGTAACATTGACCTTGGGAGACCACTGTTCTACGTTATGCAAATATTACATTACCCTAAATCATAAATTCAACCTATGCTTCTATATCTAATAATAAACTAGGTAGTTTGGCAAATGAATGATTAGATGCTGCTTTTGTAGACAGTGAATCAAGTACATTGTGCAAACTACTGCTCAGATAGGGATGTAGGGAACCCACTCCAACACAGTGGCCCACGAGCAGTTTCACCTGGTCCCTTGTATGCCAGTCCCAGCCTGAATGGTAATAACAGGCCAATAAAGGAAAACACAAGTAATTATTTCTACATTGATGGTTAATTTGGTATCTGTAACTATTTATGCTTGTGTTCTATGCACATTTTTGTGCAGTAGTGCATTGCTCATTATTGAAGTTTTTATGGCATTTTGTATGTTTAGAAGATTTATTGTAATGGCTGAAAGTATAAGTGGCTCCTGGGGGTAGCACCAATACATGAAGAGGTGTAAAACACTATGGGGAGGAAGGAGGTGGAAAAGGTGTTAATCAGCCATTTTATCAGCACTCAGCAGAGCTCAGTGGTTAAAGGTTATTGTGTCATAAATCTTTTTATGAGGCTGAAGTCACAGTCATTAAAATGTATCAGACACCGCTGTCTCCACTGCTTCTGAACCAATTCTGCTATTTTCTTTCTGATTTCAGGGGAATAATATCTGTAAGGCTATGGCTATCGCAGTCATAAACAGCATGTCTGACTGTAATAACCAGAGAAATAAGCTTTATTGTGCATTGTGCTAACGTAGATAGTCTCATTAATGTCTTGTTGTGGTGGCTGTCCGGGTCTGTTCTGATTGTAATGTAATATAAAACTGAAACCTAAAATGACTTCTGACCCTGCCCTGACTAATACACTGTTCTGTGGTATAATTTTCCATTATCTGCTGACTATGTGCTCTACATTTAGTGCTGATTTTTACAACAGTGTCGGGTCATGCTATTACTTCGTTATATTCAGAGAAACCTGTAAAACAAGGGTTAAAGCTACTGTAAGTTGATAACAACAGAAAAATGTTATATAAATTGGTAAAAGAGAATTTTTGGGGATTGGGGTAAGAAATTAGGAAGAAAAACATTTTTCTAAAGGCAGGTGCAAACAAGTATATTTTTGGTCTGAATGCAATCCGACAAAATATCAGATCACACTAGACCCAGGGCTGTCACCAAAAATTTCAGGACCCAATATTGGCAAAATTTTTGCGCCCAATTGAGACTCCGCCCAGGCTCCAACCCAGCTCCACCTCCATCCCTCAAACTTTCCACACTCCCACCGCCCATACATAGCCAGCAGCTTTAGTTTTGGCCAAAACATTGTTTAAGACTGCCACCACAACAAGGTAGACTTTTTTGGGAGGGCCCTACTCTACTCTAACCTATTAAACATTTATTAAAATATCCAATGCTCTTTGTAGGTATATTTTAATTTATTTTTCTTTAAGTGAATGTGTCACATACATTTTTTTAAATGATCAATAATACCACATACAAGGGACCACATATTACCACCACATAGTGACTGAATAATACCATGTACAAGGGAGAAATACCGCCACACCATGACCAGACCACATATTACCACCACATAGTGACCGAATAATACTACATACCAGGAACAAATACCACTACACCATGACCAGACTACATATTACCACCACATAGTGACCAAATACTACAATACTGATCATTAGTGAAAAAAAACACAATACTAAGTGCCATTATACACAGGAGCTCTGTACATAGTATACAGTTTATAATGTCAGTGTACAGGTAATACAATGATCACCGGTGGCATTATACACAGGAGCCCTGTATATAGTGTCAGTGTACATGTAATATAGGGGTCAGCATTGCCACTGTACCCAGGACATCTGTACATAGTATATAGTGTACAGGTAAAACAGGGGTCACTGGTGACATTATACACAAGAGCTCTGTATATAGTGTCAGTGTACAGGTAATACAGTGATCACCAGTGACATTATACACAGTAGCTCTGTATATAGTGTACAGGTAATACAGTTATCACCAGTGACATTATACACAGGAGTACTGTGTATAGTGTCAGTGTACAGGTAGTACTGGGATCAACAGTGACATTATACACAGGAGCTCTGTACATAATATACAGTGTATAGTGTCAGTGTATAGGTAACACACTGACTCACCAGTGACATCTCTAGTTGAAGTCTTTAGTCTTCGCTTTTCTTCTTCATCCTAATAAAGGCCGCCATCACTTCTGTTATGTAGAGCGCTGCTTCCAAAGCACATTTCCCACTTTTTCCCCAACTTCTAGCAGCATGCAGACTACGAATACAGACGTGCACCCACCATTAATATATAATTAGTTATTGTGCAACCCACCATTCCAAATATAAATTGTAATCCACCACTGTGCCCCACACTAGCTATAAATAGCCACTTTCCCCACTCAATAAATATATAAAATAACTAGATGGTGGCCCGATTCAAAAGCACCGGGTATTCTAGAATATGTATGCGGTACACCGGGCGCAATTAGCAGAGTGGTGTTTAACTTTGGCGCCAAACTTTGGTCGCGACCAATCAGCACAGCGGTGTTTAAATTTGGCGCCAATATCGCTGATTGGTCCCGGCTGGCGGTCGCGACCAATCAGCACAGCGGTGTTTAAATTTGGCGCCAATATCGCTGATTGGTCCCGGCTGGCGGTCGCGACCAATCAGCACAGCGGTGTTTAAATTTGGCGCCAATATCGCTCGCAGCAGAAGTATTCCGACCGGCGGCGCCGCTCCCCAGTCCTCCCTTCACACTTGCCGTCGGGAGATCAGCATCCCTAGCCGCTGATCTCCCGACGGTAGCCGCATGGAGGTCAGCGGCGCCGCCGGTCGGGGTACTTCGGCTGCATCGCCGCTGACCTCTGTGCAGAGCGGTGCTTAAAGTTGGCGCCAATATCGCTGATTCGTTGCGGCCGGCGGCCACGACCAATCAGCACAGCGGTGTTTAAATTTGGCGCCAATATCGCTGATTGGTCGCGGCTGGCGGCCGCAACCGATCAGCAGAGCGGTGTTTAAACTTGGCGCCCATATCGCTGATTGGTCGCGGCCGGCGGTCGCGACCAATCAGCGTCGTATTAGTGTGGGCCCGGGAGCGGCGCTGCCTGTGTGGGTACTTCCGCTGCGAGCAGCCGGGAGATGAGCGGCTGCTCGCAGCAGAAGCATCCCGACCGGCGGCGCCGCTCCCCGGTCCTCCCTTCACACTTGCCGTAGCCGCTGATCTCCGACGGTAGCCGCATGGAGGTCAGTGGTGCTGCCGGTCGGGGTAGTTCTGCTGGCGCCAGTCATCACCCGGCTGCATCGCCGCTGACCTCCGCGCGGCAGATGAGCCGTTAACGGCCGCCATCTTTTTCTGAAATCCCGCGTCGCTGATTGCCCGTGGCCAGACCAATCAGCGACGCGGGATTTCCTGGACAGAAGGACAGACAGACAGAAAGACAGACGGGATAAGACAATTATATATATTAGATTAGCACCTGTACACCTGTACTCTTTCCCTCAATTCATTACCAGTCACACTCCTGTATCCTCACCGCCCCCTCTCTGTAACTCCTTCTCCCCCGATTCAGTATATTAACATGCCCCCTTCCGTCTCAATTCATTATGTTATGTCCTATCTCCCACCCCCACCCTCTATTCATTATCATCTGCTCTCCCCCACCCTCAGTTCATCATCATTTGCTCTTCCCTACACTCAGTACATCATTTACTCTCCCCCATCCTCAGTTTATCATTATTTTCTGCCCCCTACCCCAATTCATCATCATTTAATGTCCCCTACCCCCTACCCTCAATTCATCATTATTTGCTCACCCCCACCCTCAAGTCATAATTTGTTCTCCCCACCCTCACCTTCAATTCATCATTTGCGCTCCCCACCTCACCTTTAATTCATAATTTGCTGTCCCCCACCATCAGTTCATCATTATTTGCGCTCTCACACCTCAATACATCATTCACTGTCCCCTGTCACCTACCCTCAATTCATCATCATTTGCCCCCACATCCACACCCATTTAAAAGAAAAAAAAAATGTTTTCATACTTACCTCTCATACGATCTCCTGCAGGTGCAGCTCCACTTCTGGAGTGGCGCGCGTACATGCCGGCGCATACACGATGACATCATTGCGTATGCGCCGTCACCAGCACGTCACAGAAGAGGCAGAAGGACTTACTTGGAGATGTGCAGTCGTTCAGTTTTGACGGCCCTGGAGCTCCAAGAAAGCTCCCTGCGCTGTTGCACAATACTTTATTATACCCTTGGGCCCAGTGAGCAGAAGCAAAAGAGGGGAGCCTGGACTGAGTCTAGGCCCCACCTCTTTACTTCTGCTCACCGGTCCCCATACACCAGAAAGGGCAGTAATGCCCTGATGGCGGCCCTGCCTGGACCAATGTTATGCTATGGGGACGTGCACATATCCAATTTTTTCCTCAGACAGAGCCACTCTGGTGAAAAAATCACAGCATGCATGATTTGCATCTGATATTCAAGTCAATGAGTGCATGGGAATCATTGGACTGCACTCGGATAACATCTGAGAACAGTCCGATATCCACACACTGACAGAAGGGAGAAGATGAAGAAATTTTTTTTCTCCATCTTCTCCTCATCCGAGATAATTGTGTCACACTATGCTGAGTTTGATCAGAGTGTGATTTGCATAATCGGCTTGATTCTCTTGGATGAGACAATCTACGGTTGTCTATAACTGCCCTTATACTTCCTCATCAATATTTTCATCTGTCTCCTGCATTCTACTGTACAGCGCTATGATTAGGCCTCAGTCACAATTTTCCCATAGTGATATTATATGGCTGTGTCGACCAATCCCTCCTGCTGTGGAGGAAATGTCATTTTCTTCACATGTACTTTCTTTCGCACATGCAATATTTACCAATGTGGATTTTCAACAAATCTGATTTGAAATCCTTGTCGCCCCCACAGAGTTTTATCTGATTTTTTTGCTGATTTCAACTTATGCATTGCAAAGGGTGCAGTCTGTGGTAAAAATTCATGACATACTGTAAATACTCAATTGTTGCTAGAAGAAAAAAATGGGTAATTGTAGTTCAAATGCAGCAAAATAGATGCCAGCTACACCTTGTCACTGATTATTCACACTGAGTCTGGCACGGCTGCTATCCGCACTTCCCCTATCAATTGAATCTCTGTTTTATTCACAGACTACTACACTCATCTTCTTCACTGCTACAGTTGAACATCATATTGCTGTCTGGTTCTCTGACATCCTCTCACTATCATGAAGCAGACTAAAGTGGCTGCTGCATTCCCTGCCATGGCTTTTATAAAGGCTCTGATAGTCCCTCCTGATTAGCTGCACTATACCATGTGACGTGACAGCTGCAGGGCATTGTGAGGAAGCCTGTGCAGTCACACCTTGGATCATATCAGCATTCTGTTGCTGATTCAATCTGCTGCAATATGTAAAAAGTCAGTGTTCATTTTTTGTCAGTTCACGCAAATCCAATAGCAAATTGTTCTGTTTCACCGGAACTTGTGAATTTCATAAAAACTTCATAAAATGTAAAATTTGCATCTGTATTGGTGGTATAACTGTGGAACAGAGAGGTGCAGAAGGAAAAGTAAAACTGTTCCACAATCGATGGAACACTGTCAATTAAAGGAGGTACTCATTTTAAATTACTAAAAATCCAGTGGATGTCCTTTTTAAAATCAGCACCATAAGTTGATTTCAGAATTATTTACATAGTGCGAGGGTGAAATTTGATAAAATCTCAATCATTGTGCTGTGAAATACAGAACAGATTTGCCTCCCACAAATCAAGTTTGTAAAATTTCTGCGCATCTGCTACATGAGAATATTTATACCCTGAAATCAAGTTTCTATTTAGAACCAAAAATTAAGTGTGCTGCGCTGTATATTGGCTTTATTCAGTTGAAGAAAGCATTCTTCATTTATTTCCATATGGTGCTATGTAGAGGGAGACTTGAATTACTGCATTTATTTAATTCCTTTGTAGGCTTGACCATGAACATTACAAGTGGGAACTTGGCATTACACCAACCTGGGTACTTACTTAAAGGGGTTGTCTGGGACTTTTTTCCCCCTTTGCAGATGTGCACTAGTTGGCAAGTAGTGGCTAAGTACCTACCTTTACTCCAGTGCACCGATCTTCTCCAGCTGTTAGCGGTCTTGTGGCTACTCCTGGCTGTGATATCCCTTTTTCCTATGAAATCCCATCTACAGAGTGGTTCCTTCTCTACCACTCAGCACTGTTGACAGGACATCACTGCCAACATCACGCTGATTGACAGCCCCATCCCGGTTGCCTAAACCAGCACAGTGAGAACTGTCAGATTTATATGAGATAAGCTGGTGCATGCACAGTGCAGAGGAAGGAAGTCTGCAAGTGATACTGATATCCAACGTAATCTATGGAGATCAGTAGCATTTGCAGACTTTGATAGCTGCACAGCTCATGCGCCTGTTTATTTAATGATAGGCTGTGTGGGGGCATCATATTCTGAGCGGATGGCATTTTGCTGTGTGTGTAAGCGCTGTGGGGGCATCATACAGTATAGTGGGGATGTGGTTTCATTATAAGGTATGGTAGGGATGTGGTGACATCATACTGTACGGGGGGAATGTGGTAGCATCATATAGCATGGGGGTATGTGGTAGCATCATGCTGTATGGTGGCGATGTGGTGGTATCATGCTGTATGGGGATGTTGTGGCATTATACTGTATGGAGGATGTGGTGGCATCATGCTGTATGGGGGGATGTGGTGGAATCATGCTGTATGGGGGGATGTGGTGGAATCATGCTGTATGGGGGGATGTGGTGGCATCATACTATATGTGGGCAAACAGAGAAGGAGCCGATCAGGTGTCCTAATGCAGGATAATGTACAGCAACTTGTAGCAAGTGTGGTAGCTTGAAACCTATAGTAGAAGGACTATAACCCTAATCACAAACATATAATAGTTCAATGTATCACTAATTCAAGCAGACAATTAACTATAAAATGTAAACAAAAGAACTGCTTTGAATAATCAATAATCAATAGATAACCCTAAAAGAATTAACAGACTACAGGTGCTACTCACAAAGTTAGAATATCATCAAAAAAGTTAATTTATTTCAGTTCTTCAATACAAAAAGTAAAACTCATATATTATATAGAGTCATTACAAACAGAGTGATCTATTTCAAGTGTTTATTTCTGTTAATGTTGAGGATTATGGATTACAGCCAATGAAAACACAAATGTCATTATCTCAGTAAATTAGAATAATTAACAAATAACACCTGCAAAGGCCTCCTAAGCGTTTAAAAAGGTCCCTTAGTCAGTTTCAGTAGGCTCCACAATCATGGGGAAGACTGCTGACTTGACAGATGTCCAGAAGGCAGTCATTGACACACTCCACAAGGAGGGTAAGCCACAAAAGGTCATTGCTAAAGAAGCTGGCTGTTCACAGAGTGCTGTATCCAAGCATATTAAGGGAAAGTTGAGTGGAAGGAAATAGTGTGGTAGAAAAAAGTGCACAAGCAACCGGGATAACCGCAGCCTTGAAAGGATTGTTAAGTAAAGGCCATTCAAAAATATGGGGGAGATTCACAAGGAGTGGACTGCTGCTGGAGTCATTGCTTCAAGAGCCGCCACACACAGACGTATCCAGGACATGGGCTACAAGTGTCGCATTCCTTGTGTCAAGCCACTCATGACCAATAGACAACGCCAGAAGCGTCTTACCTGGGCCAAGGAGAAAAAGACCTGGACTGTTGCTCAGTGGTCCAAGGTGTTGTTTTCAGATGAAAGTAAATTTTGCATTTCATTTGGAAATCAAGGTCCCAGAGTCTGGAGGAAGAGTGGAGAGGCACATAATCCAAGCTGCTTGAGTTCTAGTGTGAAGTTTTCACAATCAGTGATGATTTGAGGAGCCATGTCATCTGCTGGTGTAGGTCCACTGTGTTTTACCAAGACCAAAGTCAGCGCAGCTGTCTACCAGGAAATTTTAGAGCACTTCATGCTTCCCTCTGCTGACAAGCTTTTTGGAGATGGAAATTTCATTCTCCAGCTGGACTGGGCACCTGTCCACACTGCCAAAAGTACCAGTACCTGGTTTAAAACCAACAGTTTCACTGTGCTTTATTTGCCAGCAAACTCACCTGACCTTAACCCCATAGAGAATCTATGGAGTATTGTCAAGAGGAAGATGAGAGACACCAGACCCAACAATGCAGACGAGCTGAAGGCTGCTATCAAAGCAACCTGGACTTCCATAACACCTCAGCAGTGCCACAGGCTGATCGTCTCCATGCCAAGCCGCATTGATGCAGTAATTGATGCAAAAGGGGCCCCGACCAAGTATTGAGTGCTTTTACTGAACATACATTTCAGTAGGCCAACATTTTGGATTTTAAAAACATTTTTCAAGCTGTTGTTATAAAGTATTCTAATTTACTGAGATGACGACTTTTGTGTTTTCATTGACTGTAAGCCATAATCCTCAACATTAACAGAAATAAACACTTGAAATAGATCACTCTGTTTGTAATGACTCTATATAATATATGAGTTTCACTTTTGGTATCGAAGAACTGAAATAAATTAACTTTTTGATGATATTCTAATTTTGTGAGAAGCACCTGTATTTACTTTATTGTAAGGACACCAATATGACAAAACAAGTTAAAAGAAACATCAACAGGACAATAATTAAAAAATACATAAGATGTTAAAAAATAGGAGGCAGAGGAGCATGAACAGAATTAACCATGCACGATCATGTATCAGCAATATTGTTATGTACTGCAACTTAGAACTAAGGAATAGGAGGGAAAAGCTGTCCCTGCACTGAAACTCAGCTTAACCCTACGCTGGGGTGGGTGCCCTATTCCTTGTGAATAGCCCCACCGAAGCTCCTGCACTGAACTCAAACGAAGACCTGAAGGAAGGGGAAAGGGGTCCCTAGAAGGACTAGGAGCAAATACAGGAGACCTCATAACAGAAAAGTTAATTGCAGAAACGTAGATTAAAGGGAACAAAACTGGTGGAACAAGAAGTCCCAGGATATCAATTGTCCAAAGCACAAAGAACTTAACAAGGTAACTTAGCCAGAGCTCAAGCGTAACAACACTGATGTTCAGCGGGGAATGAGAGACAGGTGCTGAGTAATAAAGAGTGAAGAGATCACGTGACCAAGACACCCAGCACCAGAGGAAAAGACTAGAAGCCAGCAAACCACAACAAGATGGCCGATAGTAAAACAACATAGATTCTAACAAATATAATGATTAAATATATTCATATGTAAAGTGTAAGTGCATAAGGACAAGTATATAAAGATAGGAATTATAATTGCCAAAAGTGAATGATAAACATCTAAGCCACAAAAGTGTATAATTTAAAAATAAGTGAAAAAAAATTAGTGACCCGGGTTCATGGTGGAGATTCTGCCACCGCCCCACACTCCAATGCACATTTCACACAAACTTGCTCATCTGCTATACAAAGAACAAAAGATACCTCCGGCCTATAACTGCATATTACCTGCATAAACTGTAGTGACTGAATTGTGCCACCATAATGATCATTAAAAAAACCCTACTATACTAAGATCATTGTTACCAACATACAATAACTATTTGGTGGTAAATACTAGTTATACACAGGTGCTTTGTAGCATATACTGTACAGATAAATCCAGTGACTTGATGGTAACATGGTTGTTAACTTTTCCTTTTCTTCTCTGTTCAGCCTAGACCATCACAGCCATCTCCTATCTACAACTTCTGGCTCATTGCTTTTCTAGGACCCTGTCCAATTTTTCCTCGCAACTACACAAGCTCCATAGTGCTATAACCAGTCATAGTGCCTTAGAGAGTAATAATGCCCCTCCTGCTGCCCTACATATCAATAGTACCTTCCATCGTAATAATGCCTTCTATGTCCCTCTATATAATAACAGTCCCTCTATATAGTCATAGTGGTCCATCTATGATTTTACATATTAATAGAACCCCCCACTGTGCCTCTACGTACTAAGTGTACCCTTTGTGTCCCCAAATAATAGTGACCCCCACTTAAATCCTCCTATGTCCCGACAATGAAATAATAAAAAAAAACTGAAACCTTTTTTACGCTGCTCCCACAGTGAGAGGTGGTGGCTTTTTCCTTGCAGTCTGCAGCCCGATGTAATGCTAATGGCTCTATGTTCTGCCACAGTTTTAATGGGTTCTTTGCGCTAAAGACCCAGATACAATTAAGAGTGATGCAGACCCAAGCGGCCTGCTACAGGAACTGTCCATCTGGTTTTGCCAGAGTTGTCATATAGACAGTCCAGTCCTAAGCAACTATGAAAAACATACTTTTCCCACAAGCATTTATTGGATAAAAAGAGAGCATTGTGATGATAAAGATTTATTGGGGAATTTCTGTTCCTGTAATTCCCTGACAAAATAGTATACATTTCTCTACATACCCAGCCAAACCAGAACTCACACTTTGCACTGATGAGGGGCAGTACCCCAAAACACAGTGTCTGCAAATTGAGTTTCTGGTCTTGGTTTATATCCTAAGTCATGTGACAAGGCTTGTTAAAGGGTCAATATTGACTTTCAGGATTGCTATTTCCAATAGGTGGCGCTAGAGTTCTAGTTCTCTTCCTCTCTGAAGAGACAATTTGCATATTTCCCAGAGGAGCATTGGGGCTCGAAAAGTCTCCTCACCTTGACATGCTTAGCATGTCGCTCTCCGCAAGGAGAAATGTTACTTCTTAGATCTACGTAAACCAGCACTGGAACAGCTCTATGTAGAACACCAGGAAGACCTCTTGTCATATTCTATTATTTTTATACTACCGGTTCTCCAGAATATTGCATACTCACATCAAATCTGAGGAGCATTATTATGGCAATGTGATTTCATAATGATAATAGAAATCTGTGATGTCAACCTTCATAATGGAGTTTACGCTGCAAATAAAATGGCAAAATGTGCAGCAATATTTCAAGATCTTTTCCCATGAGAACTAGACTGACATGAGATTTGCAGAATCTATGAAACCTAATATGTATTACAATAAGAGCCAGATTCGTTCATTCTCATATGACATCTTACCCCTAAGTAACAGGTAATATGTCAGGAGTAATGAATAGCTGAAGGCCTCATGTATATAGGACGATGACAGGAAGCCCACTGATGACATGTTGTGATTCTTGGAGCCCTGGACTTGACACTTTTTCAGATTGTTTGTTCACTTTGACCTGACAGCTATTCTTCACCTTGAGCAATCTCTTCTGAGCAGTCGGTCCTTGTTCACACAGTGATTCATAGGAGCCTGTCTGCCAGGGGATGCTCATGTATCCATGAGTGAGAAGTCATGGTTCAGTAACATGAAAAACAGTCCTAGGGTGAGGTACACTCGGCAAATAAACTTGAGAAGGGAGATTGTGCTTGCCATGAGTCACAGGTATAATGTTGCATTAGTCTAATGTCATCTGTTTTTGCATCCTGCTATTCACTACTCACATTACTGTAAAACATGAGCTAAACAGGTCATAACTGGGGTATTCATGCTTTCTACTTATGTAATCTTTGTAAAATAAATTCTTGTCATTTATTTCTACTTACATCATATTTTTACTTGATCTATGTTCTTCACTTGATCCCAGTTTGCTTTTAAAGCTTTTGAAATAAATCCAGAACAGCATAATTACATTGTAACTCAGACTTCTCCTTCAAATATTTAATCATATAATGGGATAAACAGTGTAAGAATCAATGGGCTTGTCAGGAGTAAAAAAAATAAAATGTCAGTTAATAGAAGGAGCTGTTTCAGATCCTATTGTGTATCTATCAGTCTAGGGTCACACAACCATTTTTCTCCCATATGAGAAAATCGGTCTGATTTAATCACACATATCACATCAGAGTGTGATCATAGTGTGATCCAATTTTTTGTTGGAGATGGGGAAAATAAAAAAGTTTCTGCACCTTCTCTATATTGTCAGTCCGTGAAAATCGGTACAAATTTTTTCATGGACCTATAGAGTTGAATGGGTGTGTGCCATCTGATTCTCAGGAGCAAATCGTGCATGCTTCAGTTTTTTCCTCGGACCAACTGGGTCAAAAGAAAAAATCAGACATATGCACAGCCCATTAGAATAATATGGGGGCAAGTGCTATCCGTCAAAACGACAGATAGCACTCGTTTGATTTTTACCATTGTCTATACAAGCCCTAAGAGTGGCTGCAAAAAGTACTTTTCCATCAGGTGAGATCTTCTACAGGGCATGCTTTCTTTCCATTGTGGTGGCACTGCTGGTAAATTAAACTCTCAATGTATGTTCCCACATAGGGATAAGCTGTGGACTGCTTGCCTCCAAATCCGCACATTTTACCCATGGATTTTGCTGTGGATTTGCTGCAGATTTGAAATCTCCCATGGATCCCATACCAATTAGTGACATACTGCAGAATTTTCACCCAATAATAGTTTAGTTTTGTAACTTGTAGAAGAGATTTCCTGAGATTTAGCTGTTACAATGTTACCTTTTGGCTTTTGCAAACAAATTTCCAACAAAATCTACAAAAAAATCTACATGACTTAGTGTGAGTTTTGTTATTGTGAATTTTACTGCATATTTTACACTGCAGAAAATCTATAGCATATCAGTCTCTGCCAGGTTTGTGAACAGATTACAAGGAACGCAATAAGTCCATTAAAGAAAGATTTAAAGGGGTTTTCCCACAAGCAAATGACATTTTAATCAATAGATCTTGGAATAAAAATAAGTTCCACAATTGGCTGTGTTAAAAAGAAATGTTCCTCTGTTGAGATAATCTTATAAATGTGCCCCTGCTGTGTACTGTGTAATGGCCGTGTCTTACTGTGCAGGAACATGGTCTGATCATACCACATCTCCTGGCCACGGGATGATGCAAAAGAGTATACAGACATTACAACATGGGATCACAGCTGCTGCTTTCTGTGAGGTAAAACATTTCCCTGCCTGTTCAAAAACAATGTTTTACCTCACAGAAAAAATGTTTTACCTTACAGAAAGAATCAGTTGCGATCCCATACTTTCCTTTCTGTATACTCTTTTGCTTTCTCCACTGCCCAGGAGATGTGGTATGATCAGACCATGTTCCTGTATGGTCAGACACAGCCATTACACAGTACACAGCAGGGGCACATTTATAAGATTATCTCAGCATAGGATCTTTTTTTAAACACATCCAATTGTGGAAGTTATTATTATTCCTGGATTTATTGATTAAAATTTACTTTTTTCGTGGGAAAACCCCTTTAAATGTCTTCATAGGTATTTCATATTAAAAGAGAAGAGGGTAATCTACAATTAAGAAAATAAGAAGGTGTCTTATAAAACAGATGCTGGGATTAGTAGTTGAATTGCATAGTAGAGCAGTCACCAGGATATACAGTAAATGCTCTTGTGTTTGCTTGTATCTCATTATTGCAATATACTAATTACATTTTACTCTCCATTTTTCCTTACTCAGGAGAGAAGAGACAATGTTTTGAAGTTCCATTCAACAGTTTCTTGTACGATAAAGATCACGACGTAATTCCTCAAAGAATGTTGGAGCAGAATATAGGAAGTCCAATGGCCTACCTTGGTCCAGGGGTTTTGCGTCCTATAATTCACACTCCACCCACTCCCACTTCTGAAATGGTGCCTATCATTAGCAGCCTTTATCAAGTGCCACTCACACATGCTGATATCTCCAATGGCCACTTGCCCCCTCAGCCTCTAAGAGAGAAGAAGTCAGTTCCTGAACAGTGCCTGTCTCCAAGTTGCAATGCTGAAGACTCAACTGACACCAACAGCAGCCATGAAGAACGAGCATCATATCCATCAAACCCAATTATCACTCCAGTTCGGACAAACAGTGCACTTCACCCCCCCAAGGAGCATCCCAGGGTCTATGAGCTTCTTAAACATCCAGGACTATCTCAACGTGATCTCCTGCAGATGTTAAGCAAGGATGGCTTCCCAATGGGGGTGTACCGCTGTGACCACTGTTATGTCTTCTTTCTTGATTATGTTATGTTTACCATCCACATGGGATGCCATGGATTTCGAGACCCCTTTGAATGCAATATGTGTGGACATCGTAGTCAGGACCGCTATGAGTTTTCATCTCATATTGCACGTGGTGAACACCGGCATTGTATGAATTAGCACATTTTACCAGCTACGTCTATGATGAGGTGGAATCTGTTGTCCTCGTTATGTTCTGTATCATATACAACATCAGACAAATAGAATGGCGAATATTACTATTTAAGTTCATTGCTTTAAATATGTTTCACCAGAGACACTTTTTTTTAATAATTATCTTTTTTTAAAACTTTTTTCTTATGTTGTGCACTAAATATTTTTATGTATTTTGCTATATTACCAATTTTGTAAACCATAAAGTTATTTTAAGTGTTCACATATTGGCTATAGTTCTGGACATTACCATGAAATTGTTGCTTTGAAGTCAGTGTATTGTATGACTTTTCTTTGCTGAGTAAATTAGGTGTAATAATATCAATTATTAAAATAAATTTCCTGCCAAAATTGAAATCTCAGTTAGGATTAGAGATCTAACCTAACATTACTTTTCATTTACTGTGTATAGTATATTATCCCCTCTGTGGACCGTCATAAGTATTACATTATATATTATACACTAATGTAGGAACGGCTGACCTACATCCATGGACAGGTAAGAAATCTTCTCCCCCTTTCTTTTAAGGTATTTTGAAATACCTTTCAAGGGAATCTGTATTCAATGGAATTTGTCACCACCTTTATTTTCCCCTCTTTGAGGACAGCATAAGTAAATGGGGCATTTATAATGCACAATTATCAGGAACATGCCTTCATTGGAACGCTTTGTTTTCAATAATCATGCACTGCCAATCACCCAATGAATGAGCAAAATGCTCATTCATGGGGGTGAAATTATCTTTTTGTATTCCAAAAGTATCATCATTCTTGACAGCACATTGTCCTGTGGAAAGTGGACCTGTGCTACCGAGAACAATGGCAGCCTATATTTATAGAACAATCTATTACTGATCATTCTGTGCGTATCTGAAGTGTGGTCAACCAGTCTAAACAGGCTAGAAAACAACCATCAACCAGCAAGAATGTAGCCAATTGGAGGTCGTTTAACACCATGCATTGGCTGGTGTAAAATGCACCTTAAGACCCCCTGTACATGTCAGTGTCTCCAGTACATGTGGTGACAGTTTTCACACGTACTGGAGACACTTACACATGTAGACCTATTTAAATCTATGGGGCTGCGCACATGTCCGTTTGTTCACACGGACTGCATGTCCGTGTGACCCACACAAGGACATGTTTTGTCCCGCACACGGATGACATAAAGTGTGTCATCCGTGTGCCATCCATGTGACACATACCGAAATGAAATGCAGAATAGAAATGACAGATGTTTAGATGTTAGATGTGCAAAGATAGAGATAGATATGGTGTTGATAGATAGAAAGCTAAATGTGAGAAATATAATTAGTGCGATGCGTGTGTAGTTTACTGAACATGTATTTAGCTCAAATAAATGTAAAAAATGGCGTGGGGTCCCCCTTATTTTTAATTGCCAGCTAAGGGAACGCAAACAGCTGTGAGCTGGAATTATTATGCAGAGAAGGACCAAGTAACCATGGAGTTTCCCAGCCTATTAATATCAGCTCATAGCTGTCTACTTAACCTATACTGGTTATTAAAAATGGAGGGTCACTAAAAAAAATGACGTGGGGTCCCCCCTATTTTTAATAACCAGCAAAGGCTAAGCAGACAATGGGCTGGGAAAGTTGATGGATATTGTCCCCTTTGCAGCCTAAAAAGACAAGCTCGCAGCAGCCTGTTAGATGCGCCAGTTCTGACACTTAGCCTTGGCACTTCCCGAGTGCCCAGGTGCAGTGGCAAGCAGGATAATGGGATTGACGTCAGTAGCTGGGGCTGACATCAAGGCCTGGGGTTAGTAATGGAGAGCTGTCGGTCAGACACCCACATTACTAACCCCGTTGTCAAAAGAAATAAACACACACACAAAAGTCCTTTATGTGTAAAAATCACTCCCCGACAATTTCCCTCTTTCACCCATTGGTTAAAAAAAATAATCTACACCAATCTTAGTCCAGTCCAAATGTAGGTCCCACGACAACTCCGTCTTCTTTGTCCAGCGTATGGAGCCCCATTCAGAGAACAAAGCTTCATAGACTGGAGCAGCAGCCACTGCTGGTTCTCAAGCTGCACTCCGCGAGAACCTGGCTGCTGTGAAAAGCGGTGACATCAGCAAAGTTACCTCAGTTCACAGCCGTTCGGTCTCACAAGGGCAGCGTGTGAGCTGGAATAATGAGCGGTGATGTCACCACTCATCTTTCCGGCTCTCATGCTGCTCTCTGCGTGACCGGCTGTGAACTGCAATAGCCTTACTGATGTCACCGCTTGTCACAGCAGCTGAAGAATATTAGGATCGTCATGGGACCTCCAATTGGACTATGGCGGACCAGTGTGGATTTTTTTTTTAATAAATGGGTGAAAGAGGGAAATTGTCGGGGAGTTATTTTACAAATAAAGGACTTTTGTGTGTTTATTTCTTTTGGTTAGTAATGAGGATGTCTGACAAACGGAAGCCACTTGTATTGTCCATACAGACACACAGATAGCATACAAATTGTACACACAGACACGGATAGCACCAGTACTGTTTTTTCCAGTATCAGAAATATCAGAATGTGTGAAGGAGGCCTTAGTTCGTGCCATGTTGATTTCAAAATTCTGTTTGGCATGTTTCTTTGTCCTTCAGTTTTGGTAACTTTATCAGAAGCAGCAATCATAAGGGAGAAGACACCTCAATGAGTGTTGTTGATATTCTTGTTGTCTTCTCCTGTCCTCCAGTTGCTGATTGACAGCTTTCTCCCTATGCATAGTAATGGGGAGAAAGAAGTCATTCAGATCAGTGATGCAGGAAGTAACAGATCATTAATACGATGTGAGTGTTGCATCTAATAAAGTGTAATTTTTAGAAAAAAAAACTTCAGAATAGACATACATAGCAAAGAGAACACTAAAAGCATTTCTGTCACTACCTTATACTTCCCTCTTATAAAGTTAGTCCCTTATCAGGACCCCATCAATTAACCAGACTGTAGTGTAGTTACAGAGTGTGTCTTTGCACATTGTTGGATTAAATGGATAGCCCATTGATCTTAATGGGCATCATGTAATGCTTTACTTCACCATAAGGGAAATGAACCACTTTGCAGACACTTGGCATTGAAGGTTTAGCCATAGCTGGGTTTTCCCAGTGTTGCTGATCCTTCTGGACTTACACTTGGTCACATTTTCTTATACCATAATGCAGGTTCTAGTTCTGAAGTTTTGTATCTTCATGGCCTTCTGTCTTGGTAGAAGCAGCTACTAATCTTTCTGTAGAGCCTTTAAAAGTAACATTGAACTTTTCTGATTCTACTTAGGGATAAGTATATTTCCTTTATTTCCCAATATTGAGCTCTGAGTACATCACCACTTTACATTAATGCATCAGGGAAATTCAGGATGGGAAAAGCTAAGGAGACATTGTAACTAAATTGATTGCTGCTAGATAAATGTGGCGATACTTATCTCCACGTCTCAGAGGTGGATGAGCGGGTAGAATGATCTCTCTTGGGACTCATGGGGAGATATTTTAATGTTGGGAAGTGGGAAGTGAAACTCACGGCTCAGTTGCCGTCACAGATTATGCGTCAGTAAGTTCTCCTCTCCATTCTCCAAAGGACAAGGCTCTCAGCCTTTGCAAATTGTGTGCCACAGGTGGTCTACTTAATCTCCTAATACACCATGAAGAAAAAAACATCTCTACTACCAAATATCTCATGTTCAGTGATAGCGAATAGTGATGAGCGAGCACTGAAATGCTTGGGTACTCGTTGCTCGGGTCGAGCAAATTGGAATACTCGGGTGCTCGACCCGAGCAACGAGCCCAATGTAAGTCTACGGGAAACTCGAGCATTTTTCAGACGGCTCCCCCCGGCGGTCTGCAGAGGGCCTAAAAATTGCCCAAATCGATGGGAACAGTGCTCAAATGACATGGGAACAGCATGGGGAAGACCCCTGGAAGCATTTCTGACTCCCAGGTCACTGCTGTCAACAACGTTGTCAGAGTATTACGCCACTTTTACGTTCTCACAATAAAACATACAAAAACAAAACCAAAATGGATTTTCCTGGGAAATATATTAAGGAACATCCTTTCCAGGGTTATGACTTGTATATAAGGCAAAATAAATAACCAAAACCAAAAATACTCCTCCACACTTTGGGCTATGTTCACACGTAGCGTTTTTGATGCGTTTTTTCACTTTTGCATTGCTTTCAACCGTGACAAATGCATTCACTGGGAAATGTCATTTTAACATTTTACAACCTTATCTGGCCATGTGGTGTGTGACACATCATCAGACACATGCATACAGTGCTGAAAAGACATGGGTACAGCATGGTGAAGACCTCTGGAAGCATTTCTGACTCCCAGGTCACTGCCTAAAAGTGTGCCCATCATAAGTGATCCTTGGCGCATGCGAAGATGCCTCCCGCCATGCACCTGTCGTTGCAGACTTGCAACAATCACCGTCCACGTCCTTGTCCCAGTGCAGCGTTCAGTTGTCCCTACCCCATTCCTTGGAATGCAAGCGCAAGTATGCAGCCAGCCACCCACTCACCCACAGGCCGCAACACTAAACTGGCAGATTTCTGGGCAGCTGCTTGCACTTGAAATATGGCCTTTTAGGCTCGTGGAGGCGGAAACTTTTCACAACCTCATGCCGGGTGTCCATACTCGGTCCCCAGCTGCCACTGTTTCTCCCGGTGTCGTCTCCGCCTTCCACAAGCACGGGTCCCACAACATTACCCATGCACTCCCCAGTGCACTTACTGGGAAGGACCGCCTAACCACAAACACGTGGACAGGTGAATGTGGCCAGGGACGGTACGGAGCCAGTCCACAGCTTTTTTTGCTGAGTTGTATTTCACCACAGCCATATTCTTTAGCTTGGTGAAAGGACTTGGGAAACCATATCTACCCAGCTGTCATTTCTCCCAGGAAGTCCTCTAAAGCTGCTTTCACTTGAAATGTGGCCTTTTAGGCTCGTGGAGGCGGAAGCTTTTCATAACCTCATGCCGGCGGCGGCCAGGTGTCCATACTCGGTCCCCAGCCGCCACTATTTCTCTCGGTATCGTCTCCGCCTTCCACAAGCACGGGTCCCACAACATTACCCGTGCCCTCCCCAGTGCACTTACTGGGAAGGACCACCTACCCACAAACACGTGGACAGGTGAATGTGGCCAGGGACGGTACGGAGCCAGTCCACAGCTTTTTTTGATGAGAGTTATATTTAGCTCGGAGAACGGACTGGCATAGAGGGAAACCATATGTACTCTGGGTGTCATTTCTCCTTCACCAGGTTCCGCCTATTGTCACACACGACCATGCCTGGCTGTATGTTCAGCGGTGAGAGCCACAGATCAGGCTGCTGTGTTACAGCTTTCAACAACTCTGCAGCGCTGGGCGGTTTGTCAATTAAGCATTAAGCATGTTATCTTCAGCACAGCCTCTTGCCGCTTGGCCAAGGCAGTGCAGTCAGCTTGTGACTGATGTGGTCATTTCGGAGATGGAGGAGGAGGTGCAGGAGCTGAACAATGTGATTACATTGAGGTTAAATTGGTGACGCTGTTTTTTATACTAAAGAAAGATCCTATTGTTTTGGGTTTTTTTACGTTATTTTTTAAGACAAATGCATTCACCGGGAAATGTCATTTTAACATTTTACAACCATATCTGGCAATGTGGTGTGTGACAAATCATCAGACACATCCTGTTTTATTTATGATGGAGGGACTCTGAAAGTCATAAAGCCTATTTTTATAGGGACATCAGACGGCCCTTACTGTTCTTAAAAGGCCAGCAGTCGGCCCTCGCTATTGTTAGAGAGCCATCAGCCGGCTATGCTTTGTTGTTCCCATTATTAACAAGTTGGTCTCCTATACTGTTATTGCGTATCCAGTGACTGCAAGGGCTGCCAAAAATTTGCACGCAACCCAATACCCCTTTGAAGAGACATAGAGGAGGGTCTCAGTAAAAAAAATGTTCCCATTATAAAGGGGCGGGTCTCCTATAGTGGTAATGCCCATGCTGTGACTGCAAGGGCTACCAAAATTTGGGAAAAACCCCACTAAGAATTTAAAGACACATAGAGCAGGGCCACAGTAACAACAAATTCGCATTAGAAAAGAGAGAGTCTGCTATACAGTTATAGGGTATGCAGTTAGTCCAAAGGCTGACCAATTTTAGGAAAAACCCCACTAAGAATTTAAAGACACATAGAGCAGGGCCACAGTAACGACAAATTCCCATAAGAAAGGAGAGAGTCTGCTATACAGTTATAGGGTATATAGGGTATGCAGTGAGTCCAACGGCTGACAATTTTAGGAAAAACACCACTAAGAATTTAAAGACACACAGAGCAGGGCCACAGTAACAAGTACGACATGTTCCCATTAGAAATCAGAGGGTCTGCTATACAGTTATAGGGTATGCAGTGAGTCCAACGGCTGAACAATTTTAGGAAAAGCCCCACTAAGAATTTAAAGACACATAGAGCAGAGCCACAGTAACGACAAATTCCCATTAGAAAGGAGAGAGTCTGCTATACAGTTATAGGGTACGCAGTGAGTCCAACGGCTGACCAATTTTAGGAAAAACCCCTCTAAGAATTTAAAGACACATAGAGCAGGGCCACAGTAATGACAAATTCCCATTAGAAAGGAGAGAGTCTCCCATAGTGTTGGCCTAAGCAGTGAATGCATGGGCTGCCAAAAATTTGGAGGCACTTCAATGCCCCTTGGAAGAGACATGGAGGAGGGTCTCATAAAAAAATGTTTCCATTAGAAAGGAGCGGGCCTCCTATACTTGTAATGTCCATGCACTAAGTGTATGGGCTGACAAACATTTACCCCTGGGGGGTATACATGAACATACTGTATAATTTTTTTTTTTACGGGCATCATGAACACCCTTTAAAAAAATTATGTGGGTGTTGCATCACGGACCACGGTCACGCTGGTGATATGGTGGTGGAGGATGAGGAGATGGAGGAGGACAAGAGCAATAGCCAAAATCAGGAAGCGCATACCCATGTGTGGGTGTGAAAAGGTGCATGGGAATACACCTCCCAAGAAAAGACACTGGATTTGAGTTTATGTTATGGTGCTATCATTCGGTGGTGTTGAGAAGTCTGGCCCAATCCAGTCCTTGTTCATTTCAGTCAGCCTGTCAGCCAGCATTTTCAGTTGACAGGAGGATGCGCTTATCAGTTATAATTCCACCAGCAGCACTAAAAACCCGCTCTGATAAAATGCTGGCGGCAGAGCAGGCCAGGACCTCCAAGGCATAGAGAGCCAGTTCATTCCACGTATCCAGCTTGGATACTCAATAATTATAAGACACAGAGGAATCACGGAGGACGTTGGTACGGTCGGCAAGGTACTCCCTCAGCATCTTCCAAAACTTTTCACTCCTTGTGAGAGTACTCCGCGCCTCAGGGCCTGTGCGATGGGAGGGTCTGAGAAAACTCTACCAGAACTTTGACAGTGTTCCCCTGCCTCTGCTGGATTGGAGTTGTGTCTCTCACGCCTGTACTCCTTGGTTGTCCAACAAAGTGTGCCCTCTGCCGATAGCGTTTTCAGATGGGAATTTTTTTAATAGTTCTGCAACAAGGGCCTTCTGGTTCAGCCCCATTTTTGTAGACCTGTCCACCTCAGGAATAAGAGATATAAAGTTTTCCTTGTAGCGTGGGTCTAGAAGTGTCACCAACCAGTAATGACTGTCACCCAGGGCCGGCGTCAGCACCCGGCGCACCCGGGCAAATGCCGGGGCCCTGAGCAGGCAGAGGGGCCCACTGGCGGTCGCGCACCCCGCTGGGCTATGGGTGGAGGAGAGCGGTGTCAGCGCCCGCCCTTCTCCGCTGCTTGCTCAGGGCCCCGGCAGCTGGATACTTACCTCTCCCCGTGCCTCCGCAGATCAGCTGTCTTCCTGCTCTGCGCTCCCTGTGACGTCTCAGGTCAGAGGGCGCGGTGACGTCTTTACACTGCGCCCTCCCCTGAGCCGTCACAGGGAGCGCTGAGCGGGAAGACGCCGACAACGCTGGAGTTCGGACCCGAGCAGTGGGCAGCGGGCAGTGGGTAGCAGAAGGGAGGTGAGTATTTGATTTTTTTTTTTAATGTATGGAGGCATGGGGCAGTATAAAGAGAAGAGGGGGGGCATCCTGCATGGGGCATTATAAAGAGGGGGGGTGACATCCTGCATGGGGCATTATAAGGTGGGGATCAGCCTGCATGGGGCATTATAAGGGGGGGGGCAGCCTGTATGGGGCATTATGTGGGGGGGGACAGCCTGCATGGGGCATTATAAGGGGGGGGCAGCCTGTATGGGGCATTATGTGGGGGGTAACAGCCTGCATGTTGCATTAAAAGGGGGGGGGCCTGTATGGGGCATTATGTGGGGGGTAAATGCCTGCATGGAGCATTATAAGGGGGGGACAGCCTGTATGGGGCATTATGTGGGGGGTAACAGCCTGCATGCAGCATTATATGGGGGCCAGTATCCTGTATGGAGCGTTATAAGGGGACCGGTATCCTGTATGGAGCGTTATAAGGGGACCGGTATCCTGTATGGAGCGTTATATGGGGGCCAGTATCCTGTATGGAGTTTTATAAGGGGACCAGTATCCTGTATGGAGTGTTATATGGGGGCCAGTATTCCGTATGGAGCCTTATATGGGGGCCAGTATTCTGTATGGAGCCTTATATGGGGGCCAGTATTCTGCATGGAGCCTTATTTGGGGGTCAGTATTCCGCATGGAGCCTTATATGGGGGCCAGTATTCCGTATGGAGCCTTATATGGGGGCCAGTATTCTGTGTGGAGCGATTCACCGGTTTCTGAGCTATTGTGGAATTTACAATAGATATCACTCATGTAATGTAAGAAGTGAAATCTTTGCATTGTACTATATATATATATATATATATATATATATATATATATATATATATATATATATTGTAACGGGTCTGGGAGGCGGAACCTCTGAGCTACTATACAAGGGGGCGGTCCTTGTAAGGGAGCGGGTGGCGACCAGGCAGGCAGTCACAGCAGGTGACCGGGACAGTCTCTGGAAGAACGGGCAGGAGGTCACGGCAAGTGACCGGGGCAGTCTCTGGATGAACGGGCAGATGGTCACGGCAAGTGACCGGGGCAGTCTCTGGGTAAAGGGTTGGTACGACCTGTGGCGGCTGATGGTAGACGTGAGCTCCCAGGTGAGCAGGCGAGAGTCTCTGGATAAACGGGTGGTCACAGCATGTGACGGCGGAGCCTCCAGGAAGACCAACAGACAGGCGGCAGATGAGCGCTCCCAGGTGAGCGGGCAGAAGTCTCTGGACAGGCGGGTGGTCACAGCACGTGACGGCAGAGCCTCCAGGTAGGCTAGCAGACAGGGAGCAGATGAGCGCTCCAAGGTGAGCGGGCAGGAGTCACTGGACAGGCAGGTGGTCACAGCACGTGACGGCGGAGCCTCCAGGTAGGCTAGCAGGCAGGTAGCAGATGTGCGCTCCCAGGTGAGCGGGCAAGCTGGTCCATAGACAGACTGACAGGAGTTGGAAGGCAGACCGTCGGACCTCAGGCAAGCAGGCAGGTAGCTGATGTGCGCTCCCAGGTGAGCGGGCAAGCTGGTCCTTAGACAGACTGACAGGAGTTGTAAGGCAGACCGTCGGACCTCAGGCTAGCAGGCAGGTAGCAGAATATCAGGCAGGAATAAGACAGCAAGCTGGCAGGAATCTGGCAGGTATCTGGCAGGTAACTGGCAACGGGACCTGAGGGCTGAAGCAGAGTAGTGAACAGTGCAACAACATTGCTCGGGCACCTCCATTTTGTAGGAGGTGCCTTATATATGGTGAAGTCCTCCGGCCATTGGCCGGGGACTCCTTAGGACGGCGCGCGGCCCCTTTAAGAGGGAGGGAGAGCGCGCGCGCGCGCCCTAAGCACAGTGGCCGGGAAGGAGCGTGCGTTGCCAGCAGAGCGGGAGGAGGACGCCGGGCACGGAGCAGAGAGGTGAGGGGAACAGCGTCCCTGCCTAGCAGAGGGCAGGGACGCCGGCGCTACATATATATTTCTCCGCCGTATCTCTGCATCATGAATCGTGGTATGTGTTAAAGGGGCCCACTGAGACTCTTTCGCCCGGGGCCCAGAAAGACCTGGAGCCGGCCCTGCTGTCACCCAAAATTTTGAGAACGCCAGGGTCATGGGGAAGGCATCGTAACATAAACTCAGCCATGCGTGCCAGAATACTAACAGGCAAGACTTCCTCGTCCTCACCAAGAGGATGACTGACCGTTCTCTCCTCCTCCTGCTCCTCTCTGTCCTCTGGCCATCCACGCTGAACAGACGGTTTGACAGCTGTGCAGGTAGTACCATCTATAGTGCATGAAACTAGCTCCTGTCCTTCCTCCTCCTCCTCCTCTTCCTCATTGTCACCCAATCCACGTTGGGATGAGATGAGGCTTGGCTGTGTGTAATCACCCTGTATGGTTCCTTGCTCCATCTCATCGTGCTCCGCCTGCAATGCATCCTCTTTGATTGTGAGCAGAGAGCGTTTCAGAAGACAGAGAAGCGGGATGGTGACGCTAATTATGGTGTCATTGCCGCTCACCATCTTGGTGGAGTCCTCAAAGTTTTGGAGGATGGTACATATGTCTGACATCCATGTTTACTCCTGAGGTCTTATGTGTGGAGTCTGAACTGAATACCGACGGCCTTGTTGATGCTGGTACTCAACAACTGCCCTCTTCTGCTCACAAATCCTTCCCAACATCTGCAGTGTAGAGTTCCAACGCCTGGGGACATCACACATCAGTCTGTGAGCCGGAAGCTGCAAACGCTGCTGAAACACGGCAAGGGCGGCGGAAGGTGGTGCATGCGCAGATCGAGATCTCGTCTCCCAAGATCTTAATATGCGCATGCGCTGCCTCCAGTGGCCATTTTCCTGAAACCCACCGCAGGGATATGTATAGGAGAGGGGACCCCCGCTCACTGATGACTTCTTCTGAGAGGACAGGGCCCGCAGTATCGCCTCACTCCAGCCGCCGCCACAGTCCTCCTCAATTAGCGACCTTTCTGAGAGGACGGGGCCCGCAGCATTGCCCCACTCCTGCCACTGTTGACCTCCTGAAGCTGTGACCCCGCTTCACCGCCGCCACCCCCAGGTAAAATACCGTATCTTCTGATTATAAGATGCACCCCCTTTTTCCTAATTTTAGGGGGGAAAAGTCCGCCTTAAAATCCGAAAAATATAGTAACTTATAAAATCCTTTGGTTACCAGTTTTCCAGTGGAATCTGCATATTACAAAGAAGACAAAGCCCAAGAAAAAACAAAATGAGCATATACCCTGTATTAAGTAAATAGTAATAGTACATGTAAATAACAGGGTACATAGTTAACACTATTTTGATAAAAAAAGAGTAAGGCTGCGTGCCCACAATGCGTTTTTCAAGCGTTTTTGCGGCGGAATTTCTGCAGTGGAAACGCTTGAAAAACGCTTGGTAAAACGTGCCCCATGGTCCCCAATGACAATCTGCCTGTTCTGTGCCCATGCTGCGGAATTTTCCGCAGCGTATTTTATGTGCGGAAAAATCCGCAGCATGTCCATGCGGATTTGCCTACTCAATGCATTAGAAAAACACAAGGCAATTCCGCATGTCCAAAACGCTTCAAAAACGCGTGTTAAATTCCGCACGCGTTTTTTCTGGCAAGGACATGCAGAAATGAAGCGGACATTTTCCACTTCATTTCTGCATCGTGGGCACATAGCCTAAAAGCCATCCCACCTCGATAAGGTGAACCCAATCGGGACGGTCCTATCTTGTGTCCAGCATCAGGGTATCATGCTGGAAAACTAACATAAAATACAGCGGTTACCGGTTTTCCAATGGGATATGCCTATTACAAAGCAGTCAGTGGAGTATAAACTCAGTGAGTGTGATGTCGATGTGGAGGCATCTCCATTCTGAGTACGCACACAATATGCTATTATAACAAAACCATCCAGACATTCAGTAGCCCGTGTAAAAAAAATATAAGGACAGTAGGAATTAGGACAAACCCTCTTGGTGTCCTCAAGATAGAGATTTGATGTGTGTTCCCCCTAACAAACAGCCCTTAGCAGGAATATCTGTCACCTAAGATAACGGTTCAGTTAACTGCCCTAGCCCTATATCTAAATACTTAACCGAAAAAAAATGAACTAGAGTATACGTAAGTTGGTATACATGCAAAGTATAGAAGCATGTTCACACTGGCCATTAACCAGACAAAACCTAAAATAAACACAAAATGAACAAATACCCTGTTGTAAATAATAAGTAAAAGCAATAGTGCATTTAAATAACATTATGTACTTAGTAAACAAACACCATTTTTGATTAAAAAAAAAGCATAAAAGCCATCTCACCAGCATTAAGGTGTACTCAAATCAGGGCGGTCCTATCTTCTAGTATTAAAACCTTACCATGTGTTGAAATTACGTTAATGACAAATATGGATACCCCACATGGGAAGCTATATAAACATAATGTCCAGCTCAAAGAAAGGGAGGGCCACACCCTTACTTGTACCGAGTGCAAGAACCTGAAGCTTAACTGATAAAAATGAACTGGAGTATTAGTATATCTAAATACCCTGGCCAAAGCAAAGTGACTTGTCAGCGACCCCACTGATACTCATTTTTATTTATAATACACACTCCATATGTCCCGACACCTCTATACTCACCACATATGTATAGTTCTCAATGCAAGGGTCAACTAGCCACCATTGATCATAAAGTGGGTCGGACAACCCATTGGAAGGAGCTTGCCTACACCCCTGTACCTACGGCATATCTAGAAGCTCAGATATTTTTATTGGTTGGAAGTGTAAATATGCTCCTTCTTTAATGGTATCCTAAGTGGCAGACTACTCTGGCTAGCCTTTGTTCTGACCCCACGTTGAAGTATCTGTCAAATACTACATTTTTAAATGTCTACCAACATTATAATTTGCCAATGTTACTAGAGGGTTTTATCTCAACTATTTTTTGAACAGTCTGCCCCAGACCAAAAAAGATGGCTTTAAATTATAAGTGGCAAACAAATCTGAGGTTTCAGGGTCACCATTGGATTAACCCCTTTACAACCCAAGGTGGTTTGCATGTTAATGACCAGGCCAATTTTTACAATTCTGACCACTATCAATTTATGAGGCAATTACTCTGGAACGCTTCAACTGATCCCCCTGATTCTGAGATTGTTTTTTCGTGACATATTGTACTTTATGATTGTGGTAAAATTTCTTCGATATCACTTGCGTTTATTTATGAAAAAAACAGAAATTTGGCGAAAAATTTGAAAATTTTTCAATTTTCAAAATTTGAATTTTTATGTCCTTAAATCAGAGAGATACTGTATGTCATACAAAATAGTTAATAAATAACATTTCCCACATGTCTACTTTACATCAGCACAATTTTGGAACCAATTTTTTTTTTTTATTAGGGAGCTATAAGGGTTAAAAGTTGACCAGCGATTTCTCATTTTTCCAATAAAATTTACATAAACATTTTTTTAGAGACCACATCACATTTGAAGTCACTTTGAGGGGTCTAAAATGACATAAAATACCCAAAAGTGACACCATTCTAAAAACTGCACCCCTCAAGGTGCTCAAAACCACATTCAAGAACTTTATTAACCCTTCAGGTCCTTCACAGGAATTTTTGGAATGTGGAAGAAAAAAATGAACATTTAACTTTTTTCACAAAAATGTTACTTTAGACCCAATTTTTTTATTTTCACAGGGGTAACAGGAAAAAATGGACCCCAAAATGTGTTGTGCAATTTCCCCTGGGCATGCAGATACCCCATATGTGAGGAAAAAACAATGTTTGGGCGCACGGCAGGGTTCGGAAGGGAAGGAGCGCCATTTGACTTTTTGATTGTAAAATTTGCTTGAATAATTAGGGGACGCCATGTTGAGTTTGGAGAGCCCCTGATGTGCCTAAACAGTGGAAACCACCCACAAGTGACACCATTTTGGAAACTAGACCCCTCAGGGAACTTATCTAGATGTGTGGTAAGCACCTTGAACCCCCAGGTGCTTCACAGAAGTTTATAACATTGAGCTGTAAAAATAAAATTTTCACATTTTCCCCACAAAAATGTTTTTCAGCCCCCACTTTTGCATTTTCATAAGAGTAACAGGAGAAATTGCACCATGCAGATTGTTGTGCAATTTCTCCTGAGTAAGCAGATACCCCATATGTTGGGGAAAACCACTGCTTGGGCGCACGGCAGGGTTCGGAAGGGAAGGAGCGCCATTTGTCTTTTTGAATGTAAAATTTGCTTGAATAATTAGCGGACGCCATGTTGAGTTTGGAGAGCCCCTGATGTGCCTAAACAGTGGAAACCACCCACAAGTGACACCATTTTGGAAACTAGACCCCTCAGGGAACTTATCTAGGTGTGTGGTGAGCACCTTGAGCCTCCAGGTGCTTCACAGAAGTTTATAACATTGAGCTGTAAAAATAAAATTTTCACATTTTTCCCACAAAAATGTTTTTCAGCCCCCACTTTTTAAATTTTTATGAGAGTAACAGGAGAAATTGCACCATGCAGATTGTTGTGCAATTTCTCCTGAGTAAGCAGATACCCCATATGTTGGGGAAAACCACTGCTTGGGCGCACGGCAGGGTTCGGAAGGGAAGGAGCGCCATTTGACTTTTTGAATGTAAAATTTGCTTGAATAATTAGCGGATGCCATGTTGAGTTTGGAGAGCCCCTGATGTGCCTAAACAGTGGAAACCACCCACAAGTGACACCATTTTGGAGCTAGACCCCTAAGGGAACTTATCTAGATGTGTGGTGAGCACCTTGAACCCCCAGGTGCTTCACATAAGTTTATAACATTGAGCCGTAAAAATAAAATTTTCACATTTTTCCCACAAAAATGTTTTTCAGCCCCCGCTTTTGCATTTTTATAAGGGTAACGCTATAAATTGTACCATGCAATTTGTTGTGCAATTTCTCCTGAGTAAGCAGATACCCCATATGTGGGGGAAAACCACTACTTGGGCATACGGCAGGGTTCGGAAGGGAAGGAGCACCATTTGACTTTTTGAATGTAAAATTTGCTTGAATAATTAGCGGATGTGCCCCTGATGTGCCTAAACAGTGGAAACCTCCCACAAGTGACACCATTTTGGAAACTAGACCCCTCAGGGAACTTATCTAGATGTGTGGTGAGTACCCTGAACCCCCAAGTCCTTTACAGAAGTTTATAACATGGAGCCGTGAAAATAAAAAAATCTAACTTTTTCCACAAAAATTATGTTTTAGCCCCAATTTTTTTTATTTTCACAAGGGTAAGAGGAGAAAATGGACCCCACAAACTTTTGTACAATTTCTCCTGAGTACGCCAATACCCCATATGTGGGGAAAATACAGTGTTTGGGCACACGGCAGAGTTCAGGAGGGAAGGAGCACTGTGTGACTTTTTGAGCGCAAAATTGGCTGGAATCGAGAGCGGACGCCATGTCGCGTTTGGAGAGCCCCTGATGTGCCTAAATAGTGGAAACCCCCCACAAGTGATCTCATTTTGGAAACTACACCCCTCATGGATTTTATCAAGGGGTATAGTGAACATTTTGAACCCAGTGGTATGACACAGAATTTGATAACATTAGGTCATCATATTGAATAAGTTGTCATTAGTCTTGAGCCCAAGTGCTCGCTACTTGAGTACCCAGGTATGCACCATGTATCACGGGTGCTTGAGTCCCCGCCCGCATGTTTCACGGTTATTAGACACCCAAAAAAAAAAACATGCGGGGATCGCTCATGCATGGCAGGCAATCCGCGCAAGGTTTTTTTGGCCGCGAAGCATATGGGGCAGAGACTCGAGCACCCGCGAAACTCAATGCATACCCGAGCACCCGATGCAAACTCAAGTAGCGAGCACTTCCGCTCAACACTAGTTGCCATATTGTCATCTTTTTTTTTTTTACTTTTGAAAAAAATCCCAACCCTAACCCTAGCCCAACCCTAACCCCAGCCCAACCCTAGCCCAACCCTAACCCCAACCCTGGCCCAACCCTAACCCCAACCCTAACCCTAGCACAGCCCTAACCCGAGAGTTTATTTTTTACGCTGTTCCTCGTGCGGTATAAGTGATTAGACGACTTTATTCTTCGGGTCGGTGCGACTACAGAGATACCAGAATCATATCAGGTTTTTATGATTGATAGCTGTCACACACTAAAAGACGCATTTTTTGGTAAAATCTAGTTTTTGCATCGCCATATTTTGATAGCTATAATTTTTTCCATATTTTGGCCGACAGAGTCATGTGGCAGCTTGTTTTTTGCGGGATGAGTTGACATTTTTATTGGTGCCATTTTCAGGCACGTGACATTTTTTGATCGCTTTCTATTCCGATTTTTGGAAGGCAGAATAACCAAAAACGAACAATGCAGGAATTGTTTCTTTTTACATTTTTTTATTCTGTTCCGCGTGTGGTAAAATTGATAAGGTAGCTTTATTCTACGGGTCAGTACGTTTACAGCGATACCACATTGATATCATTTTTCTATGTTTTGGCGCTTTTACATAATAAAAGCAATTTTATAGAAAAAATTATTATTTTGCATCGCTTTATTCTGAGAGCTATAACTTTTTTTAATTTTTGGCTGATGGAGCTTTATGGTGGCTTGTTTTTTGCGGGACGAGATGACGTTTTCAGCGGTACCATTTTTATTTATATTCGTCTTTTTGATCACGTGTTATTCCATTTTTTGTTTGGCAGTATGATGATAAAGCATTGTTTTTTGCTTCGGTTTGTTTTTTTTACCATGTTCACTGAAGGGGTTAACTAGTGGGACAATTTTATAGGTCAGGTCGTTCCGACGCAGCGATACCAAATATGTGTATTTTTATTGTTTTTTTTTTCATAATAATATTTATTGATGGTATATTATATTTTTATTTTTGTTGGATTATTTTTTTTATTTTTTTCTAAATATTTTTACTATTTTTTTTTTCACTTTCTGACACTTTTTTTACTTTTATACTTTGTCCCACTATGGGACTTTCACTTTTTTTCATTCTGATCGCCTGCATAGCACAGGAATGGACTTCGATCGCAGGATTGCGGGGGTTAATGTGCCGAGAGCGGTGCGGGACCGCTCCCTGCACATAGCACCGAGTGTCAGCTGTGACAATCAGCTGACACCCGGCAGTGATCGCGCCCGCACAGACTGTGTGCGGGCGCGATCGCAAAGACGTACTAATACGTATCAGGCTCTTAAAGCCAGGACGCAGATACGTATTAATACGTCTTGGGCTTTAAAGGGGTTTTCCCATGAACAAAAGTTAATTTTAATCATTAGATCTTTGAATAATAATAACTTCCACAATTGGATGTGTTTAAACAAAATGTTCCTGTGCTGATATCTTATAGATAATCTTATAAATGTTCCCCTGTGTAATGGCTATGTCTGACTGTGTACGGAACATGGTCTGATCATACTACATCTCCTGGGCAGGGGAGGAAGCAAAAGAGTATACAGACATTACAGCAGGGGGTCACAGCTGATTCTTTCTTTGAAGTAAAACATTGTCTAAAAACAGGCAGGGAAATGTTTTACCTCACAAAAAGAATCTGCTGTGATCCCGTGCTGTAATGTCTGTATAATCTTTCCCCCCCCTCCCCCCTGTCCAGGAGCTGTGGTATGATCAGACCATGTCCCTGTGTGGTCAGACATGGCCATTACACAGGGGAATATTTATAAGATTATCTCAGCACAGGAATATCTTATTTAAACACATCCAATTGTGGAAGTTATTATTATTCAAAGATCTATTGACACTGGATTACACTCCTGTCAGTGTACATTGCTGACTTCTACAGCAGTCCCATCAGTGATTGATGTAGCTGCTGTAGAAGTGACCCAGATTGCCAAGGGATAATCTGGATTACGTCATGATGGACAGGTGAGGGATATGGTTGTTTTTTATTTTTGCCTTTTCTTCAGTAGACGAGGGCGTCGGGGATTGAGAGCACAATAATAAAAATTATTAAAAATATGTGTCATTTTATTTCAATAAAATAATTTATTCTGGCCGTGTCTTTATTGAAAAAGCGTCTTATAGACACCCTCTATTACTAACCTGGGCTTCACGTTAGCCGCCAATACAAGGCTGACATAAACCCCAACCCCATTACCCCACTCGCCACCGCTACACGGCAGTGGGAAGAGCGGAGGCTAAAAGCAAGATTTGGCACATCTTATGGATGCGCCATTTCTGGGACTGCTGAGGGGTGATATTATTAGCCACGCAGCTGTCTGTTTAGCCTTTTCTGGTTAGATTTTATAGGGGGACCCTACGTCAATTTTTTTCTGGGGTCCCCCTGTAATCTAGCCAGTAAAGGCTAAGCAAACAGCTGTGGGCTGTTATTAATAGCCAGGGAACATTTTTGACTAATGGCCCCTTCCCCGGCTACTAATATCAGCTCCCAGCAGTCGGCTTTCCCTCTGCTGGGTATAAAAATGATGCGGGAGCCCACCCCATTTTTTTTTACACATTTTAGACTATGTGCCCACGCACCAGACGTAACAGCGCTTTGGACGCAGCATATTTTTGCTGCATCCAAAACGCTGCATTCTGTTGAACGCAGGAAAATCCACATGTGTTCACTTAACCATGTAGATTTACCGCATTCAATACATTCTAGAGGTAAAATTTCTGTTGCGGAGACTTGCGACTCCACAAGAGAATTTGACATGCTGAAAGATGCGCCACATGTCAGTGCCCACGGGTGGTCAGCAGCCTCAGATGCTCGCATAGTTGACATGGGATTTCTAGAGATCCCATCCACTATGCTGTAACATCTGGATGCTGCGGGTTCAATGCTGTATAAACACGCAGCTTCAAATGTGCAGTCGCTCCCGACCGTGGCCACATACCCAAACTCACCCGCAGCATGTCAATTTCTGTAGTGGACACGCTAGTCTCCGCTGCAGATTTTGACCGATTGAAATGTCATTAGATGCGGTGGATCCATGTGTATGGACAACAAAAGTGTGGCATCAGAACACAGCATTTTGGACGCAGCAAAAACGCGCTGCATCCAAAGTGCTGCTTGTTGATGTTCGTGGGGACGTAGGGGCTAACGAAACAGCTGTGAGACGCTATTAATGGCCAGGGAACATGTTTGACTAATGGCACCTTCCTAGGCTAAAAATAGCAGCTCTCAGCTGCCCCAGAAATGACTTGAATGGAAATGCTAATGAGATTGGGTGTATGGGATTAGCTGACACCTAGCCCTTTTGTGTGGTGATGACAAGGTGTCAATCAGACCCTTTCATTACCAAACCTAATAAAAGTAAAGAGTTAAATAAATACACACACACAGAGGAAACAATTTATTTGATATACAACTGAACATTATTTAATCATTTAAATTAACCAATATGCTCACCCCAGGTCTGACCATAATTCAAGGGTTGAAGCAATGTCCCACGTTTCTCTTTTCAAACATCTTTATTTAGCTCCAAAAAGCATTCATTGATGTCCAAAAATGCATCCAAAAAACGCATCAAAAACGGGTCAAAATTGGAGCAAAACGCACGTTTTTTCCGCAGCGTTTTTCCTGCCAAGAGATGCAGAAACGCTGCAGAAATTTCTGCATTCAAATCCTGAACATGGGCACATAGCCTTATTATTCCAAGATCTATTGATTAAAATGAACTTTTTTTTGTGGGAAAACCCCTTTAATTCCTCTGTATAGAATCTTCATCAACTTTCAAGTCAAATTTTGTAATTACATGCCTGGGTTCTATCATTATAACCCTGAAATCCACACAAGGGAGGATATGATGGTAGCATCAAATAGAAGTTCTTATATCAAGTAATGGCCCGGACTGCACCCCTTAACAAGGGGCTAAAAGGGAGGGCCGCGTAATTTAGTATGGCTGCTAGGCCTGAATAGTTGGCAGACAGGGGTTAAAGTGTTCAAGATTGGGGTTTGTGGGGGAGTTATTGGGGGAGGAGCAGTAGGTAGGTGTTTTCAATAGGCTTACCTGATAGGCTTGTGGGTGGTCCTGTGCGGATCCAGATAAAAGGGGGTACCTTTGGGAGATGGTCATTCTATTGTGGAGCTGAGAGGTGAAACGTCCCGCCCTCCCACCCCTATCATATTATTTGGTTAATGTAATTTCATTTTAATTGCCACAGCAATTGGCGTAAAAGGAGGGGGGTTTTGAAGGTGGTAGCTGCACTGAATGACAGTGGGAGTCCAGTGCTGGAATTGATTCCTGAGATGTTTGAAGGTTATTAAATCTGAGGCGGGTCCCTACTGGGCTAGGTCCCAGCGGGACAACTTGGTTCAGGCAGCATACAGCTGGGTGCCCAAATTACGTTTCCATTTATCTGGCCATCCGCCTTCCCCACCTTTAGCATGGTGCAAAAATGTAAGAAGGAAACTGATGTGGGGACTGATCCCATAGTTTCCCATGGAATCTGGTCTGAGGTCTGAATGATTTAAGGGGGTATTGCCGGAGTTCTGATTATTTAAGGGTCTGGTTTTGGGTTTGATTCATTTTTCTAATCTCATAAGATGTACAGTATGCCATAACAAAACCATTCTTGAATTTGGCAGAATATGTGAAAATTAAAAGGACAGTATGAGTCAAGAACAAACCCACTTAGTACCCTCAAAACAGAAGTTTAGGAGTGTATTACCACTACCCAAGAGCCTGCAGCTAGACTTTCCCTCACTCTACGTAAATGTTCAGTTCACTGCTTTAGCTCTATATTTAAGCTCACTCAACAAGGCAATGTGGCTTGTTGGTGTCCTCACAGACACCCAACACCGAGGGCACATGCCTGTATGCACCCTTCCCTTGCTATGCCCTTGCATTACCTTTAGAGGCTAGTCTGGGATCTGAATTAATAATAGGGATCTGGTCTAGTTTTCACTTGAACAAACAATAATATGTCTTAATGTTACTAGTTCTAAAATGTTAACAAGTTAACACCTTTATTGTTTGTGTTCAGCTCAGAGCTTCAACTGACGGCAAACTCGGGTAGGCAGACGTTTACTAAAAGTAGTTCAAGGGGTTTTCCGGTTTCAGAAAAGTTCAGTTTCCAGGCACAATTTGTTGTAAAAAAGAAACTGTTTTTTACTCACCTTCCCCTGGTCCTGCTCCGAGTTTCTGCCGATACTCCGGTCTCTGTTGTTTATATGTGGCTCTGATGTCTCATTGACAGTGCTGCAGCTCATGCAATCTATGTCGGCAGAGCTGTTGAGCTTAGTGACTGGCTGCAGCACTTTAGGCTTGGAGATAACGCTTCAGACAACAGATATCGATGTAGTGTCGGAGACTCAGCGCTGGACCTGGGGAAGGTGAGTAACGTTTTTTTTTCATCAAACTGGGGAAAGAATTTTTTTGAAAATGGAAAACCTCTTTTTAGCAGCAAGTCACTTTGTGGTCATTTTATCAATTAGGGGCTCTTCTGTCAAAAAGAAAAAAAATCCATCTCTGTGTGTCTAATTAGAGCCAGAATTTATTAGAAATGCAGGTAAAGATGCTCTTGCATTTCATGCTTCCTAAGCACTTACATATAACTATTACTTGCTATAAATAAAAGGTCTCGAAACAAACAAGCAGGTAAACAGCAGGGTTACGTGGCAGTGGAATCAGAAGTGATGGCATATCGCTAAAAGTTACCATTTTTGCTGCCCTACTCTGAAGAAGTTGCATTAGTAGTTATGCACTTGTGCACTTTCACAATATTTCACTGCTCAGCTATGCTCTTGGCCTTTGGCACTGCAAAACATTACAGTCCCATTTACTTGCAGAACCACAACCAATCATTACCTAATAGTGATATCTAAAATTATAAGATAGGGATACTGGAGCCATTGAGATATAGTGACGTAGATAAGGTTTACTATTGTTTTTTAATACAGTAGTTGTAAACAAAATCTGACAATATCAGTTTTTATCATTGTACTGGGTATATTGCCAATATCTTGTCTTAAATCATTCTGCAAGAATGACTCTCAATCTTTGCCAAAAAAAATGTCCACCTTTCTGGGCATTTTTTGTTACTTATATGCATCTAATTGCTGCTAAAAATATTTTTTTTATTGGGTTTCATTAAAAAAAAATTGCAGCTTGCTTTCCATAGCTTCTGTGTTGCACTGTCTTGTTGGATGCAGAATAAGTTAACTGAGAATCTGTCAGTCAGCCCACTCTGAAGATCTGACAGGGAGTTTCAGGGAGTTTGTAACTCTTTTATCCCTCTTTTTCTAAGTTCCTCTTATCTGATTTATAACCGCAGACCACATCAGCCAAATGGTGCAAAATTGTTACTGAAACCCCATTGTAGAAATGGTTTATAGCTCCAACTTCATGCATTTAAGTAAATAAAATTGTCCACAATAGGGGACAACCCACTTGACAGTCACACAAATGTAATCAAAAACAGTCCAACAAGAATAAATCTTCATTCCCCACTGTAAGTTACTCAATAGAAACACCTCAAATAGTTTCATATAGTCTTGAGTGGAGGAGATTTCATGTAGCACTTACTGAATGTTGAACATCAGAGCTTGGAAGGCCAGGCTCTTGCAGAATCCTTCAATGATAGACTTAGAGGATACATAGATAACTTTAAATTTAATTCCTGGTAACCCCCCAAAAATACATATCATATAATAAAAAATGATTACCTACCTAAAATTTGTGTTCTGTAAAACAAGTTGTTATTTAACCCTTTCCATGTGGGGGCATACAATGAGACACATGTATCAATGTCATAGGTCAATGGAAAGTCCTTCAAGTCTTTCCTTATCGCTCACGTCCTCATTGGCCATTAGAGGATACGAGGACCGGAGAGATAAGGAAAGAGTTGAAGGACTCCTCATGGGGTACATCCCTATGCAAAAAGGACTTGAATTAAATCGAGTTCATCATACACCCTGTAGTGGTGGCACTGCAGGAGAATTAAACAACTGCAACTAAGTTCCTCCAAAGAGTAACTGACCTTCATAAAACTTTTGACACGTTAGAGACACGTCAGAAAAAATGATAAATGGTGCTGAGGCCCCCACTAATTCAGTCCTGCACAGCTGAGACACCCACCTAAGAAGAGTAGAAGCACTCAACCAAAAGCTTTCTTGGAGACTGAAGATAAGCTCATGAGAAAATCTATAACATGTCCTTAAAGCGATCAGGGGGGGTTCTCAGCACATGAACCCCCATGATCAAAACTTGTGACACATCTGTTGTATCCTACCATTATTATTTATATGCAACCTTGTAGACCTATTACACTGCTCACCACGAAAATGTATCCACTCCTTCTCCTCTTCATATCTGGAAGGACTTCTTTAATCATCCTCACAACCCCATAGAAGTTAGTCTCACACACTCCTTCCATGTCTTCTGTGAATTGACATTCTATGGGTTCAAAAAGCCCTACTCCTGCATTATTAATTGCAGCAAAACGACAAATAGCTGAAAATTACCCTACTCCTGCATTATTAATTGCAGCAAAACGACAAATAGCTGAAAATTACTTTACGATATGGGCTTTAAAACAGTAACATATTACTACTATTTTTGTGACTATTTGAGTCTATGCCCATTTCACCTCGGAATTCCAACAAAACCTCTAATAAATGGTCACTTTCAAGTATATTTTCTTGAGCCAACATCCTTTTGAGGTCCATTTCATGTGACAGTCACACAAATATAGAACAGCTAGAAGTTATAATTTTGATATAATGAGATAAAATTTAATAGACCAATGATACATATAGGTTACCCTTCAATTATTAAGCAAGCAACCCACCACTCACTGAGAATGTCTATATCTCTATCGGGGATGGTGCACACATCTCGGATGGATTTTGAACATCCAGCTCTTTAATCTCCAGAGCTCTGTTTTTGATATCTCCAGCTGCTTCTACAAGAGCTTCCTCTTTGCTATGTTCCGCTAGGGTTGGACTGGCCCACCAGAAAACTGGAGAATCCTCCGGTGGGCCCTGGCTTCTAGTTCATTAAAGGTCATAGTGCAAACCTTGCAGCTGCTATGGGGCTCTTGAATGGAGGAGAAAGGTGGGCCATCAGAATGAAATCCTCTGGTGGGCTCAATGTTCTTCAGTCTGACACTGTATTCCGCATTGTGGTAATGATTGTTACAGGGGAGAAAAAACATTATTTTACATTGTAAATGTAAGTAAGAAGGGCACAAGTCATAAAGTAGCACATGACCGCAGGGTCAGACAACAAAGGGGTTGTTTGTAGTCTGTAGCCATGTGGGCACATAGATCTTTATGTGCCCACATGGCTATGGATTAGTGCTAACGAGCCCTTGATTCTACACGTAAGCTATCTGGGCGCGGCATTTGTGCCCACTTATGCTAATCTGTTCCTGGGGCTGTGGGAAAGGAACCTCTGCCTGTCTGATCATGGGGACGGGATGTGCCGTGTCCTTTTATGGACACGCTACATCGATGACGTCCTGATGATCTGGCAGGGTTCACCTGCATCTCTTCAAAATTTTGTGTATGAATTAAACTCTAATAATTATAATATCCACCTTACATATCAATTTGACTCACATCAAGTGGAGTTTTTAGATGTCTCCTTGAGGAGGGATACATCGAATTGCCTACAAACCTCTGTGTTCCGTAAGCCAACGTCAACAAACATGCTTCTGCATGCTAAATCTTCTCATCCCCGGCATATGATTCAGGCAGTGCCTGTGGGGCAGATCCTCCGGATCTGCTCCACGGACACGGAATTTGAGAGGCAGGCTGCGGAACTAAAGGAGAGATTTTATGCTAGAGGGTATAGCCGGCAAATGATCAAGCGGGCATACAGAAGGGCAAAGTTCTCCTCAAGGCATGATTTAGTCTATCGGAGCCAAATTAATAGAAACAATAAGGAACAAGTACACTTTGTCACCAACTTTAACTGTCAATTTCCTCGTTTGAGGAATATTTTGGCCCGCTCCTGGCATATCCTCAAAGCTGATTCAATAATATCATGCTTTATTCCGGATAGACCGTCTATCTCCATTAGACGGTCTAGGAACCTTCGGGATTATTTGGTACACTCACATTATGAGAATGCGGCAGGCACTACTTTTCTGGATGGACAACCTAGGAGGAGTGGATGTGTGCCGTGTGGTCGATGTGTGGCATGCCCTAACGTGGAACGGAGTGATACGTTCTTTAAAGCAGATGTATCCAAGGTATATAGGATTAATAAATCAATCACTTGTACTACCAAATATGCAATCTATTTTGCGACATGCCCATGTGGTTTAATCTATGTGGGCATGACTACCCGCCAACTTAAGGTACGGGTCCGGGAACACGTGTTGGGCATACAGGCCGCAGTCGACCACATGGACACATCCACTTTGAAGACAATCCCACGCCACTTTAAGACCTACCACAACTGTGATGCCTCTCTGTTTAAGGTAAGGGGCATTGACTGTATAATACCAGGTATACGGGGCGGTAGACTGGGTCTTAGATTGGCCCAGATGGAGTCCAGATGGATCTGGACTCTGAACACCTTATATCCAAACGGGCTTAATGAAAGCATCAGTTATTCCCCCTTTCTCTGACCAGCCATCGGATGTTTGGATATCTGTGCGTGAATGTGCTCACCACACATGCACTCATAGATGCCCAGGTACATATCTATGGGAGTCAGTGGATTTACATCTGGTTTTAAATATTCTTTTGTGTATGTTTTTATCATGTTATTTACTTGGGTGTTTTTTATTTATTTTTATAGATCCTTGTTTTGCTTTTGGGGTTTTTCTTCCTCCTTGCTACTGTGGACACTCTTTTATGGATATGTGAGGACTTCTTCTAGGATGATCAAAGACCACTTATCATTGTGAATTTTGAAGAAGAAGAATTGGATATGGACATCCGTGTTATTTACTTTTATACCCGTTTATATGGGTGACTGTTTTTATGATATGTTTTGCTGGGGGAATTATGATGTGGGGTCCAAAATGGGTATGAGTCAAATATGTTATGTAGTAATTAATTAATAACCTAGTGACGTCCCTTTGGATGGTTTTCTCTCCCATTTCTTTGATTATTTTTAGAACATTATCATGTGTTCTATGCCAGGATCCCTGAGACATTGTTTCCCTTATTAACATAGTTCTTGATGTCCGCCTCGCATTTTCCTTTTTCATTCTTTCTTTGCTCCCCCCCCTCCCCCTTCTCTATTCTTCCCTGTTCTTGCTTTCACTATGG
Source organism: Phyllobates terribilis (assembly GCF_046119375.1). Lineage (NCBI taxonomy): Eukaryota > Metazoa > Chordata > Amphibia > Anura > Dendrobatidae > Phyllobates > Phyllobates terribilis. The sequence goes on from NW_027362765.1 coordinate 169,618,868, forward strand.
GTGTTTCACGCTTACCTCTTACATTCGTTCTTGAAGTTTATATGCATATCACACAAGGGAATACCGTAGCCAGGAACGCATGCGCGTCGTGATGCCCTGGATGCCCGCCAGCTCTCTGTATCTATAATGATGTTCGGCAATGCGCCGCTTGCCGGGGGTAATGTGACGCGGAGGCTGGCTGGTGTCTTGGTCTCCATGGCGACGCATGCGTCACATCCGGCTCTACGGGAATGCCGAGTGGCGTTGCCTGGTCTCCATGGCGATGGCAACGCTACTTCCGGCATAGAGCGCTGGTTGGCGCCTATATAAACTTACCGCTCCATTTATTTTCATGCCCCCTGAAGAAGGGAGTTCGAAAAGCGCGTCGGGGCATTTCACTTCACGTGTGCGCTCTCCCAATGGGTCCCTCGGTTTCAGGCTTCCTGGATAGAACTCCGTGATTTGGTTTAATCCCTGGTATGTATTGGCAACTATTATTCATTATAGGGATTGTACATTGAAGGGAGTTGATGAGTAATTCCCTCCTGTCTACTCTTTATGTATTATAGAGGTGATTTACTTGATTACCATATATATATATATATTTATTGATTTTGATTGTTAACCACTGTTGCTATGACAACAACAGTTTGGTGCTCTCTAAGCCTGAGTAATATGATTGTATAAATTAGAATATGTGGGGTCCGTTGGGGCAGTTGCTTTAAAAGCATTCAGCAACTATTGGAAGTAACACAAGCACAGGAGAGAGGAAGTATTGTTCTCCAGAAGCATCCAGCAACTAGAGGAGTTAACACAGTCACAGGAGAAGGGGAGTGTTTTAGCAGTGCCCCAGGAGGATTGTGGGGAAGTTGTTTACTGTCTGGCTGGAGCCGAAGAGAAAGGTGGTGTGTGTGTTCTGTATCTCACAGAACCGGCTCCTGCAAGTGAAAAGGGTTCAAGTCAGGAGTAAAGCTATGCACAGGTCAGGTAGAGTTCCTGAACTAGCAGTGCAGAGTATTGTCAGGCAGAAATATAAGGACTGGAAGAAATGGTGTCACAGGGATCATCTCCCTCAGCAAACCCTCCCCCTCCTCCATCTCACTGTACTGTAAGGAATGCTGTGTTCATTAATGTGTCTTTGCATTAGAACTGTGCTCTCCTGTACTACTGAGAAGACTGTGAACTGCTGTGCTGCTAAGGAAACTGTACTGCTTGTCACTGGAGCCTGTTGCTCATAAGACTTAACTTGCACTGGCTGTACGGCTTCTTATTAAATGCTACTGTTCTACCGTTCTACTGTTCTACCGTTTATGAGGACTCTTGTCAAGTGTGACTGGTCAGCAAGTGAAACAACCTGTGCGCCTGAGAGAAGCTTCAGCATATGGTCTATGGTCGCCCTGAGTTCCCCCAAGATTCCAAAGAATTCATGTAACCTGTCTCATCCCTATCTGAACCTAGCGGCATATGTGTAACATTGGTGGCCCATACGGGGAATCCTGAGCGGGGATTAGCGTGTAGAGGGAGAACAGGAAAAGTGTCTGGAAAAACACAGCAGAACAGCACATCAACTCAACTCTGCTACACCAGTTAAAGGGGAACAGCCCTAAAGAAAACTCACTAGCAGCAATGGATGTGGAAATACAAAGGGACAGAATTAGTGAGCAGCTTTTTCAGTTAATCTGTGAAGAATTGAGAACAGTAGCAGGACATATAAAGATGTTAGAAGAACAGATTTCTAAAGCACACAACAGCAGGCAACTGTTAGCTGCCATTAATGCAAAAATGGATGAGCTGGGGGAGAAAGAAGCTGAAGACATCATGGGGACATTCCTCCAGGAGCTAACACAGTTTCTAACCAGGTTGAAGTTGGAGGATGGAGGCGTGGCACCAATTACCAAAAGCGGGAGTCTCCGTCCGCAGACATAACTACAGGAATTGAAAGAACAATTCAAAGCCCTAACAACAGCCCTGCAGGAATCGACCAAAACCTCTGAATGGGTGATAGACTCAGACAGGACCTTTAACCTGGGAATCAGGGAGACAGTCCTCTCTAACACCACAAATCACCGTAAGGAAAGAATTCAAGATCGTGGGACAGATTGGAGAGTGTGAACAGAAAGAGAGACTGTCTTATAGGAACTTGTTGCACCAGATCGATACAGGCTTACAGAAAGGCTACCAGCCAGATGAGATCATTGAGTACTTCAGAATTGTTCCACCGACTCATTAACCTCTCACAAAAAAATAATGAATCACCCCAAAGTTTCTTGTTCAGAGCAATTGAACTGAAGGATAGACTGTTGTTTGCATCCAGAGATGTAGAAGCAGAAGAGAAGTTTGATGCTGGGAACGGGATTAATCAGCAAAGATATCAAGTTGCAGTTGAAACAGTACCTAGAAGATCCTGGAATTTTGGATGAATTCCTAATTGAAAAAATAAATGAGGCCACTAGTTTGAAGTCAGAGAGCGAACAGAAGTTACAGAAAGGCTCTGCTCCTAAAATCACCAAAATGAGTCAGCTGAAGTTGGAGACCCCCGGTGGCCATTCCGAAGATCATCATAGAGACCCTCCAGTGCCACCTTCGAGAGGGAACCTTAAATCACCAAAAAAAGAGAGGACCGCCAGCGCTGACTGGGAGGAAGTAATAGGGGAACTGAGTTGATTGAGGTGAAAAAGTTGATTCATTCCAGGCCAGAACCGGTATCCCTCAGATCCAGGAGTGGGTTCCAAAACAGAAGATACCCGGCTTGTGAAGCGTGCCGTTCATCAAATCAGATTTCGGTATGTGTCCACTGTCTAAGATGTGGTAAGGAAGGACATTATGCCAAGGAATGCCAATGGTCACAGTCATTTGGGTTAAAAGACAGAGGGTTACCAGTGCGGGGCGACTGGTAACCACGACACGGAGGAGGCCCCAAAAGAAAATCCAAGTCTCACCAAACCCCAGAACGGCACATGAGGTAAAACGGCTGTGTCAGTACTATCCCAAATTGTGTTCCCATCTACAACAGCTGCAAGGGAGACAGGGGTATCAGTTATTTAATGCCCAGTGCGGAGGTCAAACGATGTACTCCTGAGAGGAGGATTCCTCAGTCAGTAAAGATAGCCTCATCAGCCTAATTGGTGAAAAGTGCTTTATACAGTGCCAGCTAGATGGACTCCTAGTAAAAGCACTGTGGGACACAGGAGCCTGAGCGAGCCTTTTAAATGAAGAATGGAAAAGGCGCTACCTGCCACACACTTGCCTTCGGCCCCTAAAAGAACTCTTGGGATCAGTGGAACTCCACGGCAAAGCCGTCAACCAGACCGAAATCCCTTTCATAGGCTGGGTGGAAGTCACTTTCCAACTCAGGGCCACAAAGAACAGCAACACCATCGAGATTTTGGTACCTTTTCTCGTGACCAGTGATCAGAACGTGGCAGAGGATCCTATCCTGGGTTATAATGTAATCAGTGAGGTCATCACGAAACACAAGGCAGGGGCGCTGGTGGTGGATACAATCGCCACATCGCTCGCCATACCCAACGCCGTGGCGGAAAACATGATTCATAGAGTAAAGAAAGAACAGAATACAATCGACCTAAAAGAAGTCAAGGTAGGCTGGCGTCCAACCATCATCCCTGCTAACCAAATGGTGGGGGTGAGGTGTGGAGTCCGGGTAGAACCGGGAAGAAAAGTCCAGAAAAGACTGTCCGTGCCAAAAGACTCCTCAGAAGGCCTAGTTCAAGGTGAGACTGTGCTTATGATACCTACTGGTGGGTTTGCTCGAGTGACAGTACTGGTGATGAATACTAAAAGGACACAAAATTAGACTGGATCCAAAGACTGTGTTACGTCACATCGAAACCGTTAAAACGGTATATCCAGCCGGTGTGGGACCCGCCCAGGGGTCTACAGTGAATTCAGTCTCCCCACCAAGGAACAGGAGTTGCCCAGGAGAAGAAATTGCATGACCCACCTCGGAGTCCTGGGATCCCCCAGTACCCCTGGAACACTTGTGTGCTGAAGATCGAGTGGTAGCAAAACAGATGCTGAGAGAAGAGTGTCATGCATTCTCCAAAGATGACTATGATATAGGCTGTATCCTGTTGAAAATCAATTTGAAAGATGTGACCCCAGTAACCAGAAGTTACCGAAACCATTACACCGTGAAGTGAAAGAGTATTTACAAGACCTAATCAACAGAGGTTGGGTCCAAAAGTTGAAGTCGTCTTATTCCTCTCCTATTGTCTGTGTTAGGAAGAAGGATGGTACGTTGAGACTCTGTTGTGATTACCGGGAATTAAACCGAAAGTCAGTACCTGATCGACACCCGATACCAAAGATCCAAGATATGCTGGATAGCCTATCAGGAAGCACCTGGTTCTCTGTCCTCGATCAGGGTAAGGCATACCATCAAGGGTTTGTCGAAGAGTCCATTAGACCCTTGACAGCATTCATCACACCGTGGGGATTTTATGAGTGGATTCACATACTGTTTGGGCTCAGTTCAGCTCCATCAGAATTCCAGAGGAGCATGGAGACATGTTTAGAAGGATTGAGGGACGATATCTGCCAGCCATACCTGGATGACAATGTGGTACACAGTAAAACCTTCCGGGAGCATGTTGAACACGTGAGGACAGTATTACAACGTTATCAACAACACAGAGTTAAGTTTACCCCAAAGAAGTGTGAACTGTTCAATAGACAAGTCCGATTTCTAGGGATCATTGTGTCTGGAGAGGGATATACCATGGACCCAGCAGAAATCGCTCCGGTACTGGCCTTAAAAGACAAGCGGCCCTCTACTGTTGGGGAGTTGAGGCAGATATTAGGACTCTTCTCCTACTATTGTACTTACGTTCGGAACTTCTCCAGCATTTCCGCCTCGCTATACCTCCTATTGGGAGGGACGACAGATACAACAACACCCACGGAGAAAAAGAAGAACGTGGGTAGGACCGGGCTTAAAAGAAACAACGCTGTTTCATCCCAACAGCCCATTCGCTGGACAGCAGACAACCAGGAGGTATTGGAAGAACTAGTAGACTACCTGGTAAAACCACCCATCTTGGGATATCCTGATTTCAATTTACCATTTGTTCTTCATTGTGACGCTTCTCAAGTTGGATTGGGAGCTGCCCTGTATCAGCATCAAGATGGAAAATTGAGAGTCTTCGGTTACGGTTCTAGAACGTTGACAGACGCCAAGAAGAATTACCATCTACATTCCGAAAATTGGAGTTCCTGGCTTTGAAATGGGCGATCTGTGAAGGATTTAGAGATTATCTCTATTACAGCAAAGAGTTTGAAGTATACACTGACAACAACCCTTTGACCTATGTCCTTACTACAGCCAAACTGAATTCAATGGGTCAAAGATGGGTCGCTGAACTAGCTGACTTCAATTTCAGTATCAAGTACAGGCCAGGAAAATGCAATGCGGATGCTGACGGATTGTCAAGAATGCCACTAGAGCCTGAGGAGTTCATGCAAGAATGCTCGGAAGTCAGTCTGGAAGCAATTGAGAGCACTACCCAAGCAGTACAAGCTTATAAGGAGGAAGACACATCATTGTGGTGTCCGTTGAACGTGGAAACTACTATAAAAGCGAGAGAACAAGATCACCCCCAGTCTATTCAACAACTACCAAAAGAAAAAATCCATAGAGCACAACGGGAAGATCAGATAATTGGTAGAATACTACTTTATGTGGACCAAAATCGGTTTCCAAGTAAACGGGCGAGAGACAATGAGTCACCAGCAATATCTGTTTTAATTAAAGAATGGACAAAGCTCTACTTCAGTGAAGATGGTATCCTGTATCGTAAAGGAGGACAAAAATGGCAATTGATACTACCCAGAGTATTCCGTAGGTTGGTCTTCAAAGAACTCCATGAAAACATGGGACACCTCGGAGTGGAAAGGACAACAAATTTGATCCGTGAATGTTTCTTCTGGCCATACATGCAGAGAGATATTGAGAGGTATGTGACCAGGGAGTGTGGGTGGCTGAAAGATAAACGTGCCAACACATCAACCCGGGCACCTATGGGCAACATCCAAACTACATATCCGTTTGACATGGTTTCAATAGACTTTCTACATCTCGAGACGTGCAAAGGTGGTTACAAATACATCTTGGTGATGATGGACCATTTCACTCAATTTGCTCAAGCATATGCCTCCATCAATAAATCGGGTCAAACAGCGGCAGAGAAGATCTTCAATGATTTTGCTTTGAGGTTTGGGTTCCCTACGAGGTTACACCACGACCAAGGAAGAGAATTGGAGAACCAGCTCTTTGCCAAGCTAGGAAAGTACTGTAGAATTCAGAGATCCCACGCAACGCCCTATCACCCAGAGGGTAATGAACAAGTGGAATGTTTTAACCGGTCATTATTGTCAATGTTGCGCACTTTAACAGCTGATGAGAAGAAAGACTGGAAGAGTTCTCTGTCAAAAGTGGTACATGCCTATAACTGTACAAAGAGCGATGCAACGGGTTACTCACCCTTCTTCCTATTGTATGGACGATCTCCATGACTGCCACTCAACATCATGTTCGATACTCCGGTGTCAGAGACTTACAGGATGTATCCAGAGTACGTTCGGAAATGGAAGGAACGGATGGCAGAGGCATACAACATAGCGTCCAAAGTGGTTACGCAAGGACAGAGCAAGAGCAAGGAGTACTATGATTGAAAATATTATGGAGCAGAATTGGCACCGGGAAGCCGGGTGCTAGTCAAGAATGTACACGAGAAAGGCAGTCCAGGAAAACTTTGTTCGTACTGGGAAGACAAGGTGTATGTGGTCGTAAGGAGGAAAGCCGATGACAGCCCAGTGTATGAAATCCAATTGGAAACGGGAGACAAGAAAACCAGAATAGTCCATCGGAATTTACTACTACCCTGTGATTATCTCCCACCACAACAAGACTTCGCAGAAGTAGATCGACATCATCCGAGATCGACTAAGGGACCACCACAGACTGAAGCTCCGGAGGTGAAGAACACAGCGTTGTATTTCTCGAACCGGCAAGAAGAGGGACGTACCATCCTCCGGAGAGTGAATTAAGTCCTGAGGCTCCAGAGTTTGTACCAAGGAGTACAGATGAAGTCCAAATCAGATCAGATCTGAACACCGGCCCCTGAAGAGACCGATCGACACTCAGGAGGAGCGGAATTACCAGACCGTGCGGAAACAAGCGACTCAGGAGAAGTGCAGGAACTCACAGAGGCAGCTCAAAGAGCATCTGAGGAAGCACGGGAAATGAGTGCGGCAGTAAAAACTTCTGTGACCGAAGAACCAATGGTCTCTGAGGAACAACCTACCAGGAGGATGTCGACTTGAGAAGTGAGGAGACCTGTGATGCTGACGTATGAGACACTTGGTGAACAGAGTCAAGTGCCAAGGACTGTCGACTGGAAACAGGTATCTCTGCCTGCGGACCAGGTAAGCCCACTTGACTGGAATTCACCACCGAGAGGCAGTATGGAAGATGTTGCCTGGTAGAAAGACTTGTTTTCATGCTTTGATTTTTCTTAAAAGACTTTGTAGAAACAAAGAACTGTTAAAGCATAGAGAGAGCTGGTTGAAGACGTATCAAAAACTCCAGCTGAAGAGATGCTGATTGTTTTAATTGTGTTAATTGTTTATTTCTTAGAGGCATCTTACAAGAAAAAGGTCGTAAGATTAGGTTGTTATCAATATTTATGAACGTTATACCAATTTGACAATGCCAGTTTGTATATAAAGTTATCCAACTTTCACCACTGTCTCAGAATTGGTCAGATTGACCAATTAAGTCGAATGTCGTGGACGACATTCAAAAAGGAGGGAAGAGTGTAACATGCAGAAGTAGTGCTGTTGCTTTAAAAGCATTCAGCAACTATTGGAAGTAACACAAGTACAGGAGACAGGAAGTGTTGTGCTCCAGAAGCATCCAGCAACTAGAGGGGTTAACACAGTCACAGGAGAAGGGGAGTGTTTTAGCAGAGTCCCAGGGGGATTGTGGGGAAGTTGTTTACTGTCTGGCTGGAGCCGAAGAGAAAGGTGGTGTGTGTGTTCTGTATCTCACAGAAGCGGCCCCTGCAAGTGAAAAGGATTCAAGTCAGGAGTGAAGCTATGCACAGGTCATGTAGAGTTTCTGAACTAGCAGTGCAGAGTATTGTCAGGCAGAAATATAAGGACTGGAAGAAATGGTGTCACAGGGATCATCTCCCTCAGCAAACCCTCCCCCCTCTTCCATCTCACTGTGCTGTAAGGAATGCGGTGCTCATTAATGTGCCTTTGCATTAGAACTGTGCTCTCCTGTACTGCTGGGAAGACTGTGATTTGCTGTGCTGCTAAGGAAACTGTACTGTTTGTCACTCGAGCCTGTTGCCCATAAGACTTAAAAGACTTAACTTGCACTGGCTGTGCGACTTCTTATTAAATGCTACTGTTCTACCGTTTATGAGGACTCTTGTCAAGTGTGTCTGGTTAGCAAGTGAAACAACCTACATGTCTGTGCCTGAGGGTCAATACCCCTGTGTGCCTGAGAGAAGCTGCAGCATATGGTCTATGGTCACCCTGAGTAACGGTTCCCCTAGGAGTCCAAAGAATTCATGTAACCTGTCTCGCCCCTATCTGAACCTAGCGGCGTACGTGTAACATTAAACAGGATATTTAGCTATGTAGACACAACTCCTGGTTGTTCTGGGGGCACAGGGGACCTGACAGGTTCCCTTTAACTCTTCTCCTGGAATATAATTACTGCACACTCTAAGCCAGGGTATGGAGGCAGAGCCCCTAATAAAAAGAGCTGTACACTATAAAAGATAAAATCTGTCATTAAAGGAGAATGATAACACATAGAAAAAGCAAGCCAATTGCAAACTTGCTTATTTCCATGCTGTTTAACTAATTAAAGCAATGTAAGAACTTGAGAATGCCCCTTTAAGCTCAGTGTCTGATGGAAATACAACTGTAGAGTTCACAGATTACAAAACATCCCAGCAAACCCTGTTCAGACATTGAATTACAGAGGGATGCCTAGAGATTTCAGCTCTGAAGTCTGCACAATTCCATTTAGAGCTCATCTGCATGATATAAACTTGAAGCATATATCAGTACAAATGCTGAAATGCATTTACAAAGTTACCTAATTTTTCATGATGATCAATTATATGTGACGCGCCCCTGGGCCTGTGTCGCGCTGCGTTGCGCACGCGGGAGCTTACCCGGAGCCGGATCTCTTGAGGGTTGTAGTCTCGTGGCGGCGACCCGGTCCGTGCCCAGGGAGTCAAACTGAGCGGCGATGTACTAGCAGTAGATGGTTGGTGACTACGCCACCCGTTGAATGCAGCTATGGAGCTGCCGCTGCGGGGCAGACCGCTGAGGCCGGTGGAAGGATGGTGCAGCGTGGATGGTATAACCCCCAACGAGAGGGGTATGGCCTCAGGGCAGCCAACGTGGATGATGGGGGTAGCAGGAACCACTCAGAGACGGTGCGGTGTAGTTCAGGGTCTTTACTGGTGACAAAGATAGACCCTCCCGGAGTACTTGCTAGTGATAGGGGCCTGGTCAGTCCTTGAGCAGATGGGATTTCCCCTGGCCAGGCGGAGTTGTAGGCCTTCCCAACTAACTGTACTCTTCTGGCTACCTTGCTAGAGGCGGGAATAAGTAGCCCACGTCCCTGAGTGTACCGTGTGGTGCTCACCCTTATGGCCGGTGACTCGGGGCCTTCTAATGGCTTCCGCTCCACGATGGCGGTGCTGGTCCCACGCGTGTGACCGTGCCTTCGGGCTTCTGGGCCAGAGGACCTGAAATCCTCTGCCGGACGGTTTCTGCTGCTGGGTAGGAGTTAGTCCCCACAGCCTCGGACTCCGGGTCCGGTTAGAAATCTTCTCAGTCAGGGCGAGCTCTGTAGCTGCCAGCCCCTGACTCGTTGTAACACTGCTCCCTACAGAGCTCCTGATGTTTCTTGCTATGCTGCTTCTCTTCTCTACTCTTGTTCTGTCTTCTTTCTCACTCACTCTGCCTCAGCCCCGGGTTTATATAGGGGAAGTCCTTCCCCTCCCAAGACTGGGCAGGAGGTGTGGCATGCACAGGATCCCTGACCAAAGGACCTCCCACCTGCTCTCAGACGTAATATCTCTATCACTGTGGCAACCAGACCCCTGGGGTGTCACATTCCCCCCTAGTGAAATTTAGTACTCCGGGACTAAACATATTTTTTAGAAAAACATAACAAGGTATAGCAATAACAATACAACAAGAAAAACACATAAGATGGTTACGGCGTGTCCGCAACCGGGTGCAGTTTTGAAAAGCAAGGTGTCCATTTCACCAAAACAGGGAGACGTAACCAGGTAGGGGCCTGTCCTGCCCCGAGTCCTTAACAGTCTTTAGTCCATCCTGGGTTACGCTCCAACTATGTACAAGGATTCCCGGTAAATCCACCAAGGACTCCTAAAAAGAACTAGAAACACAAAATTATACACAAGCAACTATAAACAAGTAAACATTATAAGATAGCTTAAACATTTAGATCCTCCAACGTGCGGGTAGCTGGCCTCTAGTGGCCCTAGTGGACCTACGGAGCTGACTGTCTGGCCCTGAACTACAGGGTGTAGGAGCTGTCAAGGGTAAACTGGGCAGCTGTCTATGGGCCCTCTGGCTCACTAGGGGTATGGCAGGCTCACTATAAGCAGAGGGTTGACTTTCCGGGTCTGCTTGTGTAGAGTCTTCTGCCTCCTGGACCGGCTGTTCTTCCAGCTCTACCGGTTGCTCCGTAGGTTCTTGGGATGATGGTTGGAGGAAGGTGAGTACGGGTACCACAACTGCACCATTGACTTGAGTCCAAGACCGAGGGAAGTCCCCGAGCACGGTACTAACCATATCTTCCCTTTCCTCTACGGGTCGATGGTCTTCTTGTTCCTCTTCAGGGTTCCTCAGTTGTTCGGGACACTTCTTCAGGTGGTCCCGGGATACAATGGCTGTGGTTTCCCCTCCGTCTTTACTGATGGTACAGACCTTCGGGTTTTCGTGGCTTGAGGGCAGTACGGTGTACGGGTCCTTCTCCCACTGGTCGTCCAACTTGTGGAGCCGTCTCTTCCTCTTCAAGACCTGCTCTCCGGGTACCAGGGGAACAGCGGGAGCATACTGGTTATAAGTTTTCTCTTGTCTTTCCCTAGCCTGACAGAGACTTCGCTCCACGCTCTCCTGTACTCTCCGGTACTGCTGCTGCCTCTCTGTGTCCCAGTCTGTTTCTGGTGAAGTGTCCTCGGGTGTCAGGACTCCCATTTCCAGGTCAACAGGTAACTTACCAGGTCTTGCCCTCATTAGGTAAGCCGGGGTACAGTTGGTGGAACCTACCGGGATGTGGTTGTATAGGTCCACCAGATCGGGCAACTTTTCAGGCCACAGACTGCGTTCTTCCAGGGGCAACGTTTTTAGAAGATCCATTACCACCTGGTTCATTTTTTCACAAAGTCCATTAGTCTGCGGATGGTAGGGTGTCGTCCTTATCTTCCGGCAGCCATACAGATTGCAGAATTCCTGGAAGACCTCCGCTTCAAAGGCAGGTCCCTGGTCCGTCAGCACTTGGTCCGGGTACCCGTGTGGACGGCAAAAGTGCTGCTGGAAGGCTCTAGCTGCTGTTTGAGCCGTTAAGTCCTTGACGGGGACGACAACCAGAAACCGGGAGTAATGATCCACGATGGTTAACGCGTAGACGTAGCCACTTCTGCTTGGGGTCAGTTTTACATGATCCAAGGCTACCAGTTCCAACGGTTGCCGGGTGACGATGGACTGCAGGGGAGTCTTCTGGCTGGCGCGGTCCTTCCTTCTCAGGTTGCACGGGCCACAGTCTCTGCACCACTTCTCAATGGTTCCCCTCATGCCTACCCAGTGGAACCGCTCGCGCAGCAGGAACTCCAGCTTCTTCCACCCGAAGTGTCCAGCTCCGTCGTGGTATGCCTCCATCACCATGGCTGCGTCTCTTCGTGGCACCACTACTTGCCAGAGTAATTCATGCGTCCGGGAGTTAACCATTCTGCGGCACAACTTCCCTTTGTAAAGGAACAGTCGACTCTTCTCTGCCCATAGTTGTTTGGCTTCCTCCGGAGCGTCTGGTTCAAGGCGAGTCTCCGGCCGAGTCAGCATCTCCTTCAACAGTCGGACGGCAGGGTCGCTGTCTTGCGTTTCCGCCCAGTTGTAGTGAGGTAAGGGGTTCAACGTAGCAGCCTGCTTACTCCTTACCCGGTGGGAATACTGGATAGTCCCATGACGGTGGAACGCAGGGAGTTCAATCTCTTCCAGTCCCTCCGGATCTTCTCCTTCGTCCGGCAGGTTGGGCATCCTGGACAGGGCGTCCGCGTTAGTATTGGAGCGCCCTGCCCGGTATTTGATTATGAACTCGTAGTTGGACAGACGGGCCATCCACCTCTGCTCCAGGGCACCGAGTCTTGCCGTGTCCAGGTGTGTCAACGGGTTGTTATCCGTGTACACGGTGAACCGGGAAGAAGCAAGGTAATGCTTAAAGCGCTCAGTGACTGCCCATACCACGGCCAGGAACTCTAGCTTGAATGAGCTATAATTCTCGGGGTTCCTTTCAGTGGGTCGCAGTTTTCGGCTGGCGTAGGCGATTACTCGTTCTTTCCCCTGTTGGATCTGGGACAGTACGGCTCCTAGCCCGATGTTACTGGCGTCGGTGTAGAGGATGAAGGGCTGGCTATAATCCGGGTACGCCAAGATTTCATCCCCCGTGAGGGCCATCTTCAGCTGGCGGAAGGACTCTTCTTCTAGCTCTTCCCATTTGAAGGGCGGCTTCTGGTTCTTGGCCTTCCGGGACTGGCCTATCAGGAGGTCCTGCATAGGCGCTGCCTTTTTGGTGAAACCGGGAATATACCTTCGGTAGTAGCCTACCAACCCGAGGAACTGCCGCACTTCTTTTACGCTGGAGGGGCTTGGCCATCCCTTAATTGCGGTGATCTTATCGGGGTCGGGAGCCACTCCGTCAGCGCTCACCACGTGTCCCAGGTACTGCACCTTTGGTTTCAGGAGGTGACACTTGGAGGGTTTCACCTTTAGGCCGTAACTCGCCAGAGCTTCGAACACCTCCGCCAGGTGTTTCAGGTGGTCCTCATAAGTTTTGGAGTATACAATGACATCGTCCAGGTACAACAGGACCGTCTCGAAGTTTCTGTGGCCCAGACAGCACTCCATTAATCGTTGGAAGGTTCCTGGGGCGTTGCAGAGTCCGAACGGCATGCAGGTGAACTCGCTACGTCCCATCGGGGTGGTGAATGCGGTCTTCTCCCGGTCCGCCTCTGCTACAGGAACCTGCCAGTACCCGCTAGTGAGATCCAAGGTAGAGAAGAAGTTAGCAGACCTTAAAGCAGCCAATGACTCCTCTATCCTTGGTAAGGGGTACGCATCCTTGTGTGTGATACGGTTGATTTTCCGGTAATCTACACACATCCTCATGGTGTTGTCTTTCTTTTTGACTAAAACTAGCGGGGCTGCCCAGGGGCTACAGCTATCCCGGATTACCCCAGCCTCCTTCATGTCTCTAAGCATCCCCTTGGCGTGTTGGTAATGTGCAGGGGGTACGGGTCGATACCTCTCTTTTATGGGAGGATGATCTCCCGTGGGGATGCGGTGTTCTACCCCCTTGACTCGCCCGAAGTCTAACGGGTGTTTACTAAACACTCTCTCATACTCTTGAACCACCCGGTAGACTCCCTGTTTCTGGTGGGAGGGAGTGGAGTCAGTTCCCAAGTGTAGTTGCTGACACCAATCCTCCATTACTTTCTTAGAGCCGTTACCTTCCTCCGGGTGAGATGGAGGCAAGGGTTCCACAGACTGTATAGAGTTTTGGTTGATGGTATATAATTTTGCTAGCGTGGCATACCGGGGCAGGTACACTTCCCTCTCCCCAATATTGATTATGCGAACGGGCACCCTCCCATGGCGTACATTGACCACCCCCCGTGCTGTCAAAATGGTGGGCCTACTGTCTGAGTAAACTGGTTCTACCATTGCCTGGTAATCTCTACCTCTCAGACCAATAGCTGCCCGGCACCAAATCATCATTTCACTTTTTGGGGGCATGGCAATAGGGAAAGGGTCACACATTCTTACGCTACCAATCTCACCGCCGGAGAGTTCCACCTGTTGCCGTCGCATCAGTGCCCGGATCTCTTTCTGGAGCACTCGCTGCTCGCCGGAGCTGGCGTTCTTGGCAACCTGCTGTAGAAGGAAAATCACTTCTGCAAGACAATTCTCAATTACATTAGTTCCTAGAGTTATTTTTGGGTGGCTCTCATGTTTGTCAATGTCTACAATGATCAGTCCCTGTGCTGCCAGTTCGACTCTACCGATTTTGATGGTCACCTCTTTAAATCCGATTTGTGGCACGGGCTGGCCATTGCTGGCGATGATACTCAAGTCGTCGTCAGGGTAGCGGGTAATATCCGAGTCATTCCAGTACTGCTTAAAGAGCACGTACGGGATGGTGGTGACCTGTGACCCGGTGTCCAGTAGGGCACTCATGGGAATGCCATCCAGTACCACAGGCAAGACTGGACGTCCTCCCACATATCTGTCGCGCCAGTTCGATGGGCCTGGTGATCTTTTTCCTGGGGGTTGGCCCTCTACCCCAGGTTGTGCCCGTTTAAAGAACAGTACCTTTCCATATGTCCGGGTTGATTGCAGCGGCGGCAGATGGGTCGTCCGTCCTCGCTGTATCGGTCACTGGGTCTTCCTCTGGCCGGTGGGGTCCTCCTTGGTCGACGCCATGGGATGTCCTCCGGTCCGGATGCCAGCTGGATCTTCCCTGGGGTGGAAACCTGTAAAGACTGCACAGTTCGGGTTAGCGCAGCAACGCTCTTAGCTAGCTCTTGGACCTGATGGCGTAGGTCTGGAGCCGGGTCATTGTCCAAAGCCTGCGCATCAGCTCCCACAGGCCCTGCCGACAAGGGCGCCGCCTCCTGGTGGTAAGTGATAGCTGGGCGCCTGTGGGTCACAACGCCACCCGGTGCCGGTTCTCGGAGCACCCGGATGGCTCTGTCCTTGAACTGTGCAAAGTCCAGATGGGGATCTTGTAAGGCCATTGCCCGCAACTGGGTTCGGTGGGCATTGCAATATAAACCCTCTATAAATTGTTCAGTCAACAGCCTGTCCTCGTTTCCCACCCCATCAGGGTCGGTCTGCTTTATGGCCCTCAGGGCCTCTTGTAGGTTTAGTGCATAGTCCCTTATACTCTCATGCGCTCGCTGCTTGCACCCGTAGAATCTAAGCTTAATCTCGGCTGAGGTGCGGGTATCAAAGGTGTCCTTCAGCCGGGTTAGTATCCCTGCGACAGTCTTCCTCCCAGGTGGCCAGGATTTTACTTCCCTTTTGGCTGCCCCGGTTAGTTGGGCCACCAGGATGCTCACTTTTTGCTCTTCTGTGAGGGGGTACACCTGGAAGAGGCTATCCAGCTTTTCTCTAAAGTCATGCAGGGTATGTGACTCCCCTGAGTACTGGGGTAGCCAAGCTGCTCCCGGGATATAGGGCATGGTGAAGGGCATAACTGCAGCAGCGGTGGCGCTGGCGGGGGTTGAGGCAGTGAAGCTCTCCTCCGTATCCGACATCCTCCTCCCCCCTAGTGGACCGTGGCCTACCTTGCGATGATCCTGTTCCGTAGGCCGCGGCTCCGCAGTGGATCGTCAGGGTTGAGGACCTTCCGTCGCGCTCCGGTGACGTCGGCGTCTGCTGGGCTCCTTCCAGGACCTTACGCAACGTCCGGACGTGAGGCGGGGCTTCAGTTCTCGCGCGCTTTCGGAGTCCACGCCCCTCTTCTTCTCGTGCGGCGTCCTCAAGATGGCGTCCAATGGCGGGAAAACTCCACGGATGGCGGGAAGAAGGTCGAAGATGGCGCCGGATGGCGGGAAAACTTCGCGGATGGCGGGAAGAAGGTAGAAGATGGCGCCGGATGGCGGGAAACCTCCACGGATAGCGGGAATCTTCACCACTGGTAAGTTTGAACAGTCTTTGCTTTTCAGGCACGCAGTATCCGGTGGTTGCGGGCACGAAATCCTGCCGACTACGCCAAAGTTGACGCGCCCCTGGGCCTGTGTCGCGCTGCGTTGCGCACGCGGGAGCTTACCCGGAGCCGGATCTCTTGAGGGTTGTAGTCTCGTGGCGGCGACCCGGTCCGTGCCCAGGGAGTCAAACTGAGCGGCGATGTACTAGCAGTAGATGGTTGGTGACTACGCCACCCGTTGAATGCAGCTATGGAGCTGCCGCTGCGGGGCAGACCGCTGAGGCCGGTGGAAGGATGGTGCAGCGTGGATGGTATAACCCCCAACGGGAGGGGTATGGCCTCAGGGCAGCCGACGTGGATGATGGGGGTAGCAGGAACCACTCAGAGACGGTGCGGTGTAGTTCAGGGTCTTTACTGGTGACAAAGATAGACCCTCCCGGAGTACTTGCTAGTGATAGGGGCCTGGTCAGTCCTTGAGCAGATGGGATTTCCCCTGGCCAGGCGGAGTTGCAGGCCTTCCCAACTAACTGTACTCTTCTGGCTACCTTGCTAGAGGCGGGAATAAGTAGCCCACGTCCCTGAGTGTACCGTGTGGTGCTCACCCTTATGGCCGGTGACTCGGGGCCTTCTAATGGCTTCCGCTCCACGATGGCGGTGCTGGTCCCACGCGTGTGACCGTGCCTTCGGGCTTCTGGGCCAGAGGACCTGAAATCCTCTGCCGGACGGTTTCTGCTGCTGGGTAGGAGTTAGTCCCCACAGCCTCGGACTCCGGGTCCGGTTAGAAATCTTCTCAGTCAGGGCGAGCTCTGTAGCTGCCAGCCCCTGACTCGTTGTAACACTGCTCCCTACAGAGCTCCTGATGTTTCTTGCTATGCTGCTTCTCTTCTCTACTCTTGTTCTGTCTTCTTTCTCACTCACTCTGCCTCAGCCCCGGGTTTATATAGGGGAAGTCCTTCCCCTCCCAAGACTGGGCAGGAGGTGTGGCATGCACAGGATCCCTGACCAAAGGACCTCCCACCTGCTCTCAGACGTAATATCTCTATCACTGTGGCAACCAGACCCCTGGGGTGTCACATATGTAATTATATGTAAACAATAAAAAGTTAAGCTTTCACGCTGGAAAAAGGTAAAGGCATAAGAAGGATCCAGGTGTCACTGGATTTCTTTACTATTGGGACATAGATTTCACTTTGTACAAGAACTGATCCCAGATCCACCATAGATTGTAGTTGCAGATGCTGCATTGCTTACTGATTGATTCATATACAAATATACTCAATTTAAAGGCAATCTTTCATATTAGAAATGATGTTTGATCTGCCAGCAGTTTTTTATACCGCAGGAGTAGCGGAACAGATTGATATGTCGTTTTCTAATATTTAATGCATTTAATATACCTGCTAACTCTGGGTTTAGCAGCCAATGGGGGTGGTCCTAATCAGGGGTCGGTTTTAATCAGTTATAGACAGGCTGTCAGTAACTATTTAGGACTGTCTACTGATCTTTTAAGGCCAGAATGAGCAGAAATTTCAGTGAATAAAATGCAGGTTATCTTGAATCTGCACAAGGGGCCAGGAGGCAAGGGGGCCAAGTCCAGCTCCAAAGCAACAAGCGGATTCTGTCACAAACATATAAAGGGCTGCGTTATAATGAGCTTTTGGACTGCAAAGGGCCCATATACTATATGCATAGAGGCTTTCCTCTGTCTCTGACCGCCCCTGTCCAGGGCTGTGGAATATAAAAATTTGGAGTGTAGATTTTTATAACAATGCAGATTTGTATGACATTCTGTTTTTATGGAGGGTGTTAACATTATAATAGCCGCCATTTATGGTTGTCACATCTGAAAATTCAGGATCAAATAGACCAAGAAACCTCAGAAAGCCCACATCACTGAGTGATGATATGAGTAATACGGCTTGTGACCACTGTGGCCATTGACTGGCTGCAGTGGTCACATTCAGGCTTTCAAATAAAAATCAAGAAGACAGCCTGAACTTCTCTGCCGGATGGGCAAGATGAGGATGATATACTTTATTTTATTATTTTATCACATCTACTGCAATTATTTTTATTTTTAAAGCCTGAATAACTTTTTAAATTGTTAAGTTTCATAGGGCTAGTAGCCGCCACTGGAGGGGTCTTAGAATCTTACTGCATATGGTTTTATTATGTTCAATGCATTAAAAGGAATCTGCCAGAAGCCGTCTATATGGGAATGTAGTCATAAACACTTGAATAAACTGATACCTTTATATCTGAGATCCGATGTCTTATTCCAGAGAAATCCACATTTTTCTTAATATGTAAATGAGCTGTTAAGATCTATGGGCCGGACATAGAACTTATTTTCAGTGAGAGACATGTAATGACTGACAGTCTGCTCTCCTGATCTCACTGGTAATGCCCCTTTCATTTAAAATAAGCTTTGGAGGCAGATTTTCAGGGACATCTGTGTCCAGCCCATAGATTTTAACAGCTCATTTACATATATAAATATATATTAAGAAAAACGTGGATTTCTCTAGAATAAGTTATTGAAGCTCAGATATCAATGTATCATCTTATTCAGCTTTCTGTGACCTGCATGCCCATATAGACGGCTTAGAAGGGTTGATCTTAATGCCTCGTTCCCTTTAACAGTATGCAGCAGGCTCCTAAGCTCCGTCTAGTGGTTACTACAGGCAGCCCTAATTGTAATATTTCACTCTATAACTATCCAATTAATTTGGTGTTCTGTATCAGAAAAACAAAGCTTTCACCACTATGAATTTCTATGGGAGAATTAATTACCATAAACTTTTAATTAAAACAATAAAAGGGTGTTCAAGGTTGACATTGACTATAAATGTGCACATTTGCCCATATCCCTCCCAGGTCTCTGCACTTGATGATAGGATAATGGAGAAGCAGAGTGGAAGAGAAAGATGGCAGTAAACCCAGAAAACCTCCAAATTAGCAGACATCATCTGTTTCCTGCCTGTTTTTTAGAAGCGCAGACTGGCCACAGGCATCTTGGAGGAAGAACTTGGAGAAGTATAACCACACAATTTACCAATATGGCCATTTTACACATGAGCTGGTAATGTATTACTTTCTTATGGTTGCCCATCCTGTAGTTTAAAAGCCGCACTCAGCTGCAAAGTAGATTTTGTGGCACGCCACCTGACTACATAATGAGAAAACCTAATATGTTACGCAATATGTTGTGTATGATTCTGCAGTAGGATTGCCCACAAGATTACTAACGAGGACTAGCGGATCGTGGGGATTTTCATTCATAAATTTGGCAGCATGTGGTTTTAATACAATACGGTAAAAATATGGATAAGTTTATATATTTACATAGTCATACAGCAAGTCATACAGACAGTTTGCATAAATGAGCCTAGAGATATAAGCAGATGAGAAGTGACCCAGTGGTAAAAAATAAGATGGACACCCAAGTGCATGTAAGAGAGGGGTTGTGCTAATTAGACAAAACCCTTTTTAAACATTCTATAAGGTAATTATGACATAAATGAAGATTCTTAACTATTTCTCTCGGCCACCCGCTAATCATCAGGCCAACTTGCATTGCAAATGAGATTTCCTTTACCGTCTAAATTAGCCAGAGACATACAATGATGACCTGCGGCCAGTTCGTGCATTGTGGTCTGTGCTTGGACCGTGTTGCATGGACATCTGCATGAACCCTAAGGCTAAGTTCACATGAGTTTATAAAAAAAATCAGCTGATTTTCATTCAGAAAAAAAGACAATTTATTATCTGCATTGTCATCCATATGGCATTATTAAAATTTACAAGATCAAATACAATTTCCAGTGTTAAAGAAATGCAATAAATCTGTATGAATCTCATTCTATGCATTTGATCCGTATGGGATTCGGTTTTTGGGGCGGCGCACCCATAGACTTGAATAGGCAAGTCTCATCCGTCACATGGAGAAGAACAGTGCGTTCTGCAATTTTTTTCATGTGAACATTCACTACGTGAAAAATAAAAACAGTCATCAGAAAAGCCATATTCAACAACACTGGTCCGAGTGCTGTCATTTTTTCATAGAACGCACTTGAACCAGGGAGAGGTTTTTTTTCAAATAAGCTATTTTTTTGTGTGTGTTTTTATTTTTGATTACTGGGTTAGTAATGGGGGTGTTTGATAGACACTTCTCTATTACTAACCCCAGGGCTTGATGCCAGCTGTGATTTTTGACATTTTTGACCCCACCTAGTACGCCATTTATATTACTGCTGTCTTCCTGTGTGAGAGAAGGACTTTGGACCTCGGCACTTTATATTAAGCCCTGTCCTCTATAGCTCTACCACAGAGCCGTAGGGACTACATATGCTGATACAACATATGATGTCTCCATACCTCACTAATTTGCTCAATGTAATGTGTGAGACATTTCCTAAAATCACCACTAGAGGGTAACAGCATCTCACCAAGAACTTCTTAAAATGAAAATGTGACATTACTGCTAAATATATGACTTCCTAAGTTGTTTCTGATGGTTATCTAGGTAATGGGTCAATGTTTTATAACACAAAGGGCCTGAATCATTTTTGTATTTGCACCTGTTTTTTGTTGAGTTTTTGTTTTACATCTTTTTATGTTTGCACTAATTTCATCTTTCCATTTGCACCTTTTTTAAGTCTGTTTTATGTGTTGTCCTGTTTTTTGCCATAAGTCAGAAAGGTTGTCGCAAATGTACCACTGCGTCACCTGGAGTGTCTTCACGTATGGCAGTAATTTTGGGGTAATATTTGACACTTTTTGAAAAACGTGCAACTTTTTTAGTTAAGGGTTAGGCTGTGTGCCCACGATCAGTAATACTAGTGCTCTGGACGCAGCGTATTTTCGCTGCATCCAAAACGCTGCGTTAGAGAGTACAAGCACAGTGGATGGGATTAATATAAATCCCATGCCCATTGTGATTTTTTTTACACTGCGTAAAATCACCTGTGGTGCGGGTTTCTGAATTGAAGCAGGTCAATTTCTCTTGCAGGAATGCTCAGTCTTCAGTGTGGAACTTCCCCATAGACTTGCATTAGATGCAGAAAATCAGCAGTTAAAAATAAAAACACATGCATTGTAAGTACATATAGTCAGGTGTTTTAGCCTGTTTTAACCTAATAAATAATTTAAAAAAATGATGTTGAGTCCCCCCTATTTTTGATAGCCAGCCAAGGAAAAGCAGACAGCTGCGTGCTTATATTATCAGGTTGGGAAGGTCCCTAGTTATTGGGTCCTTCCCAGCCTAAAAATACAAGCCTGCAAACCATTACTCCTGCAGTTACCCCTGAATTGGCACATTACATTACATTCCCAATTCTGCCCTTCCCAATTGCCATGGTGCGGTGGCAATCAAGGTAATGGTTTATGGGGTTGATGACAGCTGTGATTTGTCAAAAATCACAGCTGGCATCATCAATCCCTGGGGTTAGTAATGGAGAGGTAGCTATACTCCCACCCCCGTGTCCACAACAATTGTCAATAGTGTGAGGTGGCACTTATGGTATAAGGCCCCCACTCCTGTAGAGGTAGTGTCTGGGTGCAGATGTTGGAGTGCCCGTGTTGTTCGTGCAATTACAAGCAGCCAGACACACAAGTGAACTTGTAAATATAACACTTTACTGAAGCAGAAAACAGGGTACAGTCTTTCTTACTTAAAGGCAAAGTGGCTGTAGTTCACAGTATAGGTTACACTGCATATTGTGCCTATGAAAGAAGGTGTCTTCTCCTTATGAAACAAGCAAGCTTAGGGCCTCTCAGGGAAGCTGGAGCACAGTTCTCTTCATTTGCTATTGGAGAAAATATTATGCACAGTCCAGGTAATGCTACACTGATGAAGGGACATGGCTCCCTGTGGCGACACACCAGTAGTGTGGAAGTACTCATGGTTTTGGCCCTACTGTTCCCTATTGCATGGGGTAGGTCAAAGTTTGTGGTGTGGCAAACACGTGGATCTGGTTTCTGGCTGGAAGCACATAGCAAAACCAGTATGCAGGAAAGCACTTGTTCAGCCTCATCTCTCCTGACTGTATGAGGCTCCACTCCTTTATGGAGGCGACTATGTGGAGGATGATGTCCCCTCAGCATGGACTGGAGCAAATGGAGCTTTCTTCCTCTGCCTTGACTAGACAAGACTAAACTAAACTGGTTTTATCAGCTCACAGGAAGTGTGTGCACTGAGCTGGCAGGCTCCTCCCAGCCATTTCTATGGCAGCTTGTTATGAGGAAAGTATTCACCTAACTTTCATATGCATACATTGACCAGTAGGGGCAGCAAAGTACAATTTACAATGCATTTATGAATCCTTAGTGAATGCACATTACAACACTCAATGTTTTATCTCCTAACTCACAGTGGCACACTAAAACAAATCCACTGCCACACAACAACTATTTCACTCAGCAGCAGTAGACTGGGTACTGGGATGCCACATCTCACTAACAACTAACTCCTTCCCAACTATGGGCCGGCCCTACAGTTAACCCTATCACCCCTGACTAACAGGAACTGCATCTTCCAGGAGAATAACACAAACAATACAGTATATTTTCATATATTTAAAACAGGGGTCTTCAGAGAGGTGTTACGCCATCTTCTCCACCTTCAGTCTCACCTTTGAATCTTTGCTTCTCATCTCTAAGAAGTTTCACCGCCAGTGGCAGGAACATAGATTTATGAGTGCTGTACAAGGATTCATCCTATAAACTCTTATCTCCTCACAGACAGTGAGCAGCTGTTTTACAGGACAGAATGATGGGGTACATATGCACGGGTGTCGCTGGCATTATTTCACAGCAACACTACTTTCTCAAAAAGCCTCATGATAAGGGCTTGTGCACATGTGTGTATTATCGGTCTGACTCTGATTCGACAAAACATCGGATCGCACCCAGACTAATGTAATGTATGTAATATAATGCTATGGACCATGCACATGTCCAATGTCCAGGGAAAAAATTGCTGCATGCCCGAATTTGATCTGCTATTCGGATAGCACTCGGCCAAGGAAGTCAGTGAGGGTGTGGAAAACATCAGACTGCACTCAAATGACATCTGAATGGAATCCGATTTCTCCGAATTCTCCATCTTCTCTGTTTCTGAGAGAATCGGATCACACTCTGATCAAACTCTGATCAGAGTTTGATCATAGTGTGATTAGCATAATCAGCCGGATTCTCTCATATGAAATAAAATACGGACATCTGCATGAGCCCTTAGGATGAGTCTGAGACCCAATTGGACAATTTAATAGTTTCATATTGTGCATGAGATAAGAAAGATTAGAAGATTATCTTGTCAGGCAAGCACAAAGCCAAGTAAGACAATGACAAGTCATGGAGAAAGAGTTGCAGGGGGTCATCTTCTTAGGAACTGTCAGTCATACCAGCCATATATGATTTTTTTTTCTGTAGAGCTAATCATTATATCATAGCCAGAATGCCTCACTGAGTTTATGTGTTTAGCAGTAGTGACTCCATAGTACAAAATATAATGTATTTTTCGGATTATAAGATAATTTGGGAGGAAAATGGGGGCGTATTTTATAATCTGCATGCAGCTTACCGGGGGGAGGGAAGCGGCTGTGGTAGAGCGGGGACCCAGGAGGTAGAGGCGCTGCTGCAGAAAGCTGGTGGCAGTGGAGGCAGCAGGCATGGGGTGATGCTGAGTGCCACGGGCTGGGAGGAGGGGGTGTTCAGGTTCTGAGATCTCAATCTGCCCATGCACCACCTCCGATGCCCATTTTCCAAGTCCACCGCAGTGAAAAGGCTGGGAAGTATAAGGACTCCACCGACATTTTCTGCCAGCCTGGAGCCCACCGCAGACTCGCACCGCCGAACGCCCCCTTCTCCTAGTCCGGTACTCGTAGAATCGCCCCACTCCTGCCGACGCCAGCTTCCTGCAGCAGCGACCCTGCCTCCTGGGACCCTGCTCCACCACAGCCGCCACTTCCCCACGGTAAGCTACCATAAAAGCGGACTATAACACACGTCACCATTTTATTAAAAAAAATTTGTTCTTATTTTCCTCCTCAAAATTTGGGGTGCATCTTATGGGGTGCATCTTATAGTGCGCAAAATATGGTACTTTAAATCAAAAAAATTATTAGCACAGAAATGTTAATCAATTAATTCAGGTTTTCTATTTAGCCAACCCCGCGCCATGCCGTCGGCCTTTACTAACATTTCTGAAAAAATAGCTCATTCTAAAGAGCTCACTGATACCAGCATGGCCCTGTAATAAGAAGTCACCGGTGTAACAAGTCAGATTGTAAAATTTCTTCCCTCCTAAATATTCCACCATGACTTGTGAGTGATATTATTGAAAACTGGAAGTGTTTAGGAACTGCAGCAACTCAGTCATGAAGTGGAGACTACGTCAAGTCACTGTTAAATATTAATTACGGATATTAATTTTATTCTTAATTCTGAATTCTATACCATACATTGCATAAGATTGCATCAGCCATGGTGCTAGGGTTTCTAGATGACATGCGCTATTTGTGTATTTTTAGTTAGTACCATAAATAGAAGAACTGCTGGTATGACCGGCTATATAACCCCATGTTAGAGACGGGGGGGAACTCTTGCCATTTTACAGGACACTGGATGACATATGGTGTCATCCTGACACACGTGCTGGACACAAACGCAATCTACCCTTCAAGATTCCAGGAAAAGATGGGTGAATCTCAACTATTAAGCTAATTATGGATAAATAGACAATCACTTTGTAACTAACTATTTTATGTAACTATTGCAATCATTCTTTATTCTTTTTAATGGACAATCCAAGAATAAATCGATACATTTTTTTAATAAGAATATCGTGATATTGATACTTTGATCGATCCCATCTGATAAGAAGTCCTCGATAGAAAAAATATACGGAAATAAGTATTTTTTTACAGTCACAGAGCAGGATCACGAATTGCTGAGGCACATAGTGCAATCTTTTCTGGAATTAACATTAGCACTAAAAACATGCGCCAGGAGCTTCATGACACAAATGTCTGGCCGAGCAGCTGCATGCCAACCTTACATCACCAAGCATAATGCCAAGCATCGGATGGCGTGATGTAAAGCAGCCACCAATGGACTCTGCAGTAGTGGAAACACATTCTGTGGAGTGACGAATCACAATTCTCTATCTGGTATCTGATGGACGAATCTGGGTTTGGAAAAATGCCAGGAGAACATTAATTGCCTGACTGCATTGTGCCAGTTGTACAGTTTGGTTGAAAAAGGATAATGCTGTGTGGTTGTTTTTAAAGGGTTGTCTCAGGCTTCTTAATTCCAAAGAAGGATTTAGCATGCAAAACAATGGACAATTGTATGCACCTAACTTTATGGTAAGAGTCTGGGGAAGGTCCTTTTCTGTTTCACAGGACTGTGTCCCAGTCCACAAAGCGAGGTCCATAAATTCATGGTTGGGTGAGTTTGTTGTGGAAGAACATGACTGGCCATCAGGACAGTTTAAGACATAGTGGGCCCCTAGCAAAAGTTTAAAGTGGGGCCCCAAATGCTCACATATTGCACCATCACACAGAAACATTTCAGTTGTATTTACATGCGCTGAGTTCAGGCCGTTAAATGCTCGTGATCGACAATATTCAAGTCATTCAGCGCCTGTTTGTGGGCCTCTTTTCACAGGCTGATGAAGAATGACAAGAACAGAATGATCACTAATAGATCAATCTGTCCGTATACGGTATCATGTTATTAGCAGTATATCTGCAGTTTATGACACGCCCCCTGGGCCGTGTGTGTGGGGATACCCGGAACCGGACCCGTTGTGGATGCTGGGGGTTGTAGTCCTTGCGTGGCGGGGACCCGGTCCATGCCCAGGGCGGTCAAACCAAATGGCAGTCTATATGCTGAATGTCCGACTACGCCACCCGTGGATTGCGGTCAGAGTGAACCGCCGCTGCAGGGCAGACCGCTGAGGCTGGTGTTGTGGGTGCAGCTGAGGGTAGTATAACTCCCCACGGGAGGAGTATAGCCTCAGGGCAGAAAATTGGGATGTTGGTGGTGATGGCAGCAGTAACCACACGGAGTCTGTCATGCGATTCAGGGTCTTTACTGTTGGTGGAATTAAGGGACCCGTCCGGAATACAGGTTAACAATGGAGGCCTGGTCAGTCTGAGAGCAACTGGGAAATCCCGCTGGTCAGGGGGAGTTTGTAGGCCTACCGTGCTGACTTCACTCTTTCTTGGCTATCCCGCTGTAGTGTAGTGGTAGCCCACGTCTCTGAGTGTACCGTGTTGTTCTCACCCGTATGACTGGCGACTCGGGCCTTCCGTACCTCTCACCCCCTCCGGGGCAGTAGTGGTCCCTCTCGTGTGGCTGAGCCTCCGGGCTTCCTTGGGCCAGAGGACTTGAAGTCCCCTGCGTGGTGGTTTTCTGCTGCTGGGCTTATAACCCTCACAGCCTCGGACTCCAGTGTTCGGCTCTGTAAGTCTCTAGCCAGGATGAGCTCTGCGCTCTGCTAGCTCCCCTCCTGGCCTCGTGTTCCTTCTCTGCCTACAGGGACTCCTCAGCCTGCTGCTGACCTGTCCCTATCTGCAACTTGTCTGGAACTTGTCTCTAACTTCTCTCTCTAACCCCGCCCCAGATCCAGTTTATAAAGGGCAGGTTTCTCCCCTCCCTGGACTGAGGCAGGAGGTGCTGCATGCTAATTGTCCCCAACCAGGGAACCTCCCACCTGCTCTCAGACATGACATTGCTGCCACTGTGGCGACCAGACCTGGGGTGCCACAGGCGATGTGCTGCTGACAATAATGATCTTTGTTCCGACATTTGTTCTGACATTTGTTCCGACATAAACGATCCAATCACCCGATGAATGAGCAGCATTTTGCTCGTTCATTGGATGATTGTCGACATGTTTACACCTAAGAACTCTCGTCTACGCTGCCATTATTTATAAATGTGTATGCTACATACATACACAATGCATGTTACACACACACAATGTATGAAACACACACACAATACATGACACACTCACAATGTGTCATTGTGTCACCCCAGGCCTGGATGCCACAAACAGTAACCTGTGTCTGAGAGCAGGAGGGAGGTTCCCTGGTTAGGGACCATTAGCATGCAGCACCTCCTGTCCCAGGCCAGTAGGGGGAGCTGGCTTCCCTATAAAAGCTGGAACTGGGGCAGGGTTAGAGAGACCAGAACCCACTTCTGAAGTGACCAGAAGGGTTCTCAGAAGAAGGGACAGGTCAGCAGCAGCTGAGGAGTCCGTGAGGCAGAGGAGAAACTGCAAACCAGGGACAGAGGCGACGAGAGCCGGTCCTGGCGGAGAACTAATCTACCGGACATTGGGGTCCGAGGCTGTCCGGGTTATCAAGCCCAGCAGCAGAGAACCAAGACGCGAGGGATTTCAGGTCCCTTGGCCTAAGAAGCCCGGAGGCTCCGCCACAACAGAAGGGAACAGCAAGGCCAAGAGAGGCCAAAGGTAAAAGGAACACAAGTTGCAAGCCATACGGGCGAGAAGTACACGGCCAGCTCAGGGACGTGGGCTATTACACCACGAAGAGGGGGATAGTCAGAAAGAGCATAGAGAGAACGGTAGGCCTACACACTCACCCTGACCAGTGGGGCTCGCCCGAATGCTCTCAGACACCCAGGCCCATTCCTAACCGGTACTACTGTTGGGTCATTAATAATTCCTACAATAAAGACCCTAGATTGTTTGAAGCGGACTCCGAACTCTTACTATTGTGGCCTGCACTATCACCCCCAGCATCCACCTACACTGCCCTGAGGCTACACTCTTCCCGTGGGAAGTTATCCTACACCTGTGCTGCACACCAACACCAGCCTCAGCAGTCTGCCTAGCAGCGGCGGTTATCCCTGACTGCAATCCACGGGTGGCGTAGACGGACATTCACAAATCTATAAATAGACTGCCACCACAATTTGGTCTGACCACCCTGAGCCACGGGATCGGGTTGCCACTACTACCCCCAGCATCGTACAGAAGCCCGGTTCCGGGTACCCCACGGCCCAGGGGGCGAGTCATCATGGATACACAGTCGGAGGGGTCACGCATATCCCACAACTGTTACCACTTTGTCACAGATGACACCGGAGAGGTCACACAGATCCCACCGCTGCCACCAGTTGTCAAGGGAATGCAATTCCATTGCCTCCAATCGTCAAAACAATTATGCAATTGGCTGACGAGTGATGGATGGGGTTGTGGCTGCTTCCACTACTAGGCTGGTTATTGGGGAACTAACAGTGAGCGTATGGTATATACACCTCCAATTCCAATGCATGGAATATATGTATATAACCCCCATACGGTCACTGCCAGCTCTGCAATAACAAAAGAACTACTAGCACCAATTGTTTATACAGGGCAATTGGACACCCGTTACATGTAGCGTATGGTTTAAGGGTTGTGGTTTACAAAGCAAAAGGAACAGAGCCATTAAATTTATATATTTAATCCAGAAAGATAGGCAGTGTTTATAAAAATATCCAAGATGATACAAAATGGAAACCAATAATACAATATATACAATTACATAAAATTAAAAGGAATAACAAAAAAAAACTACTAAGCCTGGTTATGAAAATGGAGGAAATGGCTCAGAGCTTAGCAGAGGGAAGCACTCCGTTTGGGAAAATGGTCTGAACCCCCAGCAAACTATGTCTTCTAAAGACTGACAAAAGACCCAGAACCAAATACTGCTTTTTATTAGCCCAAAGTTATGCCCACACACCTCCCCTTGATGAGCTCATGTGGGGCGGATTGTGGAATGAGCTGGGTCTGTTAGAATTTTATGAGATCCCCAACTTACAGGATATATTCACCATAGATATTGACGTTATATTTCTTATCATGATTTTACAATTACATAGAGATCAAACATGGCCTGGTTCGCATCATCTATTGGACCATTCTTAAGTTGGAGGGGTTCTAGTGACTCCACGGCGATGTGAGTAAATGCGTCACGTCTGTCCCTTCGCTACAACGCTGAAAATGTATCTCCCATAATTATCAGATCAATGCAAGCCCCAATATTCCTATCTGGACCCCGGAGATGGGCTGTCTAGCTGGAATTGTTCAGTTTTCTCTCATCATATGAAGATCTTTCCTGTTTTAATCACCGGCAGGAGGTCTTTGCTTCAAAGGTTGTTTTAATTAGTTTCTTTCTCCCTTCCCCATATGTTCAGTGTGAGGTCCTACTTCAAAATGAGGTTGGAGTGTTAGCTCCTAGAGTTATAGGTGATTTTCCCTCTTCCCCATGTATTCAATGTGAGGGGGAGGGGCATGTCCCTTCCCTGGAGATGTCTTATAGATTTACATTTTCCTCTATAATACAATGTATGACACACACACAGTGCATGACACACACATTGCATGACACACACACAATGCATGACACACAAACACAGTGCATGACACACACATACATTCGCACAAACTATAGAATACTTACCAGCTTGTCTCCTCTTTTTTAGTTCTTCTAGACTCCCGCATGGTATAGAACCTGTGGTGACATCATGGTCACATAACTGGTCACTAGTGATGGGTGAACGTGCTTGCCACTGCTCGGTACTCACTCGAGCATCACGGTGCTCGACAAGCTCGGTGCTCAGCAAGTATTTCCAGGTTGCTTGGGCGAGAACTCGGGTCCCCTCCCTGTGTAACATGTTGACATGTCTTTTTAGTAATGAGTTCATATTACTGACAGTATAAATGTCTCCTGCAATTACTTAGTCCGGCCATTAGGGGTCAGCAAGAAACAAGTAAAGAAAAAGCCCGGGGATCTGTAAAAAAGCCCGGGAAACACAGAACCAGGAAGTCCTCCAAGGAGAGGAGACGTGACTGATTCCTAGGAGACGTTTGGGAGCTTGTACAGACTGCAGCCAGACTATGTGTCCAAGAAGAAGCTGTGCCTTGTGAGTAACTGAGATATGTGACCGGTCACCAACTGTGTAGTCAATTAGGGAAAGCTAGTTAGTGATTCAAGTAGTGCTGAGAACTGCCTGGTGTATATCACTGCTGATGGACTGATCAGGCTTGATCCAGAGATTGTGAAGGATCTGGTATACTAAGACTGTGTACGTAGACACTACAAAGGAGCTCTGTTGTGAACTACACTTTGAGACTGAGATTGATTCTAATTCCTGCTTACACCTGAATGTGCTGGAGAGCTTGGTGAGAAGGAGAAGCTGATAAAACCTGTGGCCAGAGATCAGGGTCTAATAAAAGGTTTAGTTTGTTTACTGTTTGTATATTTATTAAGTCTGAGAGATTTCTCTTTGCTCTTGTAAGAAAAGAAACTGTATACTGTATAGGTAACGTGTTGGCTAAATATATATATATGACTGTTCTCTAAGGGGAAAACAAGGGTACCCAGATCCCATTGTATTAGTGTGGGAGGGGGGTGTAAGGTTATATTCCTGGGAGGACCACGTGTCACGTCCGCGGTAACATCCTGGGTAGGCCCTGTACTGAATAAGGGTGGGAGCGGCATAACCCAGGGGAAGTTTGGCTCATTCCTGCGAGATTGGCACTTGGGCTCTCTCGGGCTGCATAACTTGTAATTTGTGTTAGTGGCTGTTGTGGCCCATATTTTGTAGAATCGTTTAACCCTGTCATTTGTGTGACCAGTATAAAGAAAGATATTTGCCACTATATGAGGTCGGAGTCATTCATAGCAGCGCCGTATCCCTCATACACATTCGACCGGCGTTCCGGTCATTACACCTGCATGTTTGGCGCTCTTTAGAGAGGCAATGAACATGCAGGGATTGCCTGCCACGCACTGTAATACCGTAGCCATATTGGTTGTGGCATGACAGTGATTGGCTGGCCACACAGCATCATCGGGTCTATATAAGATCTGGCGCCGCTATGCTCTTCACAGTCTACCCCGGAAACATTGCATATGTTGGGAAGAATTTGTGAGCAGAAGAGGGCAGTTGTTGACTACCAGCATCAGCAATGCCGTCGGTATTCAGGTCAGACTCCACACATAAGACCTCAGGCGTGGCCATGGATGTCAGACATATGTATAATCCTCCAAAACTTTGAGGACTCCGCCAAGATGGTGAGCGGCGATGACGCCATAATTAGCGTCACCATCCCGCTTCTCTGTCTTCTGAAACGCTCTCTGCTCACAATTAAAGAGGATGCATTGCAGGCGGAGCACGATGAGATAGAGCAAGGAACCATACAGGGTTATTCCACACAGCCCAGCCTCATCTCATCCCAATGTGGATTGGGTGACAATGAGGAGGAGGAAGAACAGGAGCTAGTTTACTGCGCTACAGTCAGTACTACCTGCACAACTGTCATATCGTCTGTTCAGCATGGATGGCCTGAGGACAGGGAGGAGGATGATGAGGAGGAGACCATGGTTAGTCATCCTCTTGGTGAGGACACGGAAGTCTTGCCTGTTAGCAGTCTGGCACACATGGCTGAGTTTTGAGTTTATGTTACACTGCCTTTCCCGTAACACTAAAACAAATTTTGGCTGACAGTCATTACTGGTTGGTGACACTTCTAGACCCATGCTACAAGGTGAACTTTCTGTCTCTTATTCCCTTGCAGGACAGGCCTAATAAAATGGTGCAGTACAAGAAGGCCCTTGTTGCGGAATTATTTAAAAAATTCCCATCTGAAAACCCTGGCGGCAGAGGTCACAGTTCGTTGGACAACCAAGGAGTACAGGCGAGAGAGACACAAATGCAATCCAGCAGAGGCAGGGGAACACTTGTCAAAGTTCTGGGACAGTTTTCTCAGACCCTCCCATCGCACAGGCCCTGAGGCGCGGGGTACTCTCCAAAGAAGGGAAAAGTTTCAGAAGATGGTGAGGGAGTACCTTGCCAACCGTACCAACATCCTCCGTGATTCCTCTGTGCCTTATAATTATTGGGCATCCAAGCTGGACACGTGGCATGAACTGGCTCACTACACCTTGGAGGTCCTGGCCTGACCTGCTGCTAGCCTTTTGTCAGAGCGGGTTTTTAGTGCCGCCGGTGGAATTATAACCGATATGCGCATCCGCCTGTCAACTGAAAATGCTGACAGGCTGACTCTTATAAAAATGAAGAGGGGCTGGATTGGGCCAGACTTCTCAACATCACCGAATGATAGCAGAGCAACATAAACTCAAATACAGTGTTTTTTTTGGGAGGTCTAACTCTATTACCATGCACCTCTGTCTTCACACCCAGACATGGGTATATGCTTCCTGATTTTGTCTATTTGCTCTTATCCTCCTCCTTCTCCTCGTCTTCATCCTCCTCCATATCACCACCATATTTACCATAACACCATATCTACATCTGTTGCAAGGGGCATTGGAGTTCCTCCAAATTTTTGGCAGCCGTTGCATTCACTGCATAGCCAAGCAATATGGGAGACCCACTTCCTAATAATGGGAACATTGTTTTCAGGAGGCCCTCCGACCTCTACGTCTCTTGCAAGGGGCATTGGAGTTCCTTCAAATTTTTGGCATCCATTGCATTCACTGCATAGGCAAACAATATGAGAGACCCACTTCCTAATAATGGGAACATTGTTTTCAGGAGGCCCTTCATCCTCTACGTCTCTTACAAGGGGCATTGGAGTACCTCCAAATTTTTGGCAGCCGCTGCATTCACTGCATAGGCAAACAGTATGAGAGACCCATTTCCTAATAATGGGAACATTGTTTTCAGGAGGCCCTCCGACCTCTACGTCTCTTGCAAGGGACACTGGAATTCCTTCACATTTTTGGCAGCCGTTGCAATCACTCCATAGGCAAACAGTATGGGAGACCAACTCCTTATTAATGGAAACATGTCGTACTCGTTACTGTAGCCCAGCTCCATGTGTCTTTAAATTGTTAGTAGAGTTTTTCCTAAATTTTGGCAGCCGTTGGACTCACTGCACACCCTATAACTGGATAGCGGACCCTCTCCTTTCTAATGGGAACAGGTCATTACTGTGGCCCAGCTCTATGTGTCTTTAAATTGTTAGTGGGGTTTTTCCTAAATTTTGGCAGCCGTTTGACTCACTGCATACCCTATAACTGTATAGCAGACCCTCTCCTTTCTAATAGGAACATGTCGTTACAGTAGCCCAGCTCTATGTGTCTTTAAATTGTTAGTGGGGTTATTCCTAAATTTTGGCAGCCGTTTGACTCACTGCATACCCTATAACTGTATAGCAGACCCTCTCCTTTCTAATGGGAATATGTCATTACTGTGGCCCAGCTCTATGTGTGTTTAAATTGTTAGTGGGGTTTTTCCCAAGTTTTGGCAGCCCTTGCAGTCACAGCATGGGCATTACCACTATATTAGACCCACTCCCTTATAATGGGAACATTTTTTTACTGAGAACCTCCTCTATGTCTCTTTAAAGGGGTATTGGGTTGCGTCCAAATTTTTGGCAGCCCTTGCAGCCAGTGCATACGCAATAACAGTATAGGAGACCCACTCTTTAATAATGGGAACAACAAAGCATAGCCGACTGCTGGCCCTTTAAGAATAGTAAGGCTGTAAAAATAGTGTTTGTGACTTTCACAATCCCTCCTTCATAAATGATACAGGATGTGTCTGATGATCTTTCACACACCACATTGCCAGATAAGGTTGTAAAATGTTAAAATGACATTTACCGGTGAATGCATTTGTCACGGTTGAAAGAAATGCAAAAGTGCAAAAAACTCATCAAAAACGCTACGTGTGAACATAGCCCAAGGTGTGGAGGAGCATTTTTGTTTTTGGTTATTTATTTTGCCTTATATACAAGTCATTACCCTGGAAAGGATATTCCTTAACATATTTCCCAGGAAAATCCATTTTTTGTTTTTGTTTTTGTATGTTTTATTGTGAGTCCATAAAAGTGGCGTAATACCTCTGACAACATTGTTGACAGCATTGACCTGGGAGTCAGAAATGCTTCCAGGGGTCCTCCCCATGCTGTTCCCATGTCATTTGAGCACTATTCGCATCGATTTGGGCAATTTTTAGGCCCTCTGCAGACCGCCAGGGGGGCCGCCGGAAAAATGCTCGAGTTTCCCATAGACTTACATTGGGCTCTTTGCTCGGACTGAGCACTCGAGCATTCCAATTTGCAACGAGTACCCGAGCATTTTAGTGCTCTCTAATCACTACTGGTCATATGACTGTGATGTCATCAAAGGTCCTGAAGCAGTCTCAACATCAGAAACTACACTGATAATACAGAACTGCTATTATCAATTTAGTTTCTGCTATAAATGCTAGGGGTCCCTAACAGACTGGGGGAGCTGGGCAATTACTGAGTTTCCCCCCCTCTAATGTCAATCCTGCTGGCCTAACATATAGACTTGACCTCAACCCCAACACCTTGAGAT
This sequence comes from Phyllobates terribilis, assembly GCF_046119375.1. Classification (NCBI taxonomy): domain Eukaryota; kingdom Metazoa; phylum Chordata; class Amphibia; order Anura; family Dendrobatidae; genus Phyllobates; species Phyllobates terribilis. The sequence continues at coordinate 169,653,224 of NW_027362765.1, forward strand.
AAACTCGAATGGGGATTGTGAGCCTGGCACTTTACTCCATCAGTGTTTGTCCTCACAAATGCTTTTCTAGCTGAATAGGCAAAATTCCCACAGACACCCTCCAAACTCTTAGGCTGTGTGCCCACGATGCAGAAATGCTGCATATTTTTTCCGCTTCTCCCTGGCAGGAAAAACGCATGTGGATTTTATATGCGGTTTTCCCGCCAGGTAGAAGCGTTTGTCAAGCGTTTTTGCATGCATTTCTGCATGCGGGTTATCAAGCGCTTTTCCAAGCGATTTTAGCATCACTTGGAAAAGTGCTTGACAACTTGGTCACACTAATCCATGCAACCGGCATGGATTTATATAGTGTGACCAAGTAATAGTTTAAAAAAAGAATAAGAATGGTAAAAAATAAAAAATAAAGATTATACTTACCTTCCGATGGCCTCCGGTCTCCTTCTCCGCTCCGTCCGGTCTCCTTCTCCGCTTAGTCCGGTCTCCCCGGTGTCTCGCGGTGGTGTGAAGGACCTGCGATGACGTCATTGAGTCATGTGACAGGTCATGCGACCACCGACGTCAGCGGTCGCGTGACCTGTCACGACTCAATGACGCCATGTCAAGTCCTCACACCACCGCGAGCCGCCCAACACATCGCACGCATCGCTATGGAGACCGGGGGACATTGGAAGGTAAGTATAATCTTTATTTTTTATTTTAAATTCTTTTTTTTACAGTTTCTATGGTACCCAGGTCTGGATGAGAGTCTCCTCTTCTCCAGGCCTGGGTACCATCCGCACATTGAATCGCTTCATATCCGCGTGTGCACATGTAGTGATACGGATATGAAGCGTTTCAATGCAAGTCAATGGCGGCAATTACGCTGCGTGTCCGCAAAATTAATGGACATGCTACATATTTTTTCGCAATGATAATCCGCAGCGGAAATTTCTGCAGCATGTGCACAGCACTTGCAGATTATCATTGGGGACCATGGGGCACGTATTAGCAAGCATTTTTTATGCGTTTTCGCTGCCGAAATTCCGCGGCAAAAACGCTTGAAAAACGCATAGTGGGCACGCAGCCTTATAGAAAGCCTTCCCAGAAGAGGGGAAGCTATTATACATACAAATGGGGGACCAACTCCATATTAATACCTAATGATTTTACAATGGGACGTCATAAAAGCTCCTCTAACATGTAGGTGTTCCAAAACTTTTGTTAATATAGTGTATAATGAGTTTTGCTGTAGTTTCCTTGAACAACAGATGACGTTGTTCAGGGAGATGCCGAGTCAGCACTGTATTGGGGTTATTTGTTGAAAAACATTTCAGAAAACTATAAGGCTGCGTGCCAACTATGCGTTTTTCAAGCGTTTTTCCTGTGGAATTTCCGCAGTAAAAACGCTTAAAAAACGCTTGGTAATACATGCCCCATGGTCCCCAATGATAATCCACATGTGCTGTGCACATGCTGCGGAAATTTCCGCTGCAGATTATCATAGCGGAAAAATACGCAGCATGTCCATTAATTTTGCGGACATGCAGCGTAATTGCCGCCATTGACTTGCATTGAACCGCATATTATGAGCACATGTGCCCATGCGGATATCATACGGTTCAATGTGCGGATGGTACCCGGGTTTGGAGAAGAGGAGACTCTCATCCAGACCCGGGTACCATGGTATCTGTTGAAAAAAGAATTTAAAATAAAAAATAAAGATTATACTTACCTTCTGATCTCCCTGGGTCTCCTCAGCAATGCATCCGGTCTGTTGTATGGGTCACGGTGGTGTGAAAGGATCTGCCATGACGTCATTAAGTCATGTGACAGGTCACACGACCGCTGACGTTGGCGGTCGCGTGACCTGTCACATGACTAAATGACGTCATGGCTGGTCCTTTCACACCACCGCGACCGATACAACAGACTGGACGCAGCAGAGAAAACACCGGGGGCCATCGGAAGGTAAGTATAATCTTTATTTTTTATCACACTATATAAATCCATGTCGGTTGCATGGATTTATATAGTGTGACCAAGTTGTCAAGCACTTTTCCAAGTGATGCTAAAATCACTTGGAAAAGAGCTTGATAACCCGCATGCAGAAATGCATGCAAAAACGCTCAACAAATGCTTCTACCTGGCGGGAAAAACGCATGTAAAATCCGCATGCGTTTTTCCTGCCAAGGAGAAGGGGAAAAAATATGCAGCATTTCTGCATCGTGGGCACTTAGCCTAAGGATTATGAGAGGTCACAGTGAAGGTGGTAATGTTGGTAATGGCTATGGTGGCACAGTGTTTGCTATAGCTTAATTGATGGGCAAAGACAGTTGTAGGAATAGAGGAAGACAGCAATGACTTGGATTAAGATTTGGAAACAAAACAAAGGCAGTGGATGCGATCCTGCTCATTATTAATAAGTAAAAAATCATGCAGCAGTAATGTCACCAATGTTGCTTCTGGCCTCCAGTGTACCCAATTAACTAAAGACACTGGTAAGAAAAGCATCAGTGTTCCCTGTGCCATGGCTCAGGAGGCTAATGTAAATGTTTGAACTCTATCATTGAAAGTCAATATTAATGGTAGAAGTAATTCTTCTTGGAATGAATGCAGTAGCAGACCAAAGTGGGCATGTCGTCAGATTTGGACAATTCCATCTTGTTAGAACTGAGCCTTATAGCACTTCATAGATGCTCTGCTGAAGATCCACCACACTATCTGGCTTGCTGTGAGCCCGCCATAAATTTAGGGATCACTGGATTAATGGAGTTAACTCAAGCTATGGTGGCAGCATTGGGAGGGTTGTATCAGTACTACTATGTTGTGGTATCAAGTGGGTGCTGCAAAGACTACATATACCAGGAGGGTGAACAGCCTCACTTAAACAATCTTAGCTTCCACAAGTGCAGATCTGAGAGTAGCTGAACAACAACACAGTTGAACTTCAACTAAAAAGCAAATCAACTGCTTTCCTGTTCAGAGCCTATGGCCTGTTATTGCAGTGTTCTAATTGGTTGGATAGTGCCATGGCGCTGGTCTTCTTCTTAAACTTGGCACTCAGTAGTCATGCAGAGAAATATACATAAGGCTGAATGTTGTTTTAACATTTCTGGCCAAAATCTATATCACTGAATTGGTGAATTATTTTCAACTGCTCTGCTCTATATTTTTGGGAAACAGAACATGGCACACCAACACTAGAACCTCATCCCAACAGTGTGGCACTTTGGAGAAAGCATTATGATTTGCGGCGGATTCACTACCTCAAGACCTGGACACTTTGTGATAATCGAGGAAACAATAAATTCAATAAATCCTAAAGATGAGGAGACATTGGAGAGTGGCGCAGTGTTCTTTTCAGCGAATGTTCCATTCTTCCTCCTTCAGACATACTGCTGATCCATAGGCCCAAAAATTTTTAGTTTTGTTTTATCGCAATACAGAACAGATTCACAAAACTTATTAGCTTATTGATATGGTTTTGAGCATATTGGAGCTTAGTTTCTTCCGCTCTTGGGTCATGGAGACCTTCAGCATTTAATATGCACCCTATTATGCAAACTAAAATCTCAGTGCTTGCTGCCACCAAATGTTGCTGCAGGTCTTTTAAGTCACTTGATGGTTTTTGACCACCTGTCTCCTCAGTAATCTGGTGGCAGCTGGTGTTAGCTTCCTCTTTCTGCCATGTTCAGGTAGTGTAGCCAGTGTTTAACTTTAAAATTGCGAACTGTGCCTCCAACTGTGTATCTCTAGGAATAGGGATGAGCGCACTCGTGGTAGTTCGCGTTCTGGTACCCGACCCAAACTTTTTTCCAAAGTTTGGTTCTGGTACAACAACTGTACCCGAACTTGAACCAGAACCCGAACCCCTTTGAGAATAATGAGGACCCAAACTTTTCAGCTGGAAAAAACTCTCTCTCTCTCGGACGTCCCCTGGAACTCCGAACACTGCAACGGACTTCCGGGGGAAGTCCGTGTTCGGCGTTTACCACCGGACACAAACTGTCTGGTACGATCCCCGAACTTTTAAGTTCAGGTTTGCTCATCTCTATCTAGGAACAATCAGTGCCTTTTTTATTTTTTTTGTATCCTTTTCCTTGTTTGTGCAAGGAAATTATCTATTCTCTTAACTTCTAGAACCACTCTCTCAACAACCCAAGAATATTAGTAAACTGGAGGTGTGAAGAATATGGGAGATATACTGTAATTGCATGCCAATCAACATATCAAGATTATAGACCTCCTTCAAAATGTGAAGCTGAGACAGGACACCTGGCTTAGCAAGTGGTCCAGCTTCAACAGCTCCAAGTGGAAAAACTCACACCCCTAGCAGCCTAGCTGGGAACAAGGCCTTTCTAGCAGAGTGAACCCCTACTGGGAGCCCAAGCTGTTATGATCAGCAACAAGTACTAAGGAAAGATAGGGGAAAGCTGTCCCTACAGTAAGACTAAGCTGAATCTCTACGATGTAGCGGGCTGCCTGTTCCTAGCGAACAGACCCGCCTTTGTCCTCGGCTAGTCTGAACGAAGACCTATAGCAAAAGGGGAGGAGTCCCTAAAAGGACTAAGGACTGGGACAAAAATGGGACACCTCCTAAACAGAGAAGTTGTTGCAGAACACAAAAAGACAAACTGACAATAAGGTACTAGAGGTCCCAGAAGGACCAAGCGAACTGACAGAGAAAGGCACAGAAGCACCTGGCTAGAGAAACAGTCAAACACTGAAGTTCAGCACAGCCAAAAGGGCGGAGCTGGAATATAAAGGCAGATGGTCATGTGACCGCAAAACACAAGATGGAAAAAAAACAAACAGGAGGGTTCTAACAGTACCCCCTCTTTTATGAGGATCCTCCGGATCCTCCAGGCCCAGGCCTATCCAAAAACCTCTTGTGGAAAGCTTTAACAAGCCTAGGAGCAGAGACATCATCTGTCCCTACCCAGGAGTTGTCTTCAGGACGCGAGTTTAATAGCCAGCAACTCCTGATTTCCAACATTATAATACAGTTCAGTTTCTGAAAATTTTTTCAAAAAGAAGGCACAAGGATGTACTCCATCCTTGTTCTCCTGAGACAAAACTGCACCGACCCCCACCGATGAAGCATCGACCTCGACCAAAAAAGGCTTGGTCTCATCAGGCTGCATAAGAATAGGGGCAGAACTGAACCTCTCTTTGAGATACTCAAACGCTTCAATGGCCTCAGTAGTCCACTGGACCGTATTCGCACCTTTCCTGGTGAGATCGGTCAGAGGCTTAACAATTATAGAAAAATTCTTAATGAATTTCCTGTAATAATTGGCAAAACCCAAAAACCTCTGTATAGATTTCAAACCAATAGGCCTAGGCCATTCCTGCACAGCCTGAACCTTCACCGGTTCCATCTCAAAGCCCTCGCTGGAGACAATGTAGCCCAAAAAATTAATTTTCTGCACAGCGAACTCACATTTCTCCAGCTTAGCAAAGAGTGAATTATCACTCAATAACTGCAAAACTTCACGTACACTCTGCCAATGGGACTCTAGATCTGGTGAATAAATCAAAATGTCATCCAAATACACAACCACATTCTTACCAATCAAAGGTCTCAGGATGTCATTAATAAGGTTCTGAAAAAATGCAGGTGCATTGGTAAGACCAAAAGGCATCACCAGATTCTCAAAATGACCTACCTGGGTGTTAAAAGCAGTTTTCCATTCATCACCCTCCTTCACTCGTAACAAATTGTATGCCCCCCGGAGATCAATTTTAGAGAACCACTTGGCCCCCACCAATGGGTTAAACAAGTCAGGAATTAACGGCAATAGGTAGGAATTGCGTACGGTAATCTTATTAATTTCACGAAAATCCAGACATGGACGTAAACCCCCGTCCTTTTTTTTAACAAAGAAAAATCCAACTGCCACAGGCGACTTAGAAGGTCTAATGTGACCAGCAGCCAGGCTAGTCTGTATGTACTCCTCCAAGACCTTTCTTTCAGGGATATTCAGATTAAACAAGCGACTCTTGGGAAGAGTAGCTCCAGGAACAAATTCAATGGCGCAATCATAGTCCCTATGAGGAGGTAAAACTTGCGACTCCTCCTCTGAAAAAACCCTCCAAATATCTTGAATAGGTACAGGTAATTCCCCTTTTTCCACAGCCGCAATGCCACCATTACAACATTTATCATAGCACTTCGGACTCCAAGACTTAATCACATTAGTAGATCAGTCCAGCAAAGGATTGTGCAGTTTTAACCAAGGCAATCCTAGAACGACCGGAGAGGGTAAATTATCTAATACAACCAAGTCCAAAATTTCTTGGTGAACTCCATTAATAATGAGGGGAAATGCAGCAACCTTGTGAGTAGTACATTTCAAGGGAGTGTTATCAATTGCAATCACAGAAATATGTGATGACAAAAGTTTGGATTTCAATTTAAGGTTTTCCAAAAACCTTTTATCAATCACATTAAGTGTTGAACCACAATCCACAAATACCTGAAATTCAATAAAATTTTCCTGCAAAGTAGTACTCCCAGAAAGAAATGCTCCTGCAGAGCGTAAACAAGCTATACGGGCGTAACTGACCTTTTTTTTTCTTTACTTAAATAAAGCTCACAATACTTAATCAAATGGTCAGCTTTACCACAATAAAGACACAAACCCTCGGCGAACCTCCGGTCTCTTTCCTGAGAGGGGAGCGACTTCGCCCCAACCTCCATCGGTTCTCCGTCGTCAGAGCAGATTTTCTGGGGAATAGGACCTGGCATTACAGGAGTCTTTACCTCATTCTGTCTAAATCTCAGTCTCCTATCCACACGAACAGCTAATTGCATGGCATCCTGCAGAGTCTCAGGTGCGGGGAATGCAATTAGCAAATCCTTAACCCTTTCACTCAGACCAGCAAGAAATAGACATTTCAGAGCTGGATCATTCCATTTAACTTCTGAGGCCCATCTTCTGAAGTGTGTGTAATAATTTTCAACATCACCTGACCCCAGATTCAAATGCCTGAGTTCTGCCTCAGCAGATGAGATTCGATCAGGATCGTCATATAATAGCCCCATAGCAGAAAAAAATTCTTCTACAGACCTTAAACATGGATCATTAGGTTGGAGAGAAAAGGCCCACCCCTGTGGTTCTTTGCGCAAAAGTGACATAATAAAACCAATGCACTGTTTTTCATTGCCAGAGGACCTTGGTCTCAAACGAAAATATAACAAACAAGCATTTTTAAAGGAAAAAAAATCTTGCTGTTTACCATAAAAAACATCAGGCAGTCCTACCTTGGGTTCCACAAAATGCACTTCAGAACAGCTACTCACGTGTTGCTGGAACTTGGCTACCTCCAGAGACAATCCCTGCAGGCGTTGAGCCAAATCCTGGACGGAAACCATACTGATCCCCGAATTTCTTTCCTTTTAGTTTTTTTGGGCAGGACTTACTGTTATAATCTGCAACAAGTACTAAGGAAAGATAGGGGAAAGCTGACCCTACAGTAAGACTAAGCTGAATCCCTAAGATGTAGCGGGCTGCCTGCTCCTAGCAAACAGACCCGCCTTTGTCCTCGGCTAGTCTGAACGAAGACCTAAAGCATAAGGGGAGGGGTCCCTAAAAGAACTAAGGACTGGGACAAAAATGGGACACCTCCTAAAAAGAGAAGTTGTTGCAGAACACAAAAAGACAAACTGACAAAAAGGTACTAGAGGTCCCGAAAGGACCAAGCGAACTGACAAAGAAAGGCACCGAAGCACCTGGCTAGAGAGACAGTCAAACACTGAAGTCCAGCACAGCCAAAAAGGCGGAGCTGGAATATAAAGGCAGATGGTCACGTGACCGCAAAACACAAGATGGAAAAAAAACAAACAGGAGGGTTTTAACACAAGCTGCTTAACTGCTTCAAAGAATCCCCCCAGACGGACGGGAACTGTAATTTCAGAAGAAGTTATGAAGTTTTCATATGTCCTAGCCATATACCAGTTACATTTTCAAGATCTCGGGAACAGGACAAACACCCACTGGGGTTTTGACTCATTCTAGCACCCCGGGGTGGGGAGATACATAGAACGGCTAGTAGAAGCCAGGTAGCGAAGACGTGTTTGGTCTCCAAGCACGGCCGGATCTGATGACGTCAAAACTGGCTCCCTATGACCTGAGAAGTTATGATCCATCATAGGTCTTGGAGTTTCAGCTAACAGACCAAAGGGGAAGGAAACTAGGACCATCCTGGGGGTGGGAAAGGGAGCAAACGACTAAGGGGTTGATTGTTTGTGCGAGGCTTTGGCCCACTGTTCTTGTCTAAGGGAGATCATGCCGTCGTATCGTGTTGGAAGAAATCGGAAACCGCTGGCGTGGCTGTGCATCACCAAGGCCTAACATCCACCTGGTAACTGACTATTGTATCATCTGCTTATACTTTGTGTACTACAACCTGTATTTGCATATCTGACCATTGTATATGTATAATCGTTGTGTATATAGTGTTTTGTCTAGTGTACCCTTAAGGCGATTAAATAGCTGACTTAACCTTGTATTGCTCTTTTATCACCATCCACGAATCCACATGTCCGTGTTCTCGATTTAATGTCACGTGCTACTGGGGTTGGTTTCTGGCCCGATATAATCCTTTTAACAGACCAGGCTATTATCTAATGAGGAAGGCTCAGTTTTACTGGTGCTAGTGAAAAGGGTCTCTCAGCCTGTCAGGGTTGTGAGCGAGTGTTGTGCTACGCCAGCGGTGACGGAGGCCATCTTCTCTCACTCCCCATGCCTTCCTGTGCCCATGTGGATAGAGGGTGTCTGTGTAAAACTCTGCCTAGCTGACATTACAAATTGCCAGGGGGTGCAGAAGAGGAGAAACCGTGCCACGTGACCCCCAACATATTAGGGAAGTCAGACGGGGCTACGAGGTGCGGTTCTTCACAGGAGGCCATTGCCCATGAGGAATGGGCAAAGATTCCTCAGGAACGCTGCCAGTAGCTGCATTATGTTTGCAGCAGATCATAACAGCCTAAAGAGCTCTACTAAATGCTAAATATGCTTGTCATGAAGGGGTGAATAATTCTGAGACTGCAGTAGTTATTAAAAGTGGCATCTTGTGTTGAATTTGGAGAAACCATCTTTGTTATATTAGTTGTGTTGAGCTATTTACATTGTTTTTGTTTAACCCCCTTTTAACCTGTGCTGTACATTTTTTGTCACAGGTTGCTAAGGACTGTACGGAGTGGGCTCAGGAGCTAAGCCTGTTTTATATACGGCAGATAATTACTCAATTACCTACTGTGTGCACAATTATTAGGCAATTTGTGTTTTTCACGACTAACTTAATTATTGAACAACTACAATGCTGTCAATCAATTCAAATGGTTAATATTTAACAAAGTAAAACTGAGATGTCATCTTTCTTAGGATAATATTTATGTGTCCATAATTATTGGGCAATTATTAGTGTGCAGAATTATTATGCAACTAAACCCGTATTTGCGTGGGTTTCCTCCAGGTACTCCGGTTTCCTCCCACACTCCAAATACATACTGATAGGGAATTTAGATTGTGGGCCCCAATGGGGACAGTGCCAATATTGTCTGTAAAACGCTGTGGAATTAATGGCGCTATATAAGTGAGTAAAATAAATAAATAAACTAAATGAAAATCATAAATTTTCTCATCTCAATTGTTTACTTTCATGTGTTAACATGAGAAAATAACAAATCAAAATGTACAAAAATACATTTCTGACATTTAATATTAGTGACCAATATACCTGCCTCATTTTCAATACCAGTCATAAGCCCGAGCATCACGCTACTCGGGATGTTCGGCGAGCACCGAGCATTTCCGGGTTACTCGGGCGGGAGCTCGGGTCTCCACCCTGCATGTTTGGCGCTCTTTACAGAGCCAATGAACATGCAGGGATTGCCAGCCAGTCACTGTAATGCTGCAGCCATGTTGGTTGTGGGCATTACAGTGATTGGCTGGCCGCACAGCGTCACCTCGAGTATTTAAAACGGGGCGCCGCCATCTTGGACACAGTCGCTCCGGATTAGACAGTGTAGGGACAGCGCTGCTGATTTAGGGAGAGATATAAACTGCGAAATAGTTAGTGTAGGGTCTGTAAAGGCTGCCAGAACAAACAAACAGTCCTTTTTAGGACTAATATCCATCCCAGATACCAGGCAGGCTGTATAGGAGACACAGTGGTTATGCCAGCAAACGCTGCATTACAGTCCTGTGTGCTCCTGTTGCTGAAATTGCTGGACTTAGCACCAGGTGTCGGGGGCCAGGAAAAATCCTTTTTTTTTCATCTAAATCCTCCTTTTTTTTTCCTCCTTCACACTGTACAAATACCCGTCTTATTAACCTTTTGGTGTGTCCCCCCCCCCCCCTAAAAAAAAGCGTGTCTCTGATTTTTCAGACACAAATATAACTGTTGAAAATAGTCTGGTGTAGGCTAGAGAAACAGAAGTGTTGTTTTGCACTTCCACGGTTCAAACCTCGGTATTATCCACTTTGGGCCATTTGTATCTAAAAAAAAAAACAGTTTGAGTGTGTCGCTCACTGTTCAGCCGCAAATATCTCTATTTAAAAAAGTGTGGTATACCCCAGTAAACAATAACTGTGGTTTTGCCATCCCATGGTAAGAAATCTCTATTATTCAGCTTTTGGTAGTTTTTTCCATAAAGAAAAACAGTAGTGTCTCCTGACTGTTGTGACACAAAAATATATCTGTTGAAAATAGTCTTGTGTAGGCCCGACATCCCAGTGTGGTTTCGCAGTTCCACGGGTCAAATCGCTGTACTATCCAGTTTTGGGCCTTTGGTATCTAAAAAAAAAGCAGTTTGAGTGTGTCGCTCACTGTTCAGCCGCAAATATCTCTATTTAAAAAAGTGTGGTATACCCCAGTAAACAATAACTGTGGTTTTGCCATCCCACGGTAAAAAATCTCTATTATTCAGATTTTGGTAGTTTTTTCCGTAAAGAAAAACAGTAGTGTCTCCTGACTGTTGTGACACAAAAATATATCTGTTGAAAATAGTCTTGTGTAGGCCCGACATCCCAGTGTGGTTTCGCAGTTCCACGGATCAAATCGCTGTACTATCCAGTTTTGGGCCTTTGGTATCTAAAAAAAAGCAGTTTGAGTGTGTCGCTCACTGTTCAGCCGCAAATATCTCTATTTAAAAAAGTGTGGTATACCCCAGTAAACAATAACTGTGGTTTTGCCATCCCATGGTAAAAAATCTCTATTATTCAGCTTTTGGTAGTTTTTTCCGTAAAGAAAAACAGTAGTGTCTCCTGACTGTTGTGACACAAAAATATATCTGTTGAAAATAGTCTTGTGTAGGCCCGACATCCCAGTGTGGTTTCGCAGTTCCACGGGTTAAATCGCTGTACTATCCAGTTTTGGGCCTTTGGTATCTAAAAAAAAAGCAGTTTGAGTGTGTCGCTCACTGTTCAGCCGCAAATATCTCTATTTAAAAAAGTGTGGTATACCCCAGTAAACAATAACTGTGGTTTTCCTCTTCCACGGTAAAAATTTCTATTATTCAGCTTTTGGTAGTTTTTTCCGTAAAGAAAAACAGTAGTGTCTCCTGACTGTTGTGACACAAAAATATATCTGTTGAAAATAGTCTTGTGTAGGCCCGACATCCCAGTGTGGTTTCGCAGTTCCACGGATCAAATCGCTGTACTATCCAGTTTTGGGCCTTTGGTATCTAAAAAAAAAGCAGTTTGAGTGTGTCGCTCACTGTTCAGCCGCAAATATCTCTATTTAAAAAAGTGTGGTATACCCCAGTAAACAATAACTGTGGTTTTGCCATCCCACGGTAAAAAATCTCTATTATTCAGCTTTTGGTAGTTTTTTCCATAAAGAAAAACAGTAGTGTCTCCTGACTGTTGTGACACAAAAATATATCTGTTGAAAATAGTCTTGTGTAGGCCCGACATCCCAGTGTGGTTTCGCAGTTCCGCGGGTTAAATCGCTGTACTATCCAGTTTTGGGCCTTTGGTATCTAAAAAAAAAGCAGTTTGAGTGTGTCGCTCACTGTTCAGCCGCAAATATCTCTATTTAAAAAAGTGTGGTATACCCCAGTAAACAATAACTGTGGTTTTCCTCTTCCACGGTAAAAATTTCTATTATTCAGCTTTTGGTAGTTTTTTCCGTAAAGAAAAACAGTAGTGTCTCCTGACTGTTGTGACACAAAAATATATCTGTTGAAAATAGTCTTGTGTAGGCCCGACATCCCAGTGTGGTTTCGCAGTTCCACGGATCAAATCGCTGTACTATCCAGTTTTGGGCCTTTGGTATCTAAAAAAAAAGCAGTTTGAGTGTGTCGCTCACTGTTCAGCCGCAAATATCTCTATTTAAAAAAGTGTGGTATACCCCAGTAAACAATAACTGTGTTTTGCCATCCCACGGTAAAAAATCTCTATTATTCAGCTTTTGGTAGTTTTTTCCATAAAGAAAAACAGTAGTGTCTCCTGACTGTTGTGACACAAAAATATATCTGTTGAAAATAGTCTTGTGTAGGCCCGACATCCCAGTGTGGTTTCGCAGTTCCACGGGTCAAATCGCTGTACTATCCAGTTTTGGGCCTTTGGTATCTAAAAAAAAAGCAGTTTGAGTGTGTCGCTCACTGTTCAGCCGCAAATATCTCTATTTAAAAAAGTGTGGTATACCCCAGTAAACAATAACTGTGGTTTTCCTCTTCCACGGTTCTAATCTACTCTTTATTACCCTTTTTCCATTGATAGTGCAAGTGTAAGCTATTTTACTTCATTTACAATGGGCAAGGCGCGTGGCAAGGGACGTGGAAGTGGACGTTCTGGTGATGGTTCGTGCAGAGGACGGGGCCGTGGCCAAGGTGAAAATGTGCCACAACCAACAGCCACATCTTCTCGCTCCCACTTCTTGACCGAATTACTAGGGAAGCACAGAACAACACCAGTATTGAGAACTGATCAGTGTGAACAGGTTATTAATTGGATAGCAGATAATACTTCCAGTTACCTGGGCACCACCACCTCCGGTCTGTCTTCCACACGGTCAACTCTTAGTAGCCGTGAGTCTCGACCGCATACTCCTCCTCACCCTGATGCTCCTTCCTCCCACCATGCCGAGTGTCGTCAGACAGCAAGTGATCCCACACTTGGACACTCTGAAGAGCTGTTCACTGGTCCATTTCCATATTTGGGCCCCTCGCCTGATACGCTTGAAGTGGTGGAAGAGGAGATCCCATGTTGCGATGCCCAAATATTTGAACAGCCACGGCCACAGGAAGTCGACTTTGGCAATCTGTCACAAGAGGTGGACGATGACGAGACACAATTGCCAGGAAGTGAGGAGGAGGATCGTGGTGCGCAAGTGGAAGAGGAGGAGGTGGTGGATGATCTAGTAACTGACCCAACGTGGAAGGAGGACATGCAGAGTGAGGCCAGCAGCACACAGGGAGAGGGAGGCAGAGTACCCCAACAGGCAGGAAGAAGCAGTGTGGTGGCCGCAGACAGAAGGCAGGCAACCATTCCCCGTAACACCAACACGAGGGACGTTGCCAGTACAAGCGGTAGGTCTTCCAGAGTCTGGAATTTTTTTAAAGACTCTGCTGATAACCCCAAAAAGGCCATATGTTCCACCTGCCATGCCAGCATCAGCAGGGGTGACAAAACTACCAGCCTGACCACCACCAGCATGATCAGGCACATGGCAGCAAAGCACCCAACTTTGTGGGGCGAAACCCAGGGTCCACGACCAGTGTCAGCGGGTGTCACCACTGCTTCTTCCACTGTTGTGCGTGCAATAGAACCCCCTGTTGTGTGTGCAAGGCAATCCCCTGTCCATACTGCATGTAAAGATGCCCCCTCCTCTCAGTCTTCACTTGTTTTGGCAGTTTCTCAAGAAACAGCATCAACGTCCACGTCCACGTCCCACCGCAGCGTTCAATTGTCCATATCCCAGACCTTTGAACGAAAGCGGAAATTCGCAGCTAACGCCCCACAGGCCACAGTCCTAAATTCGCACATTTCGCGACTGCTTGCATTGGAAATGCTGCCTTTTAGGCTGGTGGAGACGGAATCCTTCCGCAATCTTATGGCGGTGGCCGTCCCTCAGTACTCGGTCCCCAGCCGACACTATTTTGCCCTGTGTGCCATCCCCGCACTACACAAGCACGTGTCCCAAAGCATCTGCCGTGCCCTCAACAACGCAGTTTCTGGGAGAGTCCACCTGACAACGGACACGTGGACAAGTGCTTGTGGCCAGGGACGGTACATCTCTCTGACGGCACACTGGGTAAACATAGTGGAAGCCGGGACCCAGTCGGACCTTGGGACGGAACACATCCTCCCCACACCGAGGATTGCGGGCCCTATGTCAGTCAGAGTTGCCCCCACAGTGTACAGCTCCTGCGCATCCTCCTCCTCCTCATGTTCAGCCTCCATCTCAGATATCACCACATCAGTTACAAGCTGGAAGCATTGCAGTACTGCCTCCACCAAGCGGCAACAGGCTGTGCTGAAACTCATAAGCTTAGGTGATAAACCTCACACTGCTTGTGAGTTGTGGACAGCTGTGAAAGAGCAGGCAGATCTGTGGCTGAGACCGCTGAACCTACATCCCGGCATGGTCGTGTGTGACAATGGCCGTAACCTGGTGGCGGCTCTGAGGCTAGGTGACATCACACACGTACCATGCCTGGCTCATGTGCTTAACCTCGTGGTTCAGCGGTTTCTTAAATCGTACCCCGAGTTGCCAGATCTGCTCGTGAAAGTACGCCACCTGTCAGCTCATTTTCGCAAGTCGGCTACAGCTTCCGCCGCCCTTGCTGTGTTGCAGCAGCATTTGCAGCTTCCGGCACACCGACTGGTGTGTGATGTCCCCACACGTTGGAACTCTACCCTCCACATGTTGCAAAGGATTTGTGAGCAGAAGAGAGCAGTTGTGGAGTACCAGCTGCAACAAGGCCGTCGATATTTAGGTCAGACTCCACACATAAGACCTCAGGAGTGGACCTGGATGTCTGACATATGTACCATCCTGACAAACTTTGAGGAGGCCACCAAGATGGTGAGTGGCGATGACGCCATCATTAGTGTCAGCATCCCACTTGTCTGTCTTTTGCAACGCTCTCTGCAGAGAATTAAAGAGGAGGCATTGCAGCCAGAGTATGATGAGATGGATCAAGAAGCCGTAGCGGGCGATTACACACAGCCCAGCCTCATCTCAAACCAACGTGCATTGAAGGACAATGAGGGAGAGGAGGAGGAGGAGGAGGAGGAGGAAGAACAGGAGCTGCTATCATGCGTTGTAGACGGTAGTACCTGTACAAGTGTCATACCGTCGGTTCAGCGTGGGTGGCCTGAGGACAGGGGGGAGGAGGAAGAGGAGGAGGAGAGCATGGTCAGTCGTCATCTTGGTGAGGACACGGAAATCTTGCCCGTTACCAGTCTGGCACGCATGGCTGACTTTATGTTACGCTGCCTTAACCGTGACCCTCGCGTTGTCAAAATGTTGGGTGACAGTCATTACTGGTTGGTGACACTTGTAGACCCCTGCTACAAGGAGAACTTTCACTCTCTTATTCCTGAGGTGGAGAGGTCTACAAAAATGGGGCAATACCAGAAGGCCCTTGCTGCAGAACTCTTAAAAAAATTCCCATCTGAACACGCTAGCGGCAGAGGTCACAGTTCGTTGCCCAACCAAGGCGTACAGGCGAGAGAGATGCAACTCCAATCCAGCAGAGGCAGGGGAACACTGTCAACGTTCTGGGACAGCTTTCTGACACCTGCCCAGCTTACAGGCCCTGAGGCGCGGGGTACTCTCACAAGGAGTGGAAAGTTTCAAAAGATGGTGAGGGAGTACCTTGCCGATCGTACCAGCGTCCTCCGTGATTCCTCTGTGCCTTTTAATTATTGGGTATCCAAGCTGGACACTTGGAATGAACTCGCTCTGTACGCCTTGGAGGTCCTGGCCTGCCCTGCCGCTAGCGTGTTATCGGAGCGTGTTTTTAATGCCGCTGGGGGAATTATAACTGATAAGCGCACTCGCCTGTCAACTGACAATGCTGACAAGCTGACCCTTATCAAAATGAACAAGGGCTGGATTGGGCCAGACTTCTCATCACCACCAAATGACAGCAGAGTAACATAAAGTCAAATCCACTGTGTTATTTCGGGAGGTGTATTCACATGCACCGCTTCACACCCACACATGGGTATACGCTTCCTCGTTTCGGCTGTTTAATCTTCTTCTCCTTATCCTCAGCCTCCACCACCACTATACCACCAGGGTGCCAGCATTGCAAGTTCCTCCGTCCTTATTTTTGGCAGCTTTTGCTTGCAAGGCATAAGCAAATACTATGGGACACCCACTCCCCAATAATGGGACTTATGTTTGTAATATGCTGTACTGCATGGCTCTTGTAAGGGGCATTGCAAGTTGCTCCGTCCTAATTTTTGGCAGCTTTTGCTGGGAAAGCATAAGCAAATACTATGGGACACCCACTCCCCAATAATGGGACTTATGTTTGTAATAGGCTGTACTGCATGGCTCTTGTAAGGGGCATTGCAAGTTCCTCCGTCCTTATTTTTGGCAGCTTTTGCTTGCAAGGCATAAGCAAATACTATGGGACACCCACTCCCCAATAATGGGACTTATGTTTGTAATATGCTGTACTGCATGGCTCTTGTAAGGGGCATTGCAAGTTGCTCCGTCCTAATTTTTGGCAGCTTTTGCTGGGAAAGCATAAGCAAATACTATGGGACACCCACTCCCCAATAATGGGACTTCTGTTTGTAATATGCTGTACTGCATGGCTCTTGTAAGGGGCATTGCAAGTTCCTCCGTCCTTATTTTTGGCAGCTTTTGCTTGCAAGGCATAAGCAAATACTATGGGACACCCACTCCCCAATAATGGGACTTATGTTTGTAATATGCTGTACTGCATGGCTCTTGTAAGGGGCATTGCAAGTTGCTCAGTCCTAATTTTTGGCAGCTTTTGCTGGGAAAGCATAAGCAAATACTATGGGACACCCACTCCCCAATAATGGGACTTCTGTTTGTAATATGCTGTACTGCATGGCTCTTGTAAGGGGCATTGCAAGTTGCTCCGTCCTAATTTTTGGCAGCTTTTGCTTGGAAAGCATAAGCGAATACTATGGGACACCCACTCCCCAATAATGGGACTTATGTTTGTAATATGCTGTACTGCATGGCTCTTGTAAGCGGCATTGCAAGTTGCTCCGTCCTAATTTTTGGCAGCTTTTGCTTGGAAAGCATAAGCAAATACCATGGGACACCCACTCCCCAATAATGGGACTTATGTTTGTAATATGCTGTACTGCATGTGACGCGCCCCCTGGGCCGTGTGTACACGTGTGTGGGATACCCGGTGCTGGGCCTCTGGGGTCTGTAGTCTCCGTGGCGGTGACCCGGTCCCGTGGCTCAGGCTGGTCAAACCAGTGGCAGTCTTTCTTAGGTTTTGAGGTTAATTGTCCGACTGCGCCACCCGTGGATTGCGGTCAGGGAGTACCACCGCTGCGAGACAGACCGCTGAGGCTGGTGTTGTGTGCGCAGCATAGAATGGGATAACTCCCCTCGGGAGGAGTATAGCCTCAGGGCAGTGAGTGTGGATGATGGGGGTGATGGTGCACGAGTGCAGCAGGAATGACTCAGAGTCTTTGCAGTGCAGTTCAGGGTCTTTACTGATGATTATAAGGTAGACCCTCCCGGGAGTACTGGCTAGCATAAGAGGCCTGGTCAGTCTGTGAGCAAGCAGGAGTTCCCCTGGCCAGGTGGAGTTGTAGGCCTCCCCGTCTGTCTGCACTCTTCCTGGCTACCTTGCTGTAAGCAGGTAGAAGTAGCCCACGTCCCTGAGTGTACCGTGTAGTGCTCACCCGTATGGCTGGTGACTTGGGGCCTTCTGTTAGCCTCCGCTCCACGACGGCGGTGCTGGTCCCTTGCTTGTGACTGAGCCTCCGGGCTTCTATGGCCAGAGGACCTGAAATCCCCTGCCGGCTGGTTTCTGCTGCTGGATATATAAGTCCTCACAGCTTCGGACTCCTGTGTCCGGTTCCTATTGTCTTCTGCCAGGGCGAGCTCTGCTCAGCTTCCAGCCCCTGGTCTTTAGCTCCTAGCTCCTACAGAGCTCCTTGCTGTTACTTTCCCTTGCTCTCACTCTGACTCTGACTGTTCTCTGACTCACTCCACCCCGCCCCAGATCCAGTTTATAAGGGCAGAATTCTCCCCTCCCAGGATTGGGGCAGGAGGATGTTGCATGTTTAAGGGATCCTGACCAGGAAACCTCCCACTTGCTCTCCGACGTAATATCTCTATTACTGTGGTGACCAGACCGCTGGGGTGCCACACATGGCTCTTGTAAGGGGCATTGCAGTTCCTCATAATTTTTGGAAAGCCTTCCATTCACTGCTTAGGCCAACAGTGCACGGGAGACCCAGTTGCTATAAATGGAAAAAAAGGTTTAGTTAACGCCCTCTGACCTCCATGTCATTTCCAAGGGGCATTGGAGTGGCTCGAAATTTTTGGTAGGCATTGCACTCACTGTATGCCCTATAACTGTGTAGCCGAACGGCTCCTTTTGTTACAGAAACATATCCTACAAGACATACCTGGTTGACTGGCCTGATATTGATGTGAATGGTCCCTGTTCCTCCTGCTCTTTCTCCTTTGCCACTACCTCATCCATCATTTATCACCTGAAGCTTTGTTTTAACGGGAGTCATAGAACTTGGATAGTAGTAGGAAAACATCTAGCAATCCTCGGAGGAGGTAGGATATGCGCCAAAACGCTGACCACCTCAGGCCTAGCCGCTACTACATACATGCGCTTGCATTACAACAAAACAAAGCAGATGCTAACTTCTATCATCCTCATCATGCTCCTCACCTTGGCACTCTCAACTCCCCTGATGGAGAAGCCAGGGCCCACCGGAGGAGTCTGATAGTCCGGTGGGCTCGGCCAATGCTGCTCTAAAGCAGGCCAGGCTAAGAAAACTGTGGGAAAGGTTACCGGGACAAACAGGGGTGGCTGGGGACCGAGTGTGGACACCCGGCCACCCCCTGGAGGCTAGGGAGCAAGCGGGGACACCTGGCCACCAGGCGGCTGGGGACTGAGTATAGTTTGTAAAGCCGAATAAAGACTTGCGTCCATCAAGTTCGACCTGTTAGTTCTGTAATTGCTAAAGTTGTTCCAGAGGAGGGCAAAAACCCCAAATGATTTAGCCAATCTTCACCTGAGGAAAAATTCCCTCCCGACTCTGAAACCAGCAGTCAGAATAAATCCCTGTATCAACCTACTATTTTACTTTATTTTTAAGTATATGCTGAAATCTGCCTGGTATCTAGAAATGCATCCAGTCCCCGCTTGAACTGGTGTAGTGAATCTGACATTACCGTCTCCTCACTCAGTGAATTCCATATTCTCAGTGCTCTTACCGTAAAGAACCCCTTCCTATGCTGGTGCTGAAACCTTTTCTCTTCCAGTCTTAGTGAATGCCCTCTTGTTACCGTAATATCCCTCCTTTTGAACAAATCCCGGGCAAGATCTCTATACTGTCCCCTAACATATTTGTACACATTTATTATGTCCCCCCTCAACCTTCTCTTTTCCAGGCTGAATAGTCCTAGTTTTGCCAACCTCTCTGGGTATTGCAGTCCCTCCATTCCCTTTATTAATTTTGTTGCCCTCCTTTGTACCTTTTCAAGCTCATTTATATCCTTTCTCTATATTGGGGCCCATAACTGAGCACAGTATTCCAAGTGTGGTCTGACCAGTGCTTTGTACAGTGGAAGAACAATGTTCTCATCCTTTGCAGCTATACCTCTTCTGATACATCCCATTACCCTATTTGCCCTTACAGCAGCGGCCTGACTTTGGGCACTCCAATTTAGTTTGCTATCAATCAAGATGCCCAAGTCCTTCTCCATCTCTGAATTCCCCAATGATTTCCCATTCAGTGAGTACTGGTGACTTCCATTTTTCCTTCCCATATGTATGACCTTACATTTCTCCTCGTTAAACCTCATTTGCCATTTAATGCTCCACCTACCCAGCTTATCCAAATCCCTCTGTAGGTCTGCACTGTCCTCTTTTGTATTAATTGTTTTACATAACTTTGTGTCATCTGCAAATATTGATATTTTACTATTTATCCCGTTGACTATGTCGTTAATAAAGATATTAAATAACATTGGGCCTAGTACAGACCCCTGTGGTACCCCACTAGTGACGCTTACCCAATCTGAGTATATTCCATTTATAACCACCCTCTGCCTTCTATCCTTTAGCCAGTTAGCTACCCACTTGCAGACATTTTCCCCCAGCCCCATCATTCTCATTTTGTATACCAACCTATTATGTGGTACGCTATCGAACGCTTTTGAGAAGTCAAGATACACGACATCCACTGGTTCCCCCTGATCTACTCGAGAGCTAACTTCCTCGTAGAAGTCAATCAGGTTTGTTTGGCAGGAGCGATTCCTCATGAATCCATGTTGGTTCGGGATTAAAAGATTATTAGCATCAAGATGCTCCGTAATTGCCTCTTTAATGAAGCTTTCAAAAATTTTGCCCACAACGGACGTCAGACTCACCGGCCGATAGTTTCCGGCGTCACTTTTCGCTCCCTTTTTGAATATTGGCACTACATTCGCCTGTCGCCAATCAAGTGGTACAGACCCAGTCTCAACAGAGTCCTTAAATATAAGATATAACGGTCTGTCTATCACATTACTTAGTTCCCTTAGTACCCGTGGGTGTATGCCATCAGGTCCTGGTGATTTGTTTATTTTAATGTTACTGAGGCGTTTCTGTACCTCAACTTGGGTTAGATTTGTCATACTTAGTGGAGGATTAAGCTTGTCACTTCTCATTTCTCCTGTTAGTTCTATTTCCTTTGTGAAAGTTGTCGAAAAAAAATAATTTAATAGATTAGCTTTATCCTCATCTTTCTCTATGATTTTGCCTTCCTCACTTTTTATCGGTCCAATATTATCCGATTTAATCCTTTTACTATTTATATATGTAAAGAACAGTTTGGGATTTGATCTACTTTCCCTAGCAATACGTTTCTCTGTTTCCTCCTTCACTATTTTTATTTGTTTTTTACAGGTTCTCGTTTTTTCCTTGTAACACATTAGTGCCTCCTTACTGTTTTCCTGTTTTAATCTCTTGAATGCCTCTTTTTTGCTATTTAACGCCCCTTTTACGTTCTTGTTCAACCATATTGGTTTCCTCTTATTTCTGGCCCTTTTATTCCCATACGGTATATACCTCTCGCACTGAGTATTCAGAATTCTTTTGAAGGTTTCCCATTTACTATTCGTATTCCATTGATTAAGTACTTTGTCCCAGTCAATAAGTTGAAGGTTTTCTATCAGCTGATCAAACTTCGCCCTCCTAAAGTTTAATGTTTTTGTTGTTCCCTTATTGATAACCCTACTGAAGGGCATTTTGAAGTCGATAATATTATGATCGCTATTACCTAGGTGCCCCCCTATCTGTACCTCAGTTATTCTATCAGGCCTATTAGTCAATATTAAGTCCAACACGGCCTTCCCTCTCGTTGGTTCCTGCACTAGTTGGGAGAGATAATTATCCTTAATATTTGTCAAGAACATTTTTCCTTTCTGAGATCTACAGGTTTCTGTTTCCCAGTCAATATCCAGGTAGTTGAAATCCCCCATTACAATCACTTCATTATGTTTTGCTACTTTGTCTATTTGTCCTAATAGCAGATTCTCATTCTCCTCTGTTATATTTGGTGGCTTATAGCAGACCCCCACTAATATTTTATTATTATTTTTTGCCCCTCTATCTCTACCCACATGGACTCGACCCCCTCTTCTCCCTCTCCTATATCTTCCCTTAGTCTGGGCTTTAGACATGACTTTACATATAAGCAGACTCCTCCGCCTTTCCCCTGTTTCCGGTCCCTTCTAAATAAACTATAATCTAATAAATTTACCGCCCAGTCGTAGCTATCGTCTAGCCAAGTCTCTGTTATACCTACGATGTCATACCTCTCCTCCGATATAAGCGCCCACAGCTCATCCGCCTTATTGGTCAGGCTTCTTGCGTTGGTCAGCATGCAAGATAAAACTTTGGGGTTATTTAGCATCCTATTCTTCTCTAACGATCTAACTGTACTATCCCCACCCCCCTCTCCACCCTCATTATATTCACTTCTCCCCTTCCCCCTTGCTTGCCTCACATCCCACCTATTTCCTTGGTTCCCCCCCCCCGTCTCTAGTTTAAAAACTCCTCCAACCTATTAGCCATCTTCTTCCCCAGCACCGCTGCACCCTCCCCATTGAGGTGCAGCCCGTCCCTACGGCAGAGCCTGTAGCCGACCGCGAAGTCGGCCCAGTTCTCCATGAACCCAAACCCTTCTGCCTTGCACCAACTCTTTAGCCACTTATTCACCTCCCTAACTTCCCATTGGCGCTCCTGTGTGGCTCGCGGGATTGGTAGTATTTCTGAGAAAACTACCTTGGAGGTCCTTGCCCTAAGCTTCCTACCTAGGTCCCTGAAATCATTTTTAAGGACCCTCCATCTACTACTCACTTTGTCATTAGTGCCGATGAGGACCATGACCGCTGGGTCTTCGCCAGCCCCACCCAGTAACCTGTCAACCCGATCCGCGATGTGCCGGACTCGAGCGCCAGGGAGGCAGCACACCGTTCGGCGATCCCGGTCTTTGTGACAGTATGGATACCAGGCCGCCGACACAGCCATGGCGTGGTGGCCAGATTCCGCCTCCACATGCCTAAAAGGCCCAATTTAAAGTGCAAGCAAGCAGTATGGTATTGCAGCCTGGGGGTGGGTGGGTGGCAGGCTGCATACTTGCGCTTGCATTGCAAGGAATGGGAGAGGTACAATTGAACACTGCCCTGGGACAAGGACTTGAATGGGGATAGTTGCAAGTCTGCAACGACAGGTGCAAGGTGGGAGACATCTTCGCATGTACCATGAACAGGGGTTTGGCATGCACACATTACAGCGGAATAGGCTCTCCTTCCCACTAAATGCACTGGGGAGGGCACAGGTAATGTTTTGGTATACGCGCTTAATCTTATGTATAAGGCACACCAGGACAAATATGGGCGGCTGGGGACTGAGTATGGATACCTCGCTGCTGAAGCAGCCATGAGGTAGTGGCCAGCTTCGGCCTCCTCCAAACTAAAAGGCCCCATTTCAAGTGCAAGCTAGCAGTATGGAATTGCAGTCTGGGGGTGGGTGGGTGGCAGGCTGCACACTTACACTTGCATTAAAAGAAAACATAGCAGATGCTAACTTCTGTCATCATCATCATGCTCCTCACCTTGGCACTCTCAACTCCACCGATGGAGAAGTCAAGGCCCACCGGAGGAGTCTGGTTCTCTGGTGGGCTCGTCCAATGCTGCCTAAAGCAGGCCGGGCTAAGAAAACGGCTGGGGACCGTTTATGGACACCCGGCTGCCCCCAGGCGGCTGGGGACCGTGTGTGGACACCCGGCCGCGGGGCGGCTGGGGACCGAGTATGGACACCCGGCCGCCGGGCGGCTGGGGACTAAGTATGGATTCCAGGCCGCCAACACAGCCATGACGTGGTGGCCCGATTCCGCCTCCACATGCCTAAAAGGCCCAATTTCAAGTTCAAGCAAGCAAGCAGTATGGTATTGCAGCCTGGGGGTGGGTGGGTGGCAGGCTGCATACTTGAGCTTGTATTGCAAGGAATGGGGGAGGTACAATTGAACACTGCCCTGGGACTAGAACTTGCATGGGGATAGTTGCAAGTCTGCATCTTCTGATGTGGTAAGGATCACTTATGATGGGCACACTTTTAGACAGTGACCTGGGAGTCAGAGATGCTTCCAGGGGTCTTCCCCATGCTGTTCCCTTGTCTTTTCAGCACTTTATGCATGTGTCACACAGCACATGGCCAGATAAGGTTGTAAAATGTTAAAATGACATTTCACGGTGAATGCATTTGTCATAGTTGAAAGCAATACAAAAGTGCAAAAACGCATAAAAAATGCTACTTGTGAACATAGCCGAAGGTGTGGAGGAGTATTTTTGTTTTTGGTCATTTATTTTAACTTATACACAAGTCTTTACCCTGGAAAGGATGTTCCTTAACATATTGCACAGGAAAAAAGTTTCACTTTCGTTTTTGAACGTTTTATTGTGAGCCTGTAAAAGTGGCTTAATACCTCTGACCACGTTGTTGACAGCAGTGACCTGGGGGTCAGAAATGCTTCCTGGGGCGATCCCCATGCTGTCCCCATGTCATTTGAGCACTGTCACTATCGTTTTGGGCACTTGTTAGGCTTTTAAAAGACTGCCGGGGGTGCCACCGCAAAAATGCTCGAGTCTCCCATAGACTAACATTGGGCTCGTTGCTCGGATCGAGCACCCGAGTATCACGGCGAGCTCGGCCCGAGCTTCGAGCACCCGAGCATTTTAGTGCTCGCTCAACACTAGTCATAAGCCTTTCATCCATGGAGTCTGTCAGTTTCTTCATCAGTTTATGATCAGCATTTTGGGTAGCACCAACCACAGCCTCCCACACAGTGTTCAGAGAGGTAGAGAGGTGTACTGTTTTCCTTCACCAAAAATCCCCTTTTTAAAAGGGCCCACAAGTTCTCAATAGGGTTTAAGTCAGGCGAGGAAGGAGCCATGTCATTATTCTTTCATCTTTAAGACCTTTACTGGCAGCCAAGTAGTGGAGCCTTCGATGCATGCGATGGAGCATTGTCCTGCATAAAAATTATGGCCTTCTTGATAGATGCAGAGTTTTTCCTGTACAACAGCTTGAAGAAAGTGTCTTCTGAAAACTGGCAGTAGGTTTGGGAGGTGATTTTGAGTCCATCTTCAACCCGAAAAGGTCAAACAGGCTCATCTTTAATTATACCAGCCCATAGCAGTACCCCACCTACATCTTGCTGGTGTCTGAGTCAAAGTGAAGGTCTGTGTCCATTACTGATCCAGCCACGGGTCCATGCATCTGGTCCGCCAAGAGTCACTCTCATCTCATCAGCCCATAAAACCTTTGAAAAATCCATCTTTAGATATCCCTGGGCCCTGTCTTGATGTTTCTGTGTCTTGTTCAGGTAATCGGGTTTCAGCCTTCCTTACCTAGACCATGTCTATGAGCACTGAACACCTTGTACTTTTGGGCCCTCCAGGGATGTTGCAATTCTGAAATATGGCAGCACTGAAATATAATGGATTCCTGGTCGGTTCACGTTTGATTCTTCTGAAATCTTTGGCAGTTAATGTGCATCTTTTTTTCTCAACATGTTTTTTGTGACCCTGTTGACTATACTTGCCACAAAACTATTGATGGTTCTGTGATCAGGCCCCAATATCTTAGCAACTTCAAGAGTGCTGCATCCCTTTGTAAGACTTGTAACAATTTTTGACTTTTCAGAATCAGTTAAATCTTTTTTTTTGCCTATTTTGCTTGAGGAAAACAAGCTGCCTAATAATTCAGCACGCCTTTATAAAGGGTTCTGATATCCTTAGGCCGCACCCTCCTCGTTACACAAATACATATCATCTGATCTGCTTCATCCAATAAGCATTCAAATTTATACAGCTTGGAGGTGGAAAATCTGCATAAAAATTATGACATGGTCAAAATACTCACCTAATAATTGTGCACCAGCAAATAGCATCTGTCTCTAAGAACAGCGACCAGAGTGAGCATCAATTTCTGATGTTACCATTTAGATGCAGCTGTCTACCACTGCAATCGTGGGTAACCAATGAGTTACCATGACCTGCAGAAGGCCCTTGTCCTACTGTAAAGTTCAGTCAGAGACTGAATGTTCTACAATTATTGCAATACAATCAAAAGTTCAAATTCCCTCAGGGGACTAAAAAATAAAGTAAAAATTTAAAAGAATGTTCCAAAACATCTGAAATAATATATGGTACATATATATATATATATATACATACATATATACATACACACACACATTCAAATGAAAGAAATAAACACATATGGAATTGTTATACCCCATAAAGTTTGATCTATGTAAATATAAAATAATTTAAACCATAAATGATAAAAAAAAAATCTACAGTAAACTTTAGAATTGCTGTTTTTCAGTCATCATCACCCTTCTCTAAAAAATACAATAAAAATCAATCAAAATGGTATCAATGAAAATGTCAGCTGAAATAAACCCTCATATAGATCGATGGATGGAAAAATAAAAGTTACAGATCTCAGAAGATGTTGACAGAAACAATTTTTTTACAAGGTCCTGCGCCGCTCACAGGCAAGAATCACAACACAAGGTACTTACAAAAAATCTTATTTCCACCTTTTAAATCGACGGGGGCATTCTCTATAGTAGTGGACAATCTCTTTAAATAAATGGAATCCTATCGGAATATATTTGAATCTGTCATAAATAGAAGCCATGATGCTGGTGTGAACAGAGCCTAATCTAGTACTGACCCCTAAAATCAGAGTAAACTCAAGTAGTGAACATTTTTTTTATTATTGTGACACTTTTGGATACATATAAATAAACTGCTCCTCTTCATATGTAGATTGTGTTTAAAGATTTCTGTACAAAATAAGAGAAAATAGAAGAAAAAATATAATATCCTTTACGATTTCTTATATAAAATATTTGACAATGAACTGGCCTTGTAGATATATACAGTATAGTGCCCTCAGCAACAAATGCACAGTCTAACATTCCTTCCCGGACACAGCTAGGGTGCCCTTCTCCTGCCATCTCTCAGAGGGCATAGGAGATTATGGAAAGCATGTCTTCCACTGGAATTTAGCCACCAAATGTCATTCTGCTGTCGCCTGACAGTCTTGCAAAGATGATTGTAGCATCACAAAGAAAAGAAAAAGTTTAGCTTATTGACTATGTGCTTCTTGATACAACTTCATCCACTCAGGCGAGGATTTGGATCCACACAGTAACAACCTAGTAGTAATTTACAAATCCCAGCAGAGAACTTGTGCCATCTTTCACACAGTTGTGCACCAATCACCTTATGGAAACATCCTTCTTAAATCGTACATTTTTTTCTTCAAGAGGTCTGTTCTGTCCTTGCTTTGTGGTAATCAAGACCCTTTTTACAGGGCTACAGAAGTGCAGTAGTGCTTCAGGGTGCATGGTAGGATACCCCTGTTGATCTGGTGGAACTCAACCAGCTGAATAAGGTCTACAAATTTGGTTTGTCCATCATCCATTGAGTAGAAAGGCTTTGCATCTTCCTCACACTAAAATGAGATAAAATATAGTCAAATATGTGTTCAGTATAAATCTACGACATACTGTGCTGTATAGAGAAATGCATACACATGTAGAGTAAAGTTGGTCAACTCAACTGGTAGATGAGAAATAAACCCCATATTGTTATCAGATGTTGATATATTCATGTTTTGTCTCACATTTATTTTAATTTCCCATCAAACTATGATAGGGGCCTGTCACACAAGCTGAGAGCTAGCTGACAATGCCTATTGTTAATATCGATATGGAAATCATTTTAATTTATTTGCTGCAGATAAAAGTCATTTTTTGGGTGACAAATTGTGACAATAATTGGACAGTCTAAAGAGGGTGTCCCAAAAAGACAGCTCCTACTTTCCCTGATAATGACAGCTGACTACCAAGGGTATCAGAAGCTGGACCTGCAGCGATCTGTTGATCGTCAGACTGGCTTAATATTCTAAAAAAGTTGAAATGGTAAGACCACCCACTATTCTGTATGCTAGACTACTTCATAGTGGATTTCTATCCAAGAATTCCTAGAACATTTCTAGCAATACTTGTAATCATGTGAAGGGCTGGTGAAACACATATGATGCTCATTGCCTATTAATATGTTTAAACGGAACCTGTCAGGTCCTATAATGCAATTAACCTGCAGATATAGAGTTAATGTGCAGGTTAGTAGTGTTAAGGAGGTATCCGGCCACTGTACTGAAAGTGCAGTACCTATGAGAAAATAAACAATATTTTTTTCACAGGAGCCACCGGCTTTCAGTCATGCAGGTGTACCGAAGCATTTGCAGTCACCATTCTCAACACTGAGAGCAGCTGTAAGCATGCCCCGGCACTGACTGACAGCCAGCTCAACATTGTATAAGTGCAGAGCTGGCAGTAAATCTGTGCCAAGGGCGTGGTTAGCGCCGCCGCTCTCATGGGTTAGGATGCCTGACTGCAATTGCACCGGGATCACCTCCATGACTGAAAGCCAGCGGCGCTCATGAAAAATAACATTTATTTCCTCTCAGTTCATGCACTTTCAGTAAAGCAGCTGGGCACCTCCATAACACTACTAACCTGCAGATTAACTGTATATATGCAGGTTAATAGCATTGCCCGACCTGACAAGTTCCCTTTAAAAGTTGCATTATGGTGTAATCATCATTCATATATGATACAAATGTTGGAAACCCTTTTATGACCATCTAAGGGACAACATAAACTAATAAGTGTCCGTGATTCTGGGGTAGCATGGCAAAAGTTGCTGACTTGGTGGGGTTGGTAGGACAGAACAAAAAGGGCCTGTTTATGATTAAAAAACATGGCAAAAAACACACACAACCAATGGACAGGAGTAGTGCTGATTTTATGGTCATTTATAAGAGCCTCACTACTTTCAAGTAATGTCTATGGTGGCTTTAAGTTTCGACAGACCATTTTATGTAGAAGAGCTAATGCAATTGTTCAGATAGATTACACCAATTTATTGAACCCATCAGAAAGGCTTCAGTTAGAAAAAAATCTAAACATGTTATTTAAGAGTTCAAATGTGAGCTGAAGGCATATAAAGAAAATGTAGTTTGGTAAGTCAGGAATATGTGTTGGCCTGTCATCAAGGTTCATGTAATAAAAAAATGTAGAAGTTGCTAGAGGCACATTGTCACCACTAGTGACGTTCATTCCACATTCACAGAAAGTAACTGAATTATACAATCCACCCCACAATGAAACATGCATCTGTCTTGTTTTTTTCTTCTTCCCTCTTCACTAGATTACATCTTATGTTCATAAAAGACCATCAATGTAATGGATGACGTATAGACAGTCTGCTTTCCCTTCTTATTTACTGTGCATATGTTCACAATTTAAGACGAGTTGTCATGTCATGTCTTAATGTTCTTATACAAATTAGATAATTAATACATTTTAACTGTTTCAATCCCATTTCTGTCCAAATATTTTGTGCAAATGGTCGTTCACAGCTAGTGACAGTCATTACCTAAAAGTAGGGTGAACCATAGACCTTTTACCCTATTGCTGTGGGTCAATGGGCTTGCTTGCTAATGACTCGTTTGCCAATTGGTGTATAAGCAACTAATAATGGGTGTGGAAAACTAAAATGAACAAATAAACAAATTATCTAAAAAATATTCCAAAATGAGGGAAGGGAAAAAATATCTTAAGTCACCTCATAGTTTTCATTGTTACCCTTGATGTTTATAGTCCTAGAAATGGCGTTGCTGATCTATATTACTCAACACTATGAAGGAAAAGGAATTATGGAAATTACAGGACTGATAGACATCTTAGTGATTTGAAAATGATGAAAAAATGGAAACAAAATTGTCAAAACCTCTTGATTTTTTCAATATTGAGTATGAGCGCCATGCGCAGTAACGCTTATGCTTGCTTGGTTGCTATCAATGAGGTTATTAATCATTGTCTGAGGAATCATCAAACAAATCATAAAGGTCCGCTGCTGGCAGCTCCCTTTGAAATTGCCGACCAATGATGTTCTAGATGTGTTTGATAAGAGAAAAGGCGGGACGCTGTAGGCTATGGTAGCATGTTTAGGCCACACAGACTGCTTACAGTAGCACAAGTAATGTGCAGCTTTGGCATGTTCACATTGAAAAACATTTTTTGGGACCACATGGGCAACCAGTGATATAACCATTTCTCCAGACCAATCTCAAGCTATCCTTTCATGCAAAATAAAAGTGGGACTCATCACTCAAGAGGATATACCTCCATTGCTTTATTCTAGCTTTCAGTCTCCATCTGGAGACCATGTAGACAACTCCATGAAGATGTACTACTCCCGTGATTATGGTGTGTGGTGGTATGATGTACGGTAGCTAGACCTGTCTAGTCACTATTACAGATATACTAACAGCTTGGCGTTAAATTGATTTGGTCATACAATCAATGATACGTCCTTGTGAGGAGCTGCCCAGTTACTAAAGACTATGATACTTTTCCAGCAGCGGACCACCATTTTTGTCAATATTATTATTGTGTATTATTAGTCATTTACTTGCTATATTTTATATAGTTCTGCTTACTTGTCAGTATGTAAGATTCACTTGTAAAATGTCCTTCATTCCACTAATCTCATCTTTATCTCAGGAGTCCATTGTTTCAACAGCCAATAATCTCATTAGGTGAGTGTAGATTGAGACACAGTGGAGCCGTCACCACAGGGGGTCTTACATGCAATCTCAGATGAAGAATATTCTTCATTGCTTTAGCGAACAGTGAATGTTTAAGGGGGACGGTGTGATCTCTTCTAACCTGGGAAGGGACTGATCCCAGTGGAAGAAAGTGGAGAGATGTTTTAGAGAATTGTGTGGAAGGATTGAAGGAAGAGGATGGAGACCGTGAACTTGGAAGGATGGATTGATAGACATGTTACCATTATGGATTATGTCGCTTGGATTTAAACTTTCTTAAAAGGACTGTTGCTACTGGATACCTGTGCTTTCATCGTTTTATCTGCCGTCTAGAGGATCATGGACTGTGGCTACAGACTATACTGGCTGGAGATACGAAATCTGTGGGCCAACCAAAAGTTGGGAGACAGTGAGTATGGCCTTATACAAAGCCAGTGGAACTACTGAACCCAGATTGGGAACTTGAGGACTGAGAGAACTGTATTTTGGCCATTTACCTGGAATTGCTTTATTACCATGGCTGTGATCAATGAAATATTGTAGCATCGTTAACCTGCCTAGGTGATTACTTACAACCCACAACCTCAGATCTTTGCAAGTGGTGGCAGCGGTGGGATCACCTATCTCTGGAGAGCATACCAGGGAAAGTTACCGTGTGGTGACTTGGCAGAAGAGATGACGGAGGATGGACCGACTGAGTTGAGGAGGATGCTGGACGCGCTAGGAGAGCGGGCCACGGAGATGGAGTGGGCCGCAGTGTTAAACAAATTTCTGGGTGTTCATGTAGCAGTACCCACACCCGCCCCATCGCAGATGACAGTGGATAACAGGAGAGAGGGGCCTGCATCTTTAAGGTACCAGGATATACCACAGTTTAATGAATACACCTCAGATATTGATGAATATCTCCGGTTATTTGAGAACCTCTGCCTGCTGCATGAGGTGTCAGTCAGTGACTGGCCCAGATTTTTGAGCGTTGGCCTGACTGGAAAAGCAAGAGAAGCTTTTAATAACTTGTCTTCTGGGGATCAGAGATGTTACTCTACCAGTCGCAGCGCATTACTAGAGAGGTATGCCATAACACCGGAAACCTACCGGAGGAAGTTTCGGGAGACTGACAAGCCCGCTGCACACACGCATTGGGAGTTTGCTAACACACTACGTATGGCATGCATTCGGTGGATAGAAGGACTAAGGGCTCGGGAAGCAGAACATGTAATGGATATAGTCATGCTGGAACAATTTATGTCAAAGCTCCCAAGTAATTTAAAAGAATGGGTGGCAGAGAGAAAAACACTCAGCCTGGATGAGGCTGACAGATTGGCTGATGATTGGTCTGATAATCGACCCAGGCAACGTGGAAGTACAGCCCCAGTGAGTCGGGGACCAGGGCTTACATTGATGCCAAGACCCATGGACCACCGAGAGGAGGCACTGCAGGGATTTTGGACTTCACAAAGAGGGGGAGGTTTCCCAAACCCCCAAGTACGGCCCACGTCAGGGAGACGAGGGCTTAACTGCCATAACTGTGGCTGCATGGGGCATTTTGCCAGGGAATGCTGGGAACATTCTAGCCCACATCACAACCTAGGACGAGGATTGGTGTGCCACTGGGCCAATGTCGTAACCCAAAGCCAAAGACCGGTTCTCACTGCTTCAGCCGAGAGGGAGCGGCACTATCTGCAGACTAACCCCTCACCTGTGGTGAGTAATACACAAAATGCAATGACTGTCACAATGAAGGAATGTAATCTGGGGGAGATAAATTACATCAGGGAGGAGGCCCAGGGACTTCGGGACACTGGATATACCCTCACCCTGGTCAGCCCAGATACTGTTCCCCCAGAGCTCCCTTTACAAGGCCGCCAAGTGACCATCCCCCTAACGGGGTGTCAGCACTCTGGGGTTGGTCGCAATGGATACAAGTTTGGTTCTCATCGGGCATGTGTGGAGTTTCCCAGGACAAACTGGGGATCAGGGGGAGGATATGGAGGACCCCGTGGAAGGGACAGACCCCTGATCCAACAAACTAAATACAGAGACCTCGTCTCATGGCTTCCCCCATCAAGAAGTTGGCAGGATCTGAAAGACCATATGAGAGAAGCTGGAGATGTCTATTACACTGACGTATACCAGGGTGGAATGGGGAATGTGGAGTATATTCGCAAGAACGGCATGGAATATGCTTTGAGGAAACTGGATGATGCAAAGTTTCGTTCTCATAAAGGCGAGACCTCTTACATTCGTGTCCGTGCTGAAAAAGTGGGGGAGGTAGCTTTTCTCCAAAGTGTCCCCAAGAGTCTTTTTCAACATGACAGCACCAGACCACATATTGCTCATGCTACTGTGAGCAGTCTGCATAGTCTAAACATGTATCCATGGTCTGCAGCATCCCTGGACTTGCCTCCAATCAAGCACATCTGGGACATCATTGGTCAGCAATTTCTTAGGGAGCGGCCAGCAGCACATCTTGATGATTTGTGACCCCAAGTGCATTCAGTGTGGCAGAACTTTTTTCAGGCAACTATTAATAACATCATTGATAACATGCTAAGGTGTATAAGTTCAAGTATTTATGCGCTCATACTCAGTACTATATAATTTGAGATGTTTTGAAAACTTTGTTTCTATATTTTCATAATTTGCATATCATTAACAGGTCTACCAATCCTGTGATTTCCATAATTCCACAACTTTTCAATATTGGTGTTGCATTTTCAATGTTGAAAAGAAAAATTGTAGGCAATCAGCTAACCTATTTACAGATGCAGGTGTGCATGGATCCAAGTTCCAAAGGGAATAGTCCATATAACAGAGGCGGTTGATCCGTGATAACCTACTAACCTGTAGGTTATGAATAAGAAGTATCACTTCGAAACGCGTCAACCAATACTCTGAATGTATCTCCCTTGGGACTATTTCCTCAGATGACACACTTTTCCATATGTTTTTGTGGATTTCTTATGGAATTATATATTTTTTATGGATGAAATTTTCTGAATAAAAATATACGTTTTATTGGAAGTGCAGGATCAACCGCCTCTGTTATATGGACTATTTTCAATGTTGAGAAGTGTATGTTTGTCCCAGAGACTGAAACAGGCAAATGTTGTAGACCCACCTGTCTAACTAGTCTCTCATGCTGCTCAGTTCCGGGCGACATTTAAAGTATGTTTTTCAAAGACAGTAGAGTCAAAAATACGTGGCTGAAATCATGCAGTCAGTGTCTGGCACATGCTGCCTGTGGATCGGGCACCATGTATCAGATGTCAGATTCCCTTTAAATGACCACAAAGCAACAAACAAGTAGGCGATCTGGGATCATTTAACACTGCAAGTCGGGTGGTGTAATGAAGCGGTAAGCTACTATGTCATCTTAAGAATAGTAGATGGATCATAACAAAGCCTCAGAATACAGACAAGTAGCTAACACCTCAAATCCCTTGATATGTTCTTTACTATGTGTAAGTAATGGGTGCACTATAAGCAGTGGCTCTCCAACTGTTGCAAAACCACAACTCCCAGCAGGCTTTACTACCCTACAGCAGTTTTTCAAGGCTTAGAGACAATTGTATGTGCATATATTCATAAGAAAAAAAGAATGTTATTCATTAAAAACGCTGGTCAAAAGATATGTATGGGTGTAAAATGGATAGTGAGCCAGAACAGACAGGTGCAAGGAATTCAAGAGCAGAATAATGAGATTCTGCGGAAGATAAATAGGTCAAAAGACTTGTAATAAAATATGCTGCAATCATTATAACGGGCTTATCTGACAGTTGGGACAGAATTAATGGCTGTCACGTTATCAATCTGAGGCCGGTAGTTAAACAAGCTCATTAAACTCTGCTGCTTCATAGTCATAATTGCTGGACGCATTGCATAGCTGCAGTCAATGTTCTCCTGTTGCAGTCACATACCGGTAAGATGAGGTAGTGCTTGATCTTCTGTAAATGACACAATGACAGGACAAATCCTTTGGGGTTTCTTGTGCTTTCTCGCACTAGAAATACTCTGCAAAGAGACAAAGCAAGTGTTTATGAGAGTGGCCTCAGTTTCCCTTCCGACCCCCAGTTAGAGGCCTCTCGCCTAGCCAAATCAGATCTCCTGCTTTGCACTGATGAGGGGCAAACACTCCAAAACATGTCTCTGCAAAATGGAGTGTCTACTTTAGCTTCCTATCCTAAGTCATATGGCAAGGTTCGCTAAAGAGTCGATATTCCGTTTTAGGATTGCTACATCCAATAGGTGACACTAGAGTTATCTTCCTCTCTCAAAAGGCAATTTCGATATGAGAGTGAAGTATTGGGTTCTCAGGGGAAAGTGAAAAACAAAGGCTTAAAGGGTATTCATATGCTATAATAGAATATGCAATCATTTACTGATTGGGGAGGACTGTCTGGGGGGGACTTCCATACTTCTCAGAATGAGAGAAGCAAAGTTGTGCTGCTGTTTACATGAACATCAATGGTCACTAGCTATTACACAGCCTCACTCTCTACATTGAAGATCTCAGCACCATGGGTGGCTGGGAGTACCACTGTGCAAAAAATTAGAGCAAGAGACCTCAATCCATTGGTACTCATTTCTCAAGATTGTGCCAGAATTCAGACCACCGCGATCATAATCTTATCCTAGTGATATGCCAGTCTCGATTCAAATAAAGTGGTTTAATTTTTTGTTTTTATTTTTTATTATTGGGTTAGTAATGGGCGTGTCTGATGCTGGATGTGATTTTTGACAAATCACAGCTGTCATCAAGCCCAAATACCATTTTCCCGATTGCCACCGCACAAGGGCAATCAGGAAAAGCCAGGCAAAGAGCCAGAATTGGCGCATATAATGGGTGCACCAATTCTGGGGCAGCTGCAATCTGGTATTTAGAACCACCACAGGTAAAGCAGACAGCTGGGGGCTGATATTATCAGGCTGGGAAGGTCCATGGATATTGGGCCCTTCCTAGCCTGATAAAATCAGCCCCCAGCTGTCTGCTTTAACTGTGCTTGTTATCAAAAATAGGGGGGACCCCACGTTTTTTCAATTATTTATTTATTAGCATAATACAAGTACAGTGAACTACACACACAAGACACTAATTATATCTCTCACTATCTATCTACCCCCAGCTAACTCGATCTTTGCACATGTAAGATCTAAACATTCTATTCCGGTATTTGTCACACGGACGGGCACACGGAAGTCACACTTTATATCATCCGTGTGTTCATGTGCGGGACTTATTGAAATTCATGCTGCCTGAAAAAAACAAACATGTCCACATGTGGGTCACACAGACACATGTGCACAGCCCCATATATTTTAATGGGTCTACCTGTGTAAGTGTTTCCGGTATGTGTGAAAACTGTCACCCCAGGTACTGGACACACTGATGTGTGAAGGGGGCCTAATGTGTAAAGAAGCCTCCTGACTTTCTCCAGCAAGATAATGGCAGGAGAGAAAAGGCATTTTTTATGTAAACATTCAATCTTTTTGTTTTTTCTTCCGGTGGTGTCTGGTAGTGGCTTAAAGAGAAACCCCCACTGATCTCAAGAACCAGGCTTTAAAGGGCCCCATGTGAATGGAGCGATGGTTAATAAAGAGCACTGACAACTTCATTCATTCTTAATAGACTCGTCGGAGATAGCCAAGAGTGGCTCTTGACTGGTTTTCGGTACTTCCCAGCGATCGAGAAGATATCCCCAATCGTATAGAAAGGGGATAACTTCCAGATTTGGCACAATCGATTTATGGTGCATTTGCACTGCATGATTAATATCATGAATGCACATTCCTAGGAATGAGTGTTGATGATACTTATGCATTGTAAATGGACCTGAAAACAAAGAGCTCTTAGGTATAAGGGCAAATCAGTGTACTA
This sequence comes from Phyllobates terribilis, assembly GCF_046119375.1. Classification (NCBI taxonomy): domain Eukaryota; kingdom Metazoa; phylum Chordata; class Amphibia; order Anura; family Dendrobatidae; genus Phyllobates; species Phyllobates terribilis. Next base: position 169,689,475 of record NW_027362765.1, read on the forward strand.
GAGCAAAAAAACATAAAATAATTAAGGGATAATAGTAAAATGTGCACAGATTAATGTCTTAGACTTGTGAAGTGTGATTTATAGTGAGTAGTTAGGCAAGGCAGGGTATAATAATCCGTGTCCTGATGACAGGTCTACATTACATCAGAGCAAATCAGGAGCTCCTAGAGAACAAACTGCTTACAATAAACAGGATAACGATGCCATATGAGGACAGATATTTAATGGCTGCCATTCCCTTTCTGAAAAAATACTTAATTATTCTCTAAGGCTGATGACAATATGATTACATGGATCTTACCCATCCACCATTCCTTGTTGTGTTATGAGGCGTTGAGTCTCATCTCGGGACAGACGCCCATGATACCATGGCTGAGTCTTGTGTATCACTGACAGAATGGAAATACAATGGGTGTAACTATGGATGAACAGTAATGCAGCTTATACAACCATAGACAAAAAAAAAATCATGTAATAGATATACTCTGTATGGACAAAAGTATTGTGCCCCCTATATATTATACTTACAGAAGCTTTTATGACATGCCATTCTAAATCCATAGGTATTATTATGCAGTTGGTCCCCTCTGTGCAGTTATAGAAGCTTACCCTTTTCTGGGAATTTTTTTCCCAAGATTTTGGAGGTGCCTGTGGGAATTTTCGACTATTTTATTAAGAAGAGCATTTGTGAGGTCAAACACTGATGTTAGAGAGATCTGGCTCACAATCTCTGATCTAGTTCAGCCCACAGGTGTTGGATGGGGTTGAGGTCAGGGCTCTGTGTGGTCAGTCATGTTCTTCCACACTAAATTCACCCAACCACGATTTTATGGACTTCCCTTTGTGTGCTGGGCCTGGAACAGAAAATGGCTTTCCCCAAACTGTTTTCACAAAGTTGCAAGCCAGAATTGTCCGCAAGATTAAGAACAAAGGGGGACTAGACCAATTCCTGAGAAACAACCCTATATCATTATCTTGTCTCCATCACACAGCCAGAGAGAGAACATGTTTCTATTGCTCCAGATAAAGTAAGGAAAAGTCCAACTTTCCAAGTTCAATCTAAACACTATGGATTTATTATTCTCATCATGGCTGAAGATGGAGGACAAGACCTGTCCATCTGCCTCCTCCAATTGAAAAACAGCTTTCCCATGTTCAGTGGTTTGGAGGTGGCTAATGGACAGGCCTGGTTTTCCATCAGCAGCCCTGATGAGAACAGCAGAGCTGTGCAGTCTGTAAGGAAGTCTTCAGCATCAAGGAGAACCTGTAATACTTATATATTAATGGCAAAAATCATGTCACCAACACATCTGTTAAAATAAAAATAAAGAAGTCAATCCCTTTAAGGTATTCTGATGTCTGTCTTATGTGACCACATTTTGTCTGTGGTCATGGTAGTATAGGTATAGGTAATATAGAGGCAGAATATGCCCTTCACAGTGATTTTTGTCTTGTAAGAATTGAATTTATCTGGCTGTCAGCATACATTAAGCTACTGCAAACAGTTTCAACCCATATCTGGCCATGTGTAATATCCCATGTAATGTGGCGGTTAAAAGAAAAAAGTTATGTCATATGGCTAAGATGCTGAGATGAGAATTTTACAGAAAAATTACATTTACATTGACGTTGGAGAAATGCACATGCAGTCCTTAGTCATATACATGTGCTGTTTTTACAGTGTAATTGGTAATGGTGTATTCTTATCCTATTGAACAGACCTGCACTACTTGGCGTTGTCTGGCACGGTGTGGGTAGACTATACCGGTGAGTTGTTTTTTTCTGTAGGAGAATAGACAGCATTATACATATATAATTTCATGTGATAACACTTATTGTCAGGCAGGAACAGAAGAAAATTTGCATCATAAAGGTATGAGGGATAATTGTATAGCTGCTTCAAGGCAACAGAAAAATCGAATAAAAGATAAGATACAAGTTAAACACTTTACAGAGTTATACTACACTGCTCAAAAAAATAAAGGGAACACTTAAACAACAGAATATAACTCCAAGTTAATCAAACTTCTGTGAAATCAAACTGTCCACTTAGGAAGCAACACTGATTGACAATCAAATTTCACATGCTGTTGTGCAAATGGAATAGACAATAGATAGAAATTATTGGCAATTATCAAGACACCCTCAATAAAGGAGTGGTTCTGCAGGTGGGGACCACAGACCACATCTCAGTACCAATGCTTTCTGGCTAATTTTTTGGTCACTTTTGAATGTTGGTTGTGCTTTCACACTCGTGGTAGCATGAGACGGACTCTACAACCCACAGAAGTTGCTCAGGTAGTGCAGCTCATCCAGGATGGCACATCAATGCGAGCTGTGGCAAGAAAGTTTGCTGTGTTTGTCAGCGTAGTGTCCAGAGGCTGTAGGTGCTACCAGAAGACAGGCCAGTACACCAGGAGACGTGGAGGGGGCCATAGGAGGGCAACAACCCAGCAGCAGGACCGCTACCTCCCCTTTGTGCAAGGAGGAACAGGAGGAGCACTGCCAGAGCCCTGCAAAACCGACTCCATGAGGGTGGTACGAGGGCCCGACGTCCACAGATGGGGGTTGTGCTCACAGCCCAAACTGTGCAGGACGCTTGACATTTGCCACAGAACACCAGGATTGGCAAAGTCGCCACTGGTGCCCTGTGCTCTTCACAGATGAAAGCAGGTTCACACTGAGCACATGTGACAGACGTGATTGAGTCTGGAGACGCTGTGGAGAGCGATCTGCGGCCTGAAACATCCTTCAGCATGACCGGTTTGGCAGTGGGCCAGTAATGGTGTGGGGTGGCATTTGTTTGGAGGGGAGCACAGCCCTCCATGTGCTCGCCAGAAATAGCCTGACTGCCATTAGGTACCCAGATGAGATCCTCAGACCCCTTGTGAGACCATATGCTTGTGTGGTTGGCCCTGGGTTCCTCCTAATGCAGGACAATGCCAGATCTCATGTGGCTGGAGTGTGTCAGCAGTTCCTGCAGGATGAAGGCATTGAAGCTATGGACTGGCCCGCCTGTTCCCCAGACCTGAATCCGATTGATCACATCTGGGACATCATGTCTCGCTCCATCCACCAACGTCACGTTGCACCACAGACTGTCCAGGAGTTGGCGGAAGCTTTAGTCCAGGTCTAGGAGGAGATCCCACAGGAGACCATCCGCAACCTCATCAGGAGCATGACCAGGCGTTGTAGGGAGGTCATACAGGCACGTGGAGGCCACACACAATACTGAGCCTCATTTTGACTTGTTTTAAGGACATTACATCAAAGTTGGATCAGCCTGTGGTGTGTTTTTCCACTTTAATTTTGGGGGTGACTCAAAATCCAGGCCTCCATTGGTTAATAAATTTGATTTCCATTGATGATTTGTGTGTGATTTTGTTGTCAGCACATTCAACTTTGTACAGAACAAAGTATTCAATGAGAATATTTCATTCATTCAGATCTAGGATGTGTTATTTGAGTGTTCCCTTTATTTTTTTGAGCAGTGTATATATATTGGCAGCAGATGATGAAATTAATCAGTCACAACTGTTGGGGCGTGCCATTTTCTTATTACTAATTGTGCTAGAGGTTGCAGTACTTGTCATCTGATTCATGCAGCCCAAACTGCCGACAGCATGAATCAGAGCCTGCGCAATTGCAGCCAGGTATATCTTTCTCCAAAATGCTCTTGCATTTAAAAGAAAGCATGGCTTAAAAATCCTGCCGGGGACCATAACCAAAGACAAGACTAGTCCGGCGCTGCACCTGGCCAGCTCTTCCCTGCGCCGTTTTAGGTAATTGACAGGTCTCTCGTTATGGGAGTGAGAATCAGCGCTAGGAAGAGTTGGCTGGCGGTAGCACCAGACAACTATAGTCTACGGCTATATTCCCATCCCCAGCCGGATCTTTAAAATATACAGTATATTCTCTGAAATCCCAGAGCGTTTCAGAGAAAAATATACCTGGCTGCAGTTATGCAGGCTCTGATTCATGATGATAGGATCCCTTTAAGCACATCTAGCTCACATCTTATTTTTATGTGATATTATTTATTACCATATACCCGTAAATATAATTTTCTAATTGCAGATATAGACATTCAGCATGATAGGTTACACCTACCCTCCAGGACTGGGCTTCTTCAAGGGCCACTGAAAGAGCTTCAAGAGGATTCTCTATTACTCGACCAGTACACCCCGAAAAATCCATGGGAACCAAAGTGCTATCAGATACACTGCGCTATGAAGAACAAAATAGTCAGTAACAAGTTTTGATAAACTAAAAGGCTCAATATCAATATACTAAAAAGAAGGTTCAATGAGGCTAAAAAAACATGACTGCATTCTTACTGAAACAGCACCACTTTGTCTGTTGGGGTATCTGATATTGCAACTCAGCCCTTTTCAAGGCCATGAGTTTATGGGAAAAAATCAGCCACGTTTTTCTTATCTTTTACAATTGTTACGTAATGAGAAAATGTGCATTTAATGTGAACTTGTCATGTCAAACAATGAAATGCTCATTGTAATGATGAAAGCCACTGTGCTCCATGTAGTTAATGGCTTGTCACATATATTATTCGGCCTTGTAACAACCTCTTGCCCATCTGGCTGAAGGCAACAGTTTGATAATATATCTACGACATATGTGCAAATTTGACCACAAACTTGAACACTTGTCCTCAAAAAAGTCCAACATGTGGCTCAATTGTAACTGTCCCCAGCCTGCCTAGATCTGTGGTTCATGGGAATAAATGCTGCCGGCCTATCTTGATTCATACCTGGCTACAAACCACCGTGACATGGCAGCTTTGTCTGACTATAATACCGTTAGCTGTACTATACCGCTGATATGTCACTTCAGGTCAACTCTGGAGACTATTGACGAAATAGTGACCTGGGATCCCTTTGTGGAGATAAAGATAATCCCTCAGCCTCTGCATCCTTGATTAACCTCTATCCAAATCCTATAAAAATCCAGTGGGTTCCCTCTGGGTTCTTCGCACTCTTCTTGTAATTAATTTATCATGATGTTATAGCTTTTTTCCATGTTGGTAGCCATTGTTTTGAGAACTTTCAAGTTCCAATAAGAAGTTATATTAGTGAACTATAAATATTTCTTATATCAGGTTTTATTTTGCAAGTCTATGACTGCCATAAATGTGGTGTTCACATGTTCAAAATACATCAGCAGTCCTTCACTATTGAAGTATCGTTATACAAAAACCTAATTTAAAGTGGTATCACACTAGAAATCTTGTTCACCCCCCCTAAAAAAAGGCAGATTTACACCATTTACTGCAGAATTATGTGTTTTTGAGCTACGAAGGAGCGTGACAGATACCAACTGATTTCAGATGACTTTCGAAACGTTGCTGTAGTTAGAAAATTATTTGTGCCGAACGTCAGATCTTCATTTCATCAACGAAAACCCAGTTGTAGCCACAGATATTGGCAGAGAAATGATTGGTACTTTGGTTAAGTTTGTGGTAGTTTAACATAAGGCAATGTTATCCAAGATAACAAGTTTCACGATGTTCAGAAAACGGCCGTCTGAAGTTCTTAATGTATGGCCAACTTTTAAATGATTACCAATATCTTAATATTCTAAGCTAAAATAGATCTCCATGAATAGATGCAGAAATACCCTGTGTTAAGGTTTAAAGCTTAGGTACACAAAGATATATTTAATCCTCATACTCACAGTAATTGGCCACTTGCTGATATACATAGTATTATAATTAATTCCATTATGTGAAGGAGACATATCTCTTGCATAAAAGACATAAATTAACAAATCCAATGGTTGCGGTGAGCTGGAAAATTGACATGAACTTGTACTGTGTACTTTTGTGTATGATCAATATCCTTGTGGATCAATAAATTAGAGTTTAGCTCCATGCGCAGTAGTAATGTAACACTGGGCGGCTTTATTACTGAACAGATGTGTAACCAGAAGCTGTTATTGGGGCATTTTACTTAGGCTCTAGGCACCTCATTATATTTTCCCCTCCCCTGCTTTATCATGATTGGCATCATACCATATGTAACTAGTCATCAAGCTTATGATATCAGCAAAAGATGAGTGGGTTAATTTTGTTGTAGGCAATGACCTGAGCAGTTATGTACAGACCATAGCCTGCTATGAAGTTAAAGAGAAGTCAAACGACTGCTATACAAATGGGGTACAGTGAACTTTAGAACTGACCATGGAGTACTTGGGCAAGAAAAAGCATCAGTTGAAGAGCCTAATTTTGACTGTATGGTTTCATTTTCTCCATATATGTCCTTTATCATAGCTAGTGTTGTGCCATACTGTTTCATGCTAACAACATTGCCATCACCAAGTTATTCCTATAATACCTGTTTTTTAAGGTCTGTCCAGGATGGTGGACTGCGCCTGGAGAGCTGATAATTTTTATAGAGCTGTGCCCCATACTGCAAGAAAGAGATACAGATGGTGAAAATTATCTTGTTCCAGTCTGAAGGCTTAACATAAAAATCAGAATGTACTGTATATATATATGTATTATATATATAGGGTCTGCAGAAATCTTGGTGAAAATCTATAAGACAACGGCTTCCTGGACAACGTAAGACATGGTTTCCAGGAAAACCTGGTTTCCTAGACAACTGGCAGACATAGCTTCCTAGAAAATATGGTTTCGTAGACAACTGCAAAACATGGCTTCCTGGAAAACTACAAGTTATGGCTTCATGGACAATCACAGGTTATGACTTTCTTGACAACTACAGGACGTGGCTTCCTTGAAATCCACAGGATAGTTCTTCCTGGACAACCACAAGACATGGCTTCCTGGAAAGGCACAGGACAGGTCATCATGGACAATTGCATTACTTCCTGGAAAACCAATGGACATAGTATCCAGGATAACTGCAGGACATGGCTTCCTGGACAGCCACAAGACATTGCTTCATGAACAATCACAGGTCATGATGTTCTTGACAACTAAAACCACTAGGCAGATCTTTCTGTACAACTATAGGACATAGATCCTTGGAAAACCAATGAGCTCGGCTAACTGCACCACCACAGGAAATGGCTTAATGGAAAACGACAAGAAATGGCTTCCTGGACAACCTCGAGAAATAGCTTTTGGGTTCACCTTAAACAGACGAATAGCAGTAAGCCAGCAAGTACGAGATGGTTCATCTTCACTGCACAAAATCTTAAGCCCCTTAGTGCCGCTCCGCATCTTGTATGGCTGAAAGGATTCAGTAAAACAATGTTAAAAGAGATATGATCAAGGTAAGACAAAGCGTTTGGAAGTAAGAAAGCTGATAAATGCCATAGCACTTACCTTCAGACAGAAACCAAATTCTGTAGGGGCGCTATAGAGCTTCTTTCCTTGTGTCAGGCAATAGGCATTAGATTCATTCACATCAGCAAAATACTGTAAGTGGCGAGGGTCCTGAGAAGTGAGATAACAGCAACAATAGGAAGAATTATTCCAAAAAATGTATGGCAACAACAGGTCATTCTGTGTTTAACCCTTTGAGGACCAAGGGACATATTTCTCCAGTGGTTTTAAACTGAAACCAGTTTGATTTGATAAAAGTAAGATCCTCAAAGGGTTAAATGTATAGTATTATTGGGTATCTATTGGTTCAAGAGTACTAATATGTAAATGTACTATATACACCAACTTACCACTGAATTTCAGTTAGCCACTTTTTTGGTACTTTGACAAAAAACGAGGACAGTGATGTTGAGTATTGGAAGATATAATTTGCAAGTGCCCCATACGCTTCTAGTAAAAGCCACTTTATACATAGGAATTTGGTGTACCAATTGTACTAGTATTTTCATACATATTGTAAGTTGGCATAAACCCCAAGGAAAAATCTGAAAAGGAACATAACCATACATATGCCTAACTAACTCTAAAAGTATAGCAGCTGAATCAAGAGCAATGTCTCCAATCGTCTTGAATCTAAAATAATGGATGGTCTTCAAGTTGGCCATTTACTTAACAATCAGAGATAGGAATGTTCCTGGAAAAAAGATTATCATTAAAATGATTGTCATAGAAAGACATGTATTACAGTGTATATACATCATGCAGGCGCCTTTCATGCCTCAGTGCCTTCTTAGAGCCAAGAATTTATAGATAGAATAACTTCTACTCTGGTGGACTGTGTCCAGCCATGTCTTTGATTAGTTTGATTGGTCAAAACAGAAAGGCTAAATTTCCCCTGCAGAGACAATGTGGTTGTTTTCCCTGATGATGTCAACTGATCACCAACAGTTTTAGGAGCCGTATGATCAGGTTATCGTTGGGTTCAACTTTGACTGCTGGCTCAACGAGACCACTCGTGATGTGAAGCCCTATGTGTGATCTTGAAGGTTTGATATTTTCTCTCTTGCTCTCATTTTGGATGCTTGGTAAAGCCAAATTAGAGTTTATGGTTAAATTGGCAGTCAACACCCCAAGTAATGGTATCCATATTATTCACTATATTCCCCCAGATGTTACACTGAATTACTTTGTATACAATGGATGCAAAGTATAATTACCTTGGATGTCCCCTTTGCAGAGTAATAAAGGCCGGAGCGCCGAAGAAAAAAAAAGAAGCGTTTCCATACTTTTCGACCACTCTCCTTCATATGTAAGTAGCCTTGGATCTCGGGCCAGCTGCCTGAGTTGAGGAAGTTCTGTCAGGGAGAATAATCATCAGGTTTCAGCCAGGTTACATAAAGTGATCTTGGGTATCTTTCCATTAGCAGCCCAGACTTGCTTGAGTTGTCAAGTCTCTGTAATCCTAAACTGGCTGATGCTTGCTTCAGCCTTCTCTAAACTGTCCAGTCACTGTACAGAATGTCCAGGACACTGTCACGCTATCAGCAAGAGCTGAGAAATCCAGATTTTAAGCATCTGAGATGTCCTGGACATAGTAGGTCAAGCTCCTTGTCTCTACTTCTTAATTACCCACCTGTATTAGCTCTGAGTGAGACAGTCCTTTGTGAGCTTCTAAATTACCAGCAATCATGTCCTCTGGGAATAAGGCATACTGCGAGAGAAAATATAGGACAGCATTTACATTGACAGCAAGATCATATTCCCCTCTGAATGTGAGATAGAAACAACATTTTCAGTTCGCCCTCCTGAATTATATTGTTGATAAACTCTATGTCCCGGATTCATCAATGCCTTTGTGCCTATTTTTTGTCTGGTTTTGTGTATTTTGTGCATTTTTTGTTTGCATAAATTCATTATTCTATTTGCGCCTTTTTTGAAGTCTATTTTATGTGTGCATGCCTGTTTTTTTTTTGTTTTCCGCTTTGCGGACAGAGTCTAGTAATTCCAGATGTTTTAGCCTGATTCATCAATTGTGACACTTTAAAAAAGTTTCAAAATCTGGAGCAACTTCTTTCCAGTCCCCCCTTGGTATATTTTTGAGTATACCAACATTTTGGCATAATTTTTGCGACTTTTTTTGCTAAAAGTCGCAAAACCAGCCCAACACAGGAAAAAAGCCCATTTGTTTTACTTTGCATCAAATTCATGAATCATATGGGCAATTTTGATTAACTTGGCGTCAAAAAACAGCAACTAATACCACAAGACAAAAAAGTGACTTAAAAAAACGCAAATGATGAACAGCTGCCTATATTTTTTCTAGGATATGATGCTAGACAATGAGGGTTGATTCATTAAGGTGTTTAAACAGAATTCTGGCATAAAACATGCTGAATTGACTCTGTCAGCAGGATCTCACCACCCCATCCCCAAACTATTTATATGTGCATATAGCTCTTTCAAAGGAAAGTCCAGCAATGCCTTTAAATGGCCAGTCTGTTCCTTTGTTACTGGGAATTAAGCATTTGAATTGATATGTAATTGAATCTGTAGATCTGAAGCCTCTGGCACTCCAGCTCTATTTGCCACCCAGTGCCTCCTCTTGTTTGACTGACAACTTCTTTTCCTTAAGTCACAGAGTATAGAGGCTGCCAGTCAAGCAGGAGGAGGCAGCAGTGCGTGGGGAATAGAGCTGGAGTGTCAGAGGCTTCAGATCTTCAACCTCATTTACATATCAATTCAAGTACTATTTTCTCTGTAACAGAGGAACAGACTGTCTAGGTAATGGTATTGCTGGACTTGTCTTGGAAAGAGCTACATGCACTTACAAATAGTTTGGGGGGGGTTGAAACCCTGCTGACAAATTCTTTTTAAAAAATTGCTACATTTTTTCGCAATGAGAAGTTGTGCAAACATTTAGTGACTTTTGGTGTTTTTACACCAGTCCCAGCCAACTTACCCAAAATGGGCAGAGCTGGGGAGGGATGTGGAGCAACTTGAATGCCGCCCATTCAGTTCATGATAAATTACACCACTTTAGTCCCTGACTGGAGTACATCTCTTGAGGAAGTGCACGTCACATGTAAGATACACCTAATTAATTAAGTGGCATACAAAGCCAAATGAATTAGGCACATTTCACTCCAGTGGCCCGTTCATTAAGACTTGCGTGCACAATGCCAGTTTTAATTAAACTGACTCAAAATCAATATAAGAGGTGAAATGTATTATAATGATCCTGAGTAGCACTATAAGCCCCATTCACACTTTGATGATTTAACAAAAAATTCAGATTCCATGATAAAATACATCCATATCACATTCCATTAATGTCAATTGGGTTTCAAAACCTCAATCACACACAGATATACCCACACGGATTCATGGGTATGTTCATGTGGCGCCCTGCTGCGCACAGGTGCCACAGAACCCAGTAGGGTGCATGGATGGACTTCTCCACAAGAGTCCCTCACACATTCACACACCTCCACCCTACCACCTCAGACGACCAGAGGGAGCCCATTAGGGATATATATATGGAGGGTGGGGCCAGGCAGCTCAGTTTAGTCAGAGGAGAGAGTGTGCTGGCACTTAGACCAGTGAAGACGCAGCACGCTGGCTGCTGTGCTTAGGCGAGCCAAGGCCTATAGCACGAGTTGAAGCCTAGTGAGGGCCCCAAGTGTGGCCGACGGCAAGGAGGAGAGGAGAGAGGAGTTGAGGGGGCAGAGGAGCATCATAGGCTCACCCCGAACTATACACCGGACACCGGGTCCGCGCCTACAGGGTCCCTTTATACCCAGTAGGGACCACCGGATACCTGGAGGACTACAAGTTCCAGGTCGACCAACGCTGACTACCGTACCAGGACTAGGAGTCACGGAGGCCCCAGCGACCAGGGAGAGTGATCTCCAAGAGAAGGCCCTACCACCAGGTCAGCAGGTGCAAGAGAGAGAGAGACAGTAATTAAGCCAGGCCTAGCTCTAGGCAGGTCAGAAACTAAGCAAGTCAAAGCAACGGATCAGGAGGCCCTATACCTGCTCACTGGGGAGAGTCCAGAAGTGCACCCTTTGTACCGAGTACCCTGGACCATGCCTGCAGCTACACCAGTAAAGGTACCGGAGCGAACCCCCGTGTGTCTGTCATTTCTTCCTGAACCGTCCTGGCCGTCTCTCACCTGCACCACCATCCATTTCCCCACGCTGCCCTGAGGCCCGCTCCACCTGTGGGGAGCCGTTCCATCATAAGCTGCCCTAACATCTGCCTCAGAGGACTGTCGCAGCACTGGTAGACCTTACCAGGCACCACAGGTGGCGTCACGAACTATTCCAAAACCCCATAAAAACCCAAAACCCCTTTCTTTTTGTTGACCCCTCTGGGCCACGGACCGGGCCAGCCACCATGATATCCCCCACCAGCATCCACCGGCCCGGCTTCCGAGTACCCCACTGCCCCGGAGGCGCGTCAACTTCTGGCGTCACGAACAGGATTGCGTGCCCGCTGCCGCCGGGTACTGTGCACCTTAAAAGACTGTAACATTTACTGTAGTGAAGATTTCCCGCCATTTTCCGAGGTTTCCCACCATTATAAGCCATTTTCCTGTCACCGCGCGGGAAGAAGAGGGGCGTAACCGCGGGAACCCGAGAGGTGTGACTGTGAAAGCGCGCGAAGCCCAGGACACGCCCCACCCTTGACGTCGAACCAGGAAGCGTCAGGTCCTGGAAGGAGTCCAGTGGACGCTCTGACGTCAGACGCGAGCGACGCAAGGTCCTGGAAGAAGACCGTCGCCCATGGAGCTGTGGCCTACCTGATAAAAAGTGAAGAAGGTAGGCTACGGTTTACTAGGGGGGGCGCAACCATGGCCGACGACCAGCAAGCCGCCGGAGCACCGGGTGGCGCTCCTGATGCCCAACTTGCGCCCGGCGCAGCACAGGCCGGGGCGGCCGCCCCACCAGCAGGGGACGTGACTCCGTTGATACCCATGGCCATGCCGTATATCCCTGGAGCGAAATGGCTTCCCCAGTATGATGGCAAACCAGACACCCTGTCTGGGTTCAAGAGAAAAATATGCGGTGTACTGGACATGTATTCTATGACTGGTAAGCAGAGAGCCGCTGTTGTGCTGGGACAATTGACTGGTGCTGCAGAGCGGGAAGTTGAAACCTGGCCAGCCGCAGACCAGGAATCAGTATCCACTATCTTTAAGAGACTGCAAACTGTATTTGAAAACCGCACTGAGACAGATCTCCAGATGAGGTTCTACCACTGTGTCCAGAAACCTGAGGACAGTATCCGGGACTACGCCTGGCGCTTACAGGAAGCCCTGCGGGCCCTGAAACAGGTTAGTCCAGCCAGCATGCAAGATGAGAATAAAATGCTGACGGAACAGTTCATCCGGGGGTTGAGGTCCCAGGAGGAGAGCAGAACTGTACGGTGGTGGGCTTTAGATCATCCAGACGCCACCTTTGACACCCTGAAGGACATGGCTATTAAGGGTCTACAGCCCCTGGAAACAACAGGGACCGCTATCCAACATTACCAGAGTGGGGCCACCCCAGTGGCCGCAGCACCCACTGCTCCTTCATTGACGGCTGAAACAAAGACGCAAACAGTGCCCCCTAGCGAGCTGGACAGCCTGCGCTCTGAAGTGCGCCAGCTAAGTAAAACCCTGGCCACTGTCCTGAGCACCCTGCAGCTACAGACGGAGCCCGAGCCGGAAGGAAGGATCCTATTCGCCGATAGCCCTGAGGATGTCCCCTGGATGAGGAGAAGAAGGAGGACAACGCCACCCCGTAGGAGGACAACGCCACACCGGAGGAGGACAACGCCACCCCGTGGGAGGACCAACGACCAACGTCGCCCTCCAGGAGACTTCATTTGCTACCGCTGCCACAAGGCAGGCCACACAGCGCGGAACTGTCCTTTAAACGGGCAAACCCTGGGGCCGAGGGCCGACACCCAGCAGTACTGAATTGTACTGGGGAGGAATGTGGCGCCCTGCTGCGCACAGGTGCCACAGAACCCAGTAGGGTGCATGGATGGACTTCTCCACAAGAGGCCCTCACACATTCACACACCTCCACCCTACCACCTCAGACCACCAGAGGGAGCCCATTAGGGATATATATATATATGGAGGGTGGGGCCAGGCAGCTCAGTTTAGTCAGAGGAGAGAGTGTGCTGGCACTTAGACCAGTGAAGACGCAGCACGCTGGCTGCTGTGCTTAGGCGAGCCAAGGCCTACAGCACGAGTTGAAGCCTAGTGAGGGCCTCAAGTGAGGCTGACGGCAAGGAGGAGAGGAGAGAAGAGTTGAGGGGGCAGAGGAGCATCATAGGCTCACCCTGAACTATACACCGGACACCAGATCCGCGCCTACAGGGTCCCTTTATACCCAGTAGGGACCACCGGATACCTGGCGGACTACAAGTCCCAGGTCGACCAACGCTGACTACCGTACCAGGGCTAGGAGTCACGGAGGCCCCAGCGACCAGGGAGAGTGATCTCCAAGAGAAGGCCCTACCACCAGGTCAGCAGGTGCAAGAGACAGTAATTAAGCCAGGCCTAGCTCTAGGCAGGTCAGAAGCTTAGCAAGTGAAAGCAACGGATCAGGAGGCCCTATACCCGCTCACTGGGGAGAGTCCAGAAGTGCACCCTTCGTACCGAGTACGCTGGACCATACCTGCATCTACACCAGTAAAGGTACCGGAGCGAACCCCCGTGTGAGTGTCTGTCATTTCTCCCTGAACCGTCCTGGCCGTCTCTCACCTGCACCACCATCCATTTCCCCACGCTGCCCTGAGGCCCGCTCCACCTGTGGGGAGCCGTTCCATCATAAGCTGCCCTAACATCTGCCTCAGAGGACTGTAACAGCGCTGGTAGACCTTACCAGGCACCACAGGTGGCATCACGAACTATTCCAAAACCCCATATAAACCCAAAACCCCTTTCTTTTTGTTGACCGCCCCGGGCCACGGACCGGGCCAGCCACCGTGATATCCCCCACCAGCATCCACCGGTCCGGCTGCCGAGTACCCCACTGCCCCGGGGGCGCGTCATTCACATTGCATCTTTTTCTGCCAGTTTTTGAGCATGTCTGCTCCTAAAAACAAAAGAAAAAGTGCTCACAAAATGCTCAAAATAATCTTTCTATTCATTTGTATGTAAAAACAGACTTGCTGTTTATATGTCCAGCCTTTCAAACACTTCAGGTTTCAAAAACACCTGGTGGGTGAATAGAAAATGCATGTCCCTTCTGTAAAGCGGTTCCTGATGGAAAATGTTACAAACTAGACACTGCCCAAGCAGTAGGCTGCAAAAAAAAACATTTCAGGAAATAAAACTCTGCAAAAAAAAACACTTGGAAAAACCTTTGTCTTTGAGTCGGATTCCACTAGGAAACTGACAGCTGGCTTTTCCTGAAGCAGCTTCACCTGGGAAAATTCGACTGCTGAGCTGGTGTCTAAATGGCGCAGTGTGCACATACCCTAATGCTACGTGCACACAGAGTTTTGCAAGGAGTTTTTGGCGCAGAAACTGAGTGGAAACTGAGCAGAATCTCTCCAAATCATGCTCCAAATCTCAAAAGTCCTCAAAAACTTTGGGCTTCATTTATCAAAACTGGCTAAGAGAAAAACTATCTTTATTGTCCATAGCAACCAATCAGAGATCAGCTTGCATTTCATAAACTACTCTGGCGAAATGAAAGCTGTGCTGTGATTGGTTGCTATGGGCAACAAACACAATTTTCCTTTAGCCAATTTTGATAAATGATGCCCTTTGAAATTTCCTCTCGGTTTCTGCTCCATAACTCCGAAAAATGACTCCGTGTGCACATACCCTAAAACTGCCCATCCTCAAAGAAGGAGCGTTTCCTGAAGCAGTTTCTACTAGAAAACTCGTAATCTTTGACCATCGAAAAAAAAATTCAGTGTGAAAATACCTTAAAGTTCAACAGCAGGAAAAAAAATCTGCTTATTATGAGAATTTAGTTTATTACCTTGAGCTTCATACAGAAAGATCGGTGAATTTGATGCGTACAGAATAGCCCCAATGAATGGGGCCAATAATCATGCACATCTACAAAGTGGCAGTTTTGGATTTCCATAGTGGATTATGTAATAATTATATGTTAGATTTCCAATATTCAAGTCCGACAAGTGAACAAACAGGCTCCAAATAACTAAGGCGAGAATGCTCATCTGTTTTAGACTAGAACGTAGACTGCAATGGAGAGAGCTACAAATAGGCAATGCCACCGGATGTACAGATGTATCTTCTCTAGGAGAGGTGTACATTGGAGTACCCTATGGTGCATGCAGATATTTAATGTGCAAGTTTAGGTTCATCCTGGGCCACCTTACAGGGAGCATAAAAGGGGGAAATGATTACCACCACTTAGGGGCTTCCTTAAACCAGTTCTCTCTAGTCACTAAAAGTAGCATGACATCAAAGTTTGTAACTAAAACAATATATAAGCTTTTAAAGGGAATCTGTCACCCCCTGGGAGATATGAGACCTCTAATATGGGCATACAGGTTATAGAAAAGTAAATCTATACATACCTGTATGTCTCATATTAGCGGACTGCTTGCAAAGAAATGTGTTTTTATAAAATCTTTTTTCATCTGCTTGACGCGTGGGGGACGCCAAGAAATCCCCGCCTATTGGCTTAGGAAGCCCAGAAATCCCCACCTATCAGTTTATTTAGCATATTCCCCCCCTCACCTGCACGTCACAGGGCCCTTTGACGTGCGCTCATCTCACTCACTTCCCACGCATGTGCACATCACCGCTATCATAAGGAGTGCTTTTCTTGGAGAAGAAGCTTTCTAAAAAATACTGCAAAGAGGGCATTTAGGCCAAGCTTACACTTCATGGATTTGTCGCAGATTTGCATTGCAGATTCCGCATTACAAATCCACAGTCAAATACAATCCAATAAAAATGAGTAGGATTATGAAAAGCCCATTCACATGTTGCAGATCTGTTTTGATGCGGATATGGTCATGCTTTGTGGATTTTTAATCTGCAGCATTTCTATTATCTTGCAATCCAATTGCAGATTTTCAGCAAATTCCCACCATTAACATCAATGTATTTGTATTTCTTAGATTCTAACTTCGGATTTAAGGCTGATCAAATCCCAGACAAATCTGTGACATGTGAACTTAGCCTTAGTGTTACCCTGTAGCTACCACCACTACCTGCTGTCTTGGAGTATGTAGTGAATGAAAAAAAACCATTTGAACACACGGAGAACACAATACTGAAGGCATGGTAGTAGTAATACCTTCACAGTGATTGATGGTCACGTTCCTATGGTTCTATATCTGCGTATGTCGAGCTATGCTGGGTTAAGTTAGTAATGGTATTTTGCCACTAGGGCTATGTACAGGAGGTTCAGCAGGTCCCGTCCTCCACTTCTTGTGATCAGTGAGCCAGTAGCACAATGACTAAAATATTCAGTAATGTAGAGGAGTCTGACCAGGACATGCTTGAATGGCAGACCAGAGAGGAACATGTAATTATCAGAACAGGCTCTGCCACAACCGTTTTTCTGTTTTCTTGTAGACATAAAATCCTTTGTTCTCACCGGAGATCCCCGAAATAGTTCATACTTGGCAAAATTCTTGCGAAAAATGAACTTGCTGTCTCCTCCAGCAGGCCACATGGCCTGCACTTCCACCACGGACTCGTGATCTTCAAGGCATCGTTCTGCAGGACACAGGAGAGCATTTTTTAATATGGGGATTTTTTTAGATACTTTGGTGTTTTGTTTTGGGGTGACAATCACTAATAGAAGCCATGCCTGAAGATCCTAAAAATCTACACACAGTAAAGTTTAAAGCCCACAGTTCTGGATAGAATATGACATGAAGTAAAGGATTCCCAAAGCAAGCAAGCAATATGGCTGTGTGCACAGAGCCTTGTGCAGAGTTATTTCATTTATCGCCATTTTACTGTCTGGGTTAGGCTCTACTTACATCTGTCGGGGGCTTTGAGCACCCTTTAAAGCTATTATGCCCATCAAATGTAAGTTAATAGACTACATTGGGCACTGTTGGTATCTATCGTACAATGGATCTAGCAGAGTTTCGTGGCTTCCATAATAAACAAAAGCCATGATGCAGATGTCAATGAAAAATAAAAATCAGTAGTCAGCACAAATGGCAAAGCCAGATACAAAGTCCTTGATAGAGTCCCTATGGTCATATCCATAAGCACACTGTATGCTGATGTATGGTGCCTCCATGAAGCACCCAATTCTCCCTTACAAGGAATACTTCTAGGGGAGAATGCCTCAGTAATACAACATACATTGCAAAATAACCTGATTTCCTTCTCCTGGTTTCCAAATTTATCTGCACACTATTGAAAGTGATACATAAAGTGATCTGCAGGGGCAACCACAGACAGAAGAGGGACCCTGTTTAGGAACAATATATGGGCCCTTTCCAGTCGAATAGTTCATCATCATACACAATTCCACCTGCTTTGAAGCTAGAAATGGCCACCTTATCTCTTAGGCCCCTGTGCGGCTGCACCAATGGTATGTCCGCTCCTGATCTATATTTATTATGCATTGCTTATATAGCACCATCATATTCCACAGTGCTTTACATACATTCTCATCACTGTCACCATTGGGGCTCACAATGTAAATTCCCCATATGTCTTTGTAGTGTGGAAAGAAACCAGAGCACTGGGAAGAAACCCAGGCAAACACGGGGAGAACATATAAACTCCTTGCAGATGTTGTCCTCAGTGGGATTTAAACCTAGGACCCCAATGCTAACCACTGAGCCACCTTGCTGCATATTAGGGACCTGTATATACATATGTACAGTGGCTCACTTGTCAATCTTTTTTTTGCTATAAGCATAAAACAACAAATAGGTACAAAACTAGAAAGCTAGAGGAAACCAGAACCCTGCAAAAGATTCTGTGTCATTCTATCAGAAATTCTATCATAAATATCTGTTGTACTCACCGAGCCCCAGATGTGGATGAAGCTCCACTAAAGACCAGCTTTCGTCACTTAGGCAGTGTGCCCTCTCTACGAGCATATCACATAGATGCCGTGCTGTGGCTCCCGCTGTCACTTCCAGTGATCGACATGTGCCATCCTCGCTGTATACTTTCACCATCTGCTCATACAGACAAAAGACATTATTTATATCAATGCCTATCCCCATAACTAAACCACATGATATGATGACCCAATTTTCTATCTAACACTATTTTACACATCATTGAATTTTATTACTGTTGTTCAGTCTGAGCAGTGATCCCCAAAATTTTAACATGGGTACTATACTCCATGACAATTAATACTAATTTATGCATAACATATTTTAGTTATCAAGAATGGCTTTTAGTGAATTGTAATTTTTAGATGATGCAGCCATCATCTAGGGCTAAACCATTACATGTCATAATGTTGCTAATCCGGGTCCGATAAGTGTAATAACATCAGTAGTACAGATGGTGCGAATCGATTCGCAGAACCCGGTCCAGCGGCCACGTTAGTAATCAGTGGACACTGGACAGCCTTTTACCTGACGGTATCCCGAGCTCTTCTTTTGAATAGTCGGACTGTCACTAGGTCATCATAACAGCGTGACACACATGTGACACATCGCAACGCCAGCTAATAAAAATAAGAGCAACAGATAGTGGCCACAGATTACTGACATGGCGGCTGGTCAAGGTCCTGAGATTCAACTTGCACCAATGCTAATCTGTCCCATTGTATGGGATGAGCCAGTGTGATACTCACATGACAACAAAACGAAGAAAAAATTAAAAGTGGCACTCACCACATCCTATGATTAAAAGTCCTTTATTTCAAGTTCCAGGACAAGTAAGCGGTGTGCAGGATGTGTACGGGAGAGGAGCGTCCACTCGTTTCTTGCACACCCCCTGCACACCACTTACAAGTCCTGGAACTTGAAATAAAAGACTTTTAATCATAGGATGTGGTGAGTGCCGCTTTTCATTTTTTCTTTGTTTTGTTGCCAAATTTGAACTCAGCAGAGAACCACCGGTATTCCTAATGAATTAACCAAGCTCATTATTGAGGGAGATATATCAATTGTACAAGAGAGTCTGGTGCCGTGAAGCTTTACTTGGACTTCCTGATACTTACATGAGGACCCCCTTCCAGAGGGGAACTGCTGTTGGGTGTGTTGCTAAGGATTGGGGAAGAATTACAGAGTTCTGGGAATGGATTTGGGATGTCAGGAAGGGATGATGATCTTGGCTCCTCATCTCGTAATCGCCTGTAATAAAGAAAGTATTCAGTAAGAGTCATCTGGGAATCCCATAATAAATGACTCAGATGCAACATTGATGTTACATACTTTACAGTTAATATTGACCAGTGATGGAACTTGAATCTTGTGGGCACCAATACAAATTCCCCAATAAGGGCCTCAATTACTACAGTTTTTACTAGTATTGGTCTTCTTATATGCCCCTTCCCCAAGTTCCAGGTCCTTGGTGTAACTGAAAACCCTGCACCTGCTGTAGTTACACCCCTGATATTGATAGATTTTAATAATATATGAACATAGCTCTATTTCTACAGTGAAAGACCTAGCCAAGAAACTTTTGGCTCAAATTTGAAAATCAACAAACACCTTTCTAATGCCCCATCATAACTTACCCCCATCTTCCGCTCTGTATTAACAGTGGTTGTGACCTTTTCACTTCTAAAGATAGCAGGTCAGCCTTTTCGGGAAGCCCCTTGTGCGTTGTCATCCCACGGCTTGTGCTCCCCTCCCTTTCATATGGGTTGTCTGGTGCAGGACTGTGACTGCTCTCCAAAGCCTCCAAGTCCATACTGCCCCCTAGAAAAAAAAGAGAAAGAAGTTAAATAATTTCCCAAAAACCTAAGACGTCTGAATTATCTCATCTTCCATGATGTAGACACCTAGCTTTTTAACTATTACTTAAGTTAAGCCCAAATAAGTTTTTTGGTTAGGTCTGAGGACTGTCCACCCAAACCTTACTATGTTCTCATACCACCAAGAAGCTACGTATGATTTTTCCTAACTATGAAGACTATAGATAAGACACAGAATTTGTTATCAGCTTCAAAACAAAGTTGACAGAAGGCAGCAGCTGACCTAGGAGGCCCACGGATCCATATCCTCCATTAACATTCGGACAGATAATTGGTTACGATTGACTGATATGAACCTTTAGAAAGTGATTGCAGTCTGTGATGATGTGACAGATGGACAATTTCCATGTGTGCTGTGTCTTTAAGCCGAAAGGTTGCTGTTTAGCTTTTACTGTTGGCATGGATTCTGCTTTTTCAGCTAATTTTCTTTCCTAGCTCTGACCTGCACCCGACCTGATCTGCTCCTCCTTCTGGATTTAAAATGTAACTTTGAGGGAGGCAGGCCCTTCTGATACCTGTATTATTAACACATTCGGCACAGCCAGCAGCCTCTGCACACACAGTATGGCTTGGCCTAAGGTGTGGCAGGGAGTAACTGGATTATTATACTTCAGTACAACATGCAGAGTGCTTACAAAGATTGGGAACTGCAACACGTGGCTTGTAAAGTGGGGAGACTACAAGCCCCATTATTGTCCTGCTGGAACTTGTAGTTGTAAAGCAGCTAAATGCAATCCGCCAAGTTCATCTTCAACAGTTTGCGAGAATAAAAGCACTTTTCCAAAATACATTTTGTGTAATGGATCTTCTGAGCTTTCAATATCTGGAGTCAGATACAGATAGTCATCACTAATAGTAAAAATTAATCTGATTTGGTTTGTTTTCCACTTCGATGGGAACCCGTTTGTTTTAGTGCCGAGGCTGATAGAGGTATATGAGGGGTTAATGAGCAGTGAATGTCCTATGTGTGTGGCCCAGACATAAGATATTATAGTGATAAAGTAACAACCAATCATTTGGTTGCCGGAACAAAATCCATATGTTGCTTTGTCCCAAATGTGTCAGTTTTGCAGCAGCACCACATGTAAGTCTGCAAAGAGGCTCTAGCTTTACAGCAGTGCTGTAAAGTGACGGCTGTTACTAGAGTAATGCACCTACCGTTCGAAACAGAGTCGACAGAACGAGCCGTATAGAGCTAGTATAGCACGAGAGAGGGGGAACATTGATGTATACCGAAACCATTACTAATGCGCTGGCTCACCCCCTACTGGGAAATATTGTGCCGATATCACACATCTGTCAGCAAGCAGTCAGTCTCCCCTATGCTGTAAGCGGGCTTTGTGAATGTTCCTGCAGCAGTGAGTGGCAAGACAATTAACATGACAGGCAACCCACTGTATGGCTATTAGAAGACTATGGCTCTGGTTCATCAAGACTGGTGTTTTTCATGCCGATCTTGATGAAGGGGGTGGTGGAGTACGAGGAGCTTGATTCATTAAGAGGTGCACGCCCCTTAATAAATCAATCGAGGCGCGAAGTGGTGTGCATCTCCGCTTCATCACAAATCTTACTTCTTCACCTCGTCCCCGTCCTTCCCCAGCTCTGCCCTCTTTGTCGTAACTGGGTGAAAATGGTGTGAAAACATCAAAAGTCTTTTGCGCAGCCTCACGTTACGCAAAAAATGTGCAACTTTTCAACTTGCTGTTGATGCCAGTTTTTTTGCTTTGAATCAGGGCCTATTTATGTCTATCTAGCACACTGACTTTTGAAAAACTGAACCTTCCCTTTAAACCAACCATTTGTTCTGGGACTGAAAAGTGACCAGACATTTCTCAGGTATAGTCATGCTGCCTGGTGACCACCATTTACCTCTAACTGCCCTCTCTGCTCAGATCGGCATTATGTTTCTCCTGCTTTAAAGATGACCAATGCAGTGGCCTGGGGAGTGAAGTGGTAGGTCTTAACCCCTTTGCTGTGTTGTAGCATAGGAAAGGCATATGACTCGCCCCCTGGGCCGTGGGGCACGCGGATCCGGGCGATAGGGGAACGATGGGGGTAGTAGTGGCGGCCCGGTCCCGCGGCTCAGGGTGGTCAGACCAATGGTAGTCTGCTACTGTACTTTAGATAATGTCCGACTACGCCACTCGTGGATTGCGGTTATTAGGAACCGCCACTGCAAGGCAGTCCGCTGGGGCCGATGACGTGTGAAGCTGGGATGGTGTGACTCCCCATGGGAAGAGTGCGGCCCCAGGGCAGTGTAGTGGATGGTGGGAGTGATGGTGATGAGAGTCCCAGTACCGGTAGTGCTGGAGGCGCGAAGGAGCACACAGACAACAAGTTACAGTCCAGGGTCTTTACTCACAGTTCATTTGTTCCGGGTCACTTCTGTACAGGCAGTGACCGCCCGAGCCGTGCTGCGTCCACCAGGTGTGGGGCTCGGTCAACTCCCAAGCAGTTCAGGAGCATGGCACAGGACCCCCTTTAATCCTTTCTCTGGCCTGCCTCACCAGTGACCCACTTTTGTCCAGCTGCCGCGGACTTGTGCGGTTAAACGTGGGCCCCGTCCTCCGCTGTCCTATATGGTGCCTTCCTAGCAGGTTTGATGAGGTGTCACACCAATAGATGATCACGACGACCGGTCTTTGGCTAAGGGTTGTTTCTCCTCCACCAACTTGGGATCCGGTACCCTTAATCTGCCTGACCCTGCACCCTGGATTCTCGTGGGTTCTTAGGGTCCCTTCCACCTTCTTGTTCCTGAGCCCTTCTGTTTCTCTGTCTCTCCTTCTCTTTCTCTGTTCCTTTCTGTTCCTTTCTGTTCCGTTCTCTTGGAGCTGAGATGAGCCAAAATCCCAGCTCCCCTTCACCTCCTCCTCGGCCTCTCACTAGGCCCTCCTGGAGTAGAGCTCCTACAGAGCCTCTACTCCCTGTCTTCTCCTCTGGCTGAACTGACCCAGAACTAAGATGGTGCCCACCTTTTATACCTCCCTCTGACCATGAGCCCAGGTGACCAGCAACCAATGGGCTCCTTCCTACGCTCAGGAACCAACCCCTATCTGCCCCTACAGCACTGGGTGTTCCACCCCCCTCCCCACTCCAGACAGGGACATAGTCGGTCGTGCCTGCACTTCTGTCTAGTGGGAGCACCGTTGAGCTGTCCCTCGGAAATGGGGTGCATGTGCTGTATGCAGCTAACTGAGCCCTGGTCCATACTCCATCCTTACCCGGGAGTGGAATATCACACCTCTGGTCTGAGGTGCAATACCCCTGTAGCGGCCGAACCCTCGGGGCGCTACACATGCAAGAGGTGGTTTAGACTAATCACTGGGCTCCCCATGCAACTATGGCAGCCATCTTGTTATTGCAAAGAAAGGAACACCGATCTGAGCCTAGAGGTAGAAACGGGAGACAAATGGAGGTAGGGTGTCTATACATGACAAATCTATAGTTACTTTTCAGTCCCAGGGTGGACGTCACTTTAAGGAGTGGAATTTGATTATGATTTGGAGAAATCCTGGACTGTCAGCTTGAAAAAATAGCTGTATTCACACATAAAAGGAACAGGTAGAGCAACCAGTACAAGTAATCCTCAAAACCCTAAGGAATGCTTGAATATTGTTATTATTCCCTTTTATTTATATAGCACTGACATGTTAGACAAAAAGACTGTATTCATTCAAGTCATTGGACATTGTTTATTAGGCAACAGTAAACCAGACATCCCACTATTGGGGTATTATGAAAATGGAGTTGCATCAGTTAACTGAGAAAGTTTACCCTCTCTCCATGTTCTTAGGAGGGCATACATGCTTTCCATTGGAGTTCATCCATTAACTAGCCAATCTAAGAGGTCCTACAGGAACAGTACAATTTAAAAGGGTTGTCCGTTCTTTGGGTAAAAGTCTGCAGTCATTCTATGTTACTGCAGACCTCTGAATCCTCACAGCGTGCACACCGTGAACTGTCAGGATTTTCCAGTGTCGGCAGGCAGACCGGGCGGTCACATGACAGCAGATATGCTATCTGCATACTTCCAGACACATTCTTACTAGACATCTGCGGCTTTGCTAAATTCACTTGTATTGAGCAAGGCCGAGTATATGTAGTTGGAATGTGGCTGGAAGTATGCAAACCGCGTACTTGCAGTCGACATGGAAAAATCTTTACGGCGTGCGGTTAACATGCTGTGAGGAGGTCTTTAGTCACATAGCGTGACAGCAGACATTTACCAAAAGGCCAGACAACCCCTTTAAGCTGTACCTGGATTAGTTTCGGAGGCACAGCTATGGGGTCACTGAGGCTGCAGTCATACCAAAACCCTAAATGCCCCACTGCTTCATAAGAAGTCAAACAGCAAGGAGGAAAGCACCGAACACAATGTCCAAAAGAATAAAGAGAATTTTTTAAAAATAAAAAAATAAAAAAACTTAATTAGACAAATAGTATAGTGGCACTATATACAAAAGAGAGTGCCCACACTTGATTACAATAAATTATGAAACAACATAAATCAAATTAAAGTAATATAATCAGTATATAATACTCAATGTAGTGAATAGCCAGAAGTACTACATAACAGCCAGTACAGATAGTATATATCAAACTCATCCAACACATCTGGTATGCATCAGTAAGGGTACAGTGTAGGGTGCCTGCGGCTGAGATAAATATCCACAGCTGAAAGGATGATAGGAGAATAATGGCATATACAGTGGAGTGCCTATAACACTAGATATGGCAAATGCCAGACCTGCTATGCATCACACAGTACAGATGGTATATATCAAGATCATCCAACACATATGGTATGTATCAGTAAGGGAAGGGTATATAGTATTGAGTGCCTGCAGCTGAGAGAGATTTCCACAGCTGAAAAGGTGACAGAAAAACAATAGCATACAGTGTAGAGTGTCTACAGCAGAAGGTAGGGGGAAGGGGAAAGATCAAGCCATGTAGTAGTATGAAAGGAGATTCACAATATCAAGTAAGAAATATCACGTAATTATGACAACATACAGTCATGGCCAAAAGTATTGAGAATGACACCAAAATTATATTTTCACATGATCTGCTGGCCTCTGGTTTTTATTAGTGTTTGTCTGATGTTTATATCACATACAGAAATATAATTGCAATCATATTATGAGTACCAATAGGTTATATTGACAGTTAGAATGAGTTAATGCAGCAAGTCAATATTTGCAGTGTTGCCCCTTCTTCTTCAAGACCTCTGTAATTCTCCCTGGCATGCTCTCAATCAACTTTTGGACCAAATCCTGACTGATAGCAGTCCATTCTTGCATAATCAATGCTTGCATTTTGCCAGAATTTGTTGGTTTTTGTTTGTCCACCCGTCTCTTGATGATTGACCACAAGTTCTCAATGGGATTAAGATCTGGGGAGTTTCCAGGCCATGGACCCAAAATCTCTATGTTTTGTTCCATGAGCCATTTAGTTATCACCTTTGCTTTATGGCAAGGTGCTCCATCATGCTGGAAAAGGCATTGTTGGGCGCCAAACTGCTCTTGGACGGTTGGGAGAAGTTGCTCTTGGAGGACATTCTGGTACCATTCTTTATTCATGGCTGTGTTTTTAGGCAAGACTGTGAGTGAGCCGATTCCCTTGGCTGAGAAGCAACCCCACACATGAATGGTTTCAGGATGCTTTACAGTTGGCATGAGACAAGACTGGTGGTAGCGCTCACCTCTTCTTCTCCTAATAAGCTGTTTTTCAGATGTCCCAAACAATCGAAAAGGGGATTCATCAGAGAAAATTACTTTGCCCCAGTCCTCAGCAGTCCACTCCCTGTACCTTTTGCAGAATATCAGTTGGTCCCTGATGTTTTTTCTGGAGAGAAGTGGCTTCTTTGCTGCCCTCCTTGAAACCAGCCCTTGCTCAAAGAGTCTCCGCCTCACAGTGCGAGCAGAAGCATTCTCACCAGCCTGCTGCCATTCTTGAGCAAGCTCGGCACTGCTGGTAGTCCGATCCCGCAGCTGAAATAGTTTTAAGATACGGTCCTGGCGCTTGCTGGTCTTTCTTGGGCGCCTTTTTGACAACAATGGAAGCTCTCTCCTTGAAGTTCTTGATGATGCGATAGATTGTTGACTGAGGTGCAATCTTTGTAGCTGCGATACTCTTCCCTGTTAGGCCATTTTTGTGCAGTGCAATGATGGCTGCACGTGTTTCTTTAGAGATAACCATGGTTAACTAAAGAGAAACAATGATACCAAGAACCAGCCTCCTTTTAAAGTGTCCAGTGATGTCATTCTTACTTAATCATGACTGATTGATCGCCAGCCCTGTCCTCATCAACACCCACACCTGTGTTAATGGATCAATCACTAAAACGATGTTAGCTGCTCCTTTTAAGGCAGGACTGCAATGATGTTGAAATGTGTTTTGGGGGTTAAAGTTCATTTTCTGGGCAAATATTGACTTTGCAAGTACAGTAATTGCTGTTAAGCTGATCACTCTTTGACATTCAGGAGTATATGCAAATTGCCATTACAAAAAATGAAGCAGTAAACTTTGGAAAAATTACGATTTGTCTCATTCTCAATACTTTTGGCCATGATGGTCACATAATGTGTATACACAACGGTCATAGAACCAATGAGAAGGTGACAAGGTACTGCATGTTACCTAAGAGGTCCACAGGTCAGGTGCGGCGAACACACCGACGCGCATTTTGGATGGAAGTCCTTTGTCAGGGGGTGTGCGGTTGACGGCATGCAGTTAACATGCTATAAGGAGGTCTTTAGTCACATAGCCTCACTGCAGACATTTACCAGACAACAGTTTCAGAGGCACAGCTATGGGGGCACTGAGGCTGCAGTCATATCGAAACCCTAAATGCCCCACAGCTTCATAATAAGTCAACAGTACTGTAATGTTAAATGATGACAGGGTATGTGGCCTGTAAAAGGCTGAGTTAGACGTATTTAAAATGCATAAGAGCGATTTTTCAAGATTCCTTCACATAAACTCACTTAATGGAGAAGCTCCTCCATACTCATTATACCCTTTTTAGAGGAACCTGTCCATTGAAAAAACTGTTGGGTTGTTAGTGACATGTTCAATGGTTACTTTTTAGTATAATGCTCCACGCACATCATTATTCAACTTCTAACATCTGGGACACCATTTTATTATGATTAATGGGGTTGGAAAAAAAAGTCAATTTTGATTCCACGGGTTAGTGTGTCCTGAAATAGCCTCATGCAATTAGTGTTGACAGCTGGCCTTGGATCACCAGGCAAAGGACCTTAGGCATGTTCCCCAAGTGTCTGGGTCAAATAAGGTTAAAGATGCAGGGATGTACACTTTCCTATTAAGAAGTTAACCAAACTTAGCCCTCTCATCTTGAGCCGGTAACAACATATATGCTAAAAAATGACAGGTTCCTCTACAAGGGTAGCTGGAATATTTTCTTACAGTTTAGTGAATGGAGATAAGACTATGGAATTTTTGTTTAAGTCAGGCTTTAGAGCAACAGAGGTTATTACAAGTATGTGACCAAAATGCTCTGATGGTTCCCACACAAAGGAAACTAGACAGTTTGCATTTTTTTTCTTTCTTGGTCCTCTTGCGGAACTAAAGTGTCTGCAGTTGTCAATCTTGTTTAACCCCATCCAAGCTAAACCTGGGAAAAATGATAAGTAGTGCACCTGCACAATTTCTGAACAATGGATATCCAAGTTTTAGTCTTAAGTT
The DNA here is from genome assembly GCF_046119375.1 of Phyllobates terribilis. Taxonomy (NCBI): domain Eukaryota; kingdom Metazoa; phylum Chordata; class Amphibia; order Anura; family Dendrobatidae; genus Phyllobates; species Phyllobates terribilis. The sequence goes on from NW_027362765.1 coordinate 169,717,399, forward strand.
ATTGTTGTTTTACCAAGTGTCCTATTTGCTATGAGCTTGTCACAGACCTGTAGGTGCCATTCTCTGTCAATCTTCCCATTGTGTCATTTGCCTGGTTAATTTAATACAGTGAGCTATTCTGGGCAAGGCATGCTCCTCGCTTGCAGTGGGCCTTTTAAACACGTAAAGCTTGCCATGCATGACTTGGGTTAAACATAACCTTTTTTTAAGCTATTGAAATAATTTAAAGCAAATATTTAATTTACAACACACAAGACTTTCATCTGCTGCTTTACTACCTGCAAGGATTCGTGATATGTGGAGCAATTAAGAGTGTGCAACTACCCACTGAAAGGCTTATTAAACTTACTCGCATCTTTGATTAAGACCTTTAATCGGATTGCATGGAAAATCATTTGACTGCCATCTTTTCATTTCCAGGGATTGTTTTTCCTAATAAAATTACTTGAGCCACTATGCAAATATTATTCACCTTAATCTGTAACCAAGCAAAGCACCATTGCAGTGCTGAATAATAAACTATATCTAGCAAAGCTGTTATATAACCTAAGGAAATAAATTAAGCAATTGCTTCATTAGGATAGCTACCAAAAAATGGTAAATGAGTATTCTCATGATAAATGTTTGTAGCATATCAATTAGATATGTCATAAGAGGTTAATAGATGGTGTTAGGGTCAGCTTTAGGATGACATTACTCATCAAATTGACATAGTCCAAGTACAGACCTAGACGTCCTAACAGTCCAGACAGGCTTATGTGGGGCTGTCGAGTTTGGGTCAGGAGACACACTGCCTGCCCAGACAACGTTGTCCATACTTGGATCGCGAATGTCGGATGTATGAAACCGGCCTCAGTAGTGTGCTGCCGCTAAAGGCTCCAAATAGACTGCGATAATACAGTATGAACACGCCATTTCCGGTAAGACCAGCCAACTATCTAATCTAATGTGTATGGGGACTTCCCAACTTTCATGTCAAAGGGGAGAAGTATGGAGCATGTTGGATCACATCCTTTTTACTGACAATAGTGTCTATCAGCAGATTACTATCAGGATCATAAAGGTCCCAGCAGTCAGACTATAATTGACAATTAGAAACAAAAAAACATCTCTTATGGACTTTAATGGAGGTTGGCTACACAAGAGCAGCCACCTAAACTTAGCAATTATGGATGATTGTGTAGAAAGAATCCTCTTTTTGAAATAATATCAGAATGGATGTGAATGATTAACCTCAGACATTTGTGGTCCTCCAGGAAAAATGTCTACCTATGAGACTCCAGCCATAGAGAACATACCTCACCTTATTTGCCATACATGGTAAAGTGGATTGTAAATGGAGAATCTAACACTATAGGTTAGTAATTCTGAAGATACAAAAGTCCAGTTATAGAAATTGGAGATTCCATCAAGCTGGGGAAAGTCCTACAGTTTAAAGCACCACTCCACTGTTTTTTTTTATTTCAACTCTGGAGTGGTGCCACTAGTTAAAGTTCCCTGACCCTAGTCTTATACTTATCAGCCGCCATCTTCATCTGTTCTCGGTGATTTGGTCGCGCGCCACTAACTTGAGACCTCAACTTCTGATTACCCGGAAGTCAGAGGCAACTGTCACAAGCTCTCAATATGAGTCTATGAGAGCCTTGTTCTGGCCTCGTTCTGGCTCTGATAGACTTACATGGAGATGTGACTTCACTGGAGAGATCCGGTAGGTTACAAACTGCAGAGGATCGACCAGAGCGGCACAGATAACAGATGAAGACGGCGGCTGGTGAGTACAATACTAGGGGCAAGGAACTTAAATTAGTGACACCACCAACATTTAAAAATAAGCTGGAATGGTGCTTTAAAGTTAGGACAATAATCCTTAAAAACCTAGCAGTAAAACATCAAACTAATCTAACAAAGGAAGGCAGCAGGGAAGCTCGGTGGTTAGAACAACATCTGCAAGGAGTTTGTATGTTCACCTCGTGTTTGTTTGGGTTTCCTCCCACACACCAAAAACACACTGATAGGGAGTTTAGATTGTGAGCCCCAATAGGGACAGTGATGATAATGTATGTAAAGCACTGGGGAATATGATGGCGCTATATAATCAAGTAAAATAATTAAAGAAAAAACATAAAAATCACTGATTTTCAGTACTTATTTGTAACCATTCTTCTATCTTCACTGTTAATGACTTATGAGAATTGTATAAAAACCTATGAAAATATGCTTTGAAATCTGAATCTTATAGTGAAAACTGTATGTTTAGTGTATGGGAATGTTGTACTATAGAGCTTGTTAATCTCAAAATGTAGGGTCATCTATCTTCAAAGTAATCTGTAAAGCTTCTGACGGTACCTAGGGTTGTCAATACTTTTCTACTCCAGGTCCTTACAGTTGATGTCTGGTTTCTATTGCATGAGAAAGTAAAACCTTAGGTATTTACCTGAGACACTTCATTGTAGTCTATGAGGAAACGTCTAGATAAAAATGTAAGATAAGTCATTGTCATAGATTATTATTATGCAATACAAACAGCAGTCTGTTACTCTTATAAAGTATAATAAATCATACCTTAGTTTATATGTGCCATCAACTCTGATGTGACCTGGCTGATCAACCCAAGATTATCTTCTGTAGATAGCAGAAGACTTAGCTGTGGCTAGTAATGAACCTTTTGTCCTAATTCATTTTCCTCAGTTTCTCAGAACTAGACATATTTTAGAGTAAACATCTTGGGAGAAGATAGGTTTTTTCAGGACTTGTTTTCAGTATTTTTTATTGAAGGACCCTGCCGCCAACGTTTTCCCAAGCCTGAAATGACTACTTAGAGACAAATGTAAATTCCATTCAACTACACACATAGAATAAACATATTTTACACTTTAGGTTTGATGTCCCCCACATAACAGACCACAGGTAGTGGGAATCCCTTCAATGGGACCACTTGATTACATTCAAACACTATAGTTTTCACAATCCTAGAATCTGATAGTCCATGTCGTGGCTGAAGATACACTGAAAGGGATTGTCTTTTTAAAAAAAAAACTATATACACTCCATTTTTGATTAAATATAGGGATCGTCTGTTCATAATTTTTATTTCAAGAATGGCTATAAAGAGAGTCTCTCACACTGGAAGACCTGTCCGGTCCTGCATTACACAGCAAACCCATTGATTTGAATGGGAACTGGGTAAAAGTTTGATTTTCCCAGTGGTGGCACTGTAGGAAAGTTGGTCACTTATTACAAGGTTTCTCAAAAATAATTGCTTATTACTCAGGGTCATAGCAGATGGACACTTTCAGATCAGTCTGTTGTCAAGGCACTCCCTTGAGTAAAAATTATCCGAATCCTAGAAACGGAGAATCCCAGTGGCATCGTAATGATCTACGATGGTAAATCTAGAGGTAATATTATATAAATGCACAGTTGTGCTCTAAGTTGCATAAGAACTGGCTGTATAATGAAGAATCCATTTTAATGGCTGATCCAAGGAGAAGTTACAATTATTAAGGCTGGTAAACGTTGAACTTGATGGACATAAATCTCAATGACTATGTAACTATGTAGTTACATTTAAACAATAATACACTCATCCTGATAAAACATTTATAACTGCTACATAATAACAGCACAGTGTAATTGGGGGATTATAGCTTTAGTGTAAGGCAAGGGTTGTTAAACTTTTTTTCCGGTGATCTAGCAATCAGTGAGTCTATCAGCACAAAATAACTGAACAAGCACTTTGTAGGGGACATAGCCCTAATACATATCGCACTTTTAGTGTGCCTATCCAATCTTGTGTTTCCCAGAATATTTTTTTCTTCAAATATGCTAATGAGCATTTGGTGCACACTTGGTGTGGCCGAACAGATCAGGGCACTTTCCCACTTACTTGTTTTCCAGCCAGCTATCTTCGCCCTTCTCTTGCTTGATTGAAAGTTTTGTCTATACAGGAGCCAGAGGAGGGCATGGACAGATGGAAAACAAGTAGGTGGGAAGATACACTGATCAGTCATGCCAAAGGTGCACCTCATTAGCATATTTGAATAAAGAACAATCTCTAGTAAACACAGCAATGGATTTAGACACTAAAAGTGCAAGATTTTTTACGACCTTGTTCCCTACACTGTGCTGTGCTTGGCTTGAACAGTCATTTTGCATTGACAGACTCCATTTAAATTTAACTTTTCAGGGTAATAACATTTATTTTTAGCACATTTCTGGGTGATCACAAATAAACATATTGTTCTTCATTTAAAGACTTACTAACAAACCTGGAAAAACTGAATAGATACATGATATACAGTATAGTGTATAGATTATTATTGTTATTAATTGTACTGATAAATAAGTAAAATGATAAGTTACGCGACAATAATACTTCTCAAAAAATTGTGTTCCCAAATTATTAAATGAAACCACCAGAAAAAATGATAAATGTGCAATAAAAACCGTGATCATATGATATTGCCATATAATGCTTATATAGTAGTGCCATATAGTGCCAAAATAGTAGTATCACTGTCACCTTGATAAAAATGGCAGGAAGTTTAGAGTAGATTGTCTTAAAGGGAATCCGTCAGCAGGTTTTTGATACCTCATCTGACAGCAGCATGATGTAGGCATTAGACATAAGGCATAAGAGAAGCTGAATTCAATGAATTATCACTTAATTTGCTGGGTGCAGACGTTCTGATACAATCAGAGCTTTTAGATTTAGAATGAAGCAGAGCTGAGAAAGCTAACTCCGCCCACATCAGGCTCTCTGTGTACAAAGTCCATAGACAGTGAGGTGCTTAGTTGCTGGACTAGTCCAGCAATGTTAATCTCTTAGTGATAAATCCTTCACAATCAGTAAACAACAGCATGCACTTTGACAAATAACATATTCCTGAATTCTGTGTCTCAGCCTCTATCTCCTGCTGTCTTCAGATTACATAGTAAAAACCTTCTGACATATTGCCTTTAAGGTATGTGCACATGGCGCCTTCTAGAAGCCGGTGAGCCCATTTAGTTTTAAAGGGGAAAACGCATCAGGAAAATTGCTGACTGTTTTTCAAAAGCGCATTTTTTGTTGTTTTTTTTGTGGCATATTTTTAGATTTTACATAAAGTTATGAGCAGGTTCCAAGAGAAAGTCGCCTGAAGAATGGTCAGGTCACTAAAGGCTTGGCAGCTTTTGATGCTTGAATCGGTTAAAAGAAATTCAAATAGACGAGCATATGTACAGCAAGTCGTTTTGACATGGCAGTGCACATGATCATTCTGTTTAGCATTTTTTATGCACTTTGTCAGGCGGGTTTCGGAGTAGAAGCCTGAAAAAGACACTGTGTGCACATACCCTTAGGAGAAAATGGTATAATGTGGACTGTTACAGTCATATGAAAAAGTTTGGGCACCCCTATTAATCTTAAGCTTAATGTTTTATTAAAATTAGTGTTTTTGCAACAGCTATTTCAGTTTGATATATGTAATAACTGTTGGACACAGTAATGTTTCTGCCTTGAAATGAGGTTTATTGTACTAACAGAAAATGTGCAATCTGCATTCAAACAAAATTTGACAGGTGCATAAGTATGGGTACCCTTATCATTTTCTTGTTTTAAATACTCCTACCTACTTTTTACTGACTTACTAACGCACTTTTTTTTGTTTTGTAACCTCAATGAGCTTTGAACTTCATAGCCAGGTGTATGCAATCATGAGAAAAGCTACTTAAAGTGGCCACTTGCAAGTTGTTCTCCTGTTTGAATCTCCTCTGAAGAGTGGCATCATGGGCTCCTCAAAACAACTGTCAAATGATCTGAAAACAAAGATTATTCAACATAGTTGTTCAGGGGAAGGATACAAAAAGCTGTCTCAGAGATTTAACCTGTCAGTTTCCACTGTGAGGAACATAGTAAGGAAATGGAAGAACACAGGGACAGTTCTTGTTAAGGCTAGAAGTGGCAGGCCAAGAAAAACATCAGAGAGGCAGAGAAGAAGAATGGTGAGATCAGTCAAGGACAATCCTCAGACCACCTCCAGAGAGCTGCAGCATCAACTTGCTGCAGATGGTGTCACTGTGCATCGGTCAATTATACAACGCACTTTGCACAAGGAGAAGCTGTATGGGAGAGTGATGCGAAAGAAGCCGTTTCTGTAAGCACGCCACAAACAGAGTCGGCTGAGGTATGCAAAAGCACATTTGGAGAAGCCAATTTCTTTTTGGAAGAAGGTCCTGTGGACTGATGAAACCAAGATTGAGTTGTTTGGTCATGCAAAAAGGCGTTATGCATGGCAGCAAAAACACACAGCATTCCAAGAAAAACACTTGCTACCCACAGTAAAATTTGATGGAGGTTCCATCATGCTTTGGGGCTGTGTGGCCAATGCCGGCACTGGAAATCTTGTTAAAGTTGAGGGACGCATGGATTCCACTCAGTATCAACAGATTCTTGACAATAATGTTCAAGAATCAGTGATAAAGTTGAAGTTACGCAGGGGATGGATCTTTCAGCAAGACAATAATCCAAAACACCGCTCCAAATCTACTCAGGCATTCATGCAGAGGAACAATTACAATGTTCTGGAATGGCCATCCCAGTCCCCAGACCTGAATATCATTGAACATCTGTGGGATCATTTGAAGAGGGCTGTCCATGCTCGGCGACCATCAAACTTAACTGAACTGGAATTGTTTTGTAAAGAGGAATGGTCAAAAATACCTTCATCCAGGATCCAGGAAATCATTAAAAGCTACCGGAAGCGACTAGAGGCTGTTATTTTTGCAAAAGGAGGATCTACTAATTATTAATGTCACTTTTCTGGTGAGGTGCCCATACTTATGCACCTGTCAAATTTAGTTTGAATGCAGATTGCACATTTTATGTTAGTACAAAAAAACTCATTTCAAGGCAGAAACATTACTGTGTCCAACAGTTATTACATATATCAAACTGAAATAGCTGTTGCAAAAACACCAATTTTTATAAAACATTAAGCTTAACATTAATAGGGGTGCCCAAACTTTTTCATATAACTGTACATGGCAGATGCATCAAGGCATTTGCCCCTTTAGTCATGCTATAATTCAGTCCTGTATTCTACCATAGTCTGCATGGGCAATAAGTTAATAGATCTTTAAAGAAGTTGTCCATTACTTTTTCATTGATGCCCTATATCAATGTCTGAGTGGCCGAGGTCCTGCACCCGGCACCCCCGCTGATCAGCTGTGATCTGTGCCGGGCGGCAGCCTCTGGCCGGAAGTGCTTACCTGCGGAGCTTGGCCGTCTAGTTGTAGTGACCGCCGCAGTGTACTACACATTCGCATCCCATTGAATTGAATAGGAGGCGGATGTGTAGTACCCCACGGCGGCCACAACAACTAGATGGCCAAGCTCCGCAGGAAAGCACTTCCGGCCGGGGGCCGCCGCCACTGGCAGAGATCACAGCTGATCGGCGGGGGTGTCGAGTGCGGGACCCCAGCCGATCAGACATTGATGCCCTATCCTATCGATAGGGCATCAATGAAAAAGTAGTGGACAACTTCTTTAAAGGTAATGACTACAATTTGCAACTGGAGAGCAAAACTACTAAGTGTAGCAGTTTGTCTGGCTACTATTTAAAGGGGTTGTCCAGTGATGAAAAATGTGTTTGTAAAGTGCTCATATTGGTTTGAAAAAAAAAGGAAGAAGCAATACAGAACCCCTGCAGCTCCTCTTCTGATGTTTTTTGTGTTTTTGTGTCACAGTCCTCTTTCTTTCCAATTCTTGTCTTGACACATAAGAAATGCTGTGAAATTATCACTTTGCCAATCATTATCGGGTCACTACTGTGGCTAGTAACAGGCTGAGCAGGTATTTCCTGGCAATTCTGGTGTGTCAAGATGGAACAAGAAAGTGAAGACCACTGAATGCCTGGTAAGTGTCAGAACAAGAATGGCAGGGATTGGGGAGGGTAGTTATAACTTCTTTTATTTTTTAAACTGCTTTGAGCTCTTTGTGAAAACATTTTCCCACTGAACAACCCCTTTATTCATCAACCCAGCTCTTAGAACATAACTTGAGTATTAGCCAAATAAAGACACACAGTTCAAGAGACCGAGACAAAGTCATCAGACGAGTGTCTTTGGTTAGCGTCTACGTGAGCCATGTTGTAAGACTTCTTCCTGACTCAGACCTTGAATTACATGGTATTGATGAAAATGTCACCTTAGATGTACAGAAGTTTTCTTCCTTCTTGAGCTGTTTGCATATTTTTCCATTGATACTATTGCCTCTAGTTTTTATTTCTTCCTTCTGGGTTTCTCTAAAGACTATTTCCAGTAAAGGAGTTACCAGAAAAAAAAAACACTTTACTTTAGTATGTAACCAACCCAGTAATGAGATGGAGGGTACAAAAGAAAATTCATTAAAGCTGTCCATACATTTTACATTGCTTGTCTGCCCAGACCCATTGGATCAGTGGTGGTCCAAGCAGAGTTTGCTATGAGTAGGATAGCCAACGTTGCCAACTTTACCTTTAATTTTTTCTGTACAGCTTATCAAAAAATCACAGACAGACAATATTTTTTACGGACACATTGGAAAACCACAATAAATCATTATGATTATAAGTGATATATGTCTATAGCACATAATTCTGATATGAAGACATCAGATGCATTCTTTGTATATTGTAAAATCATAATTACAGTCAAAATAATCTGTTAACGTTTCTTCAGCTTCAAAAAAATCATGAAAGCGTTAAATTTTTTTAAAAAAAATGAACGGACAGGTCAAAAAAGTGTTTCTGGACAGTTGGGAACCCTGACATAGTATGAAATATTTGCAGTTGGCCACCAATCTGTCCCGTCCCAGACATGACAAGTGTAAAGCCTGTTTACCAGTGGACCCCCAGTAAGGAGCCCAGTAAGCCCCCGCTTCTGCCCAAGTGTGTCTGACGCTGATGCTTGCTCTGATTGAGGTCTTTTGCACAACATGATTTCCTGGCCAAAGATTGTCCAATGTACCAGAAGCAGTAACCCTTATGACACAATTTATGTCAATGGTGCCAAATTTACCAAATTTTGGTATGCATGGACACAAGCTTTTATTTTGACCCCTCTATTCTTTGAGTCACCTTGCAAATCACCAAGCATGACCTTGACTTGAAGGGTCTGTACCAAATATAAAAAAATTGAACGTTATAACTAGTGTTGAGCATTCCGATACTGAAATATCGGGTATGGCATGGCTGTGATTGGCTGCTGAAATGATGTCATGATGCACTATAAAAGCCGCCGCCGCCATTTTGAGCTCACTCTGCTGTGAATTCAGTTAGGGATAGGACGCTGTTCTGAGGGACAGTTTTAGCTACCTATTTGGTCTATTCTGCTTTACCCAAGCTACTTTATAAATCGCTGTGCCTTGCAGTGCTAGTGCACAGTTTTCTGCTGTTCACCGCTTTCTGCAAGGTCTCTGTGTGTGAGTGCAGCTCACCCTGTAGTGTGTGCTTCAACCACGTCTGGTTGTAGTGCACTCAGTGTGTGTCACTGCCTCATACATTGTCCTTTATTGCCAATTCATAATTTTTCCTGATATCTCCTATTAGTGTGGTGGTTCCATCCGTATTCAGCTAAATTGGTTCCAAACACACTATATAGGAGTAGATAGAGAAATTTTTTTGGTCTTGCAGCGCTAGTGCACAGTGCTCTGCATCTGTACTGTTCACCGCTGTCTGCAAGGTCTGGTGTGTGAGTGCAGCTCACCCTGTAGTGTGTGCTTCAACCACATCTGGTTGTAGTGCACTCAGTGTGTGTCACTGCTTCATACATTGTCCTTTATTGCCAATTCATAATTTTTCCTGATATCTCCTATTAGTGTGGTGGTTCCATCCGTATTCAGCTAAATTGGTTCCAAACACACTATATAGGAGTAGATAGAGAAATTTTTTTGGTCTTGCAGCGCTAGTGCACAGTGCTCTGCATCTGTACTGTTCACCGCTGTCTGCAAGGTCTGGTGTGTGAGTGCAGCTCACCCTGTAGTGTGTGCTTCAACCCCGTCTGGTTGTAGTGCACTCAGTGTGTGTCACTGCCTCATACATTGTCCTTTATTGCCAATTCATAATTTTTCCTGATATCTCCTATTAGTGTGGTGGTTCCATCCGTATTCAGCTAAATTGGTTCCAAACACACTATATAGGAGTAGATAGAGGAGCCTTTCTGCAGCATTGGGCCCTGCAGCCCCAGCCAGATTAGTATTAGCCTATTTTTTGCAGCCTCATCTATTGCATTGTAGGTTACCTTCCTACATTGTAATAGCTACAAAAAGTTTGTGATACTATCGTTATTACATCTTTAGGCACATCCAGTGTCTTTTTGTGACAAAAAAAAACCTAAATAAAGTTCACCAAACACTCCACTTTACAGTTGTGTAGGCCACATTAGCTCATATTAAAGTCTAGTCCACACTTTATAAAATTAGTGTTTCTTATACCTGTTAGCAGCTGTTCAGGAATAAGCACACTAAGCCCTTAGTACTTTTCTGCCTATCTTTATCAGTCTACCAAGATGAAGAAGGCAGGGAGTAAGGCATGTGGTCGTGGGCGTGGGCGTGGAGTTTCTGCAGGGAGAGGACGTGAGGATTCTGTGCCTGCAGGGAGAGGACGTGGGGATTCTGTGCCTGCTGCGGGCACCAGTGACTCAGCATCCCCCAGTTTTACCAGGGAACAGTCCTTTATGCGCAGCTTTGTAGGAGCTAGCCGTACCCCACTGCTGCGCGAGGACCAAATTGAAGCCGTTGTCGGATGGATGGCAGCTAATGCATCGACTTCAATTAGTTCCAGATCCTCTCAGGTCCTGAGCACTGAAGAGCACCCATCTGTTTCTTCACCACCTGCCAAATTGCCCAGGCAGTCAGAGAGCCCTGGACACGAGCCATCTCTACTTCTGTTCTCTGAATCTCTTGGCTTGGAAAGAGGGGGCCAGCCAAGCAGAATTCTAGAATTTGAAGAAGAGGTAGTATGCAGTGATGCGCAATCGTTTTGTCTCTCTGAATCTGAAGAGGCGGGTGGGCCAGTGCCTATGGTCAGCAGCACACCTCAGTACGCATCTGATGATGAGACTCAGGTGCCACTTTCTGGTGCGTACTGTGCTGTCGAGACTACCCAGGAGAAGCAGTTGTTTGAAGAGGGTGGTGTAGATGATGAGGTCCTTGACCCATCATGGCGTGAGGGACAGGAAGGTGGTGGGAGCAGCTCTGAGGAAGAGATTCCCCGAACGGCCCAAAAAGGAGGGAGAGGGAGGGGGCAGACTTGGTTGCCTGTAGCCTCCACTTCGGCACCCAAAATCCAAAGCGGGCGCTCCCAAGACTTGCAGTGCCTGGTCCTTTTTTGACACAGTTGCAGATGACATTTGCTTTGTCAAATGCAAGCTGTGTAATCAGAAGGTGAAAAGAGGGAAAAGTGTCAGCAACCTCAATACCACAAATATGTGGAAACATGTGCGGACCAAGCACGTGGTGGAGTTACAAAAACACACTGAAGACCTAGGCCAACCTACAGCGCCACCTACCACCTCTTCAGCTCGTGTTGTAGCCTCTTCCTCCAGCTCACACACAGCTGGTTCGGCTTCCTCACAGGATCGCCATGGAAGAATCTCTGGCACTGTTGTACAGAGACACAGTGTAATTCCACCCACAGCACCACTTTCCCAGTCATCCTCACTCTCCCAGGCCAGTCTACAGCCATCGTTAGCACAGGCATGGGAGAAAAGGCGCCCATACTCGGCAAACCACCCCCGAGCACAGGCCCTGAATGCTGGCATTGCTAAACTACTGGCCCTTGAAATGCTATCATTCAGGCTGGTGGAGACTAGAGATGAGCGTTGTTCTACTCGAACTGTTCGCCAATCTCAAATTCGAGCTGTTTTGGGCGGTGTTCGAGCCGGTCGGCGAACACGAACAATTTGAGAAAAATTCGGCTGTTCGAGGTTATGTTCGATAACTGTTCGTGCACCAAAATCATAACTGGATTTTTTCTCAGTAATGATGAAAATTAATGTTAATACGCAGTTTGAGTGTACAGCGGGGCGGGGGGAGGGGCAGGGGATGGATCTCTGCAGGAACAATGAAGATCTCCATTTTTTTTTCTCTTTCCCGCATTTGCAGTGGGGAGGTGCAATCTGTCAGCCTATCAGCAGCGCACACACGGAGCGAAGTGCTTTTTTTCACACAAGCAAGGGCATGTGTGATTGGCAGTGTATGTCACATGTCCTTGCCCTATAAGACCAAGCCATTTTCCCCGTCGCCACCATTTTCTCACTGCTGCAGCTGCGTGTTAGACGGCACCGCTGTTGCTGTGTGCGCTATACCTTGTTAATTTCAAGCCAATTTTCGCACAAATATACAGATAGCTTGGGAGTAGGGAATAGTTGTGATTGCAGTCCTTTTAAGGACTAGGTTACAGCATTTCCTACGACTTTTATCAGGCAGGTCTGTGCTCTTAAATAGATAGATTGTGGGAGTAAAGACTAATTGTAATTGGAGTCCTTTTCAGGACTAGGTTACATCAGTTCCTATCAGTTTTTGCCAGGCAGGTCTGTGCCAGTGCTGTGCAAGTTTTTTTCACAGCATTTGGCTGAATCTAGCAAAGCTAATCCTTTTTGGCCTATTGCAGAGTGTGTTAGTCAGTGGAGTAGCCTATCTGTGTTGCAAGATATACCACCTGTGTATAGAATACCAATTTTTTTACTGCACCTAGTGAAGTAAAATCTTTTGGGCATAGCATCATTCTATTAGTCCATCTATACTGACCTCCATCAGGTTGCAAACTGAATATAATTTTTTTCTGCATCTAGCTCTGAAAAAATATTTGGGCTTCTAGCAGTGTGTGGGACTTGGTCTATTAGTCCATCTATACTGACCTCCATCAGGTTGCAAATTAAAAATAATTTTTTTCTTCATTTAGCTCTGAAAAAATATTTGGGCTTCTAGCAGTGTGTGGGACTTGTTCTATTAGTCCTTCTATACTGACCTCCAGCATCTAATTTTTTTCTGCATCTAGCTCTGAAAAAATATTTGGGCTTCTAGCGGTGTGTGGGACTTGGTCTATTAGTCCATCTATACTGACCTCCATCAGGTTGCAAATTAAAAATAATTTTTTTCTGCATCTAGCTCTGAAAAAATATTTGGGCTTCTAGCAGTGTGTGGGACTTGGTCTATTAGTCCATCTATACTGACCTCCATCAGGTTGCAAATTAAAAATAATTTTTTTCTGCATCTAGCTCTGAAAAAATATTTGGGCTTCTAGCAGTGTGTGGGACTTGGTCTATTAGTCCATCTATACTGACCTCCATCAGGTTGCAAATTAAAAATAATTTTTTTCTGCATCTAGCTCTGAAAAAATATTTGGGCTTCTAGCAGTGTGTGGGACTTGGTCTATTAGTCCATCTATACTGACCTCCATCAGGTTGCAAATTGAATAAAAAAATTTTCTGCATCTAGCTCTGAAAAAATATTTGGGCTTCTAGCGGTGTGTGGGACTTGGTCTATTAGTCCATCTATACTGACCTCCATCAGGTTGCAAATTAAAAATAATTTTTTTCTGCATCTAGCTCTGAAAAAATATTTGGGCTTCTAGCAGTGTGTGGGACTTGGTCTATTAGTCCATCTATACTGACCTCCATCAGGTTGCAAATTAAAAATAATTTTTTTCTTCATTTAGCTCTGAAAAAATATTTGGGCTTCTAGCAGTGTGTGGGACTTGTTCTATTAGTCCTTCTATACTGACGTCCAGCAGGTTGCAAATTGAATATAATTTTTTTCTGCATCTAGCTCTGAAAAAATATTTGGGCTTCTAGCGGTGTGTGGGACTTGGTCTATTAGTCCATCTATACTGACCTCCATCAGGTTGCAAATTAAAAATAATTTTTTTCTGCATCTAGCTCTGAAAAAATATTTGGGCTTCTAGCGGTGTGTGGGACTTGGTCTATTAGTCCATCTATACTGACCTCCATCAGGTTGCAAATTAAAAATATTTTTTTTCTGCATCTAGCTCTGAAAAAATATTTGGGCTTCTAGCAGTGTGTGGGACTTGGTCTATTAGTCCATCTATACTGACCTCCATCAGGTTGCAAATTGAATAAAAAATTTTTCTGCATCTAGCTCTGAAAAAATATTTGGGCTTCTAGCGGTGTGTGGGACTTGGTCTATTAGTCCATCTATACTGACCTCCATCAGGTTGCAAATTAAAAATAATTTTTTTCTGCATCTAACCCAGCCAATAGTTTTGGCCTAATACCACAGTTTGGCCACTCAGCTCTGCTCGGTTACCATCCATTGTTTTTTTGTGCAAACAACTCCAGAGTTGTGAATTAGTTAACCACCAAAATGAGTGGAAAAAGGCCTGCTGCTGGTGGAAAGGGGAATAGGCGTGTTGGGAAGGGGAAAAAAGGTTGTGTCCGTGGGGTAGGTGCAGAAGAAAGACCATCTTCCAGCCAAACTAAAATGTCTACTTCTTTTAGCGGACAATGTGATAAGATCCCTTTCTTACGGCCACGCCAATCGCTACAAATTCCAGATGAGGCACAAAAACAGCAGGTGCTTCAACGGATATCAAGTGCTCCTTTAAGTGGGCTCTCCTCCACATCAACTTCAACATCACAAATACTCCAGTCCTCAAAGGTGTCACCCAAATCGCACTTGCTTCCTCACAGCTCCCAAATCTCCAGCTGCCCGTCTGAGTATGAGGTAGAACAGATGGTTGAGTCTGCAGAGCTGTTTACTCATACTATAGCCTGGGAATCAGAGGTCGACTCCAGCGCTTCTGTGAATCCAGACGAGGAAATGATCTGCACTGATGCCCAGAATCTTTATGAGTCGGATCCAGGACCAGACGCAGAAGGTTCTGACCATAATGTAGACCCTCATTCCCAAACTGTAACTCCTGTTGGTGGAGACAATGAGGAAGACGATGATAAGACTCAAATACCTGATTGGAGCGACAACTTTAGTTTTTTGTCAGGGCAGGAACAGGTTGGCTCTGAGGACGACGGGTGTGATAACGCACAGGGTGATGATGATGAGGTCGGAGATCCCACTTACTGTCAACCCACAGTCAGCCAAGAGATGAGGTCAGCAGAGGAGGTGGAGGAAGATGCTAGTGACGACGAGGTCAGGTTGCGCCTTCCTGGACAGAGACGTAGTACTGGAAGCACGTCAACAACTGCATCCTCAAACACAACTCTGCCTCTCACCACAAGTCGTGGTGGCTCTTCAGGTCGCATGGGTGCTAAGCCTTGCATAGCCTGGGCATTTTTTCAGATCGATAAAGATGACCCAACTCGTGTTATCTGTAACATTTGTCAGCAAAAGCTAAGTAGAGGCCAAAAAATACATAGTTTGAGTACTTCATGCATGAACCGGCACATGGACATGAAGCATAAGTTGCAGTGGGAAGCTCAGTGTGCTACAATGCGGTCTAGCCGGCCGGGCCAACCACCGTCTGCCATATCTTGTGCATCCGCGGCCTCTTCATCCTCTGTGACTGGGGGGACAGCAGTCACACCTGTTTTGGGGCGCAGACCTGCCACCTCTTTACCCGCAACAGCCAGCGTGATTGGCAGGTCATCATTTTCTTTGGAGGTGGTAACACCAGCTGGTCTTGAGCGCTGTCCGACATCGATAGCACCACCTTTGGATCAAGGCAACCTAACATGTCCGCCTGCATCTTCCTCACAGACCGGCAGTTTGCCGGGGACACCCTTATCAACCCCGTCTAAGCACAATAGCCAGCCCTCGGTCCCTCAGATGTGGACAAGTAAAAGACCATTTCCTCCTAGCCATGAGAAAGCTAAGAGGTTGAATTTCACCATCTGCAAGCTCTTGGCTACAGAAATGCTGCCTTTCCGCCTGGTGGACACAGAGGATTTTCGAGACCTTATGTCCGTCGCAGTGCCCCAGTACCAGATGCCCAGTCGGCACTACTTCTCAAAGAAAGGTGTGCCTGCGCTCCACCAGCATGTCGCACACAACATCACCGCTTCTTTGAGAAACTCTGTGTGTGACAGGGTGCATTTCACCACAGACACTTGGACGAGTAGGCATGGACAGGGGCGTTACATGTCGCTGACTGGGCACTGGGTAACTATGGTGACAGCAGGACAAGGGGCTGCTGTCCAAGTCTTGCCGTCCCCACGAGTTGTGCGTCAATCCTCTTTATGTCATTTTTCCTCCACTGCTTCTGCCTCCTCAACCTCCTCTCGGTCTTCCACCTGCACCCAAAGCCTGTCTGGTCATGCCACAAGCTTTCTAACTGCGCAGAAGGGATCCTGCACACCTCCTTACTATGCTGGCAGTAGGGCTCAACGTCATCAGGCGGTTTTTACATTGAAATGTCTGGGAAATGTGAGTCACACAGCTGAGGAGTTGTGGTCAGCTCTGGAGAACCAATTTCATGAATGGTTGTCTCCACTGGACCTGAAACCAGGGAAGGCCGTGTGCGACAATGCTGCAAACCTGGGTGCGGCCCTTCGCCGGGGCAATGTCACACACGTGCCTTGTATGGCTCACGTGTTGAACCTGGTTGTCCAGCAATTTTTAGCCCACTATCCCAGACTAGATGGCCTTCTGCAGAGGGCACGGTCGCTGTGTGCTCACTTCCGCCGTTCGCATCCCGCAGCTCAGCGACTTACATCTCTACAGAAGTCGTTGGGCCTGCCACTTCACCGGCTAAAATGCGATGTGCCTACCCGGTGGAATTCAACTCTGCACATGTTGCAGCGACTGTGGCAGCACCGACAAGCCCTGGTGCAATACGTTCTGACGTATAGCCTGGGCCAACGAGATTCAGAGGTGGGGCAAATCACGCTGGAGGAGTGGTCTCAGATCAGGGACCTATGCACCCTTCTGCACAGTTTTGAAATGGCGACGAAGATGTTTAGTGCTGACGATGCCATTATCAGCATGACTATTCCGGTGATTTACATGCTGGAGCACATGTTAAACAGAATTCGGAGTCAGGTGGTGGCACAAGAGGAGGTGGAGGAAGTAGAGGAGGAGGAGTTGTATGCGGAAGGGCTAACATCTGCAAGGTCCAGACGGTCGGCAGCACCAAGGCGGCAGGCATGTGAGGGTGGGGGAGATGATTTTACCAGGGCGCATGGTAGCAGCCAAACTAGTGAGGAAGGTGCAGGAGCCCAGGAAGAAGTGGAGGACGAACTGATGGAAGACTCATCAGATGAGGGAGACCTTGATCACATTTCTGTTGTGCGAGGTTGGGGGGAGAGGACAGAGGAAGGAAGCATGATTGCTACCTCGCCACCAACACAACAGGGACTTGGTGCTCCTGGATGCGCAACACACATGAGTGCCTTCTTGCTGCACTACCTGCAACATGACCCTCGAATTGTGAGAATTAGAAATAATCCTGACTACTGGGTTGCCACACTGTTAGATCCCCGGTACAAAAGTAAATTTGCAGAAATTATTCCTGCCATAGAAAGGGATGCACGCATGCAGGAGTATCAGCAGAGACTGTTGCAGAATCTTACATGTGCTTTTCCACAAAATACCAGTGGTGCACGTAGTGAATCTCACAGTTCCAACTTGCCAACCGTGGGACCGTCAAGTGTTCAGCACTCAAACCGTAACAGAACCACAGTATCTGCTGGTAACATCAATTTTGCGGAATCATTTCACCACTTTTTTAGCCCATCCTTTGCAAGGCCACAGGAGACAAGAAGTCTGACACATAGTCAACGCCTAGAGACGATGGTACAGGAGTATCTCCAAGTAAACATTGAAGCCACGACTGTGTCACTGGACCCTTGCTCTTTTTGGGCTTCCAATCTGGATAAATGGCCGGAGCTAGCCACTTACGCCTTGGAGATCTTGTCATGCCCCGCAGCCAGCGTTCTGTCTGAACGTGTGTTCAGCGCTGCTGGTGGTGTGCTGACAGATAAGCGCACGCGGCTCTCCACTGATAATGTAGACAGACTCACGTTCATAAAGATGAACAAATCATGGATCCGAAATGACTTTTCTACCCCTGTGTCATCCTGGGGAGAGTAAAAGCTTGATGATTGGTTAAAATCACCCTACCAACCGTTTTAAGCTTTCAAATTACTAATCATGTTTATCTGTATCTTGACTGGAAAATAATTTGGGCTTTGTAGCAGTGTGCAGCACTGATCCTATTAGGCCATCTATAATAAGCTTCACCAGATTTAAAATTAAAAATAATTTTTAGCTGCATCTAGCCCGGAAAATAATTTTGGGGCTCCGAGATGCGCAAGACACATAAGTGCCTTCTTGCTGCACTACCTGCAGCATGACCCTCATATTGTCAGAATTCGAAGTAATCATGACTACTGGGTTGCCACACTCTTAGATCCCCCAAACTTTTCGATCAACCTTTTCATTTTAATAAAGACCAAAAAAATGGTCATTTTTGAAATTATAAGCATTAGCAGGTTGTTAGAAACTGAAATCAAACAGTTTTCAACTCAAAACTTTATTCTAGGTGATGTTACATTTTCACATAGGACCCCTTGTTCGAAAGGAGCTTCTGAACTCTCTCGTCCATTGAATTTGTCAGGTTTTGGATGGTTTCTGCTTCAATTGTTTTGCATGAGGACAGAATACCCTCCCAGAGCTGTTGCTTAGATGTGAACTGCCTCCCGCCATCATAGACACTCCTTTTAATGATGCTCCAAAGGTTCTGAATGGGGTAGAGGTCAGGGGAGCATGGGGGTCACACCATAAGTTTGTCCCCTTTTATGCCCATATCAGCCAGAGATGCAGATGTTTTATGTGCAGCATGAGATGGTGCATTATCATGCAGAAAAATGATCTTGCTGTGAAATACACGGTTCTTCTTCTTGAACCATGGCAGGAAGTGCTGTTTGAGAAAATCCACATACAGTATGGAGTTCATCTTTAGCGCCTTCAGGGATCCTAAAGGGGCCGACAATCTCTCTCCCCATGATTCCAGCCCAAAACATTACTCCACCTCCTCCTTGTTGGCGCTGTAGCCGTGTTTGCGTGGGGTGTCCATCAACCAGCCATCCTCCACTCCATTCATCTGGACCATCGAGCGCTGCACGGCACTCATCCGTGAACAAAACAGTTTTGAAATCAGTCTTCATGTAATGTTTGGCCCACTGGAGCCGTTTCTGCTTGTGTGAAGTGGATAGAGGAGGTCGACAGGATGGCATATGCACAGCTGCAAACCTCTGAAGGACCCTGCATCTTGTTGTTCGGGGGACGTTGGAGGCACAAGCAGCTTCAAAAACTTGTCTGCTGCTATGACAAGGCTTTTTTGCCGCTGCTGTTTCAACCTGACGTAATTGCCTGTAGGAAAGAGTCCTCAATTTGCCCTTATCAGCACGCACACGTGTGTACTGTGAATCAGCTACATACTTCTTGATTGCCAAGACACTTCATCCTGATCATCGCACAATGTTGATTGTAGTCATGCCTTGACCTAAACACTCCACAATTTGTTGCTTCTCAGCAGCCGACACATCCTTTTTCTTTCCCATTTTGGCAGAAAATGTAGGCTGCTTAATAATGTGAGAGAGCCTTCTTAAGTAGTCTTGCCTTTCATTGGACACACCTGCCAAACTAATTAGCACAGGTGTCTGCAATTGCTTACAGTGATATAAAGAGCCCTGACACACATCACCATCAATGAGTTTAACTGACAAACAAACAAATTCTTCCCTTATCACTCCTAAACACTTTTTGCATAATAATTTGGAACGCGGTGTACATGTGCTTTTCCACAAAACACCAGTGGTTCACGTAGTGAATCTTACAGTTCTAACTTGCCAACCGTGGTCTGTATGGAATTGTTCAATAAAGGGCCCAAAATTAAGATAACATAGATGGGAGAGGTCTCTATGAATAGGAATTCCTAAGTATTTGATACCCTGTGAGGGCCAGGCAAAGGGAAAGTTGGACTGGATGGAATCCTATATGGATTTAGGGAGGGAGACATCGAGGGCCTCAGACTTCGCTGCATTGATTTTAAAATTTTACCATGTAACAAAGTGATCTATTTCAGCCATAACAGCAGGGATGGATATATGTGATTGAGTGATATATACTAGGACATCATCAGCAAATAGAGAGCACTTGTACTCGGTGCCTCCCACCTCAATCCACCTAATATTGGGGTTATGGCGAATTGATGAGAGCAGGTGCTCCGTCACTAGGATGTATAAGAGAGGGGACAGAGGACATCCCTGCCTTGTCCCATTGGTGATTGTGAAAGGTGATGAAAATGTTCTGACGCACCCCCTGGGCCTTGGGACACCCGGAGCCGGACCCTTTTTGGTGGATGCTGGTGGTTGTAGTCTTCGTGGCGGCGATCCGGTTCCGTGGCTCAGGGCGGTCAAACCAGTGGCGGAACTATTTATGTGGTTTTGATGTTTAAATGTCCGACTACGCCACCCGTGGATTGCGGTCAGAGTGAACCGCCGCTACAGGGCAGACCGCTAAGGCTGGTGTTGTGGGTGCAGCAGAGCATAGCATAACTCCCCACGGGAGGAGTATAGCCTCAGGGCAGTGTATGCGGAGGATGGGGGTGATGGTGCAGGGCAGCAGCAGTAACGACACGGAGTCAGTGATGCAGTTCAGGGCCTTTACTCACAGTTCTTATTATCCAGACCACGTCTGCAGGTAACGGCTGCCCACGTTGTACTGTGCTCACCAGGTGAGGGGCTCAGACAACTCCCAGATAACTTTGGAGCGCTTCACAGGACCCCCTTTGTGTGTCCTTTGTCTGGCCTTTCTTACCAACACTTCTGTCCGGCTGCCTCGGGCCTCCTCTTGGTAAACTTGGCGCCAGTTTCCCTGACCCTATGTGGTGCCTTCCTAGCGGGTGGAGCAAGGGGCTGCGCCACATAAAATGTCAGAGCCTCCGGTTTCTAGCTGAGGGTCGTTTCCTGCCTCCACTAGTTCGGGGACCGGTCTCCCCCTTTGGCCTGACCCCTCCACGCAGGTGGATTCGGGCGTGCGGTGGCGACTCGCCCGTCCGCACCCCTGGGATCCCTTCATTCCTCGTTCCTGGAGCCTTCTCCGCTCCTCTTCCTTCCTTCTCCCTCTTGCAGGCCTGGGCCTCTGTTACTAGGCCCGCCTCCGGAGCAGAGCTCATGCAGAGCCCCTGCTCCCTGCCACTTCTGCTCAGACTTCTCTGCACTGAACTAAGATGGTGCCCACCTTTTATACTCCCTTCTCAATGCACCCAGGAACTGCTTCCTCCCTGCTCCTGCACTGCAGGGTTCCCCTTCCTCAGTGTTCCCTCCCCCCACTCCAGCCAGGGACAGGGACTGTCGTGCCCATCTCAGGGGCATATTGGTCGCCCTGCCCCACGGCAATGTGGTGTAATGCATGCAGGTGTCGGGTCCTGATCCACACTCCATCCTTATCTGAGAGTGAGATATCACACCTCTGGGTGAGGTGCAATACGTCTGTAGCAACCGAGCCCTCGGTGCTACAGTTCCATTTATCTTCAGCCTAGGTGACGTATTGTGATACAGGGCCGTGATTTTGGCTATAAAAGGGTCCCCTAGACCCCTACCCCAAGCTTTTTAAGAGAATCATATATGGCGTGCCAGGAGACTCTATGGAATGCTTTCTCAGCATCCAACGAGAGTATCTACTTACAAATTTTTAACTGCATCTAGCCCAGGAAATACTTTGTGCCTAGTAGCAGTGTCTGCTAGTCAGCGGATTATCCCGGCTGTTAAGCAAGCTACACCACCTGTAGTTTGGACACTTAATTTTTTCAAAGGAAATGCTTCGGGACCACGGGATACTTAGTGAAGAGCATCAGGAGGCACCCCAAGGCATAGGGGCTGGGACTGGCACTAGGATGCCTTGCGGTGGACAGCCGAGCTCGATCCTTATAAAAGCTTTTTAACTGCAGCAGCTTTAGTGGACGCTACTGGAGCTGGAATTACGCGGCTGCTGGCATGAGACTTGCCCTCCAATAGATCCTTGTAAATGGATTTAAAGTGTATTCATTCAAATTAGAGGGACAATTTAAATTAAAAAGCTTAGAGCTGCCTCCACCACAGGGGGGCTCTCTCGACCCACCAGCGGACAGGCACCAGTATTGGGAGAGGGGGGCTGGCCGTCAGGGTTCACCGCGGCTCTGGCACAAACCCGGCGACACGGAGGTGGCACGGGCAGGAGCGGACTGGCCGTCTCGGCTTCTCACTTTTTGGATTTTAGAAGGGCATGACATGCCTATATCTGTGTCTCCCCCTCCTTTTACTCCTCCACCTCTTTTCTTTTCGCATGACTATATGTACTTGTCACTTTTCCATGTGTTAGTTGTGTCTTCTGAGCAGTTTGTCAGCTTTTGGACACCTTTGAAGGTGTTTTCTATGTGTTTCTATGTGTTTTTGTTTGCCTGCCATTGGTTTTAACGGTGTTCGAAGGTGTTCGACGAACAGTTCGGCGAACACACGGGTGTTCGACGAACCGAACCGAACTCGAACACTACGGGGGTGGCTCAACACTAGTGGAGACTGACACATTCCGTAACTTTATGGTATTGGCAGTCCCACAATACAACGTGTCCAGCCGCTTTTATTTCAGCAGGCAAGCCGTCCCTGCCCTGCAACATCATGTGGAGGGAAAAATTAAACATGCGCTACAAAACGCCGTCAGTAGCAAGGTCCACCTGACCACCGATGCGTGGACCAGTAAGCATGGACAGGGACGATACCTTTCCATCACTGCCCATTGGGTAAATGTTGTGGAGCCGGGTACAAATCTTGAGAGTGGCGCTGTACGTGTTCTGCCAACTCCAAGGATTGCAGGAATCCAGTCTGTACACATTGACTCCTCCTCATACTCCAGTTCCTCTGAATCAGCGCTGCAGGAGCCGTCACGGTCTACCTCCACATCGACCCGTGAACGGTTACCTGTTATGATGACCGATATGAGCACAGCCGTGGCCAAACGTCAACAGACCGTATTAAAATTAATTTCTTTGGGGAATCGAAGCCACACAGCGCAGGAGCTCTGGAATGCCATCAAGCAGCAGAGCGACGTGTGGTTTGTGCCAGCGAATCTCCAGCCAGGCATGGTAGTGTGTGACAATGGCCGAAATCTGGTGGCAGCTCTGGGCCTAGGCAACCTCACTCACATCCCATGTCTGGCACATGTGCTCAACTTGGTCGTGCAGAGTTTTTTGAGGGACTATCCGGATCTTGATGCACTGCTTCACAAGGTCCGCATAGAGTGCGCTCACCTGCGGCGTTCCAGCAATGCAAGATCACGCATTGCAGCTCTGCAGCGCCGATTACGTCTTCCGGAACATCGCATCATATGTGACCTACCCACCAGGTGGAATTCAACATTACATATGTTGGAGAGGTTGTGTGAGCAGCAGGCAGCAGTAATGGAGTACCAGCTGCAGCAGGCGCAAACAAGTCGCAGTGCGCGCCGTTCACACTTCACCACCACTGAGTGGGCCTCTATGAAGGACATTTTGCGTGCCTTCGATTTTTCCACGCGGATGGCGAGTGCAGATGATGCACTAGTCAGCATGACTATCCCCCTTATCTGCCTGCTTGAAAAAACACTGCAAGCACTAAGGGACGAGGTTTTGGAAGAGGTGGAGGATGAGGAGTCACAAATGCCATCTGCTTCTCTACAGTCTGCGCAACGTGGTTCCTCACAAAGGCCTAGGCAGGGGACACTTTGTGAGGAGGATGAGGAGGAGTCAATGGATGAGGAAGACATCTGTCCAGAGGAGGGAGGTACACAATGCTCTAGTAGTCAGTATCTAGAGCGAGGGTGGGGTGATGCAGAGCAGGCAGAGATCACGCCTCAAGCAGGGGACAGTGTTTCTTGGCCAGTTGGCAGTCTGCAGCACATGGTTGATTTCATGCTGCAGTGCCTGAGAAACGACCGCCGCATCGCCCACATTCTCAACACGGCTGATTATTGGGTGTCCACCCTCCTAGATCCTCGCTACCGGGACAACTTACAAAGCCTCATAACACTGTTGAACCGGGAGCGTAAAATGCGGGAGTACCAAGACGCACTGGTGCATTCCATCATGTTCTCCATTCCAACCGAGAGCAGTGCTGCTAGTGTTTTACAAAGCAGCTCAGTGCGTCGAGGCAGTGGAGGAAGCTCTGCACAAAGAGGGAGCAGAAGCAGCGCCTCAGCACAAGGCAAGACCAGTATGGCCGAAATGTGGCAAAGTTTTGTGTCCCCGCCGCCACAAATGTCTACACCATCACAGACGGCTCCAGTCAGCAGGAGGCAACGTTTCCGTCAGATGGTGACAGACTACATGTCTTGCCCTCTTAGTGTACTCCCAGACGGCTCTTCTCCCTTCAAATTTTGGGTCTGTAAGCTGGATACATGGCCAGAGCTTAGTCAGTATGCATTGGAGGTGCTAGCTTGCCCTGCTGCTAGTGTATTATCGGAACGCGTCTTTAGTGCCGCAGGTGGTGTACTAACAGACCGTCGCATGCGACTATCCTCCGATAACGTTGACCGGCTTACTTTTCTCAAAATGAACAAGGCCTGGATCTCTCATGAATTTGCCAGTCCTCTTCCAGAATAAATAATTGGTTGGCAACAGTATCCAGGTCTCCTGTTCTGTTCATGTTTCTACTACCTGAACTGTAATCCCTGAGCTCCAACACCGCCAGTTGGCGCTCGGAAGTGCCGTCTGCACAGTCAACACTTGCTGCCGTGTTATTGGGGTTCAGTAACGTCAGCCGTTCCCCTGCTGCGCGGACGGCAATTTCTCCTGCTCTGTCCACATCCACTGTACTACGGATTTAAAACCTCCTCCAAATACACCTCTGGCTCCTCCGTTTTTAGTATTTACCCTGGGCTCCAATACCGCTAGTTGCTGCTCAGAAGTGCCGTCTGCACAGTCAACGCTTGCTCCAGTGTTATTGGGGTTCAGTAACGTCAGCTGATCCCCAGCTGTGTGTCCGGCAAATTCTCCTGCTTTGTCCACATCCACTGTACTACGGATTTAAAACCTCCTCCAAATACACCTCTGGCTCCTCCGTTTTTAGCATTTACCCTGGGCTCCAACACCGCCAGTTGGCGCTCGGAAGTGCCGTCTGCACAGTCAACGCTTGCTCCAGTGTTATTGGGGTTCAGTAACGTCAGCTGATCCCCAGCTGTGTGTCCGGCAAATTCTCCTGCTTTGTCCACATCCACTGTACTACGGATTTAAAACCTCCTCCAAATACACCTCTGGCTCCTCTGTTTTCAGTATTATCCCTGAGCTCCAACACCGCCAGTTGGCGCTCGGAAGTGCCGTCTGCACAGTCAACACTTGCTGCCGTGTTATTGGGGTTCAGTAACGTCAGCTGTTCCCCTGCTGTGCGGACGGCAATTTCTCCTGCTCTGTCCACATTCTCACTACTACAGATTTGAAAGTTTCTCCAATTACACCTCTGGCTCCTCTGTTTTCAGTATTATCCCTGAGCTACAACACCGCCAGTTGGCGCTCGGAAGTGCCGTCTGCACAGTCAACACTTGCTGCCGTGTTATTGGGGTTCAGTAACGTCAGCTGATCCCCAGCTGTGTGTCCGGCAAATTCTCCTGCTTTGTCCACATCCACTGTACTACGGATTTAAAATCTCCTCCAAATACACCTCTGGCTCCTCCGTTTTTAGTATTTACCCTGGGCTCCAACACCGCCAGTTGGCGCTCGGAAGTGCCGTCTGCACAGTCAACGCTTGCTCCAGTGTTATTGGGGTTCAGTAACGTCAGCTGATCCCCAGCTGTGTGTCCGGCAAATTCTCCTGCTCTGTCCACATTCTCACTACTACAGATTTGAAAGTTTCTCCAATTACACCTCTGGCTCCTCTGTTTTCAGTATTATCCCTGAGCTCCAACACCGCCAGTTGGCGCTCGGAAGTGCCGTCTGCACAGTCAACACTTGCTGCCGTGTTATTGGGGTTCAGTAACGTCAGCCGTTCCCCTGCTGTGCGGACGGCAATTTCTCCTGCTCTGTCCACATCCACTGTACTACGGATTTAAAACCTCCTCCAAATACACCTCTGGCTCCTTCGTTTTTAGTATTTACCCTGGGCTCCAATACCGCTAGTTGCTGCTCAGAAGTGCCGTCTGCACAGTCAACGCTTGCTCCAGTGTTATTGGGGTTCAGTAACGTCAGCTGATCCCCAGCTGTGTGTCCGGCAAATTCTCCTGCTTTGTCCACATCCACTGTACTACGGATTTAAAACTTGCTCCAATTACACCTCTGGCTCCACTCTGTTTTTAGTATTTACCCTGGGTTCCAGCACCGCCAGCTGGTTCTCGGCAGTTCCATTGGCTCTTGTACCTTCTGCTACCCATCCGGGTTCCAGTACCGTCAGCTGGTTCTCGGCAGTGACTTTGGCACGGGTACTCCCTCCTGCCCAGCCTGGTTCCAGCACGCCAGCTGTTTCCGGGTAGTGTCAACGTCACTTTGCCTCCAATGCGTTGTCCTGTCGTGTTGCGGTCGGGTTAGCCGACTCTATGGTGCCTGCAGTTTAGGTGACTCCTATGTGGGCTGCGGGATCTGGCAATGAAGGCTGGTTCCATAGTGCCAATAGGACAAGCACCCCCTGTAGGACTGTGGGTTTTGGTAACTGCGGCCGGCTCGCGGCCTTGAACTTATTTTTTACATGGGTACCTTCTGCTACCCATCCGGGTTCCAGTACCGTCAGCTGGTTCTCGGCAGTGCCTTTGGATTAGGTGCCTCCTTCTCGGTATCCAAGTTCCACCAACGTCTGCTGGTCCTTGGTAGTGCTTTCTGGCACAGGTACCTCCTGCTTAGTAACCGAGTTCCAGTACCGTCAGCTGGTCTTCGGCAGTTCCATTGGCTCTTGTACCTTCTGCTACCCATCCGGGTTCCAGTACCGTCAGCTGGTTCTCGGCAGTGACTTTGGCACAGGTACTCCCTCCTGCCCAGCCTGGTTCCAGCACGCCAGCTGTTTCCGGGTAGTGTCAACGTCACTTTGCCTCCAATGCGTTGTACTGTCGTGTTGCGGTCGGGTTAGCCGACTCTATGGTGCCTGCAGTTTAGGTGACTCCTATGTGGGCTGCGGGATCTGGCAATGAAGGCTGGTTCCATAGTGCCAATAGGACAAGCACCCCCTGTAGGACTGTGGGTTTTGGTAACTGCGGCCGGCTCGCGGCCTTGAACTTTTTTTTACATGGGTACCTTCTGCTACCCATCCGGGTTCCAGTACCGTCAGCTGGTTCTCGGCAGTGCCTTTGGATTAGGTGCCTCCTTCTCGGTATCCAAGTTCCACCAACGTCTGCTGGTCCTTGGTAGTGCTTTCTGGCACAGGTACCTCCTGCTTAGTAACCGAGTTCCAGTACCGTCAGCTGGTCTTCGGCAGTTCCATTGGCTCTTGTACCTTCTGCTACCCATCCGGGTTCCAGTACCGTCAGCTGGTTCTCGGCAGTGACTTTGGCACGGGTACTCCCTCCTGCCCAGCCTGGTTCCAGCACGCCAGCTGTTTCCGGGTAGTGTCAACGTCACTTTGCCTCCAATGCGTTGTCCTGTCGTGTTGCGGTCGGGTTAGCCGACTCTATGGTGCCTGCAGTTTAGGTGACTCCTATGTGGGCTGCGGGATCTGGCAATGAAGGCTGGTTCCATAGTGCCAATAGGACGAGCACCCCCTGTAGGACTGTGGGTTTTGGTAACTGCGGCCGGCTCGCGGACTTGAACTTTTTTTTACATGGGTACCTTCTGCTACCCATCCGGGTTCCAGTACCGTCAGCTGGTTCTCGGCAGTGCCTTTGGATTAGGTGCCTCCTTCTCGGTATCCAAGTTCCACCAACGTCTGCTGGTCCTTGGTAGTGCTTTCTGGCACAGGTACCTCCTGCTTAGTAACCGAGTTCCAGTACCGTCAGCTGGTCTTCGGCAGTTCCATTGGCTCTTGTACCTTCTGCTACCCATCCGGGTTCCAGTACCGTCAGATGGTTCTCGGCAGTGACTTTGGCACGGGTACTCCCTCCTGCCCAGCCTGGTTCCAGCACGCCAGCTGTTTCCGGGTAGTGTCAACGTCACTTTGCTTCCAATGCGTTGTCCTGTCGTGTTGCGGTCGGGTTAGCCGACTCTATGGTGCCTGCAGTTTAGGTGACTCCTATGTGGGCTGCGGGATCTGGCAATGAAGACTGGTTCCATAGTGCCAATAGGACAAGCACCCCCTGTAGGACTGTGGGTTTTGGTAACTGCGGCCGGCTCGCGGCCTTGAACTTTTTTTTTACATGGGTACCTTCTGCTACCCATCCGGGTTCCAGTACCGTCAGCTGGTTCTCGGCAGTGCCTTTGGATTAGGTGCCTCCTTCTCGGTATCCAAGTTCCACCAACATCTGCTGGTCCTTGGTAGTGCTTTCTGGCACAGGTACCTCCTGCTTAGTAACCGAGTTCCAGTACCGTCAGCTGGTCTTCGGCAGTTCCATTGGCTCTTGTACCTTCTGCTACCCATCTGGGTTCCAGTACCGTCAGCTGGTTCTCGGCAGTGACTTTGGCACGGGTACTCCCTCCTGCCCAGCCTGGTTCCAGCACGCCAGCTGTTTCCGGGTAGTGTCAACGTCACTTTGCCTCCAATGCGTTGTCCTGTCGTGTTGCGGTCGGGTTAGCCGACTCTATGGTGCCTGCAGTTTAGGTGACTCCTATGTGGGCTGCGGGATCTGGCAATGAAGGCTGGTTCCATAGTGCCAATAGGACAAGCACCCCCTGTAGGACTGTGGGTTTTGGTAACTGCGGCCGGCTCGCGGCCTTGAACTTTTTTTTTACATGGGTACCTTCTGCTACCCATCCGGGTTCCAGTACCGTCAGCTGGTTCTCGGCAGTGCCTTTGGATTAGGTGCCTCCTTCTCGGTATCCAAGTTCCACCAACGTCTGCTGGTCCTTGGTAGTGCTTTCTGGCACAGGTACCTCCTGCTTAGTAACCGAGTTCCAGTACCGTCAGCTGGTCTTCGGCAGTTCCATTGGCTCTTGTACCTTCTGCTACCCATCCGGGTTCCAGTACCGTCAGATGGTTCTCGGCAGTGACTTTGGCACGGGTACTCCCTCCTGCCCAGCCTGGTTCCAGCACGCCAGCTGTTTCCGGGTAGTGTCAACGTCACTTTGCCTCCAATGCGTTGTCCTGTCGTGTTGCGGTCGGGTTAGCCGACTCTATGGTGCCTGCAGTTTAGGTGACTCCTATGTGGGCTGCGGGATCTGGCAATGAAGGCTGGTTCCATAGTGCCAATAGGACAAGCACCCCCTGTAGGACTGTGGGTTTTGGTAACTGCGGCCGGCTCGCGGCCTTGAACTTTTTTTTTACATGGGTACCTTCTGCTACCCATCCGGGTTCCAGTACCGTCAGCTGGTTCTCGGCAGTGCCTTTGGATTAGGTGCCTCCTTCTCGGTATCCAAGTTCCACCAACGTCTGCTGGTCCTTGGTAGTGCTTTCTGGCACAGGTACCTCCTGCTTAGTAACCGAGTTCCAGTACCGTCAGCTGGTCTTCGGCAGTTCCATTGGCTCTTGTACCTTCTGCTACCCATCCGGGTTCCAGTACCATCAGCTGGTTCTCGGCAGTGACTTTGGCATGGGTACTCCCTCCTGCCCAGCCTGGTTCCAGCACGCCAGCTGTTTCCGGGTAGTGTCAACGTCACTTTGCCTCCAATGCGTTGTCCTGTCGTGTTGCGGTCGGGTTAGCCGACTCTATGGTGCCTGCAGTTTAGGTGACTCCTATGTGGGCTGCGGGATCTGGCAATGAAGGCTGGTTCCATAGTGCCAATAGGACAAGCACCCCCTGTAGGACTGTGGGTTTTGGTAACTGCGGCCGGCTCGCGGCCTTGAACTTTTTTTTTACATGGGTACCTTCTGCTACCCATCCGGGTTCCAGTACCGTCAGCTGGTTCTCGGCAGTGCCTTTGGATTAGGTGCCTCCTTCTCGGTATCCAAGTTCCACCAACGTCTGCTGGTCCTTGGTAGTGCTTTCTGGCACAGGTACCTCCTGCTTAGTAACCGAGTTCCAGTACCGTCAGCTGGTCTTCGGCAGTTCCATTGGCTCTTGTACCTTCTGCTACCCATCCGGGTTCCAGTACCGTCAGCTGGTTCTCGGCAGTGACTTTGGCACAGGTACTCCCTCCTGCCCAGCCTGGTTCCAGCACGCCAGCTGTTTCCGGGTAGTGTCAACGTCACTTTGCCTCCAATGCGTTGTCCTGTCGTGTTGCGGTCGGGTTAGCCGACTCTATGGTGCCTGCAGTTTAGGTGACTCCTATGTGGGCTGCGGGATCTGGCAATGAAGGCTGGTTCCATAGTGCCAATAGGACAAGCACCCCCTGTAGGACTGTGGGTTTTGGTAACTGCGGCCGGCTCGCGGCCTTGAACTTTTTTTTACATGGGTACCTTCTGCCACCCATCCGGGTTCCAGTACCGTCAGCTGGTTCTCGGCAGTGCCTTTGGATTAGGTGCCTCCTTCTCGGTATCCAAGTTCCACCAACGTCTGCTGGTCCTTGGTAGTGCTTTCTGGCACAGGTACCTCCTGCTTAGTAACCGAGTTCCAGTACCGTCAGCTGGTCTTCGGCAGTTCCATTGGCTCTTGTACCTTCTGCTACCCATCCGGGTTCCAGTACCGTCAGCTGGTTCTCGGCAGTGACTTTGGCACGGGTACTCCCTCCTGCCCAGCCTGGTTCCAGCACGCCAGCTGTTTCCGGGTAGTGTCAACGTCACTTTGCCTCCAATGCGTTGTCCTGTCGTGTTGCGGTCGGGTTAGCCGACTCTATGGTGCCTGCAGTTTAGGTGACTCCTATGTGGGCTGCGGGATCTGGCAATGAAGGCTGGTTCCATAGTGCCAATAGGACGAGCACCCCCTGTAGGACTGTGGGTTTTGGTAACTGCGGCCGGCTCGCGGACTTGAACTTTTTTTTACATGGGTACCTTCTGCTACCCATCCGGGTTCCAGTACCGTCAGCTGGTTCTCAGCAGTGCCTTTGGATTAGGTGCCTCCTTCTCGGTATCCAAGTTCCACCAACGTCTGCTGGTCCTTGGTAGTGCTTTCTGGCACAGGTACCTCCTGCTTAGTAACCGAGTTCCAGTACCGTCAGCTGGTCTTCGGCAGTTCCATTGGCTCTTGTACCTTCTGCTACCCATCCGGGTTCCAGTACCGTCAGCTGGTCCTCGGTAGTTCCTCAGCTTTCTTGTACCTTCTGCTACATTTCCAAGTTCAAGCTTTTTGAAATGGTTCTTGGTAATCACTCTAGATCTCCCTGACGAGGACCCTGAAGTCGAGGACCCTGAAGACCAACCCTAAGAAGACGAGGACCCCGAAGACGACGACCCTGAAGACGAGGACCCTGAAGACCACCCCGAAGAAGACGAGGACCCTGAAGACCACCCTGAAGAAGACGAGGACCCTGAAGACCACCCCGAAGAAGACGAGGACCCCGAAGATGAGGACCCAGAAGACCAACCCGAAGAAGACGAGGACCCCGAAGACAAGGACCCCAGAAGACGACGACCCTGAAGACCACCCCGAAGAAGACCAAGAAGATGACCCTGAAGAAGTTGACCAAGAGGACAAAGAAGAGAAGACAAGCACCAAGATGCAGAAGAACAAGAGACTGAAAACCAAGAAGCAGAAATACAAGAAGCTGCAGAACAAAAAGCGGAAAAACATTAAGCATAAGACTAAAAATCAGAGCAAAAGATAATATCTAAATTATAAGCAGAAGATGACTAAGCAGTGTATGGGGGTGAGTCCGTTCCTCCTCGTGGTGCCCCTGGAAAAGACCTGCTGCTGCAGGCCAAACTGAACGCGGACAAATCCTGTTGTAAATCTTTTGTGACGGGCAGAACGAAAGGTGTAATGTCCAACCTTTTATAGATAACAACTACAGGAATGCCTGCCACAAATAAGAATATGATGAAGAAGAAGAAGATGAAGAAGATGAAGAAGTAGAATATGAAGAATGTAAAAAAAAAGAATAATAGGAAGAAGGTGAAGAAGAAGAAGATGAAGAAGGTGAAGAAGAAGAGGATGAAAAAGATGCTGAGGATGATGAAGGAGAAAGTGTGGGAGAAGTAAAAAAGATGGTGAAGAGCATGGAAGTAGTGAAACATAAATATCTGACAAAATCTAAAAATACTTAACAAAGTCAATATTTCCGTAACTCAGAACGTCTTAAAAAAAATATTAATTCCTTCTATTCCATTTGATTGGGCTAAACCTCTATGCCTTTATTGTCTCCCCCACCTCCCCCAATACATTCTACATTATTCTTAGTTGTTTTCCTTCATGTAGAATTAACCTACAAGGAAAGAAAGGGTTTATTTTCATTCCGATATTTCTGTCCCATTGACTTGCATTGGTTTCCGGTATCGGAATCGGCGATATCCGATACTTTTTCGGTATCGGTCCGATCCAATCCGATCCGATATTTCCCGATATCGGAAGGTATCGCTCAACACTAGTTATAACCTATTCACAAGATAAGTGATAACTTGTTGATCACTGGGGGTCTCACTGCTGGGGCCCACATTGATTCTGAGAACTCCAGAGACCCTTCTGAATGGAGTGGCAGTCATGTATGTTCACCAGTGTGCCCTCTATTCATTGTCTATGGGACTGCAGTAGTCTCCAGCAATGCAATGGCATATATATTAAATGGAGCAGTGATAGATATGAACAACTGCCACTCAAATTAGAGGGGGCTCTGCAAATCCCTATTTCCTGAATTGGGAGTCTCAGTGGTGGGACACCAGTGATTACAAAGTTATCGTAAATCTTATAGATCGCTTAGGTGATAACTATCAAACCTGGTACAATCCCTTTAGGTTAGATGCTAAGGTTTATGTTACAGGTTTTCTGGTAACTCAATTAAGGCGATTCCCGAGGACTGAGCATAAGATAAGTATTATATGTATATTATGTATACACCTCGACCTCGTACCATACTCACAACATACTGCATTTGTGCAGTTCCAAAACTATCCTTCACCTCAAAACGGTAATAGGAAGGGCATTGACCTGTGATAAGTTGTGCACAGTACACTTTATGGCCCAGCAACCAAGAGGTTAAGAAGGAAGAAAATATGTCATATAATAGTGTCTGAGAGGAACAATACCGATTTGTCGCCAGAGCCTTTAGAGGGAGTGCCATTGCCCCAGGTATACAGAACACCCCACACAGCCACAGGGACGGGTGTGTCTTTCCTTGCAAAGTGCCAAAACATCCAGATTTATACAAGAATGATTCACTGTTGGCAGCTGTGACTGGCCCCATCATATGAACTGCAGTAGAAATAATCTTATTTTTCACTAATAGCTCAGTTTGTAAGGGCCACGTCAACTACAGGGCCCCATCGCAAACCTGGAGTAGGACGTTATGTTCCTCTCATTTATCTGCCTTCCATTTCCAATAGTTGGCAAAGCGTTTAGTAGCGTCTTCTATGTGAATTCTTCATGAGCGCCTCCCTATATTGACCCATCTTAAGTTAAGTATGGAAGTAGTCTTAAAATGCAATAGTCAAACAGCAAGGAGGGTTTTGCATATAGCGCTAATACTGTACATGAAAGATATGCAAGTGCGTAAAAAAGCACCTGTCTATGTGGTACTTTTTATGATGGGAGGAGATAGTACCTCAGGGAGGCCTAGATTTATATTCTGTGTCTCCAGTCTCCCTCATCAGAATCCTTGGTATGTCCTATGGCAGCAGACAAGAAATTATAGTCTCCTGGGTATGTTGTTGCAAGTCAACCAGACAGGAAATTACACAGTAGAGGGTATGTTCTGTACAGTCAGAGAAGAGAATACTCTCCTCAGTAGGACTTGTATACTTAGTACAATAATAGCCTCTAAAGTCATGCAGAAGAACATTAGGGTCATACTTTTTTAAAGGCTGTTGATGGATCTTAAGAAACCTTCAGCTTTGTGCTATATATACCATCCATACTCCATTCAGGTTCTTTAACATCCAAGAAGTCTTCAGATAATAAGGTTCTTATCAAATCTACATCCCATTTACAACAGGGCACAATCCAAATATACTTAAGGTACGAAATACAGAGGCATTAAAAAATATCAGATCAGTGACCGCATTTTTTACACTGTAATATAAAAGCAGTAAAGACAATAATTGTTTGGATAATAGTTGGAAAAAAGACAATGGATTTACTTACTACCTAACCAATAGTAAATATATACCCCAAAAACCTGGGAAAGATATGATAATAGCCCAGGATAAGAAAAGAGTCAAGCCACATTAATTATAAAATTAGTTTTTATTGAAAAAAAATACTAAAATCGCAAAGCCTCAAAAAGGACACAGAAAATGCCTGGAGAACCAATAATATAATGAAAGGGTCCACAAGGAAAAATAGCCAAGGGTATTGAACTGTAAAGTGCAAGTGCTTAGCTGTAGTACAGGATATAATTATCCCTAACCATAGAGCCTAGCCAAGTGTGATCCTCAGGTTCTACAACACCTCACGTTCTTCAACACCTCTTAAATGTAAGAAGGTAACATTACCTGTAATAAATGCACTACCTATGAGATCCCAGGCACAGTGTCCAACTACCCCGATGCCGTTTCGCCTCACTTTTTTTGGGGACACTCAGAGACACATTTATTTATGATTACGCTACTCTGAGGTGCTGTAGAACCTGAGGATCACACTTGGTTAAGTTGTATGGGTAGGGATAACTATAATCGGTACTACAGCTAAGCACTTGCACTTTATAGCTCAATACCCTTGGCTATTTTTCCTTGTCGACCTTTTCATTATATTGTTGGTTCCCCAGGTATTTTCTGTGTCCTTTTTGAGGCTTTCCTTGTCATTTTATATATGGTTTTAGTATTTTTTTCAATAAAAAATAATTTCTTAATTATTGTTGCTTGAATCTCTTCTTATTTTGGGATATTATCATATCTCACCCAGGTTTTTGGGGTATATATACATTTGGTGAAGTGTCTTGCATGATATCATCATTTTTCAGACTATTATAATTTATAACTAGTGATGAGCGAGTATGTTCTGTTAACCCATTCGGCGAACACCGAGTATCTTCAGCATGCTCGGGTGTTATGTTTCACTGACTCCGTGTGCATGATTTGTGACTGTTTGACAGCTTTAATACATGTGAGGAATGTCTAATGAGCACGCTGAAAATACTCGGTGTATGCCCGAGCATGCTCGCCTAAAGGGTTAACAGAACATACTCGCTCATCACTATTTATAACCAATAGTAAATCTGGAAGTGGTATATCTGCCCACTTACTTATCTCGGAATGGATGGGTGAAGCAAAAGGGAGCAGATTTCATATCATTTTATCAATTATGTCTAAATAACTGACAATAAATGTGATGACATATGCATTAAAGGGAATCTGGCACCAGATTTTTACTACTCCATCTGAGAGCAGCATAATGTGGGTGCAGGGACCCTAATTCCAGCGATGTATCACTTACTGGGCTAATTGTTGTAATTTTGATAAAATCCCTGTTTTCTCTGCTGCAGATCTAGCAGTTCTCTGAATGCTGAGCTTTGTATAACCCCGCCCACACCACTGATTGGCAGTTTTCTGCCCTTGTTCACAGAAAGTTGCCAATCATTGGTGGGGGCTGGGTTATACAGAGTTCATGAGAATGCTTGACTACAAGGCAGCAGGTTTACTAGGACTCTAATAATAATCTACTGCTGATAATGCAGTGATTTTATAAAAACTACACTAAGCAGCCCAGTATCAAGGTCTTTGCCTCTACATTATGCTGCTGTCAGATTAGGTGGCAAAAACAAGGTGACAGATTCCCTTTAAGCGCTAGTTGATATATTCCTTATTTATATACTGTACATCCAAATATAACAATGGAATAATCTATGAATAATAGTGTATAACTACAAACTTTCGCAAACGTCTGATGCAAGGGCCCATGTGGCAGCTCAGGGATGGACATACTAATTGATGCAACCGATGTAGCCACATAAGGTCCCAAGAGTTAATGGGGCCTAGTTCTTCCTCTAAAGCAGGTGAAATTTTGCAGTTTGATGAGATATTGGACTGCCCATATAAAGTTCTTGGACAGAGGCCCTCTTCTGTCTGTATCTGTTCCTGTTGTAACTATTGGGCTACTGGAGGGAGATGGCTTCTTCCAAGTTGGTGTTACCCCCAATGTAAAGTGGTCTCCATTGGTGTTGTAAGTAATGTTAGCAAACAAGCAGCTTAGAACTGTATTAGAATAATGAAAAGGGGATGCGGGCACCAGGATGTTCTTCATGGGAGGTAAGCAGTATTGTGGAGTCAAGCAGTCCCGCAAAAGGGGCTTGATTGTCAAGGTTGGATGGGGCCTCACTCTACACTACTGGTCTTTTGGTAGCTAGATTCCTGTCTTTGTAGTCCTGGCATAATATATTGGAATCCTGTCTATGCCGTGATGTCAGAGAGACGGATTCATGTACACATTCAGTGTAATGTGCGCAGTCCCCGGTCTGTTTGTTTTTGCCTTTTTATGCCAAGCACAAGAGTACACAAATCCTGAAAGCTGTGGACTATGAGACTATCAATGATTACCCAGCAACTAATAGAAAGCAGAGGTAAAGGCCACACAGTGTTTAACCCCTATGTGCTGGCATTAGTGCCCTCTAGGAAAAAAACGGGTTAATTGTTAGGTTTGGCTTCTCTTGTCTGTAAACTTGTGTGTCAGGAGTTAATAATTGACTTGATATTCCTCATGCATGAAATGACCTCTTGTTATTCTGTAAGCGACAGCAGGGGGAGGTAGGGAAGGCAGCAATCAGTGAAGCGACTGATCCAAAGTCTATCTATAGGCAAGGCGATGGGTGGGTGCTGTGACGCAGCCAGTGCCATTTCAATGCCACCCACCCTTCACCTAGCAGTTATGCAAATTCCATTTACTTGTTTCTCCCTCACTATTCGGTTCATTCTTGCAGCAGATCCATCCTGACAGGTGGAGCACTTAGCAATGTCTGTTCCACGTCTTTCTGCTATTCTATAATCCTGTGTACACTTTCCCATGGTGAAATGGGATAACAGTCTCCATTAGGGTCTTGTTACGGGGCATTAAGGAGGGCTAAGGCTTAACACAAAGAAGTAAAGCTGGATTTAATCATAAGCTTAACACTGCAATACTGTTGGATCAGTTTTGCTTTCTTATGGCAAATTCTGTTATTTTCATTCCACTAAATATATTCTTGCATTAAAGTCCAGAAGCTGTTTACCATTCATGATCCCAGAAGACCATGTCTGATATGTCTACTCATACCCACAACTTTCTCACTTAACCCACAGGGCGAAATGAGACAATATGCCATCACAATGACATCTCTTGAAGGGAATTTGTCAGTGTAATGTAGGTGCTGAGATACTGATTCCAGCGATGTGTCACTTACTGGTCTGCTTGCTGTAGTTTTGATAAAATCCCTATTTTATCTGCTGCAGATCTATGAGTTCTCGGAATGCTCAGCTCTGTATAACCCTGCCCACATCACTGATTGGCAGTTTTCTGTGTTCACTGTTCATAGGCAGTAAGCTGGCAAACCGTGATGGGGCAGAGTTATACAGAGCTCATTAATATGGATGACTCGATTGCAGCTGGTTTACTAGTCCTTTAGTGATAATCTCCTGCTGATAAAGCAGAATTTTCATCAAATCTATAGCAAGCAGCCCAGTAAGTGACACATTGCTGGAATGATCATGCTGCTCTTAGATTAGGCAGCAAAAACTTGATGACAGATTCCCTTTAATATTAGATACTGAAACAATTGACCATGTTGTTGGCAGTGATATAGCATATGGTCTACTCGCAGCTTTAAATAGAAGACAACCCCTACCTACCTACCAGTTCATTGAGTTCTTCTTTGGTACATACACCTATTTTGGTTTCTAACTAGGCCTGATCTATACTGCTGCATTCTGTAGGCACACACCTTGTGCTCTGTAGACCCAACCCCATCATGTAAGCTTTCCGTGTTACCAAGAAAATGTCATATCTCTTCTAGGTGTTTTACAATGTAGCATATTGTTACCTCCACATTCCCTTCTCAATAGGCTTATTTCCCAACATAAGAAAAAATTGTCATGTAAGTTATGCAGAGAATGTGTTGCTTTTTAACTCATGCTGTTTATAGAGTTATAGCAAAATTGGATTTGAGATGGTAAATCTGATGGAGATAGAAGAAGAACGATACAAATATCCATGCTGTCGCTAGCTATTTTATCAGGAATAGATTATAAAAGTCGAAAGTTTATAAAATTTTCCATCAACTGTACCAGTAGAGTAGGCCCTTTATGAGATCTAGGAAGCCTACATAATTCAACACAAACTGAGCATGAAGACCATCCAAAGGCAAAATCCTGAAGATGTTAATGCCATATCCATTGATTAACATTGGATCGAAGAAAATTCTCAATAGCAGTTTACAATCCTTAATCATTTTTTAAAATGGAAATCTAGGAATGTTCCACTCAGTATAAAGTTTTGAAGGGGACCATGTTGTCTTCAAACCATGCAGCCGCCTTATCAACAAAAGTTCAGTACTTTGAAAACGTGTTCTAAATCTAAAATTGACCCTTTTTAGTACAGATAATAATAATCTTGCACGGTTGGGCACGATGGGGGTTGGACACGATGACCCTGGAGGTTCCTTCCAACTCTAACATTCTATGATTCTATTAAAACTATAAAAACTAAGGACATAGCTATAGCAGAGGTAACAGACACAAACAAGTCCAGGTGCCTTAGGCTGCCGAAGGGCTCCAGTGTAACACAGGTACTTTAGATGCAGTGACACAGAAGCACAGAGCAGCCAATACAGGGTTAATAAACAGGGAAAGTTTATGATAACAAGATGAATCTCCACACAGGGAGTAACAGGGGAAAATATGGGGAAATAGCAGGTATTAGTCTGTAACTGACAGTTTACAGTTTCACTAGATGTAGCAGAGTCAAACCGGTAACAAACAACAGTTTTTTTCACTTAGCTGACTTGTATCCTCTACAAGGCAGTTGCCAGCTGGTGCTGGTGACGCTGTCTTCAGGCCTCCCCGCCCAAACAATGCTCCGTCTTCTGGCGGCAGTGGGCGGTCTCAGGTTTTACCCGCTGAGCCCCTAGTCCATAACACGGCACCTCATGTGCTCAGCTCCACGGACCCCGAGTCTCTTCTCCCTACAGTCAGCTTGACTCCTCCAGTCCACTGCACTCGGATCCCTTGCTCCAAGTCCTGTAGCCAGGTCCAGACCCTCTCACACTGCTCTGCTCCGCAGGACTCAGTTCCGCTTTCCCACGCAAACATCCTCGTCTCTCCCTCTCTCTCGTCACACCAGGAGTCCCTCTGTCACCTGACCTCCCAGCTCTCTCTCTCGACACACCCCCTGCTTCCCTGTCACATGACTCCTCTGCTTGCAGTCTGTCTTCCCCCGCAACAAGAGGTACGGCCCCGGCAGTTCCGGATCCCTTGCTCTGAAAGTACTTACACCCCGGTCTTCCCCCTTACACTCCCGCTCTCCTTTAACTCGCCATTCCACGGGTGAGAGTTCTTGCATCAAACGTTCACATTCTTGGACTTCCTGGACGATACGGTACCATATGAATTGATCTTGTTCGTAATGGTGATGAGGCACTCCTGCTGTTGTCCGTTCTGACCGGCGTAACTCAGTTTGACCGATGGGGGGTGCAGAGTCACTCAGATTTCCAATCTCCGCCTGCCCGGTGGCTTCAACCGATGTTGTTCCCTCGCCGCCTGCACTGGGAACTGCAGGTAATCGAGTGCTGGGGCTCGGAGGTAGAATCAACAACTCTTCTTCGTCCACATCGTGGCTTGGGGCAACTGTGACAGGTCCCTCTCTAGAAGTAGGTGATTCTTCTCCACCCTCGTCATCTTTAGACAGACAGGGTCGCAGCATACTACGATGAACCACTCTGGTAGGGGCTCCTTCAGCCCCCCTCGGGTTGAACTTCATACACAGGTCCTTCAGCGCCAATCCTGTGCTTCACTCGGTGCGGGGTCCGTTCCCACCGCCTACTCAATTTGCCCCGGGGCCGCCTGTCCCGAACCAACACCCGCTCCCCAGGCCTCAGAGCTGTCCCTAGAAGAGGCAATGTCTCATGATGTTTGAGCTCCTGAAACTTTTGTTGTACCAACCATCAGAGGGTCTGCAGTCGATGCCGATGTTCTCGGATCCAGGAAGACACCCCCATCCGTGGGTAGTCCTCCTCGGGGTCCAGCTCTAACTCGGTGATCTCTCGCCCCTTTTTTCCGAACAGCAAGGTATAAGGAGTGAACCCCGTCGTACTATTCACTCGGTTGTTGTAGACCCACACCAGCTCGGCCACAAACTCAGGCCATCGTACCTTCCGATCTTCCTCCAACGTGTGGAGCATTTGGATCAGTGTCCGATTATAGCGTTCACAGGCCCCATTTCCTTGAGGGTGGTAAGGAGTAGTCCGTGACTTCTCAATCTTGTACAACCGGTGCAGCTCTTCCATCACCCGGCCTTGGAAGCAGGCGCCTTGATCGGAATGAATCCTCTTTGGGTAGCCGTACACCCGAATGAAGTCTCGGCAGATGGCCTGCGCAGCTGACTCGGCGGTCTGGTCTCTGGTCGGGGTCACTACCGCAAACTTGGTGAAGTGGTCTGTCATTACCAATGTTCATACCCGAGATGCGCCAGTCCAACAGTCAAATAGTCGATCATCGGCACCTCCAAGGGGGCAGAAGTCACAATAGTTTGTATGGGGACCCGCTGCTCCGGGGGCTTTACCAGCTCACAGCTCCGACATCTTCGACAAGTGTCTTCTATTGTTGCTCGCAGTCGGGGATGATACACCAGCCTCTGCAACCACTGAAACGTCTTCTCTGGTCCGAAGTGAGCACCTCATTCATGAGCCTCCTTAGCCACTACTCCGACCAACTTCTCTGGGATCACCACTTGCCAGGTGGTCCTGAACTCTCGCAGTAGTTGCACCGGTCGGTTCAGCAGCCCGTCTCGCAAACACAGTCTCTGCCATTGTCCCAGCATTTTCAGTGCTCCCGAGGACAGGGTACTCCTCTCATCTCAACTGGGGACTTGCCGCAAAGCCACCCATTGACGCAATTGAGCAACTTCTCTGTCAGTCTGTTGAAGTCGGATCCAGTCATCTCTTGGCCGTCCTAGCACTTGTTCTTCCGACGTCTCTCCGATCTGTCCCTGCACCGCAGCCAGCGGTCCCACGAAACTTCGGAAGCTAGGGGTCTCATCCGCCTCCAAATCTTCATCGCGATCATGATCAGGCCGTTCATATGTCACTCTGGAGAGGGCGTCGGCGTGAGTATTCTCTGCCTTAGGCCTGTAGGCGATCTTATACCGGTACCTGGCCATGCAGGCCACCCACCGCTGCTCCAGGGCCCCCAATTTCGCATTCTCCAGGTGGGCCAGCGGGTTGTTATCTGTTCTCACCAGTACTTGGGACCCGGACAAATACTCCGCAAACTTCTCGGTCATTGCCCAAACCAGAGCCAGCAACTCTAATTTGAAAGAGCTATAATTATCTGGGTTCCTCTCGGAGTCGTGAAGGGAGCGGCTGGCGTACGCAATCACGCGCTCTTTCCCCTCCTGTACTTGGGATAACACGGCTCCCAGACCATGTAGGCTCCCATCAGTGTGGAGTATGAAGGGTTGGGAGAAATCCGCATAGGCAATTATTGGGGCCTCGGTCAGGGCCATTTTTAGGGCATGGAAGGCCTCTTCCTGGCTGCTTCCCCACCGAACCGCCTGATTCTTGGAGCCCGCCGGCACTCCCTTAAGTAGCTCCAGCAATGGGTTGGCTATGCGAGTGAAGTTCTTCACGAATCTTCGGTAGTACCCGGCAAGTCCCAGGAAGGCCCGAACGTCCTTCACTGTCTTCGGGGTAGGCCACTCCTGTACGGCGGCCACCTTTTCCTGGGTGGGCCTGACTCCTTCACCGGACACAGTATGACCGAGATATTCGATTTGCTTGCGGAACAGGTGGCACTTCTGGGGCTTCACCTTTA
Source organism: Phyllobates terribilis (assembly GCF_046119375.1). NCBI lineage: Eukaryota > Metazoa > Chordata > Amphibia > Anura > Dendrobatidae > Phyllobates > Phyllobates terribilis. The sequence continues at coordinate 169,759,369 of NW_027362765.1, forward strand.
GGCCATGACTCTGTAGGCTACTCAGTACTTGCTCCAGTCGCTGGAGATACTCCTCGAAGGTGGCGGCATAGACAATTATGTCGTCAAGGTAAATCAGTGTCGCCTTGAAGTTCAAATCGCCCAGGCACCTCTCCATCAGACGCTGGAACATCCCGGGGGCGTTAGTCAGGCCGAAGGGCATCCGATTGAACTCGAACAGTCCCATGGGTAATATGAACGCCGTCTTCACACGGTCATGTTCGGCCACGGGCACCTGCCAGTACCCACTGGCCAGATCCAAGGAGGAGAAGTATCTTGCCTTCCCTAAGGCCGACAGGTACTCTTCGATTCGGGGTAGTGGGTAAGAGTCCCGTACTGTACAGGCATTCAGTCGTTTATAGTCCACACAGAACCGCAGGGTCCCATCTTTCTTACGGACCAGGACAATCGGGGCTGCCCACGGACTCTGACTCTCCCGTATCACACCATTCTGTAACATATGGGCTAGCATCTCCTTAACCTCTTTATACATCTGGGGAGGTATCTGCCGGTATCTCTCCCACACTGGGGCAGCGCTCCCAGTAGGAATCTCGTGGGTAATGGCTTCGGTGCAACCATAATCATCCTCATGGCGAGCAAAGACTTCCTGGTACCGCTCCAGCACATCCTCAACCTGCTGCACCTGTCGAGGTGTAAGTCCCGTCAATTCAGCCCGCATTCATTCTAGGATTCATCGTCCCCCCTTTGCACTAGCCCGGTGGGGTTCCGGCGGCACGGTGACCGCCAGAGTCCAGGGGTCTCCTCGTACAGCGGACAGCTGTACCACATCAGGTCGCACCAACTTCTCTGGCATTCCCAGAATCTGGGCTATTTCCGCCCTGGGAGGGAGTGTGAGATCATCTTCTCCCAGATTAACACACCGCACTATAACATTGCCACCCTGGACGGTGGCCAGTGTCTGAGCCACCAAGAGTCCGGGGGGTGCTTTGTCCATCGATGTTGGTTCTATCTGAACTTCGACCTCCTCAAGAGGTGTGCAGGCCCGTGCGGGTAATGTGAGTACAGTTTGTCCGGGCGGTAAGGTGAGCGCCGTAGCTGCTGGCACTATTATTTTCCCCAGGATCTTCCCTTCACTCGACGTCTCCTGAGCCTGGGCAGCTCGGATTAGTTGTTGAAAGACCCTCCTTTGGGGAGTTCACGGGTCCCACTGGTCTAGAGGAATCTCCTTCGGCTCACTAAGCAGGATTTGCCCGATCTCTTTCAGCACATTCATTCCGAGGGTTACCGTGGGTCCACTTCCGGTTCCCCCTGAGACCAGAACGACTCCTTTTTTTCCCACATCTTTTCCACACACTCGTATCTTCATTCACACCACCCCTGCGACCGGGATGGGTAATTGATTAGCTGCCGTGAGTCTAATTACTGGTCCCCATTTAGGCCGCGTTATCTCTGGGAATCGCTGTTGGAAGTAGGCTTCTGTCATCATAGTCACCTGGGATCCCGTGTCAATCAGGCAGTGAACAGCTCGACCGCTTATTTCGGCCCAGACAGTCGGGTTGCTGGAAACTAGGTCCTTGGGACTTCCTTTTTTTCTTTCCCCTTCCTCAGGCTCCGTGCTGTGTCCCCCGAACACGGAGCCTGCTAGTTTAACGGCTGTCGCGACAGGGGCCGTCCTCGGCTAGCACAGCACCTGGCGTAATATCCTGCGCCTCCACACTTCCAGCAGGTCGTGTCTCTGTCTGTGTAGGCTTGCCTCCCTCCTCTATGGAACTCTCCTGCAGGGGGGGTCCTGAATTCAATTCTTTCCATAACTGGGGCAATCGATCTGGGTATCTCAGGTGTCGGGGCAGGGGTCTTCTTGAGACTGGACCATTTATCCCGCATCTCCTGTATCTCCTTCCGCATCTCTCGAGCCCATTCCGGTTCAGCTGCAGGTGGGGTGGGTACCTCATTACTCCGGACCATCCCTGACAGGGCCGTCAGCTCCATCTCCTGCTCTCTCACACGTGCCTCCGCCCCCACTTCTAGAAAAGTCATACGTGGGTTGGCGCGCAGGCGCTCCCGCAAGGCCTGCTTCAGCTGCACATCCCTGAGGCCTGCCACAAACTGGTCCCTTAAGATCACGTCAGGGGGACCCATTCCCAAATTCCCCATGTCGTCTTTTCTAGTGATATAGGCATGCACCCTCTGTAAGGCATTAACATACTGCGTCACAGTCTCCCCCTCCTGCTGCACTTGGTGAAACAGTCGTATCCTCAGATCTCCTACATTGCTGGGATCCCCATGCATTTCCTCCAGTATCCGCACCACTTTTTCTACAGTATCCCGGTCATGGGGAGGGCGGTACATCACGGACTGTCGGGCCTCATCGTCCAGGGCTAATAAGGCTATTTCGGCTTGCATAGCTGGGGTCATCGGGTGCATACGTAACATCCTCCTAACTCTCTCAATCCAGTCCCACAGCATCATATTGTCCCCGATGAACTTTGGGAGATTGCTGAGCATGGCCCCCAGCGGCAAGCTAGATTTAGGGGCTCCCAGGATGGACTGATCTGCAGTGTCTGTGTCTAACGACTGCATCCTGCTGACTACGCCAAATGTAACACAGGTACTTTAGATGCAGTGACACAAAAGCACAGAGCAGCCAATACAGGGTTAATAAACAGAGAAAGTTTATGATAACAAGATGAATCTCCACGCAGGGAGTAACAGGGGAAAATATGGGGAAATAGCAGGTATTAGTCTGCAACTGACAGTTTACAGTTTAACTAGATGTAGCAGAGTCAAACAGGTAACAAACGACAGTTTTTTTTACTTAGCTGACTTGTATCCTCTACAAGGCAGTTGCCAGCTGGTGCTGGTGACGCTGTCTTCAGGCCTCCCCACCCAAACAATGCTCTGTCTTCTGGCGGCAGCGAGCGGTCTCCGGTTTTACCCGCTGAGCCCCTAGTCCATAACACGGCACCTCACGTGCTCAGTTCCACGGACCCTGCGTCTCTTCTCCCTACAGTCAGCTTGACTCCTCCCATCCACTGCACTCGGATCCCTTGCTCCAAGTCCTGTAGCCAGGAGCCTGGACCCTCTCACACTGCTCTGCTCCGCAGGACTCAGCTCCGCTTTCCTCGTCTCTCCCTTTCTCTCGTCACACCAGGAGTCCCTCTGTCACCTGACCTCCCAGCTCTCTCTCTCGACACACCCTCTGCTTCCCTGTCACATGACTCCTCTGCTTGCAGTCTGTCTTCCTCCTGCAACAAGAGGTACGGCACCGGCAGTTCCGGATCCCTTGCTCTGAAAGTACTTACACCCCGGTCTTCCCCCTTACACCAGTACAATATACGAGGACACCAGTATTATAGGATGAACATAGTAAGCGAGGATCTTTTTATAGATTTTGAATTGAGATTAAGGAACTTCTATTTACCCCTCTGGTCAAAACAATCAGTAATTGTTTTAATAAATGTAGAAACTATATTAAAAAAAAGCACTTAAAGAAAACGAAAGAGGTGCAAAAAGGACTTGAAAATCTGGAAGCACAGGATCCAACTGAAAAGCTTTATCATAAATAACCCTCCACCCTCTTCTCCTAAAATAAACCACATATTCTTTATCATTCATGTAGAACTTGATATTGAATTTAGCTCAGTCAGTCACAAAGATGGTAGATCCCGAGAAACAAAACCACTGCGAGTTTCCTAGACTGGATTACCCCCTAAGGCAGTGGTCGGCAAACTTTTTTGCACCAGGGACCGGCTTTAAGCAAGACCAGTTTTCAATGGCCCGGTGGGGGTGGGGGCGGGGCTTTGGTCATATGTGGGTGGGGTTATGGAGGAGTGGAGCTTAGTGCATACTTATCATATAATTATGACATTTATAATGAGAATGTGATTCAACTTACCATAGGTTCAGAATGAGTGGGAGCACCAGGCTTGTTTCCCTGGATCAGTGGGAGCACTGAGCTTGTTTTCCTGCAACAAGACGGTCCCATCTAGGTCCCATCTGATGATGATGACCACTACTGCTGCTACTGGACACAGCCACTGCTGCTATGAATTTTCACTGTTATTTGCTTTTTTCACTTTAACCAGAAAATCTGCTGCTGGGCCGCACGACACCAGAACACAGCTACAGGAGTCATAAGGGTGGGACACCTGACGTCATATCTAGCTGCCCATTAGCATCCAGAGCCCCTCCCCCTCCAACTCGCAGCTAGCAGGAGGGGAAGGAGCGCTGGACACATATGACCTGCTTGTCCCTGCTCCTGCATGAGCACATTCTGCGAGTAGGGTCGCATGGCTAATTATCTATTCACTGCCAGTCCCTCCTCCTCTTTTCTTATAGGCTACTGATCACATGCTGGCTTTCTCCCTGCTGATCCTCTACAACTGTCAGCGGCGCCGCGGATCGGCTGAAAAACCCCAACGGCCCGGTCCTGGTCCGCGGACCGGCGGTTGGGGACCTCTGCCCTAAGGGACCAAACATTCATTCTAAAGATCTATCTACTCCTGGTGGACAAGTGATTTCTAAAGAACTTGGTTCATCACAACATTTCTAGAATGGAATCCAGATTTTGTGTAGAATTCATCTTTAATAGGACACGCATGACGGATGATGGGAATGAGTGATCGATGGCGCTGCCCAGGAACTGATGCCACAAAGGAATGATCTTGAAAATTTATTTGCAAATAAAACGAGCATATCTGATGAAGCTTCGTTTCAGGGAGGGGGCAGGGGCTGTGACAGTGACCGCAGCCTCTGCTACCTGCTCTGATAACACTTCCTTTAAGTATCCCAACATGCCCCGGGGGCTCTGAAATGAATCATCATCAGACAGGAAGTTAAAAAAAAAGAAAAAGACTAGCAGTTAGATAGTGCAATTAGGGAACAGTAGGGAATTTTAATGCAAGGATATTAGAAAATAGCTTTGATTATGGCATCAAATAGATAGGGATTTAGATAACATTTACTTTCACTTTCGGACCACCCCTTTAAGGGACCTTAGAGATATTGAGAAAACATCTGGTGGTCCAAAAATGCTGCCCTGTAGCAGAGAAATCGACCTTAGAACGAATATGTAAATCCGGATATAAGTGTTCTGGGTAGGATGAAGCCCTTCGACTATCTTGGTTCTCAGCCCATCTAGAGCCTGTACTAGATAACAGACAGCACTCCTGCAGCATGCACAGTGGAAGGTTGGAGTTAGGCTGAGAATGGAGGCTGGAGACAAGGCAGTTTTAGTGCTCATCCTGCCCAGAGCACTTTCAACCTCATTTGCATGTCACTTCCAAAGTGGACTTCTCTGAAACAAATTAGCATTTTATTTTAATAAAGAGATCAATTTACTTGGGTTCTTATAACCTACACACGCATGTAGGGGAGGAGGATGTAGAATGCCTTGTGCATTGGCTTAGGCAGAACACGTCTTTTGATAACTTGTTTGCTCAGAAATATTTTATAGCCACTGTAGCGATTTGTCAATAGACATGTGCATCAATATGTTCATTTACTGAAAAGGCGCTTTGTCTTCTTGTGCTTTTATTATAACCATCTTGTAAGACAGATTTCCTGATTTTAGAGGAAATAGCTGATTTATTACTGTACTCACTATAACAAGTGGCCAAGAATTTTCCAAGAATCATACTATTTTTCTAAAGCAAATTCAACTGTAGCAAAATAACTGCATGAGTAAATGTCTATGGGTACCTACCTTTTAATTGCAGGCTTGGTCTTAAAGGCTATGTATACCTTTGCACAATTTTTTATTCATTTGCTTCCTAAAAGCAAAATTAAGCAGCTTTCTAAGTAGTTTTAATAAGAAAAAATTTCTGCCATTTTGCAAAATAGCTGCCAACATTTCTGGGCGTGTTCAAGTCCCAACCAAAACTGCACCTCAGCCCTCTCAAAACACCCCGAACCACCCAGAATGCATACATTTGGGCGAGTAATACATAAGACATTTCATCCTGGAAGTCAGAGGAAATCAGCAAATATGTGTCTTTAAGGCATTTATCTAGTGAACTGCTAAAAAGATCCAAAACCAACATAGCTTCTTCTACTGATGGGGGTTGTACACAGATCTGAGGTGGAGAGAGGGGAATGTTTTTAAAGTTTTATAGAGAGCAGAGAAAACAGGCTCTAAACAAGGAGGAATAAAGGGTAGTTCTACAGCCGTGCTGATACATAAAAGCAAGTGAAGACAGCACCCTAGATGCACACAAAACTCACATCCAGCATGTATTACAGAGAAACATCCAGCATGTATTACAGGAAGGGACACTCTTACAAGAGAAAAATCTGAAACTTGCATCAGCCTGCAAACTGCATATCAGGGAGGTATGAAAATGATTGAAGAAATGAAGATAGCAGACTGACTGCAATCTAATTAAAAATCATTTTTTTCATGTCAAATGTTTTCCCAGCCTTACGGACCACACTCCAAAATTCTTTTATTTTCCGTCAACAGGGTTTATTCTTTGCAGGACTAGCTGTGGTTTTTACTGGAGTTGTTTTGTGGTACATATGCCATAAAATCTCATTGATCATTATTTAAAGCTGATTTCTTTGAGATTAAGGAAAAACACCATCAACGGCATTAGTTTTTTCCAATGTTCACTAAATAACATAATAATGTTATAATTTAAGTTGCAATACCAGAAGGGTATAGTCATTGCTTACTACAAAAAAGGCTTTTTTTAATGGGGAAAAATGTGTTTTTTTCATGCCCTTTTTTTCTTTTTCAAAAAACTTTTTTGATCTTTATGTCAACATTTTTTAGTCCAGTATTGGACTTCACCATGTGCTTTTTTGGTCTCTTATATAATACACAACAATACTTCTGTTTGTCGAGCACCTTTTTTGACCCGACCTCTGACAGAGCTTAAAGGGGTTTTCCCACGAACAAAAGTAAATTTTAAAAATTGTCTGTGTCTGACCGTGCAGGAACATGGTCTGATCATACCACATCTCCTGGGTAGGGGAGGAAGAAAAAGAGAATACAGACATTACAGCAGGGGATCACAGAGGACTCATTTTGTGAGGTAAAATATTGTTTAAAAACAGGCAGGGAATTGTTTTACCTCACAAAATGAGTAATGTCTGTATACTCTTTTGCTTCCTCCCCTGTCCAGGAGCTGTGGTATGTCCCGTTAACGGTCAGACACAGACAATTTTTAAAATTAACTTTTGTTCGTGGGAAAACCCTTTTAATAGGAGTCCAAATATGGCAGACATGGGGGAAGGTTTCATAGGCCCCTGTGTGCAAACGGCATACATTCTTTAACCTGATCTACAAATGTGATTTACGACAGACCTTTTATGAAAAATACCTTTTATAGCCGTCCTTGACTCTCTAGAAAAAGCAGATTCCTCGAAGGTAAAATCCTTGCAGTGTTGCATTTAGGTCTCCTGGTCTTGAAGAAGTGGCTGCTTTTTATTAGCGTCTTGTGGGCGTTCGCCATACATTACTACACCTACATTCTCTACATTCATCCACTTGCAACTTTTGTGCCTGTATCAGACTGTCGCATAACTCTCTTGGATTCTGATATCCTCTTTATACTGCTCAGTTCCGTCCTATACTTCCTCTTATTGCTGACCATTCCTTCCATAATCCCATTGTCTTACACGCCATTTCTTGCTTCCTCTTGCCATCTTTCACATTCCCCTTTCTTACACACTTTTTTCTCCTCATAGTCCACTCATATTATATTCCTTCCTCCTCCTCTCTAATCATTTTATAGTCCCACTTATTTTTTGAATACACTGCTATCCTCATCGCTCCCATATGTACCTTAAAGGGAAACTCCAGTCATATCATCCTTTGTTTAGAATGGTAGATCAGATTAAGGCCACGTTCACATGTTCAGTATTTGGTCAGTATTTTCCCTCAGTATTTATAAGCCAAAACCAGGAGTGGGTGATAAATACAGAAGTAGTGACGTGTTTCTATTATACTTTTCCTCTGATTGTTCCACTCCTGGTTTTGGCTTATAAATCCTGATGTAAAATGCTGACCAAATACGTGTAAACGTAGCCTCACAGTAAGCAAAATCTCTGACCAGTGCCAAAGAAGTTTAAAGGGTTATTACCAGATTCAAAAGTTATCCCTTATTCACAGGAGATCACAGACTTTACCAATGAGATCTTCTCCCGTGTATGTGTGTTATCATTTTGACTGTCCTTATCTGCCCTTAAAGAGAACCTGTCAAGGTGAACATTGAATCTAATAGTATCAGGTCATTGAGCAGAAGGAATTGAACAAATTGATATATAGGATTATAATATAAAATAATCAGTTTACCTTGAATTTATTAATTCAAATCTATGCTCGTTCTAGGCTTAGGAGTCCAGTGGGAGGTCCTAACCAGTGATTGACAGCCATCTCTGTGTGCATGCAGGATGACATTTAGGGTTCGCTCACACGAGCGTATAAATCCGTTGAGTGCTATCCAATATTTTTATTGGATAGCACTAGAACCAATATTATTCAATGGGGCATTTCTGAAGCACAGTGCTGATAACACAGGATCTGCCAATTACAATAGACAATTTACTTCACATTTACCTTTATACAGGCTCATTAGACACTTCAATAGAAAATATCTGGTTGGGATCCGACCATTATGGCTATGTGGTGTTTAATTTAAAATGTTATGCATCTCATAAAATCGTAGTTTTTAGTTCTTGGGTTTTTTTGCACGAAAAATTGTATTTTTCAATGCTATCATTTTGGGCTAATTCAACTTATTAATTACATTTTATTAAATATTTCCAGTCATAATACTTTTAAAAAAATAATTTTGCTTGTGTGTCACCATCTTCTGAGAGACATCATTTTTTTTTATTTTCAGTAAAGGTTGCAGTGTGTGTTTTTTTGTGGTACATGTTTATTATTATCAATTTGAAGTATTTATCACCTTTTTTTTTGCACTTTTTCTTATATTTTTTGGAGGAAGCATGAGAAAAAAAATTCTGGAATATTTTTTTTTTTTTTTTAATTTGTGGCATTTACTATTCAGTATAGTTAACTCGTTCTCCTGCATGTCATTATGATTAAGGTGATATCTGATTTATATCATTTTTATAGTTTTACTACTTTCATGTTTTTTGTCTTTTTTTATGTGGGATGAGATTTATTTTTCATCTTTATTATTTTGGGGAACAAACAATTTCTTTTATTCTTTTTTTGGGGATGGTAGATCACGCAAATCCAGCAATTTTGGAATTGATTTTCAAGGTTATTTTTCACGCCGGATAAAATTTGTGATTGTTGTATAGTTTGCGTAGTCAAAGAAGCAGTGATAAGAGTTATGTAAAAAAAAAAGCATATTTGTGTTATATTTTTACTTTTTTATGCTTGTAAGTACTTTATTCAATTTTATTTCAATATTTATTGGTCACACAACAGGATATGAACATATTTTTTTATCACTTATATAATACACTGCACTATTATACCTGCCTGGCACAATTATACTAACAGGCAGCATATTAGACCTACTAGACTCTGCATTTGACCAAACCTAATAGGTTTCTGTAGTCAGCAGACCCAGGGGCCATTTTTAAGTCTTCAGTTGCCGTAACAATACATCGACAAGCCACAATTGTGTTGCAAGGGACTGATAGGGTGACAGACGGAGATTCCGCTATGTACACCTTTGCACAGAAATTATTTTATTGGTAATTTGCTTTGTAAATGCAACACTACATTTTCTAATAATATTTATGTAATAATAATTTTAGCAAATACCTCCAATTAGAAATGTGGTATAGTTTTTCTGATTAGCTATATCTCTTTCCTCATGTGAAGGCATTGCAGGACCTTAGGTATCCATGGTTAATGACTAGTGTTGAGCCAATTTGTTCGACATTTCAAATTCGGGTTCGTGTTCGGGGTTCCGGCTTGTTCGCGCCAAAAAATCGGCTCCGCTCATGAACATCCCTGATTTGCCACACTGTCACACAGATAACATCCGAACCCAAATTTGAAATGCCGAACAAATTTGCTTCAACACTAGTTATGACCACTGCTATAGTGACAGTTAGTTAGCTAGTTGCTAATGGTCGTAACCATGGATACCCAAGGTCCTGCATTGCCTACACATGAGGAAAGAGACATAGCGAATCATAAAAACTATACTACATTTCTAATTGAAGGTATTTGCTAATATTATTATTACACCTACTACAGTACATATTGGGATAGGATCTTGGAGATGGGAATACCCCTTTAAAGCTAGTACAAATCTGTCAGAGCTCCTGTTCCTGGCTCTGACTGCTCTCGCGGTTATCCTCCTCTCTTCTCTCAGCCTGAGGCCTCCTTCACATATCCGCTTAAAAAAGCGTATGCATGATACTGTCTGATTTTACTATCCGTGTGGTTTTCTGTTGACCATCCGTGTGTATGTGTGTACCATGCATGTAACATCAGTGTAACAAGTACTGGAATAAAAATGCATTCAAGAAATTATTGTTTTTTATGTGTTAAAGATGTGCAAAGATGATAGATAGATACATTTTTAAAATTTTGTATGTTGGGAGTGCTGCCTTCATTTTTGTACATAGATATATACAGGTGCATCTCACTAAATTAGAATATCATCAAAAAGTTAATTTATTTCAGTTCTTCAATACAAAAAGTGAAACTCATATATTACATAGAGTCATTACAAACAGAGTGATCTATTTCAAGTGTTTATTTCTGTTAATGTTGATGATTATGGTTTATATTTGTCATGGCTCTATATAATATACGAGTTTCACTTTTTCAATTGAAGAACTGAAACAAATTAACTTTTTGATGATATTCTAATTTTGTGAGAAGCACCTGACACATTTTACAATTGCACCCTTAAGTGCCTTGCTTGTGGAGTTTATTGTACAGTTTTGTATTAACCTAATAAATAAATAAAAAACACTTGGGGTCCCCCCCATTTTTTGTACCCAGCAAAGGTAAAGCAGACAGCTGCGGGTTAATATTATCAGGCTAGGAAGGTCCCTCTTTATTGGGCCCTTTCTAGCCTAGAAATACCAGCCCGCAGCTGTCCCAGAAGTGGAGCATGATATGAGATGCTCCAATTCTAGCGTTTCGCCCAGCTTTTCCCGATGCCTTGGTGTGTTGGCAATCGGGAAGAGCCAAGAACATGCCTAACTGAGATTGCATAGCCTGTGTTTGATGCATACTGCCCATGGATTGGATAGCATTTATCAGATGTCAAGTTCACTTTAACCTGAGGGATAGTAGTAGGGAGGCGGTTGTACACATATCAGAGTGTTGAGAGGGGAAAAGTATCAGATACAACAGTCTGCAGATAAGGAGGAATGAGTATAGGATAGAAGTTGTGCTGATATATGAGCTAATGAAGATAGCCGCACTTGGAATATGCACATATCTCACATCCAGCCTATATTACTGGAAGAAACAGTCCCAGAAGAGAAAAATTTGAAACTTGGATCAGACTGCAAACTGCATATCAGAAGGCCTGAAAGTGAATAAAGGAATGAATATTGCATACTAAACATTTTTAAATTTTAGTAACTAAATGTAACCACTATCATATGTAAAAATCGTTTTTTTTCTATGTCAAAGGTATCCATAATCTTTATAGGGGGTTTCCATGCTATGTTAAATACAAAAGAGAATGGATGCTCCATGGTGCAGAATCATATGTTAAAAAGTGGGGAACATTCAGGGAATAGGTCGTATGCTCACCTAGAGGAGGTGTACAACTGCAGGTATAACTCTGTTTCAAGGCTTTATCAACTGCTGCAACTCCCACTCATCTGGATAGACGGTGACACCTTCATTGTATTTATTTATTATTATTTATTATGCTTTGCTTATATAGCGCCATTATATTCAACAGCACTTTATAGATGTCATCATCACTGTCCCCATTGGGGCTCACTATCTAAATTGCCTATTAGTATGTCTTTGGAGTATGGGAGGAAACCGAAGAACCCAGAGCAAACCCACACAAACACGGGGAGAACATACAAACTCCTTACAGACATAGTCGTTAGTGGGATTTGAACCCAGGACCCCAGTGCTGCAAAGCAACAGTGCCAACCACTGAGCCACCATGTGGCCATATTGAATGAATTTCCAAAATAAAAATAAATAAATGAAAACAATGGGAAAATAATAGCACTGCTAAAATAAGGCAGGAGGCCAAGATATCTTCAAACACGTTTAATTGGGACATAAAGAGTATGTACAGGGCAACACGTTTCAGCATCGGTCTTATGCCTTCCTCAGGTCTCTGTACAACTACTAGGTTACAAAACAAGCATTAAATAGACCAATGCTGAAACACGTTGCCCTGTACACACATACGGTATTTATACCCCATGAACCTTTCCACATTTTTTTTCAAGTTACACCCACAAACCTAAATGTATTTTATTGTGATTTTATGTGATATACCAACACAAAGTAGCAAGTATTTGTATAGCTTAAATGTAATGATGCATGGTTTTCTAATTATTTTAAAAATATAAATCTGAAAATTCTGACATGCATTTGTATTCAGCCCACCTGAGTCAATACTTTGTTTGGGGTATGTCTCTAACAGCTTTGCACATGTTTTTGCCTATTCTTCTTTGCAAACTAGCTCTAGCTAAGTGAGAACTGATGGAGAGCATCTATGAACAGCAATTTTCAAGTCTTGCGACAGATTCTCAATGAGGTTTAGGTCTGAACCGTGCCTGGGTCATTCCCACACCTGAATATGCTTTGATCTAAACCATTTCATTGTAACTCTGGCAGAATGTTTAGGGTCGTTATCCTGCTGGAATGTAATGCAGGTGCCGGAATCCAACACACAGAGACATCAGGCGAGGACAGTCAGAGATGAATATAAACAGTTTATACATAGATGTAACAGGTATTCTGAACAAGGGAATGGCAACAGGGGTAATGAACGGTAATTTGAAATATTAATAAAATGCAAAGTCTCTCAAGGTAGTGTGGTGCACCCAATCATGGGAGTCACCACGTCAGTTCTTTAATTCTGTATATGGCCCTAGCGGGGGTCACCGGTTATTCCTGCTAGGCCTAAAGTCTTTTCCGGACAAAGTCAATTAAATCACGTTTAGCTTCTTCCGCCACAACCGTTCCCCTCTCAAACTGAGTACGTAAACACAACTGGCCCCGGTACCGTGAGTAAACAGTAGAAGTGACGGGCCTGTTCACACATGCAGCTCCTCTGCTTTCAATGGCGTGACTTTCCTGGCGCAGCCATCTCCCAACTCCTCTCTTCCTGACCGTTGGAGGCAGTCTCTCAAGCCGTGGAAAGGGAGGTCCAGACCTCGTCTATCGGCGGGCGACGTCGGGTTCTGCGAACTCACTCAGCACCGCAAGCAGGTTCCGACTCTCCTCAATAGGCACAGCACTCGGGGCACATCTGTGAGGGATCCGGAGCTCATCCATCAGTGTCCAGCTGTGGACCTTCGGGCCTCTGGCTTAGGCCTGCCATGCGGGGCTTCTCAGCACATAGAGAGCGCATCTGCTTTCCACCTCAGGCTTGGCGCCCTGGCCTCTTATTTCCAGGAACTCCTTCCTGGAAGTCACCTGACTGGGTCCAGTGTCTAAATCTGCTCCCCTTTCAACTTCTATTGCACATCGTGGTTCCGCTTGACTGTGCCTGACCAGCAGATGGCAATCTCTCTCCATCTTTGAAGCATCCTGTAAGAAGTCTCTTAAAGACTCTCTTGCCTCTACCACAGGAAGATGAACCTACACCCCAGTTTCTAACAGGTTTTTATCTAGGATTGCCCTATATTTAGCTCCATCTTCCCATCGACTCTGATTAGCTTTCCTGTCCCTACTGAAGAAAAGCATCCCCACAGCAAGATGCTGCCACCACTATGTTTGACATTGGGGATGATGTTTTCAGGGTTATGTGCAGTGTTAGTTTTCAGCCACACATAGCGTTTTGAATTTAGTTCACAAAGTTCTACTTTGGTCTCATCTGACCAGAGCACCTTCTTCCATGTGCTAGCTGTGTCCCCTACATAGCTTTTTGCAAACTGCAAATGACGCGCCCCCTGGGCCATGTTCAGGGGATACCCGGAGCCGGATCTGGATAGGGGTAGTAGTCCTTGTGGCGGTGACCCGGTCCGTGCCCAGGGTGTCAAACTAGGAGGCAGTGTTTGGCAGATAATGCTGTATGGTTCGACTACGCCACCCGTTGAATGCAGCTATGGAGCTGCCGCTGCAGGGCAGACCGCTGAGGCCGGTGGTAGGATGGTGCAGCGTAGATGATATAACCCCCAACGGGAGGGGTATGGCCTCAGGGCAGCTATTGTGAGTTGGATGAGGGGAGTGATGGTGCGGGTGTCCCAGTACTGAGGGTGCAGGTGATACAACGAAACACGGAGGCTTGAAGTGCAGTTTCAAAGACTTTACTCACTGTTCTTTATCCGGTCGCTTGTGCACAATAAGGACCACCCGAGTCATGCTGCGTCCACCAGGGCAGGGACTCGGCCAGCTCCCAGGTAGTTCCAGAGCGTGGTCCAGAGCTCCCCTCTCTTCCTTTCTGCTGGGCGTTCTCACCAGGGACCCACCTATGTCCGGCTCCCTTGGGCCTCTTGGTGGTGAAACCTTTCCTGGCTTCCCTGGCCCTACGCGTGGTATGCCTTCCTGGTGGATATGGTGAGGGTCGTGCCAAAGCTTGACCACGACCTCCGGTTCCTGGCTAAGGATGATTAGCCTCTGCCAGTTTGGGATCCGGTACCCTTCTCTGCCAACCCTTCACCCTCTTCGTTCTCCTGGGGGATCTCAGGGTTCCCTCTCTCCTTGCGTCTCTGGGCCTTTCTGTCTCTTTCTCTCTGCTTCAGGCCTGGCCCTGGAGCTGGGCCCAGCCGGAGCCACAGCTCCCTGTCAGCCCCCTCTGGCTGAACTCCTCCCCGAACAGACAGACCCTGTCTCTAGATGGTGCCCACCTTATATACTCCCTCTATGTGTGAGCCCAGGTGACTAGCACCCAATGGGCTCCTAGCTATACCCAGAGTCCCTCCCCTATCTGCCCCTACACTACAGGGATATTCCTCCCCCCTCCCCACTCCAGCCGGGGACAGACGCTGTCGTACCTGCACATCTACCTAGTGGGAGTACCGTTGTTCTGTGCCCCGGAAATGGGGTGAGTGTAGTGCATGCAGCTATCTGAGCTCTGTCCCACACTCCATCCTTACCCGGGAGTGGAATACCACACCTCTGGTTCGAGGTGCAATACCCCTGTAGCAGCCGAGTCCTCGGGGTGCTACATTCCCCCCTGGTAAACCACAGCACGTCCTCGGGCTGGAAAAGAGTAAAAAATATAAAACATACAAAACTTTTAAAGTATATACTAACATATAAAACATTATAAGAACATTATCAGAAAATATAATATCATAGGTAACTTTTCATATTACTATCTCAGCAGCATAAACTTTCAATTTAAAACTCTTTCATATTAAACGTTCTTGTTCTTCCGGTCACGGTGCAACTTGTGACCGGGTAAAGTGCAACAGTCACCAATAGAAAAGACAGTTCTTTATAAAACCAATAGAGGGCGCTTAAGGAAGCGCAACTATTTACAGGGTATGGCCGCTCTCAGTCCTCGGCCAGTGGGGAATAGGAATGGCTGCTCACAGTCCTCAGCCTGTGGGGAATAGGAATGGCTGCTCACAGTCCTCAGCCTGTGGGGAATAGGAATGGCTGCTCACAGTCCTCAGCCTGTGGGGAATAGGAATGGCTGCTCACAGTCCTCAGCCTGTGGGGAATAGGGGCACACAGGTAACAGTTCACTAGTCCCAACGGGGACCATACTCTTCATTCACAACAGTTCTCATACCCCGACGGGTAACTTTGTACAGTCCTGTTCACCTCTTATTGGTAACGATGCCCTCCTGCTCCTTCCTGAGGGTAGTCTTCAAACCCGTCCGGGTCCTCTTGATCTCCCTCGTACCGCAGCTCTTCCTCCGTTAACCGGTGCACGTGAAGGGCGTACGGTCCTTTGGCACACTGATGCCGAGTGAAGGTGACCTCATCACCCAGGTAAAGGTCACGTCCGCGGTGTCCCTCCGGCAGATGGCTCTCGACATCCCTGCGGGTGACAAAGACGTCGCCGGGGGTTCTGTGATCCCGGATAAAGCCCCAACCGTGTTCCAGTTGGAACTTTATTACGGTCCCGGTGGCGCGGGGACCGTGAGCCGCACGGGGGTTTCGTCGGGTCCGGCGTTTCTGCTCCGCACTTTGGACCTGCAGCTGCTCCTCGCGGACCCGCCTCTCTCGCCGTTCTCTGTTGAAGACCTCCAGTTGTTGTCGGCAGCACTCCGCACGCTGGGCTGCGGCCGCCCGGGTCTCCTGGGTGAACCCCATGAGGTTTTCACCGGTGGGGTCCCAAGCGAATTGAGCCTCCTCCAACGGGAGCGGAACGATTTTGGCGGGCGCCGGAGCCGGGATCAGGGGCTCACATAAGGGCCGTTCCCTCCGGAGTCGGGAGTTAACGTACTCCGGGGGCCACACAAAGGGCTGCCCATCCGGGCAGGTATGCTGCTCAAACAGATCTTCACCCAGGGGCAGCACTGTGGAAGCCGAGGGCGCGGTGGGGGCATCGGCGCCCGGATTCACCAGGCCGTGCGACCAGGCCGGTGGCACTCTGAAGGGGAAGGGAACTTTAGAGACAGCGGCGCCCGGGGGTACTCGGCCCTGCGACCAGGCCGGTGGTATTTCCTGCTTCGCCGCGCTAAGGATTGGGGCGCGGGGCGTAGCAGGGGGCGTGGCCGCGGCTCCTGCCGTTTGAGGCCTAGTTTGGAGCGGTGGCGGTGCAGCAACGGGCACTATCTGTGGGACTTCGGGCTCTGCGACGGGGAGCTGGGGCAGGCTTACGGCTTCTGGGCTTGGGGTGATGACGTCCCCTTTACCTGCTTCCATCTCTTCAGCTCCCTCCGCGGCGTCGTCTCCGGCCTCCGTCCCTTCTGCATCATCTTCAAGGGCAGGCGTGCTCCTCGTTGCGGGTGGCGTCCTCCGCTGGCGGGTTCAGCCTGCTGGGCCATCTCCCTGCTCCACTCGGTCAGCGCTTCTCGCTGCACTCGGGCTACCTTCCGAGCCAAGCCCTCCAGCGCGGTCTGTGCATGCTCCCGATCTCTGGGGAGCTGTGCCAGGATCTCCACCAGGCCTTCGGGGGTGGCGGCCTGCAACAGGCTCCTGACCATGGGGTCGGTGCTGCCTGACTCTCCCTCCATCTCCGGGTGTGATGTCTCCAGACTCCTCCAGGCTGCACCCATCCTCTCTCTTCCGTTCTTTATCCACCCACACTGAGGGTGGTCCCGGGGCAACTTGATGATTGTCAGTTCTAGGGGCAGTCCCCCCACGCTGATGGACATTTCTATCATCGCAGTCTCTGCTGGTGGGGGCGGTCTTTGCTTTTGGCGCTCTTCTGGGACCAGGCCCACGATGGGAGGTCGTCTCTTGCCACCCTCTGGCACGCCCATAATGGCGTCCGCTCTGCCAGGGCGGGAAATCGTCTCAGATGGCGGGAATCGTCTCCTAATGGCGGGAAACTCTGCGGATGGCGGGAAAAGGCTGCAGATGGCGGGCAAGCGGCGGGAAACGACCCGAGATGGCGTCCGATGGCGGGGACCCTCTGGAATTGGTGGGAGACTTCTTCTTACGGTACAGATAAACTTTTCTTCAGGCACGCAGTACCCGGTGGTTGCGGGCACGTAATCCTGCCGACTACGCCAAAGTTGACGCGCCCCCTGGGCCATGTTCAGGGGATACCCGGAGCCGGATCTGGATAGGGGTAGTAGTCCTTGTGGCGGTGACCCGGTCCGTGCCCAGGGTGTCAAACTAGGAGGCAGTGTTTGGCAGATAATGCTGTATGGTTCGACTACGCCACCCGTTGAATGCAGCTATGGAACTGCCGCTGCAGGGCAGACCGCTGAGGCCGGTGGTAGGATGGTGCAGCGTAGATGATATAACCCCCAACGGGAGGGGTATGGCCTCAGGGCAGCTATTGTGAGTTGGATGAGGGGAGTGATGGTGCGGGTGTCCCAGTACTGAGGGTGCAGGTGATACAACGAAACACGGAGGCTTGAAGTGCAGTTTCAAAGACTTTACTCACTGTTCTTTATCCGGTCGCTTGTGCACAGTAAGGACCACCCGAGTCATGCTGCGTCCACCAGGGCAGGGACTCGGCCAGCTCCCAGGTAGTTCCAGAGCGTGGTCCAGAGCTCCCCTCTCTTCCTTTCTGCTGGCCGTTCTCACCAGGGACCCACCTATGTCCGGCTCCCTCGGGCCTCTTGGTGGTGAAACCTTTCCTGGCTTCCCTGGCCCTACGCGTGGTATGCCTTCCTGGTGGATATGGTGAGGGTCGTGCCAAAGCTTGACCACGACCTCCGGTTCCTGGCTAAGGATGATTAGCCTCTGCCAGTTTGGGATCCGGTACCCTTCTCTGCCAACCCTTCACCCTCTTCGTTCTCCTGGGGGATCTCAGGGTTCCCTCTCTCCTTGCGTCTCTGGGCCTTTCTGTCTCTTTCTCTCTGCTTCAGGCCTGGCCCTGGAGCTGGGCCCAGCCGGAGCCACAGCTCCCTGTCAGCCCCCTCTGGCTGAACTCCTCCCCGAACAGACAGACCCTGTCTCTAGATGGTGCCCACCTTATATACTCCCTCTATGTGTGAGCCCAGGTGACTAGCACCCAATGGGCTCCTAGCTATACCCAGAGTCCCTCCCCTATCTGCCCCTACACTACAGGGATATTCCTCCCCCCTCCCCACTCCAGCCGGGGACAGACGCTGTCGTACCTGCACATCTACCTAGTGGGAGTACCGTTGTTCTGTCCCCCGGAAATGGGGTGAGTGTAGTGCATGCAGCTATCCGAGCTCTGTCCCACACTCCATCCTTACCCGGGAGTGGAATACCACACCTCTGGTTCGAGGTGCAATACCCCTGTAGCAGCCGAGTCCTCGGGGTGCTACACAAACATGACTTCTTATGACTTGCTTTCAAAAATGGCTTTATTTTCACCACTATTCCATAAAGGACATATGAGAATTAGATATCTGCGGTCATGTGCCGACCACTTTCTCTTCTGCATCTCTCAATACTGGAGTGTTAAGGCAGTTGCCGATCAGCAGTTGCTAATTGGCTGCAGCGATCACGTGGTGCCACCCTTGGATGTTGATGCCCTGAGACAGGCAACAGTCGCAGATGTGAGTGTGGAGAAGTGTCGCTGGCCTAATATGTGAATATTTGAATTTTTTTTATTACTCCACCCTGGGCCCAAGAATAATTTTTAAAACCTCTCTAATAGGGGAACTGTAAACTATGGCATTAGCATAAATACCTAGATCAACAACCCAGTGTGTTGACAGTTTTATTGCAGCTTTTTTCCAATCTGATCAAATTAAAAACCAACTTTAAAATAGGTGAAACAATAAAACGTTTTTGGATCCATAATTTGCTGAATATAAAACCAATATTAATCATAGGTGGATCATAACGTTTAGCATATGTGAAATATTTCTATAGCAATGTGATATAGAGAACTACTGGTCTTGGTATGTCTGAGCATGAGAAATCTGCTTTGGCGGAGACAGACGACTCACTGCCCCCATGCCCCTTTCTAGGGCTATATATTTAGCTGTTGGCATGACACGGCAACAGCTTTGATTTCACAACATACATTCCAAACAGAGGTAGACGCTCATGACGGAGTTGGGTTACGGATTGTAACAGAGCCAATACTGGAGGGCACGTACACTGCCCTTCCCCATCAGCATCCTGCAGGGCCAGCAATCCCCACATCATCTTCAAGCTGTCAGCTCCTGTGAGGCAGAAGGCATCAGAAAACATTATACTGGACAGTATCTGTAGTCTAATAATGGCTAAATAGGGAAGATTTGCATGTCATAAGCCTTTTCAGGACAATCTTGTGTTGCAAGACAGACGGTAAGGAGGGGCCTAGTGACTAATTCAGTAACTAAGAAGTTGACATTCTATGAGATATTGCAACATGTATTATATAATGAGTAAACAAAGCGAATGCTTTTAGTCTGGGCAGCTCCGGTTTCACTCATTTGGAGCTATTAATTTCTGTCCTGATTATACACCAGCTCCTCAGCAACATTTGCAGCCACAAAATATCCAGAAATTTTGTTACATCATGATACTTGCAATACTCTTAACTGCATTCAATGGAGATTAGAACATAGTAACTCCTTAAACTGATCTTTAAAATAGTAGATCCGCTGATAACTCTTGTCTGTTTGCTTTCCCCAAAAATACTTCACCTAAGTAAGTCTAACATAGGTAGTGTGCAATGTTTTTGAGGTCATCATAAGAGATGAATCAGAAGAAAAGAAGTCTCCAGCGTCCCGAACTTCATTTTTTAAAAAAGTCTTTTAATGAAATATTCTTTAAAAAGAAGGTAACAACCTTAATTAGAGACAAATATATGTAAAAACCCACGGAGAATTGTAGCAAAAAAATTTTTTTTAAGGCATTCATGATTTTCTTGACTGTAATTATCATCATTTTACAGTTTACAGTGAATGCAGCTGATGTATTCATATCAGAATTATGGGCCGTAGACATGGATCACTTATAATCATAATGATTTATTATAAATTTCTAATGTGTTCATAAAAAATATTGTCCATCAGTGATTTTTTGATAGGTTGTCCAGTAAAAATAAAAAGTTAAGTTGGCAAACCTGCCACTGAGGGAGATAAACATTGCAGAGGGCTCAATCAAATGAATGAGTGTTAGGTCCTTCAGAGACGGGGATTCTGCAAGGGTATAACTAGAAAGTGCTGGGACCCATAGTAAACTTTTCATGGGTCTCCACCATGTGGCGTTTGTCAGAGCCATGTAAATGTTAGTGTGAAAACACACTTGCTGTGTCACATTGGGAAAAAATACAACATCTGGGAAAGTACAAGTATCAGGATGAACTGACAAATAAACAGAGCAAGGTGGAAAATGGTAAATCCTGACAGGACCCAAAATCAATACAGCTCTCACCATCAGCACCTTGTATAGACTACCACATACATCATTCTGATGGCCATTTATAGACGCTTGTGTATGGGGGCTCCATTAAAGAGGATTCGTCAAACAGGTCAAAAGTGTCCAGTTTTCTATCTTACTTTATTCCCATTGCTCCCCTGAGTTAGTTTTTCAAAAATCCACAATGCGGTTCCATAGATAAGAGCCTTTTCATTCAGTGAGACTTTTGATAGTCTTTACTAGAGGCGTTGTTTATAGGCTTCTCTCGGGGGTGTTTAGGCTACTCTTCATTATTACCACGTGAGACACACCTCTTTGGTAAAGAACATAAAAATTAGCACAAAATAATAAGAACCATATTTCTGGAACCGTATGGTGGATCTTGAAAATAAAACAAAAAATGGAATACTCAGGGGAACAGCGGGAATAAAAAGTGGAAACTATACACATTTGACCCCACAACAGGTGCTCTTTAAATCTGTGACCTTAATAGTAGATGATATTCCTATAGGTACAGTTATAAACTTATAGTCACCTCTGGTACCAGCGCCGTTTCATCAGTGTCTGCACTGGCTCTCCTGGGGATCGCGTGACATTGTTATGTCACGCAATCCCTGGGGCCAATCAGCTCTGGCTTCACTCTCCCTACCGGACAAATCAAGACATCCTGAGGAAGTGACAGAGCATCCACAGCTCTAAATTCCTCCAGATGTTAATTATGTCCGTAGGAGAGGAGAGTGAAGCCAGCGTTGATTGCCTGCTGTGGTTGCGTGACATAACAATATCATACAATCCTCGGGAGAGTCATTGCCGACACCGCTGGAATGGTGCCAGCACTGGAGGTGAGTATAAGTTTATTATTTTACTGGGGGTAAACAGAAATTCAGGAAGAAGTGGACAACCCCTTTAATTTATTCAATTAGGGCCTTAGAACCTTAAGAAAGTCTGGTCTTAATGGTTATCTTAATGAGGAATGTTACAAATGAGATATCTCACCTGTCACTATACTTATCTTATATCTAACATCTAGACAGGACATAGGGGTTTTTCACAACTAGAAGTACATTACTGCTGCAGGCTCCTAGCTAAAAAGGTTAAACAAACCATCTAAAGTGGTTGTTATCAGACTGGCAGAACCGTTCTCCTAACAGCTGTGCTCCTGTGTCATAGTTCCCATTCCAAAACCCTAAAAAACAACATTCATACTCAGGGAAATAACAGTACAAAGTGTCACTGCTAGTAAGAAAATGAAGATCAAAGAATGTCTATGTTCATATCTGAATTCAATTTTACAGTATAAATATTGTACATAAACAGTTGAGTACATCACATTACTTATCTTGTACTGATCAGGCTATATCGTAATCCACAGCTTAAATCTCCCATCATGCCGTGTTGGATCAATGTCTACAGAGAGAGTATTCTGGATATTTGTAAGATAGGTAGTGTCATTTTTATACCTGTCAATTTACTGTGATCTACCTTAGGGAAAAACTAACTGTCTCATAAGAGATGAGTTGTTAGGGGTGTCTGATGACAAACTTGTTGACTGTTTCCAATGACCGCAGAGTTGAATTGAATTGAGTCTGTAGGTGTAACTCAATCTTCCTACAAAAACAGCTATTTTAGATTGTCCCACTCATTAGCTATCCATGGGATTTTTCGAAACCAGGGGTGCTGAGATTGATTGTCTCTTGTTTAGGGTTGTGTTCCATCTCCCATGTTTGTTTTAGCCATACTTTCCACTGATTTCCACTACTTGATTGTATTTTGTAATTTTGCTAATAAATATAAATAATTTTCTCCTATCCCTTCGGTTTCTGTGTTTTTTTCATCCTATTATACATATAGAATAGACAGATATTCCTTCTGGTACTGGTGACTGACTACTCATTCCCATGCCAATCTGGTAGAGTTGGGTAATTTTGCACACTTGGGAATGTAATTTTACAAGGTCTTTGTGTCTAGTCCCGATGATATACTATTATTTAGCCAATAGTCTCAATAACAAAATTATAGTATTACTATTAGTTCAAAATATGGCTGCGCTCCCTGTTGTTCCTTTTGTAAAAATGGCCGATGCATCAGTACAGAAAAGTGCCAATATTTCTGTAACTAGAAGAACTATATTAATCATACGTGGTCAATTACTTTGGATTTACTAATATATTGCCAATTTTACATTTGGAAATCCTTTTTAAATTGACTTCCTCTTTAAATTTGTAAATTGCACTATTGATGTCTGTTGTTAGCATAGTTTCAGGGGAATATGCCTTACAGATCTCACTAGATCCTATAATGTCCTAGGACAATAAATCATTCAATATAAACTCTTCACTAAATGCCTTTTCAGCAAAAGGATTTCCTAGTTAGGGTAGGTCTTAAGAACTACACAGGATTGCTGACTTAAGAAATAAGAAGTTGTCTTCTGACGCATTCATCAAATGTCAGGTTTACAGGCTGTTGAATAATTCTTTTTGATCTGAGCAAAATCCCCATATTCTCAGAAAAGAGCTTAAGTTACAAATGTGAGAAGACTTATTTGAATAATATGTAATGATGACTACAATGATCTGTCATGAAAAATAAGTGAGACCGACCGCCACTTTCTCGCACCTCAGAGTTATTAATTTTTTTTTCAGGCTAACAACACACTTAGTGGATGTGGGATTTTACACTAATGGCCTATCTCTACGAGACAGGTGCCCTTTGTTCTGCTTATAAGTGTTTTTGTGGAGTGCAATCCCCACTAATTGGATAGGTCATGAATGAAAAATTCTCAAAAACCTCTTTAAAGGGTATGTTCCCTTTTGATTGTCATGACCTTTCTTTTTCTCACTTGCATGTGGTTTAGATATATACTTTGGACATTCATATTTTGATTTATATACCTGCCAGCTGATTGGTCTTGACCATCCATATAACTGCATAGCCCTATATATACTAGTCCTTATACACAAGTACTTATTGCGTATGTGCTCTTCCACCATAGACCATTTATGTGTGTATCCATTGCTCCTATATAGGCTCCTACAGTTGTCAGTAGCCATTTTAGACTGTCACACTCATTAGCTATCTGTGGGATTTTTGGGAACCAGGGGTGCTGAGATTGGTTGTCTCTTGTCTAGGGTTGTGTTCCATCTCCCATTTTTGCTTTAGCCGTACTTTCCACTGATTTCCACTACTTGATTGTATTTTGTACATCATTTTGTAATTTTGCTAATAAATATGAATCATTTTCTCCTATCCCTTCAGTTTTTTCCACTATATTATACATATAGAATAGGCAGATATTCCTTCTGGTACTGGTGACTACCCATTCTTTAGGTTTTATTGTCTGTTTAGGGATTAATTTTTTTAGGTTAATCAGCTGATTTTCATTTAGTGTTGATGGCCAGCGTTAATCCCTTCAGTTTTCCATTTTGTCTACTCTCTGTAGGTCAGCAAGACAAAGGGGCAGAAGTCATGGAATTTATTGAAAAGGACCTCAAACAGAAAAAACATAACAGAAAAAAAGCAGCTATAATTACTGATACCTGGTACCAATGTACTGCAGGATGCATTGAGCCCCTATGATAAAAACTGGTGGTGGCACAGGTGCCAAATACTGAAGAACAACTACTCACACACATATCCTCCATGGGGTGAGGTGCTGGCTTAATATTGTAGATGCAAACGGATAAGGCTTGTATAAGGTGCCAGCCACACAGATACGTGTAGTGCACCGTTCAGAAGGTATGGAGAAAACCAAAAAGGACAGGAGCGGATTATTCCCTTTTCTTGACAAAGCAGGCCTCTTTTTTGAAACTCCCATACAAATCTATAGAGAGAGGAGCACATGGTTGTCCTGCCACTTTTGTCAGTGGTGAGTAACTGAGATCCCCGATCTAGAGATGGGACCCACATCTATCATTAATTTGTGTCATATCCCATGAATATGCCATAATTGTACTTGATGGGAATAACCCTTGAAGCCACAAGATGGGAGCACATACTGAAAGAGTTAAAAAATCGCACCGTACGTGCCACTATAAACATATTTCAGGAATATAAACCCAGTCATTTATGTATATCTGCAGTTTTATCACCAGCCTATTCTACAATCCCCTTCATTGTTAGCTTCCTTTAATATATAACTACTGTATGCTCCTAGTTTAACGCCTTAGAGATGTTGGCAGACAGCGCTGACATCGTTCCAGCTTTTTTTGGGAGCACAATAAAGAGAACGTCGGCCGAGATTGGAGCAGAACCCAACTACAAGTCCAATAAAACAACATAATGATGAGGTGGGGTACGTTTTTATACCTGCCATTACACTCGCCCAGGGCTGACTGCAGGTGTATCTGGGCCCTTGGGGGAAAGAGTCACAGTGAATCCACTGTGTTCCCTACAATTGACAAGCATAGATAATGTTTCCACAGAGTGCCATGCCTCCTTCATTGGCTAATGCCACCTACCCAAGTTTGCCTGGTACTGTGAACTAGATATGTGTGGTGTTTCTTTTGGAGGGGCTTACAGCCTCCCAAACCAATTCTACACTTACAATAGCCTTTGTGTTCAGCATACCCCAGAGACCGCTATTGTTTTATTCTGCAGATAAGAGTCTTACATCATGTCTAGGTTTTAGATTAGTACAAAAAGTTGACTTCCTTTCTAACGACCAGAGCCAATGATTAGCTTTTCATGCAGTAGTTTGGATACACCTACAGCTTCTGAGTTAATCATTAGGTTATGCTTAGGCAATATATCTTGCATCATGTCGCTGTGGAACTACACGTAGTAGAATGCCTTGCCAACTACAAGTCAATGTAAGTGTAGATCTGGCAACAGTCAGATCTTCAACCACTGTGGTTAGCGAATATGACCTGCTACCGAAAAACAAAAGGTCTTAACTATATCTGAGCTGAAGACAAGGGCTCATTCAAATGTCAGTAATTCTTCTCAGACACAAAAAAAATCTCATCAGTGTCTTTGATCCGATTTCATCAGTTTGGTCAGTGTGTCAGTTTTTATTATTAGGGAAGATCTCTATGGGACAAATGCGCACAGATAGGGCAGTACCGTAATGAGCAAGAATGGGGTTGAGGTTGATGGTAACGCTCACCTATAAAGGTTGTGTAAGGACACAACACCCTTAGAAGCCTTATGTGCCATAACCGCAGCCCTGTGGCTGGATGAGAGTATCGTCAAAATAACAGTTTGGCAAAGCGGAGATTATCACAATATGCAGGCTGTGCTCATGGAAAGGATGAGATCAGGAGTGTATAAACAAGATTTTGTATTCACCAATGCATTAAAACACAGGATCAGCACCTTTCTCAATGTAAAAAAGCAAGTTTTTATCATTAGTTTCATCGGGTTTTTTCGTATGACAAAAAGAACTGATGGAGGTTTCTTAAAGGGGTTTTCCGTTCCAAACCGATAAGTCTGCAGTCACTCTGTATGACTGCAGACTTATGAAACCCTCCATGATTCATAAATCTGCGGGGATTCGCCGGTTTCAGACCCAGGAAAGGAGGGTATGTATGAGTTATAAATACCCCCAGCCAGTGGGCACGGCCTCGCTCTCCATACACTTGTATCAATACAAGTGTATGGAGCAAGGCCGCACCCACAGGTCGGGGTATGTACAGTATAACTCATTCATATTCTCTGAAACTGGTGAATCCCCGCAGCGCACAGTGCGTGCCCTGGGGGGATTCATAAGTCTGCAGCCTATAAGCCTCTTCTATCAAACTGTCTGTGAAAAATGGACAGCACATGGATGGCATCCGAGCAACATTCCGATTTTTTCACAGACCCATAGACTTGCATTGGCAAGTTTGATCCGTTTCTCAGATCAAAATCAGACATGTCTCTATGATTTTGTGTGGACCAGCCAGTCCACAAAAACACACAGACGTGTAAAAAGCGCCAGTGACTATAATTGAGCTCATACTATAATAGAGCTCGTACATGAAAAACTGATGTCTGAATGAGTCCCAAGTGTCATCTAACCTGTGAGGCTCATTTGTTCAAAGCTACATCAGTCTTGCATTTTCTATGAATGCCTTGCAGATATGAACCTATTAGTGTAGCATAGGTCATTTATTGGGGTGCACTATGGTTGGTCAGCTTATAAATCCCACTAATCCTTCCTGCTCACTAGCCTATAGGCTGGTAACAAAATGTAGTCAACCTGTGTAATATCCATCATTAGTAATTAAGACAGTTTAGTTCAAGCTATAGGTGTTTTACAGAGGTGGGATTACCATTCATAGCACCCCATGCCAGCCAAGAGGGGCAAACTTTGGCTATATTCAGCTGTTATGTACCACCAAGGCTAGGAAGTCATACCAGATCTACATTTGTAGAAGACCTTCATGACCAAAGTAAAAACATATGGCTTTCACACGGAATCACTTCCTACTGTGAACAATTGCAATCATTGCATCACGCTGGGCTTTTTCTTTATTATTTACATAGTGCTTTACATTAACAAATGATTGTATTTTTCCATTTTTACACTCGAGTATGCACTGACAACATTTTTTACGCACCATGTACTTCATTCAGCGGGGAAGGGGAGCTCTTTTTTTATCTGTTGCTAATATAGCACCAACATATTCTGTAGTTTAGAACAGAGATTGTACTCTCTCATACTGAGCGGATAGTGTCAGAGTCATGATAAGTGGTCATATTGTCAATAGTTGTATGCAGATCCATGCCCTATGGTGAATATATGTCATCTGGATGCATTATCTAATAACCAGTCTTTATTGATTTGTCAGGAAGCACGTCTAAAGCAACCAATCTGGTTAGATTACATTTTGCCGGTATAGCATTTTCACCTATCCAATGTATAGGTGATAACTGGTAGATAACCAGAATGAAGGGGTTTCAAATTCCATATGAGAACAGAGCGGCAGTGGAGCATGGGTGATACAACTGCGAGTGCTATATTCGACAGTGCCAAAGATAATGGGCACCACACAACAAATTTGTGATTTCCTCTCCATCAGTTTGACCTGAGTGGGTAAGTGAAGATTGGTGACGACTCTTCACAATTACAATAACTTCTTAATTGTCTCTGAAGAATGGACAAAAAATCACATTGGAGGCTCAGGAAGACTTAAAGAGTTACTCCAATCTGGGACCCTCCTCTGGGACGCTCACAAATTGGAACTGTAGTCTTGTTCTGTTTTTTTCTAAAACAGTGCCATACTTGGCCATCTTGTACCGTCATTTACTGGTCTGGCCTTTAGCAACCCCTTCTAAACTGTTAGCAAAAACGTAGAACGCTGAGTTTGAAAATATTAAAAAATCCATACAGTATTTTATTTAATATATAGTTAAAACAATTATTGCATAACTTGATTACATATATATAGAACTGTGTCTTAAGCTTCATATATATAAATTGTGTCTTAAGCTTCATTCAGACGGCAGTATTTTCGGACAGTGTGCTCTTCAGGCACACATCGATAATAACATTGCGTACAACCAATGGTCCATGTGGAAAAAAAAAATTGCAGTATGCACTAGTCTGGTCCTTTCTTCGCATCTTCTTCACCTGTTCACAATGTGGACAACCACACAGAGCTTCACATGGAGCCGGTACTGTCTGCAATTTGCGGTCATGCCTGGCTGTGCTTGAACGACAGCAGTCTGAACCCAACTTTACTAATGCGGTACCTCCACTAATGTGTAGAAGGATATTTATTGACAATGGACCTGTCATGCACATACCCAATAGCATAGCTCAGATATACGGAAATCTCAGGGGAATGTGCTAAAGAGGCATGGCACTCAGTAGATCGGCTGGGGAATATGGGACTTTTCACCACTGATTCATGCCATGACATAATAGAACGATACGGCATTTCACACCATGACTAACTCACAGTAACTATACTTTGTAAACATCAGGGATTGCAGCTGAACCTATTGACCCATGCCCTTTCAATTTAATAGGGTGGATTTCTCAACCGTGACGCAGGGATCAGTTCTA
This sequence comes from Phyllobates terribilis, assembly GCF_046119375.1. NCBI lineage: Eukaryota > Metazoa > Chordata > Amphibia > Anura > Dendrobatidae > Phyllobates > Phyllobates terribilis. Next base: position 169,788,330 of record NW_027362765.1, read on the forward strand.
CGTTAAATGAGCCATTATTTTGAATAAAGTCTGTGACAGATGTCTTAAAATATTCATGAAAAAAGCAAACATTTAAGGCTTTGGGTAAAAGGGTTGTTCAAAAGCTTGAATAAAAGAATCATCAACTGGACTAAAATAACCAAAAAATATGTACTCGCCTATCTAACATAAGTACGGCTGAACCGGAAGGGAATGAGGCCATGATGCTGGCTTTGGATGAATTTCCTTCTGCCTTGACTGGGGTTTATGAATACATGGCTAGAGCAGCAAACTCTTGACTCAAGGACAAGTATTGAATCTGGTAAAAAAAAACAGTTAAACAAGTTGTCCAGGAATGAAAGAACAGTCCTACTTCCTTACAAAACAGTGCCACACCTGTTCACAGGTTGTATGTGGTATTGCAGCCCAGACTAAATCACTTCAATGAAGCCAAGCTGCACATCCAATGGACATGTGTGGTGGCAAGTCCTCAAGGCTTCTCTAACCTTGTACAACCCTTTTATGTACTTCACTAACGATTGGTTTCAATGAGATAGAAGCCTCCTGAATGACCTGCTGAATCATGCCCTGCCTAGTAATATATACAATTATCTATGTGTCCATAGAACATCACATAACCAAAACCAGTTTTACAGTTAAGTCATAGAAATGCATCTGTGATATAGCAAAACATCCATAGCGTGTCTACCAGACATGCTGTATGTAAGGCAGAAATGCATATTATTCTACATATTTGCAGGTTCCTATTTTAAGATAGTAACCTTGTGGGAACTTTTTTCTTTGTAGTTTTCCACTTTGGAGATGGAGTCTGATAATTTAGCAATATGATAGTAAGGCAAGTTAGTGTGGGATCCAGTGGTAGAAAAAAAACTTATCCCAGGATATGTCCTGCCATATCTCTTAACCAGAACTGGTCTTCTAGAAAATGGGACCCTGGACAACAAGCCAAGTAGGACCCCCATTTTAAAAATGCCTTTTTCTGTCAATTTGACCAAGGTGGACGAAACATGTTAAAATAGGCTGCGCTGCTGCAATTAAATTCTCTTAACACGATAGAGTTGAAGGTTTTTATTAGCAATATGCATTTCAATGCCGAACCGGCGTCTTTTTCAAGTGAAAAAAACAACATACACAACATAGTGAAGAACTGTCATTTTTAAAGTATAAAATGGGAAACAAGATCACTAGGATCCACCCACTAAAGCAGGGATGTCCAACTCAAACACACAGAGGGCCAAAATGAAAAACTTGGACAAAGTGGCGGGCCAACCAGTATACAGTATAATGGACCCCACCAAGTCCTCCATACAGAATAATGGGCCCCACAAAGTCCTCCATACAGTATTATGGGCACCACATAGTCTTTCATACAGTATAAAGGGCCCCACATAGTCCTCCATACGGAATAATGGGCTCCACATAGTCCTACATACAAAATAATGGCCCCACATAGGGTTGGCGATTCTGGTGTCACGAGCCAAATAAAACCACCCTGCGGACCAGATTTGGCCCACGGGTCAGAGTTTGACATGTATGCATTAAAGGGTTGAAAAAAATTAAAAAGGGGGAGGAGATGGAGTGGGAAATTTTTTATGTCACCTTAACAGCTATTTCTAAAATAATACTGCCGTACAATGCCTACATAATACCTCTATTCTGTATCCATATAAAACCACAATATAGTGCTCTCATGACACTGCTATATATTGATCACACAATACTGCAAAATAAAACCATTCACTGCTCAAATCGTGTTGTCATACAATGTCTTACTAATACTCTCATACAGTATCCATCTCATTCCGCCAACAGCTACACCATTGTCTCTATTGTTGAGCACACCACTCGGTGTCTTTACAGACTAGTGGCGAAACTGTGGGAAATGCTCTTCCTCTCCTACTCTCAGTTAGTTCCTGGGGGGCCAGTCCTGAGGACCCCTAGAAAATACAAGTCCTCAGCAACTGCCCAATTTTCTACTTTTGTCTCCACTTCAAGCAAAGCATCAATGGTGGTTGTCACCCAACATTTTCACAGAAAAACAATAGAAATGATACTGTTCCAATACGCGAGATATCACTGGCGACAAACAGAACATGTCATAGTAATATAAACATACTGACCAAAGGTTTTGTTTGCTATATAAGCAATTCCTGCCCATGCCTACAGCACTGAGAACACGGGTAGTGCCAATAGTAATTATACCCTTGCATCTGACCATTTATATTGAACATCTTATTGCACCAGGGCTATGTTAACACATAGATGAGCCAAGTGCAAAAACTCCATGAGTGGTCCCCTAACCTGCCCCCTGCCTGGAGAATATAGTGTGGTAGGGAAAATTAGACATAGCTACTTTTTTTTTATTTTTCCCTCTTTTTTCGGATAAACCCTTAACATTTAGGGGATAGCTGCAGATGTCCTAAAAGTGTATTAGCATCAAATAGCCCCCACATTATGAACGAAATATCAGCCACAGATGGCCCTAGAATACCAGCCACAGATACAAGGATACCGTGAATTAGCCTTAAATGTCCTCCTCAGAATGCCATGGAGATGCCTCCCAAAGGGGCAGCCACAGATCTCCTCTACAACCTAGTATTGACTTAGGTCTTCCTCTAGTCATGTGCTTTTTCACTAGAATGCATCACCGGTGACATCATCACCACCTGTGACATCATCATATAAATGACTGTGAGGGGCTTGGTGCAGAAGCATTACATTAAAGCAACCCTATATTGCTTTTTATACTTTCTGACCAATCATGTGCCAACTCTCCCCATCACGCTTTGTCAACACCTATTACCAGATCTAGAAGCAGAGCAATGCTTAGTCAGGTTTAGGTTGTGGAAGTCTTTGCCAAATCCCCAATATTCAAGGTGGCCCCAGAGGACAGACACCCTCCTTCCCCAGAAACAACCTAAATTTACAATTTAATCATTCACCTCCCTAAATCACCCTTTGAATGTGAAGTTAATCTCTCTACCATCTTGGACCACCAAGGAATTTACAACTAACCCCTTCAATACACCAGACCACCAGGGACCTTGAAATTACAAAATAAATTGATAAGTACTTTGGATTATTAAGCTTGTTTCCTTTCCATGGTCCCAATTTATATAAAACCTTTACCTGCAGCAATGAGACCTCATTATTCTGACCTGTGAGATGAAACATCATAGATGTATAGGGTGCATAATAAGAGAGATAAAATCCCGTGACCCCAACGTACTGCTACCCCTCTATAAATAGCTGGTGAGGCCACATCTGGAATATGGGATCCAGTTTTGGGCTCCACATTTTAGTGTCAAGTTAGAGTTACTTTAAAGGTGGGCAACTAGATTATTACAAGGGATGGAAGGCCTCTCATATGATGAAAGGTTGGAAAATTTGGGCTTGTTTAGCTTAGAAAAAAGACGCCTCAGAGGAGATCTCATTCACATGTATAAATATATGTTTGTTCAGTACAAAGGACTAGCAACATGATTTATTCCTTCCTAAGACCATACTAAGGACCAGGGGGCACTCATTACAGGTGGAAGAAAGGCGATTCTGGCACCTAAACAGGAAAGGATTCTTTACAGTCAGAGCAGTCAGACTGTGGAATGCCGACCACAAGAGGTAGTAATGGCCGACACTATAACGGCTTTCAAAAAAAGGGCTGGATGATTTCCTCAGTATACATAACATTGTGGGTTACAGTTAAATTAGACAAAGTGTACAATTGGGGGAGGAAGGTTGAACTTGATGGACCTAGGTCTTTATTCAACCTATGTCACTATATGTATATCTGGTAAGTATCATAAGCAACAACCTAAAACTGGTGTGAGCCCATGAATTTGCTCATCTATCACCCATCGCAAACTCCACTTTTAATATCAGCAGCTCACTAGCTCCGAGTAACATTATTTCTCTTCAGGCCAGAAAAGCAATGTTTAGTATGTAAAGTCTGCTCCGGGAATATACACATTAAATGCACTATATACTTCTACATGTTTCAAAATTTTGTGATAAGTGCCAGCACATTCCACAATGTATCAGGGCACTAATGCCGACATTGTGATAGAGCCCAGGAAATATAGGATCAGCCTTATCTGCAGCTAAAGAAACTGCAAGCAAGCGGAAGGTAGCAGCAAGGCAGGCGGAATTAACCTCGGGAGATTAAAAGAATCAGAGCAAAGAAGTAAAGTAAGAAATCACCTGGGATTAAAACGGTAACACAAAATGCCCCTGAGGTTAAATAAATAAGATGCCAGCAGTAGCACTGCCGCAGTACAATGCCAGCCCCTATGTCATTCAGCACAGCTACGGCGCGGTATGTGCTGCTATACACTGCGGAATACCTTCTCTTGTATGTATATGATGATTTGAGAATCTCCAGCTCCATTATCCTATATGCTCCACCGTCTCCTACTGTATATCACACACCGAGACCTTTAAGGACTATGCATCCAGCTGTTAACCCATACCTGTCTGTACTCTACTGCTCTCTCGCCGACGCTCCAAGATAGTTAACCTGTATGCTATAAACTAGGGCTGAAAACTTTAACTAGATGCAGCTTGGACTTGTAGTTCCCCAGCAGCTGTGGCATGTTCTTATCCCGTTCCACAGTGAATACAGACTATACATAGAGGCTTTGTATATTGTGCTTATCCCTCCCAGAGCCTGTATACATCCAGTTCTGCTTCTGTAGCACTGATAACACACGTACACACACAAATCACATATTAAGTCAAGCCGCTGCCCCTGCTCCTTTATCAGAGGGGTCTTATTAGTAATAAGAAGTGACAATTTCCTACCTGTACCAATGACCAGTACAGAGATCCAGGGGGGCGGCGGGGGGGCTCTTCACCGTCCGGAGAACTGGCAATTCCTGTTTATCCTCCTCTCTTTATCTACCTGTCTTGATTTACATGGGCACTCCTCCCAGGTGACATCACCTGGAAACACTTTTCCCGCCCTCTTGAAATATGAATCAGAGGCATCTTATTGAGTGTCCCGACCAGGTGTCTCTGTGTAAAGTGGACGGCTGTCAGGTTTAGTATAGGCAGCAGATGAGCTGTCTCAGCCCGGTGTCTGGGCGGGCACATGTTGCTATGTACTTAAACACTATCTTTTCTGCTGCACGTGTAATAATCATGTAAAATCTCTGCCGTACACAAATGCAGGTATTAGGGAGGTAGATGTCATGTGTGTACATACTGTGCATTCCCTGCTTAGCAGCTCTGTGAACTCTTGGACTGGCTCCAATGCCCATGTAGAAGCCTCCCTCCTCTGTCTGTTGCTTGGGAGGGAATTAGTAGCTGAGCTGCACGTTTCGTTAAGAGATGGGAGGGTACAGGTTGAGTGAGGGATGGCACCAGCTTTTAAAAGTACCAAACGGGATGTCCAGAATATCCTAAATTAAGAGGAGTGACTTGTAATAGCATCTGTATAATACAGTCGCCATCCAAATTATTCTGCCCCAATTGCAAATTAGGTTTATTCGCAAAATGTACAAACTTTCTGCTTTTTTTTTGCAATAAACCAATAAAATAAAAATATCATTTAAATAGCTCAACACAACTAATATCCCAAGTGGTTTCTCCAAATTCAATAGAAAATGCAACTTTTAATAACTACTGTAGTCTCAGAATTATTCAACCCCTTCAAGACAAGCATCTTTAGTACTTAGTAGAAGCTCTCTGGCTGTTATGACCTGCTGCAGATGTAATATGTAGCCAGACATCAGCTGTTGACAGAGTTCCTGAGGACTTTTAGCTCATTCCTCATGGGTAATGGCCTTCAGGTCATTAATATTCTTGGGCTTGAACTGTGTTTTACTAATCCCAAAGATTCTCTATGGGGTTCAAGTCAGGTGACTGTGATGGCAACTCAGGCTTCTTCCAAGACTTCTTCTGAAACAAAGCCTAAATGGACTGTGAAGTATGCTTGGGATCATCATCCTGTTCGAAGGTCCAATGGTGACCAAGCTTCAGCTTTCTCTCAGAAAACATGTTTTCTCATAGGAATTCCTGATACTTGATTGAAGCCATCTTGGCCTCCACATGCAAGGTCTCCATTGGAAGCAAAGCAGCTCCAGGGTATTACTAAGCCTCCTCCAGACAGAATGCTGAAAAGTTTGTTTTTTGTTATTGCTCCTCAGAACAGAATCCCAAAATGTCTGAAGCTTATACAGTACAGGAGCGGATTTTTCTTGTGCTTTTCGGTCAGTAGAGGTGTACATCTTGGACTACCTTCAACGTTTAGTACGCGCCTTACTGTGCAAACTGAAACCTCAATGCCTATTGCCATCAAATCTTGATGCATGATTGTTTTTCGACCACTGGCCTCTCATGGATTTTGGTGGCAGCCGGTGATAACTTCCTTTTTGTGCCAAGTCCAGGTAGTGTAGCCAGTGTTCCTTTAAACTCTGCCTCTAATGCTGTGAGCCCACTATGCGTTTTTTAAGCGTTTCCGCAGCGGCAATTCCACTTTAGAGGGAGAATGTCAGCCCAAACTGACAGTATTAACTAAGCGGCACATGCAGTAGGTCCCCATTCATCACTGTTTTGGGGGCTTTTTTTAGTCTAAGGACATATTCACACCTTCAGTATTTGGTCAGTATTTTACATCAGCATTTGTAAGCCAAAACCAGGAGAGGAGCAATCAGAGGAGAAGTATAATAGAAACACGTCATCACTTCTATATTTTTCACCCACTCCTGGTTTTGGCTTACAAATACTGATGCAAAATATTGACAAAATACTGAATGTGTGAATGTGGCCTAATAGTGACTTTTATGTTTGTGCTTTATTCATTTAATTTGCACCTGTTTTAAAGTTAATTTTACTTGGTTTCATATGTTTTTTTTGTTTAGCATTATGGGCGTGTTTTTTCTTATCCAGATGTTTTAGCCATTATTCATCATTGCAACTAGCAACTTGTAACGGGGAGTTCCGCAACATTTTGCGATTTTGCCATTTTCATGCCAGTTTCTCCCAGCTCCACCAAAAAGGGAGAAGCAGGGTTGGGAGAATGGTGCGCCGGGGGCGTCACACCACAGCTCATCTATATCATGACAAGCTGTGATGTTCCCTACTTCGGAAATCTTACTCCAGTCCCGGACCAGAGTAAGATTTGCGGCGTGGCAAACGGAGGCGCATGCCACTTGTCAGATGCTCCTGTTTAAGGGGTTGTCCACTACGTTAAAATAAAAACCAGTGGTGTCGGCACTCGCTCATGTGGGTTTGTTATGTCACATGAGTCCTGCTCCCAATCAGAGCTGGCGCCACTGTCCCCATCTTCGGACGTATAAGTAATCAACTGGAAGCCAAAGCTGTGGCTAGCCGCTCACTTCCTCTTGATTACTTATATATTCGAAAGCAAGGATAGTAACGCCAGCTCTGATTGGGCGCAGGACTCATGTGACATAACAAACTCACATGAGCCCCGGGAATGCGAGTTCCAACACCACTGGAACAGTTCTGGCATGTGAGATAAGCATAGGTGTCTTTATTTTAACGGGGGAAAACATTCAGAGTGAGAAGGTGTTGTCCTAGTAGTGGACAACCCATTTAAGAGGCGTGCGCCTCTTAATGAATCAGGAGCGTCTGACTCCACCACTGTGAAAATTGCCAGTGTTAATGAATTAGGGATTACTGTATGTGTTAATCTGCAGAAATTGAAGTCTAATTAATTATTCTTATTAGGGTGGTTGGTGCACCCTTAGTGTAACCAAGATGCTCAGTGCACTGTTCCACCCACTAGTTTTGCATGTCCCCTCCTCCCTCTCTGGTGATTGACAGTGCTGGCTTGCCTGAGGTTTCTCTGCAGACAGTGCATGATCCAGACAAGCCAGTGCTGTCAATAACTAGTGAGGGAGAAGAAAGATGCACAACCAGTTAGTGGACCGCTGTGCTGAGCTCCTTGGCCACACTAAGGGAGCACCGAGTAGCCTATTTAGCATATTTGATTACACTTTAGTTTCTGCAGAATGGAGGCAGCGATTGCAACACTAAAGTAGCGATAATTACTGGGGAACAAATGAAAAAAAATGTTTTGGCACCTCAGGTATTATCTCCGGACGAAATCCCCTACATGACTGTGTGTGCTTCATTTAAACTGTCAGTTTGGGCTGATAGAAGCACATTCTCAACTCCATTCTGTTTTTGGTGCTGAGTAAGATCCACAATATATATTTAACGTGTAGTTATATATTTAGTCATTAAAAGAAGATTGTCAGGATACAATAATGTAATAATAAAAATAATAATAAAAGTGATGGACGGCACCAGTGACTCATCTCATTGAGATATCTTAATAACCACCACAGAATGACAAATTCTTCTGCCGCTCCCAGTAAAGGTGAAAAAACAGGACGGACATGTGGGTCATAAATGATAGAGTGCGCAGGAATGTTAAAGGGGTTGTAGTGGATTAGAAAAACATGGCTGCAAAAACACCACTCCTGTCAATGGTTGTGTCTGGTATTGCATTACAGATACATTGAAGTAAAATGCACTAAACTGCAATACTACTTGCAACCTGTTGATTGGCGTGGAGCTTTTTTGGGACAAAAAACACTATTTAATTCTTATCTTGGTCAACTTGTTTAACACCAAAACACCAAAATTTGCAAACTTTTTGCACAACTTTTGAGAAAACTGGTGAAAACACTTTCATAAATTAGAGCCAATGTTTCTTGGTTTGTAAATTCCTTTTGAGATGTCCATAGTAAAGCTGAAAGGGCCAAAAGGGAACAATTTATTCTATACCTAAATTGTTATTACACTATCTATAATTCTATTTTAGTTTTACCAGGAGTGCACCTTTAAGACACGCATCAAGCTAGTCCACCTCAGGTGGGTTCATTTTTTAGGCTCTCTTTTTTTGCAGAAGGTATATTGACAGATGTAAGCACAACCCAAGGAAAAATGTAGCCAAGTAATATGGTAAATGTCCTGAACACTTTGACAATATGAACATTGAGGCACTTACCGTCTTCCAAGCTGTCTTCATTCACATCACACTCTGTGGTCTCACAGCTCACCCGTCCTCCACCATTCTCCTGAAAATTACAACTTTGAAATTGAATTATTGCTTTATGTGTTTTTACCCCACACCCCTATCCCAAAATGTTTGATATCTACTTCAAACACATACCTTAGGTCCAAGTAAAATAAAGTTAAGGGTGATTCTTAGAATTTAAAGCGTATTTCAACTTTTTAACATTTGGTTTTAGGTCCAAGATTCACTTCTTAGCATATCATCATAGCATGCAGAGCCCAGTTTTTCTGACAGAGCTCCAAATCCTCTGTAAAACACTAGAATTAAAGGAAGTCTACTCTGTCACCAGGGCTTAGCCACCTAATGTGAGAGCAGGATAATGTAGGGACAGAGACCCTGATTCCAGTGACGTGTCACTTACTGGGTTGCTTGCTGTAGTTTTAATAAAATCACTTTTATTAGCAGGAGATTATCACTAGAGGACTAGTAAACCTGCTGCAATGTAGTTCTCCATATACATGACCTTTGTAGTGTATAACCCCGCCCCCACCACTGATTTGCAGATTTCTACCTATGCACAGTGTACACAGAAAGTTGTCAATCAGTAGTGTGGGCAGGGTTATACAGAGCTCAGCTTTCAGAGAACTGCTAGAGAACTGCTAGATCTGCAGCAGAGAAAACAGTAATTTTATCAAAACTGAAGGAACTAGTAAGTGATACATTACTAGAATCAAGGCCTCTGCCCCTACATCATGCTGCTCCCATATGGCATAGCAGGTACCTGGTAATAGATTCCCTTTAAACAACAACATTCCAGCTGCCTTCAGCTGCAGATAGAGGAGCTCCTATGTTTTCCGTGGTGGTCAATTAAGGTAGTAAGACGTATAATTCTGCAGAGAACTCCTGTATTAAAGAGGTAGTCTGGAACCTAAAATGTATTTTCTAACTATCTATCGTTATACCCTAACCACTTTTGCAATTAGCTTTATTAAACAACACCCTACATGTCTCCCTATCTAGCTTATTTATAAATATGTTTTTTACTGCACTTCCTGTGATGTTTTGTTTGAAAGGCGTCTCAAACGTGACCTCACAGAAGGCTGGGCCTGCAATCACTCCCTGTAGTGTCCATTGCCCCTCCTGGAACAAAATGTCATGGGGCAGTGCTGCAGTTACTCAACAGTTTATTGCATTGCTGCCTCTTCTGAGGACATCTTGGATCCTGGGTGATGGACGCTGTGGGAGATGTGAGTGCAGCGCTGGCACTCTCCTTCTGTCTCTACCACTGCTTCTGTAATAGAAGACTTTGTTAGGGTGCGATGATAGAAGCAGTGAGGAACATCAGCACCGTCCCACAGCTCTCAGTACCGCCCTCAAACAAATCATCATCAGGGAGCGGCGCTGGTGTCACTCACTGCTTCTATAATCACCCTTTGCTGATGACTCGTTTGAGGGCAGTGCTAGAAGCTATGGGGTGGTGCTGGTGTCACTCACTGCTTCTATCTCTGCCCCCTGACGACATCTTCTTTCACAGAAGCTATGGCGGCAATGAAGTTAGAAGCAGAAAGCTAGTGCTGCACTTACCTCTATCACACAATCTATCACCCAGGAACCAGAATGTCTTCAGAGGGGTGGCGATGCAAAAATCTACTGAGTAACTGCAGTGCTGTCCCCTGATGACATCCTTTTCCAGGAGGGGAAGTGGACACTGCGGGGAGTGAATGTGGTCCCAGCCTGCTGTGATGTTACATTTGAGACTCCACGCAAGCGAAACATTACAGAAAGTACAGTAAAAAAACACAATTAGAGATTAGGTAGATAGGGAATTGTGTAGGGTAATGTCTAATAAAGTAAATTACAAAAGTGGTTAGGGTGTAAAGATAGATACTGGTAGTTAGAAAATACATTTTAGGTGCTGGACCACCTCTTTAATAAACACTTTCCACTGACTTTTCTGGGGTGCGTCTATTGCTGCTACTGTGTTGTGGATACATTAAGATACATTGTGTAATGCGGTATTTTGCTATATGCATAAATAGTCAAGAAAGATCTACTCTGACCCGTAACATTGAGTAGGTATTTTTTCAGCAATCATCTCCTCCTGCTGCCTAGTACATGAGTACTAGGTGCACAATCACTCTCACAATATTAATAGGTTTAATGGCGAATCTCAGCCATAATTCCATAAGAATTTGTATATGTTCCAGGAGAGTGCTTAGTTAATAGCTACCTGTGATGAGCACAGAAGGCTATGGATTTACCGTATGCTGGGAAAAATTATTGCAAAGTGCAATGACCTTTGTTATCTCAATAAGTGATTGAAGATTGCTTATAATATATTTACTTTCACAAATTCCTTTGCATTAGAACTTCATTTTTGGGAACCCCAAAATATGTCCCTTTCCTAAAGTCAGAACTACTTCCTTATTAGCCGGAATTAAGATCATGGATGTTCCTGTTTAGAAAGTTTCTGGGTTTGCAGTGACAAGTGGACTTCATACAGTACAAATCTGTTAACCCTATTTAAGACAATTATGACCCTGATGGTAGCAGTATTCATCATGGGCGAAGCTGCCAAGAACTTTTGGTTGAGAGATAAGCTGTGTATTCTCTTGCAAACTATTTTGTTATATTTGCAAAATTATTTTATTTTTTTTAATATATCTCAAGTAAAACAAAATAAGAAACTAAGCTTTTAAACATTCTACCATTTGTACAGCTCCTATGCAGACCTACAGAATGTGGAAATGATTCCTTTGCAACCATGTGTTACTCTCTTCCGTTTGTCTCCTCTTTCTATTTTAAAGGGGTTGTCCACTACCAGGACAACCCCTTCTCATTCCTCATGTTTGGCCTTGTTAAAATAAAAACATCAATACTCACCTCAGGTGCCACCGTCGTTCCAGTGGTGTCGGCACTCACGTTCCCAGGCTTATGTGAGGTAGTTACGTTATGTGAGAACTGCGCCCAATCAGCACTGGCGTCACTGTCCCCTTCAGATAAATTGAACATCAAGAGGAAGTCGGAGAGCAGCCGCAGCCCTGGCTTCCTGTTGATGTTCAACATCTCCAAAGGCGTGGACAGCGACTGCTGATTGGGAGCAGTTCTCATGTGACACAACAACCTCATATGAGTTCTGGGAACACAAGTGCTGACATGCTGGAACAGCCCCAGCACTGGAGGTGAGTATAACTGTGGAATGAGAAGGGATTGTCCTAGTGGTGGACACCCCTGTAAGATTCTGACGCAAACATGGGAAGAACAAACAAATTCCTTGCAGATGTTGTCTATGGTGGGATTTGAACCCAGGACCCCAGCGCTGCAAATCAACAGTGCTAAGCACATAGCCACCATGCAGCTGGTTTGGCTTCTTATCCTAAGTCATGTGCCAAGGACCTTTAAAGGGTCGATATTGACATTTAGGATTGCCACTTCCGATAGGTGGAGCTAGAGTTCCTGTCCACTTCCTCTCTTAAGAGTCTAATTGGAATAACACTAAGAAAACCATCACTTTCTAATCAATGGAATCAAAATGAGTTAAGGAACTGGAGTGCTTAATCAGTTCTACACCTTGCTTTTAAAGGGTTTCCCTTTTTAAAGAGTAGTAGCATATTGCTAATATTGCCAGGAGATTCCATCACTTTATGATTGATGGGGATTAGACCTCTGAGACAATTATTGATCCTGACATTAAATGGGACGACAGTTCCAATTCAGGGCCTCGTCCCCCTATAGGTTTTGCTGGCACAGTGGTGATCCTGACCACCTGGCTGTGCAGGGAACTGTGCCTTGTTCACTTAATTCCTAAGTCTACACTGGGGCTCACTGCACAGTTTGTGGTTAAGAAACCGCTGCGCAGGAGAAAAACAGTGAAGGGAATGCAGCTCTAAATCAGCAAAGTGGCCCCTTGTCAGGGGCACAACAGTCGTTGTTGCAGAGGGAGCAACCACGACCGGGCCCATGCAGGAAGGGTGCCCACTGATACCAGCGTATATTTCAGCTGGATGTGTGTCCAATGATGTGCATTCAGCTGAAATGCTGAAATGCGCAGAGACCGGGTCCCTGCAATGCAATACACACCACCAGCCAATCAAACGCCAGCAGCTGACGTCGTCATGCCCGTGACTAGGGGCGTATGGAAGTGACATCATGCGCTGCCAGTTGCTTGCACGCTGAAGTCACCTGCCGGCTACAGCTGACTGCCGTTGAAGCGAGAGCAAGGTGAGTAGAACCATCTATTTTTTTATGTGTTAAGGAATAGTGGAAGAACGGGGGACATATATACCAGGATGGGGTTCATATAAACCAGGATGGGGGACATATGTATCAGGATGGGGAACATATATACCAGGGTGGGAGACATATATACCAGGATGGACCCAAAATGGGGTACATATATACCAGGATGGGAAACATATATACCAGGATGGGAGGCATATATACCAGGATAACAGACATATATACAAGGATGGGCCCAGGATGGGGGACATACATACCAGGATGGGGAACATATATACCTGGATGGGGCCAGGATGGGGAACATATATACCAGGATGTGGGACATATCTACCTGGATGGGCCCAGGGTGGGGGACATTTATACCAGGGTGGAGGACATATATACCAGAATCTGAGACATATATACAAGGAAGGGGCCCAGGATGAGGAACAAATATACCAGGATGGAGGACAGATATACCAGGATGGGGGACATACGCTAGATACAAGGAAGGGGCCCAGGATAGGGCACATGCATACCAGAATTGGGGACATTTATACCAGGAAGGGGCCCAGGATGGGGGACTTATATACCAGGATAGGGGACATATACACCAGGATGCTGGACATACAGTGGGGAAAATAAGAATTTCATACACTGCCGATTTTGCAAGTTTTCCCACCTACAAAGAATGGAGAGGTCTGTAATTTTTATCATAGGTACACTTCAACTGTGAGAGACAGAATTTTAAACTAAAAACCAGAAAATCACATTGTATGATTTTTAATCAAATTGTATTTCATTGCATAAAATAAGTATTTGATCACCTACCAACCAGCAAGAATTAGGACTCTCACAGACCAGTTAGTTTTTCTTTAAGAAGCCCTCTACTCTGCACTCATTATCAGTATTCATTGCACCTGTTTGCAGTCATTACCTCTATAAAAGACACCTGTTCACACACTCAATCAATTACACTCCAACCTCTCCACCATGGCCAAGACCAAAGAGCTGTCTAAGGACACCAGGGACAAAATTGTAGACCAGCACAAGGCTGGGATGGACTTCCGGACAATAGGAAAGCAGCTTGTTGAGAAGGCAACAACTGCTGGCACAATTATTAAAAAATTGAAGAAACACAAGATGACTGTCAATCTTCCTCGGACTAAGCCTCGTGGAGTAAGGATGATTCTGAGAAAGGTCAGGAATCCGCCCACACACGGGAGGACCTGGTCAATGACCTGAAGAGAGCTGGGACCACAGTCTCAAAAATTATTGTTAGTAATACACTATGCCATCATGGATTAAAATCCTGCAGGGCACGCAAGGTCCACCTGCCAGCACATGTCCAGGCCCATTTGAAGTTCTCCAATGACCATCTGGTTGATCCAGAAGAGGCATGGGAGAAGGTCATGTGGTCAGATGAGACCAAAATATAACTTTTTGGTATCAACACCACTCGCCGTGTTTGGAGAAAGAAGGATGAGTACAACCCCAAGAACACTGTCTCAACCGTGAAGCATTGTGGAGGAAACATCATGCTTTGGGGGCTGCTTTTCTGCAAAGGGGACAGGACGACTGCACTGTATTGAAGGGAGGATGAATAGGGTCATGTGTCGCGAGATTTTGCCCAACAACCTCCTTCCCTCAGTAAGAGTATTGAAGATGGGTCGTGGCTGGGTCTTCCAGCATGACAATGACCCAAAGCACACAGCCAGGGCAACTAAGGAGTGGCTCTGTAAGAAGCATTTCAAGGTCCTGGAGTGACCTAGCCCTATAGAAAAACTTTGGAGGGAGCTGAAACTCAATGTTGCCCAGCAACAGCTCCGAAACCTGAAAGATCTGGAGAAGATCTGTATGGCGGAGTGGGCCAAAATTCCTGCTGCAGTCTGTGCAAACTTAGTCCAGAACTACAGCAAACGTTTGACCTCTGTAATTGCAAACAAAGGTTTCTGTACCAAATGTTAAGTTCTATTTTTCTGTTGTATCAAATACTTATTTCATGCAATCAAATGCAAATTAATTATGAAAATCATACAGTGGGATTTTCTGTTTTTTATTTTTAGATTCTGTCTCTCACAGTTGAATTGCATCTATGATTAAAATTACAGACCTCTCCATTCTTTGTAGGTGGCAAAACTTGCAAAATCGGCAGTGTATCAAATACTTATTTTCCCCACTGTATATACAGTATGTATATATACTAGTGCTAGTTGTGCCATTATATATGGAGGTTAATAACAATGTTACTGTAAGTCTCTAGCTGTTGATCGGAATGTGGAGTATCTCGCACATTTGTGCCCACACAGCAGGCACACCGAATAGCTCTGTAAACCTGATCTTGTTCATTTTACATCTTGTTCTGTAAGCTCCTTGTTTTCCTGAAAAGTGTTTAATGTGATTATTAGCAAAGGAGAACTCCCTCTGGTTCCAGGGCAATATGCATTATATGATACCGGCGGACATTGGTCAGTCACTGGATCAGGTTCACACCATGAATGATTAAATGGAACCATAGGGTTGTTCTGCAGGTAAATAGTGTTTAAATTCTGTGTAACTTGCATAGTGGAACAGCGGCTACAGGGAGAAAATGAAGTTTTATCCTCTCTGCAGCCACTTGCTTCCAATCATTGAGGCGGTGAAGGGAGTTATTACACTCTCCACTCACCATAAAGTAAATGCACTGTAATTGACGCGCCCCCTGGGCCATGTTTGTGTAGCGTTGCGCACGCGGGGAATACCCGGAGCCGGATCAGATAGGGGTAGTAGTCCTCGTGGCGGTGACCCGGTCCGTGCCCAGGGTGGTCAAACTAAGTGGCGCTATTGATTTGATGGTATTAGTGTCCGACTACGCCACCCGTTGAATGCGGCTATGAAGCCGCCGCTGCGGGGCAGTCCGCTGAGGCCGGTGGTACGGATGTGCAGCGTGGATGGTATAACCCCCAACGGGAGGGGTATGGCCTCAGGGCAGCTATGTTAGAGATGACAATGGGAGTGATGGTGCGGGTGTCCCAGTACTGATGGTGCAGGTGCGACGACGAAACACGGAGGCTTGAAGTGAAGTTTCAAAAGCTTTACTCACAGTTCTTTACCAGGTCGCCCGTGCACAGTAGGACCACCCGAGTCATGCTGCGTCCACCAGGTCAGGGACTCGGCCAACTCCCAGGCAGTTCCAGAGCGTGGTCCTGAGCTCCCCTCTCTTCCTTCCTACTGGCCGTCCCCACCAGGGATCCACCTTTGTCCAGCTCCCTCGGGCCTTCTGGTGGTGAAACCTTTCCCGGCTTCCCTGACCCTATACGTGGTATGCCTTCCTGGTGGATATGGCGAGGGGTCGCGCCAAAACTTGTCCACGACCTCCGGTTCCTGGCTAAGGATAATTGGCCTCCACCAGTTTGGGATCCGGTACCCTGCTCTGCCAACCCTTCACCCGTTTCCGTTCTCTCGTGGGATCTCAGGGTTCCCTCTATGCTTTCGTCTCTGGGCCTTTCCTTGCGTCTCTCTTCTTCCTCCTTTTTCCTTCTCTCTCTCTCTGCTTCAGGCCTGGCTCTGGAGCTGGGCCCAGACGGAGCCACAGCTCCCTGTCAGCCCTCTCTGGCTGAGCTCCTCTCTGCACAGAGCAGACCAAAAAGACCTTGTCCTAAGATGGTGCCCACCTTATATACTCCCTCTGACACCCGAGCCCAGGTGACAAGCAACCAATGGGCTCCTACCTATGCCCAGAGTCCCTCCCCTGTCTGCTCCTACACCACTGGGATGTTCCTCCCCCCTCCCCACTCCAGCCAGGGACAGAAGCTGTCGTACCTGCACATCTATCTGGTGGGAGTACCGTTGATCTGTCCCCCGGAAATGGGGTGAGTGTAGTGCATGCAGCTAACTGAGCCCAGTTCCACACTCCATCCTTACCCGGGAGTGGAATACCACACCTCTGGTTCGAGGTGCAATACCCCTGTAGCAGCCGAATCCTCAGGGTGCTACATTCCCCCCTGGTAAACCACAGCACGTCCTCGGGCTGGAATAGAGCAAAGGCAAATTTAAACATACAAAAAAAATTTTAAAGTGCACTCACACATAAGATACTAACTTATGAACTCATCCCTTTATGGGAGGTACTTTTCCCTTTTAACTTTACGGGTATAAAACATTACGAAAACATTATCAGAAAATACCATTAACTCTCTTAGCATACTAAAAACTTTTTCATATAAAACATTCTTGATCTCTGGTCACCGTGCAACTTGTGACCAGGTAAAGTGCAACAGTCTCTAGTTCCAAAGTAGGAAAACAGTTCTCTATAAAACCAGTAGGGGGCGCCTTAGGAAGCGCAACTATTTACAGGGTATGGCCGCTCTCAGTCCTCGGCCAGTGGGAATAGGGGAATGGCTGCTCACAGTCCTCAGCCTGGTAATGGATAGGGGCACACAGGAAACAGTTCCTTAAACAGTTCCACACTAGTCCCAACGGGGACCACACTTCAATTAGCAGCATGTCAAGTACCCTTACGGGTAACTATATACAGTACTTTGTTTATGCTACTTCCCTTCAGTAGCGGTGTCCTCTCCTTGTTTCCTCCTGAGGGTAGTCTTCAGACCCGTCCGGGTCCTCTTGGCTTTCCTCATATTGTATCTCCTCCTCAGTCAGCCGGTGTACGTGAAGGGCGTACGGTCCTTTGGCACACTGATGCCGGGTGAAGGTGACCTCATCACCCGGGTAGAGGTCATGTCCGCGATGTCTCTCCGGCAGGTGGCTCTCGACATCCCTGCGGGTGACAAAGACGTCGCCGGGGGTTCGGTGATCCCGGATAAAGCCCCAGCCATGCTCCAGCTGGAACTTTATTACGGTCCCGGTGGCGCGGGGACCGTGGGCCGCACGGGGGTTTCGTCGGGCTCGGCGTTTCTGCGCCGCGCTCCAGACCTGCAGCTGTTCTTCGCGGATCCGCCTCTCTCGTCGTTCTCTCCCGAAGACCTCTAGCTGCTGACAGCAGCACTCCTCACGCCGGGCTGCGTCCGCCCGGGTCTCCTGGGTAAACCCCATTAGGTTCTCACCGGTGGGGTCCCATGCAAACTGGGCTTCCTCCAACGGGAGCGGGACAATTTTGGCGGGCGCCGGAGCCGGGATTAGAGGCTCACACAGGGGCCGTTCCCTCCGGAGTCGGGGATTGATGTACTCCGGTGGCCAAACGAAGGGCAGCCCGTCCGGGCTAGTATGCTGTGCAAACAGATCTTCACCCAGGGGTGGCACGGTGGAGGTAGAGGGCGCTGTAGGGGCAGCGGCGCCCGGGAGTGCTCGGCCTTGCGTCCAGGCCGTAGGCATCCTGTCTGGATTCAAGTATGGCGCCTTCCGGGAGGAGGGCGCTGTTGAGACCGCGGAGCCCGGGGGTACTCGGCCTTGCGACCAGGCCGGTGGCACTTCCTCTTTTGCCGCGCTCAGGGTCAAGGGGCGTGGCGCGGAAGGGGGCGTGACCGCGGCTCCGGCCGCTTGAGGCCTAGTTGGGAGCAGTGGCGGTGCGGCAACGGGCGCGATGAGGGTGACTTCGGGCTCTGCGACGGGGAGCTGGGGCAGGCTTACGGCTACTGGGCTCGGGGTGATGACGTCCCCATTACCTGCTTCCATCCCTGCGGCTCCCTCCGCGGCGTCGTCTCCGGCCTTCGTCCCTCCTGCACCATCCTCAGGGGCAGACATGCTCCACATTGCGGGTGGCGTCCTCTGCTGGCGGGTTCCAGCCTGCTGGGCAATCTCCCTTCTCCATTCGGCCAGTGCTTCCTGCTGTACTCGGGCCATCTTCCGGGCCAAGGCCTCCAGTGCGGTCTGTGCATGCTCCCGATCTCTGGGGAGCTGTGCCAGGATCTCCACCAGGCCTTCTGGGGTGGCAGCCTGCAGCAGGCCCCGGACCACGGGGTCGGTACCGCTTGTCTCTTCCTCCATCCCCGGGTGCGATCTGTCCAGACTCCTCCAGGCTGCACCCATCTTCTCCGTTTTGTTCTCTATCCGCCCCCCTTGGGAGTGGTCCCGGGGCAACTTGGTGACAGTCAGTTTCAGGGGCAGACCCCCCACTTTGATGGACATTTCCATGGTGGTAGTCTCGGCTGGTGGGAGCGGTCTCCGCTTTTGGCGCTCTTCTGGGACCGCGCCCACGATGGGAGGTGGTCTCTTGCCACCCTCTGGCACGCCCATAATGGCGTCCGCTCTGCCAGGGCGGGAAACCGTCCAAGATGGCGGGAACCGCCCCCCGATGGCGGGAAACTTCGCTGATGGCGGGCAAAGGCTGCAGATGGCGGGCAAACGGCGGGAAACAACCCGAGATGGCGTCCGATGGCGAGGACCCTCTGGAATTGGCGGGAGACTTCTTCTTACGGTACATGTGAACTTTTCTTCAGGCACGCAGTACCCGGTGGTTGCGGGCACGTAATCCTGCCGACTACGCCAAAGTTGACTCGCCCCCTGGGCCATGTTTGTGTAGCATTGCGCACGCGGGGAATACCCGGAGCCGGATCAGATAGGGGTAGTAGTCCTCGTGGCGGTGACCCGGTCCGTGCCCAGGGTGTCAAACTAAGTGGCGCTATTGATTTGATGGTATTAGTGTCCGACTACGCCACCCGTTGAATGCGGCTATGAAGCCGCCGCTGCGGGGCAGTCCGCTGAGGCCGGTGGTACGGATGTGCAGCGTGGATGGTATAACCCCCAACGGGAGGGGTATGGCCTCAGGGCAGCTATGTTAGAGATGACAATGGGAGTGATGGTGCGGGTGTCCCAGTACTGATGGTGCAGGTGCGACGACGAAACACGGAGGCTTGAAGTGCAGTTTCAAAAGCTTTACTCACAGTTCTTTACCAGGTCGCCCGTGCACAGTAGGACCACCCGAGTCGTGCTGCGTCCACCAGGTCAGGGACTCGGCCAACTCCCAGGCAGTTCCAGAGCGTGGTCCTGAGCTCCCCTCTCTTCCTTCCTACTGGCCGTCCCCACCAGGGATCCACCTTTGTCCAGCTCCCTCGGGCCTTCTGGTGGTGAAACCTTTCCCGGCTTCCCTGACCCTATACGTGGTATGCCTTCCTGGTGGATATGGCGAGGGGTCGCGTCAAAACTTGTCCACGACCTCCGGTTCCTGGCTAAGGATAATTGGCCTCCACCAGTTTGGGATCCGGTACCCTGCTCTGCCAACCCTTCACCCGTTTCCGTTCTCTCGTGGGATCTCAGGGTTCCCTCTATGCTTTCGTCTCTGGGCCTTTCCTTGTGTGGCACCCCAGGGGTCTGGTTTCCACAGTAATAGCAATATTACGTCTGTGAGCAGGTGGGAGGTCTCCTGGTCAGGAATCCTATGCATGCCACACCTCCTGCCCAGTCCTGGGAGGGGAAGAACTTCCCCTATATAAAACTAGGGCTGAGGCAGGGTTAGAAGAAGAGAAGAAGAGGAGTCCCAGACAGAGACATAGTCTGGTCTGGGGAGGAGCAGCTATAGGAAAGAAAGATCAGGAGCTCAGTGGGAGCAGTGCTAAAAGGAGTCAGGGGCTGGAAGCTGTAGAGCTCGCCCTGATTGAAGAGTTCTCATCGGACCCGGAGTCCGAGGCTGTGGGGACTAATCCTTACCCAGCAGCAGAAACCGACCGGCAGGGGATTTCAGGTCCTCTGGCCAAGAAACCCGAAGGCACGGTCACACGCAAGGGACCAGCACCGCCGTCGTGGAGCGGAAGCTACCAGAAGGCCCCGAGTCACCGGCCATACGGGTGAGCACCACACGGTACACTCAGGGACGTGGGCTACTTTTACCCGCCTCTAGCAAGGTAGCCAGAAGAGTACAATTAGTTGGGGAGGCCTACAACTCCGCCTGGCCAGGGGAGATCCCATCTGCTCACGGACTGACCAGGCCCCGATCGCTAGCCAGTACTCCGGGAGGGTCTACCTTGGTCATCAGTAAAGACCCTGAACTACACCGCACCGTCTCTGAGTGGTTCCTGCTACCTGCATGCTATTCTGCTACCCCCTTCAAACACGTCGGCTGCCCTGAGGCCATACCCCTCCCGTTGGGGGTTATACCATCTACGCTGCACAATCGTACCACCGGCCTCAGCGGTCTGCCCTGCAGCGGCGGCCTCATAGCCGCATTCAACGGGTGGCGTAGTCGAACACCGTACCATCTTCTGCTAAACTCTGCCACTCAGCTTGACTCCCTGGGCACGGACCGGGTCACCGCCACGAGACTACTACCCCTATCAGATCCGGCTCCGGGTAGGCTCCCGCGTGCGCAACGCTGCGCGACTCAGGCCCAGGGGCGCGTCAACTTTGGCGTAGTCGGCAGGATTTCGTGCCCGCAACCACCGGGTACTGCGTGCCTGAAAAAGAGACTTTTAAACTTACCTGTGGTGAAGATTCCCGCCATCCGGCGCCATCTTCTGCCTTCTTCCCGCCATCCGTGAAGTATTCCCGCCATCCGGCGCCATCTTCTGCCTTCTTCCCGCCATCCGTGGAGTTTTCCCGCCGTTGGACGCCATCTTGAAGACGCCGCGCGGGAAGAAGAGGGGCGTGGACTCCGAAAGCGCGCGAGAACTGAAGCCCCGCCTCACGTCCGGACGTTGCGTAAGGTCCTGGAAGGAGCCCAGCAGACGCCGACATCACAGGAGCGCGACGGAAGGTCCTCGACCCTGACAATCCACTGCGGAGCCGCGGCCTACGGAAGAGGATCATCGCAAGGTAGGCCACGGTTCACTAGGGGGGAGGAGGATGTCGGATACGGAGGAGAGCTTCACTGCCACAGCCACCGCCAGCGCCGCCGCTGCTGCGGTCATGCCTTTCACCATGCCCTATATCCCGGGGGCAGCCTGGCTACCCCAGTACTCAGGGGAGTCACATACCCTGAATGACTTTAGAGAAAAGCTGGATAGCCTCTTCCAGGTGTACCCCCTCACAGAAGAGCAAAAAGTGAGCATCCTGGTGGCCCAACTAACCGGGGCAGCCCAAAGGGAGGTAAAGTCCTGGCCACCTGGGAGGAGGACTGACGCAGGGATATTAACCCGGCTGAAGGACACCTTTGATACCCGCACCTCAGCCGAGATTAAGCTTAGATTCTACGGGTGCAAACAGCGAGCACATGAGAATATAAGGGACTATGCACTAAACCTACAAGAGGCCCTGAGAGCCATTAAGCAGACCGACCCTGACGGCGTGGGAAACGAGGACAGGCTGTTGACCGAACAATTTATAGAGGGACTATATTGCAATGCCCACCGAACCCAGTTGCGGGCAATGGCCTTACAGGATCCTCATCTGGACTTTGCACAGTTCAAGGACAGAGCCATTCGGGTGCTCCGAGAACCGGCACCGGGTGGCGTTGTGACCCACAGGCGCCCTACTACCACTTACCACCAGGAGGCGGCGCCCTTGTCGGCAGGGCCTGTGGGAGCTGATGCGCAGGCTTTGAACAATGACCCGGCTCCAGACCTGCACCATCAGGTCCAAGAGCTAGCTAAAAGCGTAGCTGCGCTAACCCGAACTGTGCAGTCTTTACAGGTTGCTGCTCCAGGGAAGATCCAGCTGGCATCCGGACCGGAGGACATCCCGTGGCGTCGACCAAGGAGGACCCCACCAGCCAGAGGAAGACCCAGCGACCGATACAACGAGGACGGACAACCCATCTGCCGCCGCTGCAATCAACCCGGACATATGGCAAGGTACTGTCCTTTAAACTGGCACAACCTGGGGTAGAGGGCCAACCCCCAGGAAAAAGATCACCAGGCCCATCGAACTGGCGTGACAAATACGTGGGAGGACGTCCAGTCTTGCCTGTGGTACTGGATGGCATTCCTATGAGTGCCCTACTTGACACCGGGTCACAGGTCACCACCATCCCGTACGTGCTCTTCAAGCAGTACTGGAATGACTCGGATATAACCCGCTACCCCGACGACGACTTGAGTATCATTGCCAGCAATGGTCAGCCCGTGCCACAGATCGGATTTAAAGAGATGACCATTAAAATCGGTAGAGTCGAACTGGCAGCACAGGGACTGATCATCGTAGACATTGACAAGCGCGAGAGTCACCCAAAGATAACTCTAGGAACTAATGTGATTGAAAATTGTCTTGCAGAGGTGATTTTCATTTTACAACAGGTTGCCAAGAACGCCAGCTCCGGCCAGCAGCGAGTGCTCCAAAAAGAGATCCGGGCACTGATGCGGCGGCAACAGGTGGAACTCTCCGGTGGTGAGATTGGAAGCGTGAGAATGTGTGACCCTTTCCCTATTGCCATGCCCCCAAAAAGTGAAATGATGATTTGGTGCCGGGCAGCTATTGGTCTAAGAGGTAGAGACTACCAAGCAATGGTAGAACCCGTCTACTCAGACAGTAGGCCCACCATTTTGACAGCACGGGGGGTGGTTGATGTACGCCATGGGAGGGTGCCCGTTCGCATAATAAATATCGGGAAGAGGGAAGTGTACCTGCCCCGGTATGCTACGCTTGCCAAATTGTATACCATCAATCAGAATTCTGTACAGGCCGTGGAACCCTTGCCTCCATCTCAACCAGAGGAAGGTAACGGCTCTAAGAAACCAATGGAGGACTGGTGTCAGCAACTACATCTGGGTACTGACTCCACTCCCTCACACCAGAAACAAGGAGTCTATCGGGTGGTTCAAGAGTACGAGAGAGTGTTTAGTAAACACCCGTTAGACTTCGGGCGAGTAAAGGGGGTAGAACACCATATCCCCACGGGAGACCATCCTCCCATAAAGGAGAGATACCGACCCGTACCCCCTGCACACTACCAACACGCCAAGGGGATGCTTAGAGACATGAAGGAGGCTGGGGTAATCAGGGATAGCTGTAGCCCCTGGGCAGCTCCACTAGTCTTGGTTAAAAAGAAAGACAACACCATGAGAATGTGTGTAGATTACCGGAAAATCAACCGTATCACACACAAAGATGCGTACCCCTTACCAAGGATAGAGGAGTCTTTGGCTGCTTTAAAATCTGCTAACTTCTTCTCTACTTTGGATCTCACTAGCGGGTACTGGCAGGTTCCTGTAGCAGAGGCAGACCGGGAGAAGACCGCATTCACCACCCCGATGGGACTTAGCGAGTTTACCTGCATGCCGTTCGGACTCTGCAACGCACCAGGAACCTTCCAACGGTTGATGGAATGCTGTCTGGGACACCGAAACTTCGAGACGGTCCTGTTATACCTGGACGATGTCATCGTCTACTCCAAGACCTACGAGGACCACCTGAAACACCTGGCAGAAGTGTTCGAAGCCCTGGCAAACTACGGCCTAAAGGTGAAACCCTCCAAGTGTCACCTCCTGAAACCAAGGGTGCAGTACCTGGGACACGTGGTGAGTGCTGACGGAGTGGCTCCCGACCCTGATAAGATCACCGCAATTAAGGAATGGCCAAGCCCCTCCAGCGTAAAGGAAGTGAGGCAGTTCCTCGGGTTGGTAGGCTACTACCGAAGATTCATTCCCGGTTTCACCAAAAAGGCAGCTCCTATGCAGGACCTCCTGATAGGCCAGTCCAGGAAGGCCAAGATCCAGAAGCCGCCCTTCAGATGGGAGAAGCTGGAAGAAGAGTCCTTCCGCCAGCTGAAGATGGCCCTCACGGGGGATGAAATCCTGGCGTACCCTGATTACAGCCAGCCCTTTATCCTCTACACCGACGCAAGTAACATCGGGCTAGGAGCCGTACTGTCCCAGATCCAGCAGCGGAGAGAACGGGTAATTGCTTACGCCAGCCGAAAACTGCGACCCACCGAAAGAAACCCTGAGAATTACAGCTCATTCAAGCTAGAATTCCTGGCAGTGGTGTGGGCAGTCACCGAACGCTTTAAGCACTACCTCGCCTCTTCCCGGTTCACCGTGTACACGGATAACAACCCGTTGACACACCTGGATACGGCAAGACTCGGTGCCCTGGAGCAGAGAAGGATGGCCCGCCTGTCCAACTATGAGTTCACGATCAAATATCGGGCAGGACGCTCCAATACCAACGCGGATGCCCTGTCCGGAATGCCAAACCTACCGGACGTAGGGGAAGATCCAGAGGAATTGGAAGAAGTTGAACTCCCCGCGTTCCACCGTCATGGGACTATCCAGTATTCCCACCGTGTAAGGGGTAAGCAATCCGCTACGTTCAACCCTTTACCTCATTACAACTGGGCGGAAACGCAAGACAGTGACCCCGCCGTCCGACTGGTGAAGGAGATGCTGACTCAGCCAGATGCCCGCCTTGACCCAGACGCTCCGGAGGAGGCCAAGCAACTGTGGATTGAGAAGAGTCGACTGTTCCTTTACAAGGGGAAGTTGTGCCGCAGAATGGTTAACTCCCGGACGCATGAACTGATCTGGCAAGTAGTGGTGCCAAGAAGAGACGCGGCTATGGTACTGGAGGCATACCACGACGGAGCTGGGCACTTCGGGTGGAAGAAGCTGGAGTTCCTGCTGCGCGGGCGGTTCCACTGGGTAGGCATGAGAGGAACCATCGAGAGGTGGTGCAGAGACTGTGGACCGTGCCACCTAAGAAGGAAGGACCGTGCCAGCCAGAAGACTCCCTTGCAGCCCATCATCACCCGACAGCCACTGGAACTGGTAGCCCTGGACCATGTGAAACTGGCTCCAAGCAGATCTGGGTATGTCTACGCCCTCACAATCGTAGATCATTACTCCCGGTTCCTGGTGGTGGTCCCGGTCAAGGACTTAACGGCTCAAACAGCAGCTAGAGTCTTCCAGCAGCACTTCTGCCGTCCACACGGATACCCAGAGCAGGTGCTGACGGACCAAGGACCTGCCTTTGAAGCGGAAGTCTTCCAGGAGTTCTGCACTCTGTATGGCTGCCGGAAGATAAGAACAACACCCTATCATCCGCAAACCAATGGACTCTGTGAGAAAATGAACCAGGTGGTGATAGACCTTCTGAAAACATTGCCCCTGGAAGAACGCAATCTGTGGCCTGAGAAACTGCCTGATCTGGTGGACCTATACAACCACATCCCGGTAGGTTCTACCAACTGTACCCCGGCTTACCTAATGAGAGCAAGACCTGGTAAGCTCCCTGTTGATCTGGAGATGGGAGTCCTGACACCCGAGGACACTTCACCAGAAGCAGACTGGGACACAGAAAGGCAGCAGCAGTACCGGAAAGTACAGGAGAGCGTGGAGCGAAGTCTCTGTCAAGCTAGAGAAAGACAGGAGAAGACTTACAACCAATATGCTCCCGCTGTTCCCCTGGTACCTGGAGAGCAGGTCTTGAAGAGGAAGAGACGGCTCCACAAGTTGGACGACCAGTGGGAGAAGGACCCGTACACCGTACTACCCTCAAGCCATGAGAACCCGAAAGTCTACACAATCAGTAAGGACGGAGGAGAAACCACAGCCATTGTATCCCGAGATCATCTGAAGAAGTGTCCCGAGCAGTTACGAAACCCTGAAGAAGATCAAGAAAATCCTCAACCCGTAGAGGAAAGGGAGGAGATGGTTAGTACTGTACTCGGAGACTTCCCTCGGTCTTGGACTCAAGTAAATGGCGCTGTTGTGGTACCCGTCCTCACCTTCCTCCAACCAGCATCCCAAGTGCCTACGGAGAAACAGGTAGAGCTGGAAGAGCAGCCGGTCCAGGAGGCAGAAGACCCCACACAAGCAGACCAGGAGGATCAACCCTCTGCTTATAGTGAGCCTGCCGTACCCCTAGTGAGCCAAAGAGCCCGTAGACAGCTGCCCAGTTTATCTTTGACAGCTCCTACACCCCATAGCTCAGAACCAGTCAGTCAGATCCGTAGGTCCACTAGAGCCACTAGAGGCCAGTTGCCCGTACGTTGGAGGATCTAAGTGTTTAGACTGCTTTATTTGTATTTACCTGTTTATTGTTGCCTGTAAATAATTGTGTATTTTTAGTTATTTTATAGGTGTCGTTTAGGGATTATCCGGAATCCTTTGTACATATGTTTGGAGCGTAACCCAGGAATGGACTAAAGACTGTTAAGGACTCGGGGTAGGACAGACCCCTACCTGGTTACGGCTCCCTGTTCCTTGGTGAAATGGACACCCTTGTTTTCTTCAAAAACTGCACCCGGTTGCGGACACGCCGTGACCATCCTAATGTGTTTTTCTTTATTATGCTGTTTCTGTTTATACTTGTATGTTCACAAAAATATGTTTAGTCCCGGAGTACTAAATTTTACTAGGGGGGAATGTGGCACCCCAGGGGTCTGGTTTCCACAGTAATAGCAATATTACGTCTGTGAGCAGGTGGGAGGTCTCCTGGTCAGGAATCCTATGCATGCCACACCTCCTGCCCAGTCCTGGGAGGGGAAGAACTTCCCCTATATAAAACTAGGGCTGAGGCAGGGTTAGAAGAAGAGAAGAAGAGGAGTCCCAGACAGAGACATAGTCTGGTCTGGGGAGGAGCAGCTATAGGAAAGAAAGATCAGGAGCTCAGTGGGAGCAGTGCTAAAAGGAGTCAGGGGCTGGAAGCTGTAGAGCTCGCCCTGATTGAAGAGTTCTCATCGGACCCGGAGTCCGAGGCTGTGGGGACTAATCCTTACCCAGCAGCAGAAACCGACCGGCAGGGGATTTCAGGTCCTCTGGCCAAGAAACCCGAAGGCACGGTCACACGCAAGGGACCAGCACCGCCGTCGTGGAGCGGAAGCTACCAGAAGGCCCCGAGTCACCGGCCATACGGGTGAGCACCACATGGTACACTCAGGGACGTGGGCTACTTTTACCCGCCTCTAGCAAGGTAGCCAGAAGAGTACAATTAGTTGGGGAGGCCTACAACTCCGCCTGGCCAGGGGAGATCCCATCTGCTCACGGACTGACCAGGCCCCGATCGCTAGCCAGTACTCCGGGAGGGTCTACCTTGGTCATCAGTAAAGACCCTGAACTACACCGCACCGTCTCTGAGTGGTTCCTGCTACCTGCTTGCTATTCTGCTACCCCCTTCAAACACGTCGGCTGCCCTGAGGCCATACCCCTCCCGTTGGGGGTTATACCATCTACGCTGCACAATCGTACCACCGGCCTCAGCGGTCTGCCCTGCAGCGGCGGCCTCATAGCCGCATTCAACGGGTGGCGTAGTCGAACACCGTACCATCTTCTGCTAAACTCTGCCACTCAGCTTGACTCCCTGGGCACGGACCGGGTCACCGCCACGAGACTACTACCCCTATCAGATCCGGCTCCGGGTAGGCTCCCGCGTGCGCAACGCTGCGCGACTCAGGCCCAGGGGCGCGTCACTTGCGTCTCTCTTCTTCCTCCTTTTTCCTTCTCTCTCTCTCTGCTTCAGGCCTGGCTCTGGAGCTGGGCCCAGACGGAGCCACAGCTCCCTGTCAGCCCTCTCTGGCTGAGCTCCTCTCTGCACAGAGCAGACCAAAAAGACCTTGTCCTAAGATGGTGCCCACCTTATATACTCCCTCTGACACCCGAGCCCAGGTGACAAGCAACCAATGGGCTCCTACCTATGCCCAGAGTCCCTCCCCTGTCTGCTCCTACACCACTGGGATGTTCCTCCCCCCTCCCCACTCCAGCCAGGGACAGAAGCTGTCGTACCTGCACATCTATCTGGTGGGAGTACCGTTGATCTGTCCCCCGGAAATGGGGTGAGTGTAGTGCATGCAGCTAACTGAGCCCAGTTCCACACTCCATCCTTACCCGGGAGTGGAATACCACACCTCTGGCAGAGGTGCAATACCCCTGTAGCAGCCGAATCCTCAGGGTGCTACATAATCACTTCTAGGCATTTTTATTAGCAGCCTGTTGCCTAATAAGTGTTTGCAGAGCAGGCTAAACAGGGTTTAAACACTATTTACCTGTCGATTAACCTTATATCTGTAGGTAAAAAGTGTTTCTGAACGCAACAGATTCCCTTTAAAGAATGCAAGTCCTACCTGATCCGTGAGCTCACCACTATACAGGGCCCATAGCAGCCATAGATCACACCCCTTTGGCATTTATATATGTCATATTTTATTGAATGATACGCTTGTAAGCCCTAGGTGAAAGTGCAGCCCTGGTGTGTTAGGGAAGATCTCTAATCCCTCCTGACACGTCTGTTTTAGTAAATACTTTTATTTCTCATAAAATATCAAGCTCAGCTTTTCTTAGAGCACAGAAAGCTTCATTTACTCTTTTATTCCTCCCAGAAATATAAACTTAAATTGACATCATGGCATTATTATTCCCCTTTTCAAAAAGGCTTGTCCCTGCACAGTCTAATACTATCAGACCTGATTGGCCAGTGCTAGCTTGTGTAGGTACATGCCCTCTTGGCAAGGGTAACACTAAGTTATCAGAGAAGTGTCAGAACACTGAGCTTTAGCATGTTCCATTTATGTCATTTCATAGGGAATATAAGTATTTGCTAACAAAACATATATATTTTAAGGGAGATGTCAGGTTTTTTTTTAAGGAGTTAACAATAGTGGCATTGAGACGGCATCGAGCTTCAATACCATGTAGATGCACGAAAGCCAAATGTGGGATGATCCCTTTTTCCTAAGCAAAATCCAAGTAAAAGAAGGCGGCTTCAGCATCGTACAATGATCAGCTAGCCCCATTATGGCATCATAAATACAGAAACACCAGCACCGTCTTGACCCCTACTATAGATCTGGGTCTTTGCACATAATGGGGCAATTGATCATTGTTGGATGCTGAAGCCACCTTCTTTTACTTTTTTAATGGGGTTGTCTGCTACTTTTATAGGGATGACTTACCGTTAGCATAGGTCATAAATATAAGATCCATGGGGATCCAATATCCAGCACCCACACCGAATCTGCTGTTATCACCTTCGACAGCGGCCGGATGAAAACAATGTACAGGACAAAATACTGCAGCTCAGTACAGTGTTTAGTGGCCGCTCCCGGTACTGCAGATCAGCTCCTATTCTCTTCAATAAGAGCTGACCTGCAGTACCTGGCATTGGCCACTATACAATGTGACAGATCTGTGGTGCTTCGCTCCAAACAAAGCTTACGTGGGGCTGCTGCCAAAAGAGATAAAAGTTGATCAGTGTGGTACTGGTTATTAGACCCACATAAATCTTATAATTATGACATTAACAAGAAATGGACAGCCCCTTTAAGAAGAATATGCGCTGGTACTCTCAGAGGCCTCATTCATATTTTCTAGTGCAGATCCATCTATATATACTGTAATTACCTCCCATGTTCGGTATGCTAAGCCATGTGATACCTCATAGCCAATCAGGTGAGTGGGTATGCGCTGCTTAATATATAGAGTTCATCTTTGATGGGAGTTGGCAGAGTGGGTGCAGTAGTGCCTATTTGCACCCTTTAAATGAGGGATTTAATAGGTTAAAAAGACAATCTCTTCCAGATAATGAAGGAGGTTTACCTGCAGTCCTATGTAAAACAGCAGATAAGGCAGTATATTAATATTATTGGATGAGTGAGAAATTCCACACTGCTATGTGTGACATTCTCAGCTCTGCTACATTTGGATACCATAAAGCTCTGCGAACTCAGAGCTGCCTTGTTTGCTCAACTACAATATGGCTACTTTCTGGAAAGTTTTCTGATGTGCAGCAAGCAGCGAGCCCCTTCCCCATGTGCTCATGTCATTTCTTACCTTGTTCTCAATGAGCAGCTCAAAAACCCTCTTCTCATTCGAGACTCTCTTTTTCCCATTCCTATTCTGAAAACAACAGAATAATTGTTCCAGGACATTCCTCCAACAAATTCGTTTTTTCCTCTGCCACCCAACTGGGTGAGAAGTTCTCCTCTCCTCGCCCAAAATCATAGGGCACTCTGCACCACTCTGAGTCCGGCAGCCAAATAAATTAAAAAAAGATTAGGCTTGTGTGTGTTCGCTTTCCATGTCTTTTGTGACGACAGAAAGCAATGAGCTGCTGTGTCGGTAGTCCTAGAGGTTCCAGACCCCGTATCCAAGCATCACCAAGATGTGGAGGCTGTCCAGGTTCTGTACCCAGAAATCTGACAGCTTCCTATCTCCGTCCCTCCAGCCTGTATACGCCTGGGACTCTGCAGTGACGACAACTCTCAGTTGTTGACACAAATCACACACATAGTGATAGCAGACAGAGTCCAGACAGTCCAAAATATTCTGCTCTCCACGTGGAGTCGTCCGTCACAGTATTTTGGCCTTAACATCCACAGCAGATTTAGAATTAGATTGCAAGCTCTTGGAATCACGGCTGCACTCTTCTAATGATCCTAACTTTAACTCTGTAAAGATCTGCAGTTTTTTTTTTTTGCTAACGTAATGTACAAAGTGCTCTCGGCGTTATCTTCAGACATTATGGATCAGCGTCTTATCTATAGTATTGTTAAAGGGAGAGCATGTTACTTGCCAACTGCCTGCACAGTGCCAACCACCTTGGCAGGACCCTCGGTAACAATACCAACCTAACAGCTGGCTCTGCTAACTTTTCTAGTGATCTTCAATAGACAATATGACTAGGGCGGTATGGTATGCATTAGCAGTATGACTGGCGCGACATGTGGCCTGGGTGTTGGGTGCCAGTGACGGGCCCAACACTCAAATGTGCCTTAGCCCAGTTAATAGATATTGAATCTTTACCTCCAGCGATGAAAAACCTCACCACATTTCACTGCAGTAGAGGAGTCATAACTTGAAGCTCATAAAAGGGAAGATATTATTACAAAATGCCCTACTGTTTAAATCGGGTTCTTGTGCTACATGTATTTTTAAAAAAATTGTCATTTTTTAAATTCTACAATCTTTATTAAAAAAAAAAACACAAAATTAGTAATCTTGCAATTTTAGGTTGTTACTTCCTCTCTTTTCAGGAAGAGTTTTCAAAAGCTTCCTTATCATTAGAGACAGGATTACAATGACAGGTAGCACTTTTATACACAGCTGAAAAAACAGGATCCTCCATTCACAATAGGTGATGTCACAGCTTAAGTCTATACTATTGAGCTTTCAGAAGTTAACTCAATAATTCACATGGAACAAAATCTGATTCCTGTATGAGGTGGTTTAGGCTACATTCACATTAAGATTCTGACACATGTTTGTGACTGTATAGGGGGCTTATTTCTAAATCCATGGAAAACAGAATTGGGATGAAATTCTTGAAAAAGCCATTCACTATAATGAACTGTAAATAAATGCAAGAGTGCAATAGGGTCTTATCCAGGTTAAAAGTATTATTATTTATTATTATTATAGCGCCATTTATTCCATGGCGCTTTACATGTGAAAAAGGGGTATATGTAGCAAAAACAAGTACAATAATCTTGAACAAAACATGATGGCGACTGGTACAGGAGGAGCGAGGATCCTGCCCGTGAGGACTCACAGTCTACAAGGGATGGGTGAGGATACAGTAGGTGAGGGCAGAGCTGGTCGTGCAGCGGTGTGGTGGAGCGGTGGTTACTGGAGCTGGTACACTTGTCATTAGAGGTGGGTCAAGTATGATGAACAAAGGTAAAACCGCTCACCTTGTAAGGCTAAGTGCCCACGATGCAGAAATGCTGCATATTTTTTCCGCATCTCCCTGACAGGTAGAAGCGTTTGTCAAGCGTTTTTCCTGCCAGGTAGAAGCGTTTGTCAAGCGTTTTTGCATGCATTTCTGCATGCGGGTTATCAAGCGCTTTTCCAAGCCATTTTAGCATCACTTGGAAAAGTGCTTGACAACTTGGTCACACTATATAAATCCATGCAACCGGCATGGATTTATATAGTGTGACCAAGTTAATAGTTTTAAAAAAAGAATAAGAATGGTAAAAAATAAAAAATAAAGATTATACTTACCTTTACCTTTACCTTTTGTGACCTGTCACATGACTAAATGACGTCATGGAAGGTCCTTTCACACCACCACGAGCCGCACAAGAGACTGGACGCAGCGGAGAAAAGACCGGGGGACATCGGAAGGTAAGTATATGTTTATTTTTTATTTTAAATTCTTTTTTTAACAGGTACCATGGTACCCGGGTCTGGATGAGAGTCTCCTCTTCTCCAGACCCGGGTACCATCCACACATTGAATCGCTTAATATCCGTGTGTGCACATGTAGTTATGCGGATATTAAGCAATTCAATGCAAGTCAATGGTGGCAATTACGGTGTGTGTCTGCAAAATTAATGGACATGCTGCATATTTTTCCGCAGTGATAATCCACAGCGGAAATATCCGCAGCATGTGCACAGCACATGCGGATTATCATTGGGGACCATGGGGCGTGTATTACCAAGCATTTTTTAAGCGTTTTCGATGCGGAAATTCCTTGGCAAAAATGCTTGAAAAACGCATAGTGGGCACGCAGCCTAAGGCTATTTTTGTATGGTTGTCCTGAGGAAGGAATCGGTGGATTCTGAAATGCGTCGACAATAAACCTGCAATTTTATCTACTAGCTTATTGTGTGATAATTCCGGTTACCTTTATTCACTATAATGAGACAAATAGCCTCTTTTCAGCAGTGTCCATCTTTTTAGGGAGGCACAAAAACACAGTCTACGACTGTTAAACGTTTCTGCCCAGGTAGATCCACAGAATGTGGCAGAAAAGTAACATTATCCCCGCCTTATATAACTTGGTGCTCGTGGGCCCCAGTGCAAAATCTCCAACATGGCTCCCAACTATCATAGATCTTTATTCATATTGGACTTCTCATATAGGACAAAGGGACCTTAAAGCTATGCCCACGATGCAGATTTGAAGCAGAAAATTCCTGAGCATTTCTGCATCTCCCTGGCAGAAAAAACGCATGCAGTTTTTACATGCATTTTTTTCAGCGTTTTTACATGCGTTTATGCATGCGTTTTTTTCAAGTGCTTTTCCAAGCGATTTTGACCATCACTTGGAAAAGTGTTTGACAAGTTGGTCACACGATATAAATCCATGCAACTGGCATGGATTTATATTGTGTGACCAACTTAGAGGAAATTTCTACTTTAAATGTTGCATCTAAAGTAAAAAAAACAATTAAAAAGTAAAAAGAAATAAAAAACCTTATATTCACCTCTCCGGTGGCCCCCGGTCTCCTCCTGGCAGCGTCCTCTCTCCTCGGCGTCCCGCGGTGTAAAGGAAGGACCAGCGGTGACATCATTTAGTCAGATGATAGTCACGCGACCATCACCTGACCGGTCGCGTGACCATCAAATGACATCACTGCAGGTCCTGCAAGTACACCGCGGAATGCCGAGGAGAGTGGACGCAGCCGGAAGGAGACCGGGGGCCGCCGGAAAGGTGACTATGAATATTTTTTTTTATTTTTTACTTATAATTCTTTTTTAACTTGAAGGTACCATGGTACCCGGGTTGGAGGAGAGTCTCCTCTTCTCCAGACCCGGGTACGATCCGCGCATTGAACCGCATAACATCCGCATGTGCACATGTATACATGCGGATATTATGCGGTTCAATGCAAGTCAATGGGCGCGATTTCGTGCCCAAATTGGTTGTGCTGCAGATTTTTCCGCAATGATAATCCGCACAGCACATGCGGATTATGATTGGGATATGCAAAGAGTATAATAACATGATTTTGAAGCAAGCAGACAAATGGAGTTGCCATAGCATGAATATCAATATGTCCTTTACAGCCAGACCTCTTATCAAGCGATTTTAAACGCATTAAATCCACATCGTGGGCACACAGCCTTAGGGCCACCTAAGCTCCAGGGTGCAGTTGTGGCTGCAACCCCTGCATCTACTGTATTTATGCCCCTGTTTTTGAGACTTGGGTAAGTTTATACACACTTGCCAACCGTCCTGAATTTGCCCGTACTTTCCCATATCTTCAAGAATAATTCCAGTAAATGTGTGGCTGTCTTGGGCCTAAAAAGGACAGTGATTATGTAAATCCCACCCCAAAGTGGGCAGATTTACAAAGCTTATGGAGCTTCCCCAGACTGAGGGAGGGCTCAAACGTCCTTAATACACCAAAAGTAATGTTGGCAATTTTGCTTTATAGCCTATTTTCTGGCCTTCTTTTGCATCCAATACTGGTGACCTTCTGGGCCTCTTTATGTGGGTCGCCCTTGTCCCTCCCTATTGGAAGCCTCTCTTGAGTTCTTGTAATTTTTTGCAATCCCACTTTGTTCAGTTTTTTTACCTGTACATAATAAATTGACCAAGTCTGGACTATTGTAAGGAATGTAATATGCGATCCTTACAGAGCTTCCCATTTTGGCAGGGCCTCCAGTCTGAGGCCTCTCTCATTTCCTACCTGTGTAACAATAGACCGTGCCTTCAACAAAAGAGCAAAACTAAATGTAATTGTGTCCAACTGCTGGGGAAAGTGATAGCCATTGTTTGCACAGCTGCCGGTGGATTGCGATATAGAATTAATGGAGTATTTGTTATATAGCACACTTATACGTGGACGTGTCAGACATTACTCCAGGTGTCACAGGGAAATACAAGCATCTGATACTTTCTTTAAGTGAAAGGACTTGGAAAAAAAAAGATAAGCGCAATTGTATACCTGTCAAAGGGTGTAAATTATCCATGCAGTGGTAATAAACCAGCACGTCTGTGCATTATGTTTATATGCAGTAACAGAAGTCAAAAGCAAAATGTCATACAATCACTCATCATATCACTGTATGTGCCAAAAGCAGCCACCATAGAGACGGTGTGGCGCCCCTGAGGGTTCAGTCGCCATAGAGGTACTGCACCTCACCCAGAGTTGTGGTGTCTCCTTCTCTCAGGTAAGGAGGGAGTGCTGCCCGGAACCCCAACACCTGCATCTAACACTACACTGCTCCAGGCCGGCTGGAAGGGCAAGATGCAATGTGTTTTCCTGCTGAGTCCTGTCCCTGGCTGGAGTGGGGGGAACCCAAAGGTAGGGGGAACCAGTAGTGGGTGTGGGTGGAGGAAGCAGTTAGGGGGAGCACTTTGAAAGAAGGGATAAAAAGGGAAGCCATCTTACGGTGGCAGAGCAGTTCAGAAGAACAGTTCAGGAAGGCAGTCAGTGAGCAGAGTCTCATTAGGAGCTCTGCTCCACAAGTAGGGCCTAGTCCTAGAGGCCCATGAGGGGAGCAGGGAGTAGGCTCCAATCTAAAGAAGGGATCCCAGGGGGTACGGCGAGTGCGAGATGGCACCCGTACACCCCGAATCTGTCAGAAGACAGAGGGATCGTAGGCCGCAAGAAGGGGACCGGGCCCTGGGCCAGTCGTGTAACTTCAAGTCTCGGCTGGAAAAACCGGAGTCTTCTGGCTTTCAGAGTCCAGTTGCAGAAGCCCTACCCTAATCTCCGTGAGGGTCAAGCAGGTCTGGGAACTCCAGCAAGACAGGAGGGACCTCAGAGCAACCGAGGGGGATTGAGAGTGGGGAAGCGCAGGGCAGGAGGGAGAAAGACCCAGCGCGAAGACGGTCTAGCTAGGAACACAAGAAAGTGGGGTTCCGTCAGGTGCTCCTAATCTGCCTGAGGAAGAGCTGAACCCCTGCCTGGTGAACGCAGCGCGACGTGCGAGGCTAGCACCCGTACAGTGCACCAGTGGAACGGTCATAAGAATTGTGAGTAAAGACTCGGATGACTGCACCGTACTGCCTCTGTCCATTCTTTCATCTGCGCCCTCTTGCCTCCCGGCTCTACAACGCCCAGCGCAACCCACCCTATTCACACTGCCCTGAGGCCCGCTCCACCTGTGGGGAGCCGTTCCATCATAAGCTGCCCTAACATCTGCCTCAGAGGACTGCTCCGCAGCGGCGGCTCCCTTTGGCCGCATTCCACAGGTGGCTGCACCAACACTTCACAAATCCCCTGTAAATAACCCCCCTTTTGGTGACCGCCCTGGGCCACGGACCGGGCCAGCCACCGTGATATCCCCCACCGGCATCCATAGGCCTGGCTGCCGAGTACCCCAAGGCCCTGGGGGCGCGTCAACAGCATATAACAAAACCCACTGAGTAATTGCAAAATGATCACCGTCACTGGTGCAAGTCTCTGGAATCATTGTAGTGCTGTAAGTTAGTTAACTTAGGGTATGTGCACACTATGGGGACGATTCATTAAGACTGGCATTGCCCACGCCAGCCTTAATGAAGGGCTCACTGTAGTACGATGTGCCAAATTCATTAAGAGACACGCACCACTTAATGAATTTGGTGCATCTTCTCAATGGCGTGGGTCTTTGTGTGCCAACAATTTTGCTGAATTTGACGGGCGGGGGTAGCTATGCACCCCATAGTCATATATAGTAGTATAATGCTCTCCATATTCATATATAGTAGTATAATGCACCACAAAAGTCATATATAGTATAATGCACCCCCATAGTCATATATAGTAGTATAATGCACCACTTAGTCATATAGTAGTATAATGCACCCCATAGTCATATATAGTAATATAATGCACGCTCATAGTCATACATAGTAGAATAATGCACACCATAGTCATATATAGTAGTATAATGCACCCTATAGTCATATATAGTGGTATAATACACCCCATAGTCATATTTAGTAGCATAATGCACACCAAGGTCATACATAGTATAATGCACCACAGAGTCATACATAGAAGTTGTAATGCACACGCCCGGACTGACTGGCGTGTGCGTGTTTAGTGGTTCCACTGTGCCATGAACCGGAGAGTGCCTGGAGGGGCGTAACTAAGTATCCGCCCGATCCGACCAAGGTCGCACGACGGCATACGACGCCAATGCACCAGGGAGGAAGCGAGCAGAGGGACCAGGGTCTACTCCAGGTCAGACTCCGGACATTGGTGTTGACCCACACCGGGGAATACAGGAACAGGCAGACTAGAGCGCAGGCTGGGTAGGGTCCAGTACAGATTGGGAGACAAATTCAGAGCCGCAGATGCGGTAAACAAGCAGAGTAAAGCGAAACCGCAGGTTCGGTAGACAAGGCTGAGCAGAAAACCAGACAATGTGAACTGAGGTCTAAGATGGCAGACATACAAGAAACAGAGGCATGTTCACACTAGCAAAAAAGAAGCAAGACAAAAATATATCTCATACCCTACCATAATTATATATAAATGTAAAGCAAAATTGCATAATAAATATAGGGTACTTAGTGAACTATTTTTGATCAAAAAAAGTATACAAGCCGCCCCACCAGCGGCAAGGTGACCCTAAATTGGGACGGTACCTATACTGCCTATATTTTTTTTGATCAAAAATAGTTCACTAAGTACCCTATATTTATTATGCAATTTTGCTTTACATTTATATATAATTATGGTAGGGTATGAGATATATTTTTGTCTTGCTTCTTTTT
This sequence comes from Phyllobates terribilis, assembly GCF_046119375.1. Classification (NCBI taxonomy): domain Eukaryota; kingdom Metazoa; phylum Chordata; class Amphibia; order Anura; family Dendrobatidae; genus Phyllobates; species Phyllobates terribilis. The sequence goes on from NW_027362765.1 coordinate 169,826,716, forward strand.
TGCTAGTGTGAACATGCCTCTGTTTCTTGTATGTCTGCCATCTTAGACCTCAGTTCACATTGTCTGTTTTTTTGACTTGTTTGCATTCTGTGCAATTTAAGGGTGTGGCATGCCCTTTGTTGAGCTGATTGGTATATATGTAGCTTACCACGGGCCTAGGTGGTCTGGAGTTGGGACCCGGTCCTATTTGTCTACCCTTTTATATGCATTACTTCAACTTTGATATACAGTAAGGTTTTTAATATAGGCAGTATAGGTACCGTCCCAATTTAGGGTCACCTTGCCGCTGGTGGGACGGCTTGTATACTTTTTTTGATCAAAAATAGTTCACTAAGTACCCTATATTTATTATGCAATTTTGCTTTACATTTATATATAATTATGGTAGGGTATGAGATATATTTTTGTCTTGCTTCTTTTTTGCTAGTGTGAACATGCCTCTGTTTCTTGTATGTCTGCCATCTTAGACCTCAGTTCACATTGTCTGGTTTTTTGACTTGTTTGCATTCTGTGTAATTTAAGTGTGTGACATGCCCTTTGTTGAGCTGATTGGTATATATGTAGCTTACCACGGGCCTAGGTGGTCTGGAGTTGGGACCCGGTCCTATTTGTCTACCCTTTTATATGCATTACTTCAACTTTGATATACAGTAAGGTTTTTAATATAGGCAGTATAGGTACCGTCCCAATTTAGGGTCACCTTGCCGCTGGTGGGACGGCTTGTATACTTTTTTTGATCAAAAATAGTTCACTAAGTACCCTATATTTATTATGCAATTTTGCTTTACATTTATATATAATTATGGTAGGGTATGAGATATATTTTTGTCTTGCTTCTTTTTTGCTAGTGTGAACATGCCTCTGTTTCTTGTATGTCTGCCATCTTAGACCTCAGTTCACATTGTCTGGTTTTTTGACTTGTTTGCATTCTGTGCAATTTAAGGGTGTGGCATGCCCTTTGTTGAGCTGATTGGTATATATGTAGCTTACCACGGGCCTAGGTGGTCTGGAGTTGGGACCCGGTCCTATTTGTCTACCCTTTTATATGCATTACTTCAACTTTGATATACAGTAAGGTTTTTAATATAGGCAGTATAGGTACCGTCCCAATTTAGGGTCACCTTGCCGCTGGTGGGACGGCTTGTATACTTTTTTTGATCAAAAATAGTTCACTAAGTACCCTATATTTATTATGCAATTTTGCTTTACATTTATATATAATTATGGTAGGGTATGAGATATATTTTTGTCTTGCTTCTTTTTTGCTAGTGTGAACATGCCTCTGTTTCTTGTATGTCTGCCATCTTAGACCTCAGTTCACATTGTCTGGTTTTTTGACTTGTTTGCATTCTGTGCAATTTAAGGGTGTGGCATGCCCTTTGTTGAGCTGATTGGTATATATGTAGCTTACCACGGGCCTAGGTGGTCTGGAGTTGGGACCCGGTCCTATTTGTCTACCCTTTTATATGCATTACTTCAACTTTGATATACAGTAAGGTTTTTAATATAGGCAGTATAGGTACCGTCCCAATTTAGGGTCACCTTGCCGCTGGTGGGACGGCTTGTATACTTTTTTTGATCAAAAATAGTTCACTAAGTACCCTATATTTATTATGCAATTTTGCTTTACATTTATATATAATTATGGTAGGGTATGAGATATATTTTTGTCTTGCTTCTTTTTTGCTAGTGTGAACATGCCTCTGTTTCTTGTATGTCTGCCATCTTAGACCTCAGTTCACATTGTCTGGTTTTTTGACTTGTTTGCATTCTGTGCAATTTAAGGGTGTGGCATGCCCTTTGTTGAGCTGATTGGTATATATGTAGCTTACCACGGGCCTAGGTGGTCTGGAGTTGGGACCCGGTCCTATTTGTCTACCCTTTTATATGCATTACTTCAACTTTGATATACAGTAAGGTTTTTAATATAGGCAGTATAGGTACCGTCCCAATTTAGGGTCACCTTGCCGCTGGTGGGACGGCTTGTATACTTTTTTTGATCAAAAATAGTTCACTAAGTACCCTATATTTATTATGCAATTTTGCTTTACATTTATATATAATTATGGTAGGGTATGAGATATATTTTTGTCTTGCTTCTTTTTTGCTAGTGTGAACATGCCTCTGTTTCTTGTATGTCTGCCATCTTAGACCTCAGTTCACATTGTCTGGTTTTTTGACTTGTTTGCATTCTGTGCAATTTAAGGGTGTGGCATGCCCTTTGTTGAGCTGATTGGTATATATGTAGCTTACCACGGGCCTAGGTGGTCTGGAGTTGGGACCCGGTCCTATTTGTCTACCCTTTTATATGCATTACTTCAACTTTGATATACAGTAAGGTTTTTAATATAGGCAGTATAGGTACCGTCCCAATTTAGGGTCACCTTGCCGCTGGTGGGACGGCTTGTATACTTTTTTTGATCAAAAATAGTTCACTAAGTACCCTATATTTATTATGCAATTTTGCTTTACATTTATATATAATTATGGTAGGGTATGAGATATATTTTTGTCTTGCTTCTTTTTTGCTAGTGTGAACATGCCTCTGTTTCTTGTATGTCTGCCATCTTAGACCTCAGTTCACATTGTCTGGTTTTTTGACTTGTTTGCATTCTGTGCAATTTAAGGGTGTGGCATGCCCTTTGTTGAGCTGATTGGTATATATGTAGCTTACCACGGGCCTAGGTGGTCTGGAGTTGGGACCCGGTCCTATTTGTCTACCCTTTTATATGCATTACTTCAACTTTGATATACAGTAAGGTTTTTAATATAGGCAGTATAGGTACCGTCCCAATTTAGGGTCACCTTGCCGCTGGTGGGACGGCTTGTATACTTTTTTTGATCAAAAATAGTTCACTAAGTACCCTATATTTATTATGCAATTTTGCTTTACATTTATATATAATTATGGTAGGGTATGAGATATATTTTTGTCTTGCTTCTTTTTTGCTAGTGTGAACATGCCTCTGTTTCTTGTATGTCTGCCATCTTAGACCTCAGTTCACATTGTCTGGTTTTCTGACTTGTTTGCATTCTGTGCAATTTAAGGGTGTGGCATGCCCTTTGTTGAGCTGATTGGTATATATGTAGCTTACCACGGGCCTAGGTGGTCTGGAGTTGGGACCCGGTCCTATTTGTCTACCCTTTTATATGCATTACTTCAACTTTGATATACAGTAAGGTTTTTAATATAGGCAGTATAGGTACCGTCCCAATTTAGGGTCACCTTGCCGCTGGTGGGACGGCTTGTATACTTTTTTTGATCAAAAATAGTTCACTAAGTACCCTATATTTATTATGCAATTTTGCTTTACATTTATATATAATTATGGTAGGGTATGAGATATATTTTTGTCTTGCTTCTTTTTTGCTAGTGTGAACATGCCTCTGTTTCTTGTATGTCTGCCATCTTAGACCTCAGTTCACATTGTCTGTTTTTTTGACTTGTTTGCATTCTGTGCAATTTAAGGGTGTGGCATGCCCTTTGTTGAGCTGATTGGTATATATGTAGCTTACCACGGGCCTAGGTGGTCTGGAGTTGGGACCCGGTCCTATTTGTCTACCCTTTTATATGCATTACTTCAACTTTGATATAGAGTAAGGTTTTTAATATAGGCAGTATAGGTACCGTCCCAATTTAGGGTCACCTTGCCGCTGGTGGGACGGCTTGTATACTTTTTTTGATCAAAAATAGTTCACTAAGTACCCTATATTTATTATGCAATTTTGCTTTACATTTATATATAATTATGGTAGGGTATGAGATATATTTTTGTCTTGCTTCTTTTTTGCTAGTGTGAACATGCCTCTGTTTCTTGTATGTCTGCCATCTTAGACCTCAGTTCACATTGTCTGGTTTTTTGACTTGTTTGCATTCTGTGCAATTTAAGGGTGTGGCATGCCCTTTGTTGAGCTGATTGGTATATATGTAGCTTACCACGGGCCTAGGTGGTCTGGAGTTGGGACCCGGTCCTATTTGTCTACCCTTTTATATGCATTACTTCAACTTTGATATACAGTAAGGTTTTTAATATAGGCAGTATAGGTACCGTCCCAATTTAGGGTCACCTTGCCGCTGGTGGGACGGCTTGTATACTTTTTTTGATCAAAAATAGTTCACTAAGTACCCTATATTTATTATGCAATTTTGCTTTACATTTATATATAATTATGGTAGGGTATGAGATATATTTTTGTCTTGCTTCTTTTTTGCTAGTGTGAACATGCCTCTGTTTCTTGTATGTCTGCCATCTTAGACCTCAGTTCACATTGTCTGGTTTTTTGACTTGTTTGCATTCTGTGCAATTTAAGGGTGTGGCATGCCCTTTGTTGAGCTGATTGGTATATATGTAGCTTACCACGGGCCTAGGTGGTCTGGAGTTGGGACCCGGTCCTATTTGTCTACCCTTTTATATGCATTACTTCAACTTTGATATACAGTAAGGTTTTTAATATAGGCAGTATAGGTACCGTCCCAATTTAGGGTCACCTTGCCGCTGGTGGGACGGCTTGTATACTTTTTTTGATCAAAAATAGTTCACTAAGTACCCTATATTTATTATGCAATTTTGCTTTACATTTATATATAATTATGGTAGGGTATGAGATATATTTTTGTCTTGCTTCTTTTTTGCTAGTGTGAACATGCCTCTGTTTCTTGTATGTCTGCCATCTTAGACCTCAGTTCACATTGTCTGGTTTTTTGACTTGTTTGCATTCTGTGCAATTTAAGGGTGTGGCATGCCCTTTGTTGAGCTGATTGGTATATATGTAGCTTACCACGGGCCTAGGTGGTCTGGAGTTGGGACCCGGTCCTATTTGTCTACCCTTTTATATGCATTACTTCAACTTTGATATACAGTAAGGTTTTTAATATAGGCAGTATAGGTACCGTCCCAATTTAGGGTCACCTTGCCGCTGGTGGGACGGCTTGTATACTTTTTTTGATCAAAAATAGTTCACTAAGTACCCTATATTTATTATGCAATTTTGCTTTACATTTATATATAATTATGGTAGGGTATGAGATATATTTTTGTCTTGCTTCTTTTTTGCAAGGCTGAGCAGAGCAGAACCGCAGACACGGTAGACGAGGCTGAGCAGAGCAGAACCGCAGACGCGGTAGACAAGGCTGAGCAGAGCAGAACCGCAGACGCGGTAGACAAGGCTGAGCAGAGCAGAACCGCAGACGCGGTAGACAAGGCTGAGCAGAGCAGAACTGCAGACGCGGTAGACAAGGCTGAGCAGAGCAAAACTGCAGACGCGGTAGACAAAGCTGAGCAAAGCGAAACCGCAGATGCGGTAGACAGGGCTGAGCAAAGCGAAACCGCAGACGCGGTAGACAGGGCTGAGCAAAGCGAAACCGCAGACGCGGTAGACAGGGCTGAGCAAAGCGAAACCGCAGACGCGGTGGACAGGGCTGAGCAAAGTGAAACCACAGACGCGGTAGACAGGGCTGAGCAAAGCGAAACCGCAGACGCGGTAGACAGGGCTGAGCAAAGCGAAACCGCAGACGCGGTGGACAGGGCTGAGCAAAGCGAAACCGCAGACACGGTGGACAGGGCTGAGCAAAGCGAAACCGCACACGCGGTGGATAGGGCTGAGCAAAGCGAAACCGCAGACGCGGTGGACAGGGCTGAGCAAAGCGAAACCGCAGACGCGGTGGACAGGGCTGAGCAAAGCGAAACCGCAGACGTGGTGGACAGGGCTGAGCAAAGCGAAACCGCAGACGCGGTAGACAGGGCTGAGCAAAGCGAAACCGCAGACGCGGTGGACAGGGCTGAGCAAAGCGAAACCACAGACGCGGTGGACAGGGCTGAGCAAAGCGAAACCGCATACTCGGTGGACAGGGCTGAGCAAAGCGAAACCGCAGACGCGGTGGACAGGACTGAGCAAAGTGAAACCGCAGACGCGGTGGACAGGGCAGAGCGGGCAAGAACCGCCGGAGCGGTAAGCAAGGCAGAGCAGAGGGGACAGGGCTCTGTTCACACGGAACAGACTGGAAGGGAAAGGCAGAACCAGGTACACACAGGATATTTGCAATGAAGTAGCGAGTGGACTCTAAACTCACAAATGGGAGTACAGAGACAACGAGTAGGAGATAGGTACAGGACCAGATTCTGCAGGAAAAGGGAAGGTACGGACATAGAGAAAAACAGGAAACAGGCTAGGAGAGTATTCAGACAAGAACAGACACAGCAGCAAGATACATGAGCGGGTCTAGGTATGCGGCCCCTAGAAGGCGGAACGAACAGGCTAGGAGCGTGTACACACAGGCCTGGAAATACAGCCTCCAGGATAGGCAGAAGACAACAGGCTAGAAGATAATACAAACAGGACACAGTTCAGACACGAGAACTGATACCGAAGACAGGAAACATAAACGGGACCGGGCATATCAGTGACCAGAAGCCAACTGACAGAACACAATGCTCAGGCAGGGTTTCTTGGGAGGAGCTGGGTTAAATACCAGGTGACAGACAGTAATAGGCTGAGGACGCACAAGGGGTGTGTCTGCAGCAGGTACAAGAAACAGGAAGTGATCGGGCGCCGCCCTTAAGCAGCCAAAACAGAGGCAAGCAGACAGCATGGAGGGAAGCCAGGCTAGCAGACTGGACTGGAGATCAAGTGCGCGCTCTTGCCAGTGGGAGATGGACCACTATGCAAGGACGCCGCCAGGTATGTTACAGAAGTATAATGCACCCCATAGTCATGCATAGCAGTATAATGCACCCCCATTGTCTAACATGGTAGTACAGTATAATGCACCACATAGTCATACATAGTAGTATAATGCACCCTATAGTCATATATAGTAGTATAATGCACCCCCATAATCATACAGAGTAGTATAATGCAAGTATAATGCACCCCCATAGTCATATGTAATAGTATAATGCACAACCCATAGTTATATATAGTAATATAATGCACCCCATAGTTATATATGAAAGTATAATGCACCCCATAGTCATGTGTAGTAGTATAATACACCTCATAATCATATATAGTGGTATAGTGCACCATATAGTTATACATAAATGTATAATGCACCCCAAATTTATATATACTAAAATGCACCCCCATAGTCATGTTTAGTAGTATAATGCACCCCTATAGTCATACATAGTAGAATAATGCACCCCATAGTCATATATAGTAGTATAATGCACCTCTTTGTCATACATAGTAAAATAATGCACCCCCATAGTCATACATAGTAGTATAATGCACCCCAAAAGTCCAAACACAGGGTCAGACCCGAGGCGGGCAGCCCAACAGTCCAGACATGAGGTTAGACCTAAGGCGGGCTGCCCAACAGTCCAGACACAAGGTTAAACCTAAGGCGGGCTGCCCAACAGTCCAGTCATGGGGCCAGACCCAAGGCGGGTGGCCCAACAAACCACACACTGGGCCAGACACGGGGCCAGACCCGAGGGGGGCGGCCCAACAGCACAGACACTGGGCCAGACCCGAGACGGGTGACCCAACAGTCCAGACATGGGGCCATATCTGAGGCGGGAAGCCCAAAAGTCCAGACACGGGGCCAGACCTGAGGCGGGCGGCCCAACAGTCCAGACATGGGGCCAGACCTGAGGCGAGCAGCCCAAGAGTCCACACACGATGCTAGACCTGAGGGGGTGGCCCAAGAGTTCAGACATGGGGCAGACCCGAGGTGAAAGGCCCAACACACCAGACACTGGGTCACACCTGAAGTGAGGCCAGACACAAGACTAGACCAGACACGTGGCCAGACCAGACAAGTGGCCAGACCCAACAGTCCAGACATGGGGAAAGACCCGAGGCAAGCTGCCCAACAGTCCAGACATGGGGCCAGACCCGAGGCGGGTGGTCCAACAGTCCAGACACGGGGCCAGACCCGTGGCAGGTGGCCTAACAGTCCAGACACTGGGTCACACCCGGGGCCGGCGGCCCAAAAATCCAGACACGGGATCAGACCCAAGGTGGGCAGCCCAACAGTCCAGACACGAGGTAAGACCTAAGGCGGGCTGTCCAACAGTCCAGTCATGGGGCCAGACCCAAGGTGGGTGGCTCAACAGTCCAGACACGGGGCCAGACACAGGGCCAGACCCGAGGCAGGCAGCCCAACAGTCCAGACACTGGGCCAGACCCGAGACGGGCAGCCCAAAAGTCCAGACATGGGGCCAGACTCGAGGCGGGCAGCCCAACAGTCCAGACACGGGGCCTGACCTGAGGCGGGCAGCCCAACAGTCCAGACATGGGGCCAGACCTGAAGCGAGCGGCCCAAGAGTCCACACACAGTGCCAGACCTGAGGGGGCGGCCCAAGAGTCCAGATATGGGGCAGACCCGAGGTGAGAGGCCCAACATACCAGACACTGGATCACACCTGAAGTGAGGCCAGACACGTGGCCAGACCAAACACGTGGCCAGACCAAACAAGTGGCCAGACCTGTCAAGTAGCCAGACCAGACAAGGGGCCAAGCCCGAGGCAGGTGGATCAAAAGTCCAGACACGGGCCAGACATGAGGGGGCGGCCCAACAGTCCAGATACGGGCCCAGACCTGAGGCGGGAGGATCAACAGTCCAGACACGGGTTCAGACCTGAAGCGGGCTGCCCAACATTCCAGACACGGGCCCAGACCTGAGGCGGGAGGATCAACAGTCCAGACAGGGGTCCAGAAACGAGGCGGGCGGCTCAACAGTCCAAACACGGATCTACATTCGAGGCTGGTGGTCCAACAGTCCAGACACAGGTCCAAACGCAAGGATGGCGTACCAACACTCCAGACACGGGGCCAGACCCTAGGCAGATGGCCCAACAGTCCAGACACGAGTCCAGACCCGAGGTGGCGGCCCAACAGTCCAGACACAGAGGCAGACCCGAGGCAGTTGGCTCAACACTCCAGACATGGGTCCAGACCCAAGGCAGACGGCCCAACAGTTCAGATACGAGGCGGCTGGTCTGACAGTCCAGACCCGGGGCCAGACCCGAGGCAGGCGGTCCAACACACCAGAAATGGGACCAGACCCGAGGCGGGCAGCCCAACAGTTCAGACACAGGGCCAATCCCGAGGTGGGCGGCCCAATAGTTCAGACACGGGGCCAGACCCGAGGCGAGCTGCCCAACAGTCCAGACACGGGGCCAGACCCGAGGCGGGCGGCCCCCCAACAGTGCAGACATAGGGCCAGACCCAAGGCAGGCGGCCCAACAGTCCAGACACTGGGTCACAACCGTGGTGGGCGGCCCAAAAATCCAGACACGAGATCAGACCCGAGGCGGGCAGCGCAACAGTACAGACACGAAGTTAGACCTAAGGGGGGCTGCCCAACAGTCCAGTCATGGGGCCAGACCCAAGGCGGGTGGCCCAACAGTCCAGACATGGGGTCAGACCCGAGGTGGGCTGCCCAAAAGTCCAGTCATGGGGCCAGACCCAAGGTGGGTGGCCCAACAGTCCAGACACTGGGCCAGACCTGAGGCTGGTGACCCAACAGTCCAGACAAGGGGCCGGACCCGAGACGGGCGGCCCAACAGTCCAGACACTGGGTCACACCTGAGGCGGATGGCCCAACAGTCCGGACACGGGGCCAGACCCAAGGCAGGCGGCCCCCCAACAGTGCAGATACCAGGCAAAAGTCTTGACCTTGAAAGCTGTACATACCACTGAAAATCTTACTCCACTGAAGGCCTCATTAAGTCACGCCATGAGTTAAAGGTAGCCAAAAAACCTTAGACCTGAGGTGGCAGGTGAATCAACAACTACAAAACGTATGGAAAAGCCTCAGGCAGACCAAACATGAGACACGAGGCCAGACCTGAGGAGGTAGGCCCAACAGTCCAGACACAGGGCCAGACCCAAGGCGGGAGGCCCAACATTCCAGACACGGGGCCAGACCCTAGGTGGGTGGCCCAACAGTTCAGACACAGGGCCAGACCTGAGGAGGGCGGCCCAACAATCCAGACACGGGGCCAGACCTGAAGCGGGAGGCCCAACACACCAAACAGTGGGTTACACACGAAGTGGGGCCGGACAAGTGGCCAGACCAGTCAAGTGACCAGAACAGACAAGGGGCCAAACCCGAGGCAGGCGGATCAACAGTCCAGACACGGGCCCAGACCTGAGGCGGGAGAATCAACAGTCCAGACACGGGGCCAGACCCGAGGTGGGCGGCCCAACAGTCCAGCCTAGGGTCCAGAAACGAGGTGGGCAGCTAAAAAATCCAGACACGGGTCTAGATCCGAGGCTGGTGGCCCAACAGTCCAGACACTGGTCCAAACACAAGAACGGCGTACCAACACTCCAGACACGGGGCCAGACCCTAGGCAGACAGGCCAACACTACAGACACGAGTCCAGACCCGAAGCGGCGGCAAAACAGTCTAGACACAGAGCCAGACCCGAGGCAGTCGGCCCAACACTCCAGACATGGGGCCAGACCCAAGGCAGACGGCCCAACAGTTCAATCACGGGGCCAGACCCGAGGCGGCTGGTCCGACAGTCCCGACCCGGGGCCAGACCCGAGGCAGGCGTTTCAACACACCAGAAATGGGACCAGACCCGAGGCGGGCAGCCCAACAGTTCAGACACAGGGCCAATCCCGAGATGGGCGGCCCAATGGTTCAGACATGAGTCCAGACCTGAGGCGAGCTGCCCAACAGTCCAGACACTGGGTCACACCCGAGGCGAATGGCCCAACAGTCCAGACACAGAGCCAGACCCGAGGCGGGCGGCCCCCCAACAGTCCAGTTATGGGGCCAGACCCAAGGCGGGTGACCCAACAGTCCAGACACGGGGCCAGACCTGAGGCGGGCAGCCCAACAGTCCAGAAACGGGGCCAGACCAGAGAAGGGTGATGCAACAGTCCAGACATGGGGCCAGACCCGAGTCGAGCAGCCCAACAGTCCAGACACTGGGTCACACCCGAGTCGAGCAGCCCAACAGTCCAGACACTGGGTCACACCCGAGACGGATGGCCCAACAGTACAGACACGGGGCCAGACCCAAGGCGGGCAGCCCCCGAACAGCGCAGATATGGGGCCAAACCTGAGGAGGGTGGTCCAACAGTCCACACAGGGGCCAGAAACGAGGCGGGTGGCTCAACAGTCCAGACATGGGTCTAGATCCAAGGCTGGTGGCCCAACAGTCCAGACACGGGTCCAAACACAAGGACGGCGTACCAACACTCCAGACACGGGGCCAGACCCTAGGCAGACGGCCCAACACTCCAGACACGAGTCCAGACCCGAAGCAGCGGCCAAACAGTCCAGACACAGAGCCGGACCCGAGGCAGTCGCACCAACACTCTAGACATGGGGTCAGACCCAAGGCAGACGGCCCAACAGTTCAGTCACGGGGCCAGACCCGAGGCGGCTGGTCCGACAGTCCCGACCCAGGGCCAGACCCGAGGCAGGCGGTCCAACACACCAGAAATGGGACCAGACCCGAGGCGAGCAGCCCAACAGTTCAGACACAGGGCCAATCCCGAGGTGGGCGGCCCAATAGTTCAGACACGGGGCCAGATCCGAGGCGAGCTGCCCAACAGTCCAGACACTGGGTCACACCCGAGGCGAATGGCCCAACAGTCCAGACACGGGGCCAGACCCGAGGAGAGTGACCCAACAGTCCAGACATGGGGCCAGACTCGAGTCGGGCGGCCCAACCGTCCAGACACTGGGTCACACCCGAGACGGATGGCCCAACAGTAGAGACACGGGGCCAGACCCAAGGCGGGCGGCCCCCCAACAGCGCAAATATGGGGCCAAACCCGAGGAGGGTGGTCCAACAGTCAAGACACAGGGCCAGGCCGAGGCGGGCGGCCCAACAGTCCAGACACTGGGTCACACCCGTGGCGGGCAGCCCAAAAGTCCAGAGACGGGGTCAGACCCGAGGCCCAACAGTCCGGACACGAAATTAGACCTAAGGCGGGCTGCCCAACAGTCCAGACATGGGGCCAGACCTGAGGCAAGCAGCACAACAGTCCACAAATGGTGCCAGACCTGAGGCAGGCGGCCCAAGAGTCCAGACATGGGGTAGGCCCGAGGTGAGAGGCCCAACACAACAGACACTGGGTCACACCCGAAGCGAGGCCAGACACGTGGCCAACCAGACAAGTGGCCAAACCAGACAAGTGGCCAGACCAGTCAAGTAGCCAGACCAGAAAGGGGGCCAGGCCCGAGGCGGGAGGATCAAAAGTCTTGTCATGGGGCCAGACCCAAGGCGGGTGGTCAAACAGTCCAGACATGGGGCCAGACCCGAGGCGGGTGGTACAACAGTCCAGACACGGGGAAAGACCCGAGGCGGGCGGCCCAACAGTCCAGACATGGGGCAAGACCCGAGGCAGGTGGCCCAACAGTCTAGACACTGGGTCACACCCATGGCGGGCGGCCCAACAGTCCAGACACGAAGTTAGACCTAAGGTGGGCTGCCCAACAGTCCAGTCATGGGGCCAGACCCAAGGCGGGTGGCCCAACAGTCCAGACTTGGGGCCAGACCCGAGGCAGGCGGCCCAACAGTCCAGTCATGGTGCCAGACCAAAGGCGGGTGGCCCAACAGTCCAGACACAGGGCCAGTCCCGAGTCAGGCAGCCCAACAGTCTAGACATGGGGCCAGACCCGAGGCAAGTGGCCCAAAGGTCCAGACATGGGGCAGACCCAAGGTGAGAGGCTCAACGCAACAGACACTGGGTCACACCCGAAGCGAGGCCAGACACGTGGCCAGACCAGTCAAGTGGCCAGACCAGAAAAGGGGCCAGGCCCGAGACAGGCGGCCCATCAGTCCAGACACGGACCCAGATCTGAGGCGGGAGGATCATCAGTCCAGACACGGGGCCAGATCCAAGACAGGCGGCCCAACAGTTCAGACATGGGGCCAGACCCGAGGCAAGTGGCCCAAGAGTCAAGACATGGGGCCAGACCCGATGCGGACGGCCCAACAGTCCAGTCATGGGGCCAGACCCAAGGTGGGTGGCCCAACAGTCCAGACACAGGGCCAGACCCGAGGCGGGTGACCCAACAGTCCAGACATGGGGCCAGACTTGAGGCGGGTGGTCTAACAGTCCAGATACTGAGTCATACCCGTGGAAGATGGCCCAACAATCCAGACATGGACCCAGACCTGAGGCGGGTGGTCCAACAGTCTAGACACTGGGTCACACATGGCAGGTGGCCCAAAAGTCCAGACACAGGGTCAGACCCGAGGCGGGCAGCCCAACAGTTCAGACATGAGGTTAGACTTAAGGCGGGTGGCCCAACAGTCCAGTCATGGGGCCAGACCCAAGGCGGGTGGCCCAACAGTCCAGACACAGGGCCAGACCCAAGACGGGTGGCCCAACAGTTCAAACACTGGGCCAGACCCGAGACGGGTGGCCCAACAGTACAGACACTGTGCCAGACCCGAGGCGAATGACCCAAGAGTCCAAACATGGGGCCAGACCTGAGGCGGGGGCGGCCCAACAGTCCAGACACGGGGCCATACCCGAAGCGGGCGGCCCAACAGTCCAGACACGGGGCCAGACCTGAGGCAAGAGGCCCAAGAGTCCAGACACAGGGCCAGACCCGAGGCGGACAGCACAACAGTCCACACACGGTGCCAGACCTGAGGCGGGTGGCCCAAGAGTCCAGACATGGGGCAGACCCGAGGTGAGAGGCCCAACCCACCAGACAATAGGTAACACCTGAAACGAGGCCAGACACGTGGCCAGACAAGTGGCCAGACCAGTCAAGTAGCCAGACCAGACAAGGGGCCAGGCCCGAGGCAGGCGGATCAAAAGTCCAGATACTGGGCCCGACTCGAGGTGGGTGACCCAACAGTCCAGACATGGGGCTAGACCCGAGGCGGGCGGCCCAACAGTCCAGACATGGGACCAGACCTGAGGCAATTGGCCCAACAGTCCAGACATGGGACCAGACCTGAGGTGAGCGTCCCAAGAGTCCAGACACGGGGCCAGACCCGAGGCGGGCAGCACAACAGTCCACAAACGGCGCCAGACCTGAGGCGGGCGGGCCCAAGGGTCCAGACATGGGGCAGACCTGAGGTGAGAGGCCCAACACACCAGACACTAGGTCACACCTGAAGCGAGGCCAGACACGTGGCCAGACCAGACACGTGGCCAGACCAGACAAGTGGCCAGACCAGACAAGTGGCCAGACCAGTCAAGTAGCCAGACCAGACAAGGGGCCAGGCCCGAGGCAGGCGGATCAAAAGTCCAAACACTGGCCCAGACCCGAGACGGGCGGCCCAACAGTACAGACACTGGGCCAGACCCGAGGCGAGTGACCCAGCAGTCCAAACATGGGGCCAGACCCGAGGCGGGTGGCTCAACAGTCCAGACACGATCCCAGACCCGAAGAGGGTGTTCCAACAGTCCAGACATGGGGCCAGACCTGACGTAAGCGACCCAAGAGTCCAGACATGGGGCCAGACCCGAGGCGGACAGCACAACCGTCCACATACGGTGCCAGACCTCAGGCGGGCGGCCCAAGGGTCCAGACATGGGGAAGACCTGAGGTGAGAGGCCCAACACACCAGACACTAGGTCACACCCGAAGCGAGGCCAGACACGTGGCCAGACCAGACAAGTGGCCAGACCAGTCAAGTGGCCAGACCAGAAAAGGGGCCAGACCCGAGGCGGGAGGATCAAAGTCCAGAAACGGGGCCAGACCCGAGGCGGGCGGCCCAACAGTCCAGACACAGGCCCAGACCTGAGGCGGGATGATCAACAGTCCAGAAATGGGACCAGACCCGATGCGGGCAGCCCAACAGTCCAGACAGGGAGCCAGAAAAGAGGCGGGCGGCCCAACAGTCCAGACACTGGGTCACACCCATGGCTGGCGGCCCAAAGTCCAGAGATGGGGTCAGACCCGAGGCGGGCAGCCCAACAGTCCAGACACAAGGTTAGACCTAAGGCGTGCTGCCCAACAGTCCTGTCATGGGGCCAGACCCAAGGCGGGTGGCCCGACAGTCCAGACACGGGGCCAGACACGGGGCCAGACCCGAGGCGGGTGGCCCAACATTCCAGACATGAGGCCAGACCTGAGGCAAGCGGCCCAAGACTCCAGACACGGGGCCAGACCCGAGGCGGGCAGCACAACTGTCCACATACGGTGCCAGACCTGAGGCGGGCGGCCCAATAGTCCAGACATGAGGCAGACCCGAGGTGAGAGGCCCAAAACACCAGACACTGGATCACACCTGAAGCGAGGCCAGACATGTGGCCGGACCAGACAAGTGGCCAGACCAGACAAGTACCAGACCAGACAATGGGCCAGGCCCGAGGCAGGAGGATCAAAAGTACAGACATGGGGCCAGACCTGAGGCCGGCGGCCCAACAGTGCAGACACGGGCACAGACCTGAGGTGGGAGGATCAACAGTCCAGACATGGGGCCAGACCCGAGGTGGGCGGCCCAACAGTTCAGACATGGGGCCAGACCCGAGGCAAGTGGCCCAAAAGTCCAGATATGGGGCCAGACCTGAAGCGGGCGGCCCAAGAGTCCAGACTTGGGCAAGACTTGAGGCGGGCGGCCCAACAGTCCAGACAGGTGTCCAGAAATGAGGCGGGCGGCTCAACAGTCCAGACACGGGTTTAGCTCCGAGGCTGGTGGCCCAACAATCCAGACAAGGGTCCAAACGTAAGGAAGGTGTACCAACACTCCAGACACGGGGCCAGACCCGAGGCAGACGGCCCAACACTCCAGACACGAGTCCAGACCCGAGGCGGCGGCCCAACAGTCCAGACACAGAGCCAGACCTGAGGCAGTCGGCCCAACACTCCAGACATGGGTCCAGACCCAAGGCAGACGGCCCAACAGTTCAGATACGAGGCGGCTGGTCCGACAGTCCAGACCTGGGGCCAGACCCGAGGCAGGCGGTCCAACACACCAGAAATGGGACCAGACCCGAGGAGGGCAGCCCAACAGTTCAGACACTGGGCCAATCCCGAGGTGGGCGTCCCAATAGTTCACACACGGGGCCAGACCCGAGGTGAGCTGGCCAACAGTCCAGACACTGGGTCACACCCGAGGCGGATGGCCCAACAGTGCAAACACGGGGCCAGACCCGAGGCGGGCAGCCCCTCAACAGTGCAGACACGGGGCCAGACCCGAGGCAGGTGGTCCAACAGTCCAGACACGGGCCAGACCCGAGGGGGGCAGCCCAACAGTTCAGACCCGGGGCCAAACCAGAGGCGTGCGGTCCAACAGTCCAGACACTGGACCAGACCCGAGGTAGGTGACCCAACAGTCCAGACATGGGGCCAGACCCGAGGCGGCGGCCCAACAGTCCAGACACTGGGTCACACCCGAGGCGAATGGCCCAACAGTCCAGACACGGGGCCAGACCCGAGACGGGTGGCCCACCAACAGTGCAGACACGGGGCCAGACCCGAGGCGGGTGGTCCAACAGTCCAGACATGGGGCCAGACCCGAGGCGGGCGGCCCAACAGTCCAGAC
Organism: Phyllobates terribilis; assembly: GCF_046119375.1. Lineage (NCBI taxonomy): Eukaryota > Metazoa > Chordata > Amphibia > Anura > Dendrobatidae > Phyllobates > Phyllobates terribilis. The sequence continues at coordinate 169,843,143 of NW_027362765.1, forward strand.
ACTGAGTCACACCCGTGGTAGGAGGTCCAAAAGTCCAGACACGGGGTCAGACCCGAGGCGGGCAGGCCAACAGTCCAGACACGAGGTTAGACCTAAGGCTGCCAAACAGTCCAGTCATGGGACCAGGCCCAAGGCGGGTGGCCCAACAGTCCAGGCACGGGGCCAGACCCGAGGCGGGTGACTCAACAGTCCAGACATGGGGCCAGACCCGACGCGCGTGGCCCAACAGTCAAGACATGGGGTCAGAACCGAGGCGGGCGGCCCAACAGTCCAGACATGGGGCCAGATCTGAGGAGAGCGGCCCAAGAGTCCAGACATGGTGCCAGACCCGAGGTGAACAGCACAACAGTTCAAACACGGTGTCAGACCTGAGGCGGGCGGCCCAAGTGACCAGACATTGGGCAGACCCGAGGTGAGAGGCCCAATACACCTGACACTTTGTAACATCCGAAGCGAGGCCAGACACATGGCCAGATCAGACAAGTGGCCAGACCAGACAAGTGGCCAGACCAGTCAAGTGGCCAGACCAGTCAAGTGGCCAGACCCAAGGCGGGCAGCTCAACAGTCCAGACAGGGATTCAGAAATGAAGCGGGTGGCTCAACAGTCCAGAAATGGGACCAGACACGAGGCGGGCAGCCCAACAGTTCAGCTACAGGGCCAATCCCGAGGTGGGTAGCCCAATAGTCCAGACACGGGGCTAGACCTGAGACCCAAGGTAGGCAGCTCAACAGTCCAGACAAGGGGCCAACCCTAGGTGGGCAGCACAACAGTCCACACACAGTGCCAGACGTGAGGTGGAAGGCCCAAGAGTCCAGACATGGGGCAGACCCAAGGTGAGAGGCCCAACACACCAGACACTGGGTCACACCCGAAGCGAGGCCAGACACGTGGCCAGACCAGACAAGTGGCCAGACCAGACAAGTGGCCAGACCAGTCAAGTAGTCAGACCAGACAAGGGGTCAGGCCCAAGGCAGGCGGATCAAAAGTCCAGACACGGGCCAGACCCGAGGCGGGCGGCCCAACAGTCCAGACAGGGGTCCAGAAACGAGGCGGGTGGCTCAACAGTCCAGAAATGTGACTAGAACCAAGGCGGACAGCCCAATAGAACAGCTACAGGGCCAGTCCCGAGGTGGGCGGCTCAATAGTCCAGACACAGGGCCAGACCCGAGACACAAGGCAGGCCAGACAAGGGGCCAGAACCGAGGTGGGAAGCCCAACAGTTCAGACACTGGGCCAATCCAGAGGTGGGCGTCCCAATAGTTCACACATGGGGCCAGACCCGAGGTGAGCTGCCCAACAGTCCAGACACTGGGTCACACCCGAGGCGGATGGCCGAACAGTGCAAACACGGGCCAGACCCGAGGCGGGCAGCCCCTCAACAGTGCAGACACGGGGCCAGACCCGAGGCAGGTTGTCCAACAGTCCAGACATGGGCCAGACCCGAGGGGGGTGGCCCAACAGTCCAGACATGGGGCCAAACCAGAGGCGTGCGGTCCAACAGTCCAGACACTGCACCAGACCCGAGGCAGGTGACCCAACAGTCCAGACATGGGGCCAGACCCGATGCGGCGGTCCAACAGTCCAGACACTGGGTCACACCCGAGGCGAATAGCCCAACAGTCCAGACACGGGGCCAGACCCGAGACGGGTGGCCCCCCAACAGTGCAGACACGGGGTCAGACCCGAGGCGGGTGGTCCAACAGTCCAGACATGGGGCCAGACCCAAGGCGGGCGGCCCAACAGTCCAGACACTAGGTCACACCCGTGGTAGGAGGTCCAGAAGTCTAGACACGGGGTCAGACCCGAGGCGGGCAGGCCAACAGTCCAGGTACGAGGTTAGATCTAAGGCGGGCTGCCAAACAGTCCAGTCATAGGACCAGGCCCAAGGCGGGTGGCCCAACAGTCCAGGCACGGGGCCAGGCCCGAGGCAGGCGGATCAAAAGTCCAGACACGGAGCCAGACCCGAGGCGGGCGGCCCAACAGTCCAGACAGGTGTCCAGAAGCGAGCCGGATGGCTCAACAGTCCAGAAATGGGACTAGAACCAAGGTGGACAGCCCAATAGAACAGCTACAGGGCCAGTCCTGAGGTGGGCGGCCCAATAGTCCAGACACAGGGCCAGACCCGAGACACAAGGCAGGCCAGACAAGGGGCTAGACCCGAGGCGGGCAGCCCACCAGTTCAGACACTGGGCAAATCCCGAGGTGGGCGTCCCAATAGTTCACACATAGGGCCAGATCCGAGGCGAGTGGCCCAACAGTCCTAACACGGGGTCAGAACCGAGGCGGGTTGCCCAATAGACCAGACATGGGGCCAGACCCGAGGCGGGCGGCTCAACAGTCCAGACATAGGGCCAGACCTGAGGCAAGCGGCCCAAGAGTCCAGACACAGGGCCAGACCCGAGGTAAAAGGCCTAACACACCAGACACTGGGTCACACCCGAAGCGAGGCCAGACACGTGGCCAGACCAGACAAGTGGCCAGACCAGTCAAGTAGCCAGACCAGAATAGGGGCCAGGCCTGAGGCAGGCGGATCAACAGTCCTGACACGGGGCCAGACCCGAGGCGGGCAGCCCAACAGTCGAGACAGGGGTCCAGAAACGAGGCGGGCGGCCCAACAGTTCAGACACGGGGCCAGACACGGGGCCAGACCCGAGGCGGGTGGCCCAACATTCCAGACATGAGGCCAGACCTGAGGCGAGCGGCCCAAGAGTCCAGACAAGGGGCCAGACCCGAGGCAGGCAGCACAACTGTCCACATACGGTGCCAGACCGGAGGCGGGCGGCCCAATAGTCCAGACATGAGGCAGACCCGAGGTGAGAGGCCCAAAACACCAGACACTGGATCACACCTGAAGCGAGGCCAGACATGTGGCCGCACCAGACAAGTGGCCAGCCCAGACAAGTAGCCAGACCAGACAAGGGGCCAGGCCCGAGGCAGAAGGATCAAAAGTACAGACATGGGGCCAGACCTGAGGCCGGCGGCCCAACAGTGCAGACACGGGCACAGACCTGAGTTGGGAGGTTCAACAGTCCAGACATGGGGCCAGACCCGAGGCGGGGGGCCCAACAGTTCAGACATGGGGCCAGACGCGAGGCAAGTGGCCCAAAAGTCCAGACATGGGGCAAGACCTGAAGCGGGCGGCCCAAGAGTCCAGACTTGGGCAAGACTTGAGGCGGGCGGCCCAACAGTCCAGACAGGTGTCCAGAAATGAGGCGGGCGGCTCAACAGTCCAGACACGGGTTTAGCTCCGAGGCTGGTGGCCCAACAGTCCAGACAAGGGTCCAAACGCAAGGAAGGCGTACCAACACTCCAGACACGGGGCCAGACCCGAGGCAGACGGCCCAACACTCCAGACACGAGTCCAGACCCGAGGCGGGGCCCAACAGTCCAGACACAGAGCCAGACCTGAGGCAGTCGGCCCAACACTCCAGACATGGGTCCAGACCCAAGGCAGACGGCCCAACAGTTCAGATACGAGGCGGCTGGTCCGACAGTCCAGACCCGGGGCCAGACCCGAGGCAGGCGGTCCAACACACCAGAAATGGGACCAGACTCGAGGCGGGCAGCCCAACAGTTCAGACACTGGGCCAATCCCGAGGTGGGCGTCCCAATAGTTCACACACGGGGCCAGACCCGAGGTGAGCTGGCCAACAGTCCAGACACTGGGTCACACCCGAGGCGGATGGCCCAACAGTGCAAACACGGGGCCAGACCCGAGGCGGGCAGCCCCTCAACAGTGCAGACACGGGGCCAGACCCGAGGCAGGTGGTCCAACAGTCCAGACACGGGCCAGACCTTAGGGGGGCGGCCCAACAGTTCAGACACGGGGCCAAACCAGAGGCGTGCGGTCCAACAGTCCAGACACTGGACCAGACCCGAGGCAGGTGACCCAACAGTCCAGACATGGGGCCAGACCCGAGGCGGCGGCCCAACAGTCCAGACACTGGGTCACACCCGAGGCGAATGGCCCAACAGTCCAGACACGGGGCTAGACCCGAGACGGGTGGCCCACCAACAGTCCAGACATGGGGCCAGACCCGAGGCGGGCGGCCCAACAGTCCAGACACTGAGTCACACCCGTGGTAGGAGGTCCAAAAGTCCAGACACGGGGTCAGACCTGAGGCGGGCAGGCCAACAGTCCAGACACGAGGTTAGACCTAAGGCTGCCAAACAGTCCAGTCATGGGACCAGGCCCAAGGCGGGTGGCCCAACAGTCCAGGCACGGGGCCAGACCCGAGGCGGGTGACTCAACAGTCCAGACATGGGGCCAGACCCGACGCACGTGGCCCAACAGTCAAGACATGGGGTCAGAACCGAGGCGGGCGGCCCAACAGTCCAGACATGGGGCCAGATCTGAGGCGAGCGGCCCAAGAGTCCAGACATGGTGCCAGACCCGAGGTGGACAGCACAACAGTCCAAACACGGTGTCAGACCTGAGGCGGGCGGCCCAAGTGACCAGACATTGGGCAGACCCGAGGTGAGAGGCCCAATACACCTGACACTTTGTAACATCCGAAGCGAGGCCAGACACATGGCCAGACCAGACAAGTGGCCAGACCAGACAAGTGGCCAGACCAGTCAAGTGGCCAGACCAGTCAAGTGGCTAGACCCAAGGCGGGCTGCTCAACAGTCCAGACAGGGATTCAGCAATGAGGCGGGTGGCTCAACAGTCCAGAAATGGGACCAGACACGAGGCGGGCAGCCCAACAGTTCAGCTACAGGGCCAATCCCGAGGTGGGTAGCCCAATAGTCCTGACACGGGGCTAGACCTGAGACCCAAGGCAGGCAGCTCAACAGTCCATACAAGGGGCCAGACCCTAGGTGGGCAGCACAACAGTCCACACACAGTGCCAGACGTGAGGCGGAAGGCCCAAGAGTCCAGACATGGGGCAGACCCAAGGTGAGAGGCCCAACACACCAGACACTGGGTCACACCCGAAGCGAGGCCTGACACGTGGCCAGACCAGACACGTGGCCAGACCAGTCAAGTAGTCAGACCAGACAAGGGGCCAGGCCCGAGGCAGGCAGTTCAAAAGTCCAGACACGGGCCAGACCCGAGGCGGGCGGCCCAACATTCGAGACAGGGGTCCAGAAACGAGGCGGGTGGCTCAACAGTCCAGAAATGTGACTAGAACCAAGGCGGACAGCCCAATAGAACAGCTACAGGGCCAGTCCCGAGGTGGGCGGCTCAATAGTCCAGACACAGGGCCAGACCCGAGACACAAGGCAGGCCAGACAAGGGGCCAGAACCGAGGTGGGCAGCCCAACAGTTCAGACACTGGGCCAATCCCGAGGTGGGCGTCCCAATAGTTCACACATGGGGCCAGACCCGAGGTGAGCTGCCCAACAGTCCAGACACTGGGTCACACCCGAGTTGGATGGCCCAACAGTGCAAACACGGGCCAGACCCGAGGCGGGCAGCCCCTCAACAGTGCAGACACGGGGCCAGACCCGAGGCAGGTGGTCCAACAGTCCAGACTTGGGCAAGACTTGAGGCGGGCGGCCCAACAGTCCAGACAGGTGTCCAGAAATGAGGCGGGCGGCTCAACAGTCCAGACACGGGTTTAGCTCCGAGGCTGGTGGCCCAACAGTCCAGACAAGGGTCCAAACGCAAGGAAGGCGTACGAACACTCCAGACACGGGGCCAGACCCGAGGCAGACGGCCCAACACTCCAGACACGAGTCCAGACCCGAGGCGGGGCCCAACAGTCCAGACACAGAGCCAGACCTGAGGCAGTCGGCCCAACACTCCAGACATGGGTCCAGACCCAAGGCAGACGGCCCAACAGTTCAGATACGAGGCGGCTGGTCCGACAGTCCAGACCCGGGGCCAGACCCGAGGCAGGCGGTCCAACACACCAGAAATGGGACCAGACCCGAGGCGGGCAGCCCAACAGTTCAGACACTGGGCCAATCCCGAGGTGGGCGTCCCAATAGTTCACACACGGGGCCAGACCCGAGGTGAGCTGGCCAACAGTCCAGACACTGGGTCACACCCGAGGCGGATGGCCCAACAGTGCAAACACGGGGCCAGACCCGAGGCGGGCAGCCCCTCAACAGTGCAGACACGGGGCCAGACCCGAGGCAGGTGGTCCAACAGTCCAGACACGGGCCAGACCCGAGAGGGGCGGCCCAACAGTTCAGACACGGGGCCAAACCAGAGGAGTGCGGTCCAACAGTCCAGACACTGGACCAGACCCGAGGCAGGTGACCCAACAGTCCAGACATGGGGCCAGACCCGAGGCGGCGGCCCAACAGTCCAGACACTGGGTCACACCCGAGGCGAATTGCCCAACAGTCCAGACACGGGGCCAGACCCGAGACGGGTGGCCCACCAACAGTGCAGACACGGGGCCAGACCCGAGGCGGGTGGTCCAACAGTCCAGACATGGGGCCAGACCCGAGGCGGGCGGCCCAACAGTCCAGACACTGAGTCACACCCGTGGTAGGAGGTCCAAAAGTCCAGACACGGGGTCAGACCCGAGGCGGGCAGGCCAACAGTCCAGACACGAGGTTAGACCTAAGGCTGCCAAACAGTCCAGTCATGGGACCAGGCCCAAGGCGGGTGGCCCAACAGTCAAGACATGGGGTCAGAACCGAGGCGGGCGGCCCAACAGTCCAGACATGGGGCCAGATCTGAGACGAGCGGCCCAAGAGTCCAGACATGGTGCCAGACCCGAGGTGGACAGCACAACAGTCCAAACACGGTGTCAGACCTGAGGCGGGCGGCCCAAGTGACCAGACATTGGGCAGACCCGAGGTGAGAGGCCCAATACACCTGACACTTTGTAACATCCGAAGCGAGGCCAGACACATGGCCAGACCAGACAAGTGGCCAGACCAGTCAAGTGGCCAGACCCAAGGCGGGCAGCTCAACAGTCCAGACAGGGATTCAGAAATGAGGTGGGTGGCTCAACAGTCCAGAAATGGGACCAGACACGAGGCGGGCAGCCCAACAGTTCAGCTACAGGGCCAATCCTGAGATGGGTAGCCCAATAGTCCAGACACGGGGCTAGACCTGAGACCCAAGGCAGGCAGCTCAACAGTCCAGACAAGGGGCCAGACCCTAGGTGGGCAGCACAACAGTCCACACACAGTGCCAGATGTGAGGTGGAAGGCCCAAGAGTCCAGACATGGGGCAGACCCAAGGTGAGAGGCCCAACACACCAGACACTGGGTCACACCCGAAGCGAGGCCAGACACGTGGCCAGACCAGACAAGTGGCCAGACCAGACAAGTGGCCAGACCAGTCAAGTAGTCAGACCAGACAAGGGGCCAGGCCCGAGGCAGGCGGATCAAAAGTCCAGACACGGGCCAGACCCGAGGCGGGCGGCCCAACAGTCGAGACAGGGGTCCAGAAACGAGGCGGGTGGCTCAACAGTCCAGAAATGTGACTAGAACCAAGGCGGACAGCCCAATAGAACAGCTACAGGGCCAGTCCCGAGGTGGGCGGCTCAATAGTCCAGACACAGGGCCAGACCCGAGACACAAGGCAGGCCAGACAAGGGGCCAGAACCGAGGTGGGCAGCCCAACAGTTCACACATGGGGCCAGACCCGAGGTGAGCTGCCCAACAGTCCAGACACTGGGTCACACCCAAGGCGGATGGCCCAACAGTGCAAACACGGGCCAGACCCGAGGCGGGCAGCCCCTCAACAGTGCAGACACGGGGCCAGACCCGAGGCAGGTGGTCCAATAGTCCAGACACGGGCCAGACCCGAGGGGGGCGGCCCAACAGTCCAGACATGGGGCCAAACCAGAGGCGTGCGGTCCAACAGTCCAGACACTGCACCAGACCCGAGGCAGGTGACCCAACAGTCCAGACATGGGGCCAGACCCCATGCGGCGGCCCAACAGTCCAGACACTGGGTCACACCCGAGGCGAATAGCCCAACAGTCCAGACACGGGGCCAGATCCGAGACGGGTGGCCCCCCAACAGTGCAGACACGGGGCCAGACCCGAGGCGGGTGGTCCAACAGTCCAGACAGGGGTCCAGAAACGAGCCGGATGGCTCAACAGTCCAGAAATGGGACTAGAACCAAGGTGGACAGCCCAATAGAACAGCTACAGGGCCAGTCCCGAGGTGGGCAGCCCAATAGTCCAGACACAGGGCCAGACCCGAGACACAAGGCAGGCCAGACAAGGGGCTAGACCCGAGGCGGGCAGCCCACCAGTTCAGACACTGGGCCAATCCCGAGGTGGGCGTCCCAATAGTTCACACATGGGGCCAGATCCGAGGCGAGTGGCCCAACAGTCCTGACACGGGGTCAGAACCGAGGCGGGTTGCCCAATAGACCAGACATGGGGCCAGACCCGAGGCGGGCGGCTCAACAGTCCAGACATAGGGCCAGACCTGAGGCGAGCGGCCCAAGAGTCCAGACACAGGGCCAGACCCGAGGTAAAAGGCCCAACACACCAGACACTGGGTCACATCCGAAGCGAGGCCAGACAGGTGGCCAGACCAGACAAGTGGCCAGACCAGTCAAGTAGCCAGACCAGAATAGGGGCCAGGCCTGAGGCAGGCGGATCAACAGTCCAGACACGGGGCCAGACCCGAGGCGGGCAGCCCAACAGTCGAGACAGGGGTCCAGAAACGAGGCGGGCGGCCCAACAGTCCAGACACTGGGTCAGACCCGAGGTGGGCAGCCCAACAGTCCAGACACGAGGTTATACCTAAGGTGGGCTGCCCAACAGTCCAGTCATGGGGCCAGACCCAAAGCGGGTGGCCCAACAGTCCAGACACGGGGCCAGACACAGGGCCAGACCTGAGGCGAGCGGCCCAAGAGTCCAGACAAGGGGCCAGACCCGAGGCAGGCAGCACAACAGTTCACACACGATGCCAGACCTGAGGCGGACAGCCCAAGAGTCCAGACATGGGGCAGACTCGAGGTGAGAGGCCCAACACACCAGACACTTGGTCACACGAGGCGAGGCCAGACACGTGGCCAGACTAGACAAGTGGCCAGACCAGACAAGTGGCCAGACCAGTCAAGTAGCCAGACCAGACACGGGTCCAGACCCGAACCAGTCGGCCTAACACGCCAGACACAAGGCCAGACCCGAGGCGGGCTACCCAACAGTCCAGACACGGGGCCTGACCTGAGGCAGGCGTCACAACAGTCCAAACACTGGCTCACACCCGAGGTGGGCGGCCTTACAGTCCAGACATGGGGCCAGACCCGAGGTGGGAGGCCCAACAGTTCATACACGGGGTCAGACCCGAGGTGGGCTGCCCAAGAGTCTACACACGGAGCCAGACCCGAGGCGGGTGGCCCAGCAGTCCAGACAAGGGGGCAGACCCGAGGCGGGAGGCCCGACAATGCAGACACGTGGCAAGACCCGAGGCAGGTGTCTCAACAGTCCAGACACGCGGCCAGACCCGAAGTGGTCGGCCTAACACACCAGACACTGGACCAGACCTGAGGCGAGTGGCCCAATAGTCCACACACAGGGCCAGACCCGAATCGGGCAGCCCAACAGTCCAGACAAGGGGCCAGACCCAAGGCGGGTGTCTCAACAGTCCAGACACGGGGCCAGACCCGAAGTGGTCGGCCTAACACACCAGACACTGGGCCAGACCTGAGGCAAGTGGCCCAATAGTCCACACACAGGGCCAGACCCGAGTCGGGCAGCCCAACAGTCCAGACAAGGGGCCAGACCCGAGGCAAATGGCCCAACAGTCTAGACATGGGGCCAGACCCAAGGCAGCCAGCCTAACAGTCCAAACACGGGGCCAGACCCGAGGTGGGAGGTCCAACACACTAGAAATGGGACCAGACCCAAGGTAGATGGCCCAACAATCCTGACACTGGGCCAATCCCAAGGTGGGCGGCCCAATAGTCCAGACATGTAGCCAGACCTGAAGCGGGTGGCTCAACAGTACAGACATGGGGCCAGACGCAAGGCGGGCGGCACAACAGTCCAGACACGGGGCTAGACTCGAACCGGTCGGCCTAACACACCAGACACTGGGCCAGACCCCAGGCGAGTGGCCCAACAGTCCAGACACGGGGCCAGACTCGATGCAGACAGCCCATCTGCCCAGACACGGGGCCAGACCCGAGGCGGGTGGCCCAACAGTCTAGACATGGGACCAGACCCAAGTCGGCCGGCCTAACAGTCCAGACACGGGGCCAGACCCGAGGCCGGCGGTTCAACACACCAGAAACAGGACCAGACCCAAGGCGGATGGCTCAACAGTCCAGACACAGGGTCAATTCCGAGGCGGGTGGCCCAATACTTCAGACATGGGGCCAGACCTGAGGCTGGTGGCTCAACAGTTCAGACACGAGGCCAGACCTGAGGCGGGCAGCTCAACATTCCAGACACTGGGTCACACCCGAGGCGAGCGGCCCAACAGTCCAGACACAGGGCAAAACCCGAGGCGGGCAGCCTAAAAGTCCAGGCACTGGGTCACACCCAAGGTGGGCGGAATAACAGTCCAGACACGGGGCCAGACCAAGGCGGGCAGCCCAACAGTCCAGACACTGGGTTGGACCTGAAGCGGGGCTAGAGAAGGTTGGGCCAGACCAGATGGGGCCAGACCCAAGGCGGGCGGCTCTACAGTCCAGACACGGGTCCAGACCCGAACCAGTCGGCCTAACACACCAGACACGAGGCCAGACCCGAGGCGGGCAGCCCAACAGTCCAGACACAGGGCCAGACCTGAGGCGGGCGGCCCAACTGTCCAGACATGGGGCCAGACCCTAGGCGGCCAGCCTAACAGTCCAGACACGGGGCCAGATCAGAAGCGAGCAGTCCAACACACCAGAAACGGGAGCAGACCCAAGGCGGATGGCCCAACAGTCCAGACACAGGGACAATCCCGAGGCGGTGGCAGCCCAATAGTCCAGACATGGGGCCAGACCCGAGGCGAGTGGCTCAACAGTCCAGACACGAGGTTATACCCAACATACCAGACAGTGGGCCAGACCCGAGGCAGGCAGCCCAACAGTCCAGACACAGGGCCAGACCCGAGGCAGGAGGATGAATAGTCCAGACAAGGGGGCAGACCTGAGTTGGGCTGTCCAACAGTCTAGACACGGAGCCAGACCCGAGGTGGGTGGCCCAACAGTCCAGACAAGGGGGCAGACCTGGGATGAGAGGCCCGACATTGCAGACTTGTGGCCAGACCCGAGGCGGGCGGCTCAACAGTCCAGACATAGGGCCAGACCCGAGGCAAGCGGTCCAATAGTCTAGACTTAGGGCCAGACCCAAGGCGGCCGGCCTAACAATCCAGAAACAGGGCCAGACCCGAGGCGGTCAGCCTAAAACACCAGACACTGGGCCAGACCCGAAGCGGGCAGCCCAACAGTCCAGACACGGGGCCAGACCCGAGGTCCAACACACCAGAAATGGGACCAGACCCAAGGTGGGTGGCCAAACAGTCCAGACACAGGGCCAATCCCGAAGCGGGCGGCCCAATAGTCCAGACACGGGACCAGACCTGAGCCGAGTGGCTCAACAGTCCAGACACAGGGTCAGACCCGATGCAGGCGGCCCAACAGTCCAGACATGGGGCCAGACCTGAGTTCCATTGAGAGGTGGTGCCGGAATTGTGGACCCTGTAGCCTCAGAAGAAAAGACTACAGCAGCCAGAAGGCACCCCTGCAGCCCTTCAAGACAACTCGACCTTTGGAGATCGTGGCCCTGGATCATGTCAAGCTGTCACTCAGCAGGTCAGGATATTCCTATGCCCTGACCATGGTGGATCACTACTCCCGGTTCCTGGTGGTCGCCCCCGTCAAGGATCTGACGGCAAAGACAGCAGCAAGGACGTTTCAGGCGTACTTCTGCAGGCCTCATGGATACCTGGAGCAGGTGCAGACAGATCAAGGCCCAGCCTTTGAAGCCGAACTGTTCAAGGAGTTCTGCCATCTGTATGGGTGTAAAAAGATCCGGACTACACCGTACCACCCCCAAACCAATGGTCTCTGTGAAAGATGAATAACATCATCATCGACCTGCTGAAGACCTTACCACTAGAGGAGAGAAATCAGTGGCCAGACCTACTACCTGACCTGGTGGATCTGTACAACCACATACCTGTGAGTTCCACCAATTGTACTCCAGCATATCTCATGCGAGCCAGACCCGGGAAGTTGCCCATGGACCTGGAGCTTGGTGTAGTAGAACCAGAAGCAGATATGTCCACTGAAGACTGGGACACGACCAGACAGGAGTAGTACAGAAGAGTACAGGCCTGTGTCGAAGACAGTCTCACTCGGGTAAGGGACAAGCAGGAAGCCCACTACAATAAAAGTGCACCCGCAGAACCCTTCACACCAGGAGAAGCGGTGTTAAAGAGGAAAAGGAGAAACCACAAACTTGATGACCAGTGGGAGAGAGAACCCTACACTGTGTTAAATTCAAGATTTGATAATAGGAAGACCTGCCTAATTAGTAGAGACGGAGGAAGAACGACTGCAACGGTATCTAGAGACCATCTGAAGTTGTGTCCAGACCTGCTAAAGCCCCAAGAAGAAGTGCCTCTCACCATACCGGAGGAGCCTAAAGAAGCAGTACTCCATACTGACTTAGGAGATTTCCCAGCAGATTGGCCTCAACTAGGAGGAGCAGTAATAATACCTGTGATCCACTTCTTTCAACAGCCAGAAGACCCTCCACAGCAAGTAGAGCCTGTAAGTGCTTCAGAAGAGCCTGTTCAAGAAGAATCCCCGGAAGAAGGATCCCCGGTTAGAGCAGAGCAAGAAGGCCCAGCCAATGGTATACTTGCCAGTCCTGTAGAGAGGTTAAGGCAACCCTGCAGTTCCCCAACACTTAGAACTGACAGAATGGGAGGTAGTGCAAATACTAGTGCCTCACGCATCCCAGTACCACGTAGGTCGACACGTAGCACACGAGGTCAGACCCCTGTCAGATACAGAGAATAGAGAAGGAAACTCTGACAGTGTAGATAGTTGCCCCTGGGGTATTGTCTTGTGTATTTTCATGTATGTATATCTTAATATGTGATTTGCCTTACTAATGGACAGTTTAAGTGATGTGGACACTTCCCTTGTTATCTCTAGTTACCCGTAAGGGTACATAAAGAACTTTGTGGCTGAGGACTGTGTGCAGCCCAAAAACTGTTTGCTGTAAATAATTGCACTCCCTGGAGTGCCCCTTTAGGTGACCTCAGAACAAAAACCTGTCTGGTGTGGCACAAGTGGAGGTCCAACTCAGGATCGCCATGCCCTGCAGCCACCCCAGGGCCTATGTTGAGGGTTTGCTTTGGACAGGTCCCTCAAGCTACCTTTTACTTTACCTGTGAGATGGACACCCTGTCAGGGGACCTCACCGGAACAGACTTAAATTCTGAGGTTGCTTATTGTATGTATGTATATATTGATTATTTATAATGTTTAATTAGGCAATGTTCAAGCAAAGTGTCTCCCATAAAGGGAAGAGTTATTGTTGTTACCTGTTATAAAAATTACTTCAGTCCAGGAGTACTGAGCTTTGCTAGGGGGGAATGTGGTGCCCTGCTGCGCATTGGTGCCACAGATCCCAGAGGGGTGCATGGATGGACTTCTCCACAAGAGGCCCTCATAGCATTCACACACCTCCACTCTACCACCTCAGACCACCAGAGGGAGCCCGGATAGGGATATATATACTGGAGGGTGGAGTTACGCAGTCAGTCTGGAGTCTACAGTCTGTGAGAAGTGCAGTCTGTGAGAAGGTCAGTCTGTTGAGAGGAGCTCCTGCAGAAGCTAGCCTGCAGTGGAGCTCAGTCAGTTCAGTCCAGACTCAGAGAGCTCGAGTTAGTGAGCCTAGGGTGTGCCGACACCAAAAGAGCGGTGAAGAGTAGCCTACTGCCCGTGTGAAGCCTAGTGAGGGCCCCGAGCGCGGCCGAAGGCGAGTGGAGTAAGCAAGCTACATATGGGGCAGAGGAGCTTAACCAGCTCACCCCACGAACGTATACCGTACACCGGGTCCCCGTCTGCAGGGATTCCTTACATCCAGCAGGAACAACCGAAACCCCTGGCGAACTATATGTCCCAGGAACACCAAAAGCTGACCGTTATACCAGGGTCAGGAGTCACAGAGGCCCAAGAGACCAGGGAGTGTGATCTCCAACAGAAGGCCCTACCACCAGGTCAGCAGGTGCAAGACAGAGACCAAGTTAGACCTAGCTCCGGGCAGGTCAGAAACTTATCAAGGAAAGGCAAATAACAGGAGGCCCCACACCTGCTCACTGGGGAGAGTCCTGATATGCACCCTTCACCCTGAAGTACCCTGGACCGTGCCAGAAACACCACCAGTAAAGGTACTGAAGTGAACTGTTGTGTGTGTGCCTATTCTTCCTCTGACCCGGCTGGGTCCCCTCTATCCTGCATCCCTTCACTTACGCTGCCCTGAGGCCCCGCTCCACCTGTGGGGAGCCGCACCAACTAAGCTGCCTGAACACCGGCCTCAGAGGACTGTCGCAGCGCTGGTGATCCTCACCAGACACCACAGGTGGCGTCACGAACATTCCCTATCCCATATAACTTCCCCCCTTCTTTTAAGAGTGACCCCAGGGTACGGGCCCGGGAGCCGACCACCGCGACATCCCACAAGGTCAGGCAACAACAAGGCCCGGGCGCCAAGTCGTCCCCATCCCCTGGGCGCGTCAATTGCACATGGTTTGAACAGTCATTTTGTGCTGACAGAGTCCCTGTAAGAGATAGACTGCTGCTAGACAAGTTTGGCAGTGGTGCTCTCATATGGAGGACAGGAGAACTCAGCAAAATGAGCGCTCCTGTGTATGGTAGAGATAGCTGTCGGCAGAACAATCGATTGCTAGCTGTCAATTATCTAATGTGTATGGGGCTTTACTAAAACACTTGTTCGGCTGATATACATAAATAAACATTGTAAGATGGCCGCCGGACACATCCTTGAGGGGAGATACAGTATGTATCACCGAGGTTGGTAGCTTCGGTGATGTAAACCAGGGAAAAGCATGCTCCAGCCCATGTAGTGCTGAGAGGTTTAATTGGGCTTATCAGGTCTGGTTCTTACAAGCATTCATAAGACTTGGGAGGGATTGGCTGCTCACATATCCCCACCCCAGGGCATGTAAATAAAACGAAGACCGAGTGTCTCATTCAGTGTCTGTGGCTGGAGGTGTAGAGACCTCCAGAGTGTTTTGTGCTAAAGGACATTGACCGTGATCGGGCGAACCAGCCATATTGGATAGACTGTTTATTTTCTGTTTTTGTTACTCTGTGCCGGACAAGGCTGTCTTTTGTTTACTTCTAAAAGTGTGGTTTATGAACGTGCAATAAACCTGCCTTGCATGTGTGACGCCCAGCTGCGCTTGGTATCACAGATCCTGGAAGAGTGCATTGATGGATTCCTCCACAAGAGGCCCCCATAAACATTCACACATCTCCACCTTCCACCTCAGACCAGCAGAGGGAGCCCGTTAGGGATATAAAAAGGGAAGGTGGAGCCAGGCAGTTCAGTCTGGAGTCGACAGAGAGCCAAGTCTGTTGAAAGAGTTCCTGCAGTAGAGAAGCCTGAGAGAGGTCAGAATGCAGTGGAGCACAGTCCAGACTCAGTTGTAGCTCAGAATAGGGAGCTTTAGGTGTGCCGTCGCCATAAGATCGGTGAAGCACGGCAAGCTGCCATTAGTGTGTATAGCCTAGTGAGGGCCCGAGTAGGCCGAAGGCAAGTGGAGAGTTAGTACATAGGGGGCAGAGGAGCTTAACTAGCTCACCCCGAACCATTTACCGGACACCGGGTCCGAAGCTTACCGGGATCTCTATGACCCAGTAAGGCATAACCGGAATCCCTGGAGAACTACAAGTCCCAGGATCGCTAAAGTGCTGATACGTAACAGAGCCGGGAGGCACATAGGCCCCGCAAGCTGAGGAGCGTGTACTCCAAGAAAAGGCCCTACCACAAGGTCAGCCAGCGCAGGACAGAGACAAAGTTAGGCCTAGCTCCAGGCAGGTCAGAAACTTACTACGCAGAGGCAAGAAGCAGGAGGCCCTACACCCGCTCATTGGGGAGGATCCTGACATGCACCCTTCACCCTACAGTGCTCCTGGACGTGCCTGAATTTCCATCAGTAAAAGGTACTGAAGTGACTATCGCGTCTGTCCCTGTTCTTGCTCTGACCCGGCTGGGTCTCGCCTATCCTGCATTCCCCTTTCCATACGCTGCCCTGAGGCCTAGCTCCACCTGTGGGGAGCTATACCATCAAGCTGCCTTATCATTGGCCTCAGTGGACTGCGCAGCGCTGGTGATCCTCACCAGAAGCCACAGGTGGCGTCATGAACTTTCATAAACTTAACAAACCTATTATCCCAATATTCAAGCCCCTTTTTAAAGGGCGACCCCAGGGTACGGGCCCGGGAGCCGACCACCGCGACATCCCCAAGACCAGGCTAAAGGCCCGGGTACCCGAGTAATCCCCATCCCCCTGGGCTAGTCATCTCTTTCCTGGCGTCACGAACAGGATCGCGTGCCTGCTGCAACGATGGAGTGTTATGCCCGTTGCCACCGGGTACTGTGCGCCTTTATTGAAGTAAACTGTATATTTGACTGTGGTGAAGATTGCCGCCATTGTTGAGAAGTGAGAAGAAGAGTGTAAAGGCGGGAAACTGAGGGGGGTACCAACAAAAGGGCACGAAGCCCCGGACACGCCCCACGCTTCGACGTCAAACCGAGAAGCGCCAGGTCCTGTAAGGAGCGTCGCTGAACGATCTGACGTAGGACGCAAGCGACGCAAGGTCCTGAAGACGACCATCACCTGCGGAGCTGCTGCCTACCGGAAGAAAAACTAGAAGGTAGGCCACGGTTAGCTAGGGGGGTGCCAGAATGTCCGACGAACAGCACAACGCCGGAATGCCGGCCAACGTCCCGGATGTGCAAACCGCGCCCGACGCTGGGCAGGCCGAGGCGGCTGCTCCACCAGCAGCGCCTGTAACCCCTGTTATTCCTATACCTCTACCGTACATTCCTGGAGCAAAGTGGCTCCCCCAGTACAACGGCAAACCAGATACCCTGTTTGGATTCAAACGGAAGATATGTGGTATCTTGGACATGTACTCTATGACAGGCAAACAAAGAGCCGCCGTTGTATTGGGACAACTGACTGGTGCTGCGGAACGGGAAGTGGAAACATGGTCAGCCGCAGACCAGGAGTCAGTGTCCGCAATATTTCAGAAGCTACAGACTGTCTTTGAGGATCTTACTGAGGCGGACCTCCGGATGAGGTTCTACAATTGTTCCCAACAGCTGGAGGACAATGGTCGGGACTACGCCGGGCATCTACAAGGGGCCCTACGGGCTCTGAACAGGTCAGTCCAACCAGCATAGAAAATGAGAACAAAATGCTAAAGGACCAGTTTGTCCGGGGACTGAGGTCTCCAGAGGAGAGCAGGACTGTACGTTGGTGGTCCTTGGATCATCCAGATGCCACCTTTGACAATCTTAAGGACATGGCTATAAATGGACTGCAGCCCCAGGAAACAAATTCCATCTAATGTTACCAGGGTGGGGCTACCCCAGTGCCTGCTACACCCACCTTTTCCCCAGTGGCTGCTGAAGCTAAGGTTCCAGCAACGTCCCCTAGAGAACTGGACAGTCTGCGCTCTGAGGTGCGTCAGTTGAGTAAAACCCTGACCACTGTGGTGAGTGCTCTGCAGCTGCGGACGGAGCCTGAGGAAGGAGGGAAAATCCTGTTAGCCGATAGCCCTGAGGATGTCCCCTGGATGCACAGGAGGAGGAGGCCAACACCACCCTCTACGAGGACCAGTGACCAGCGCCGTCCGCCGAAGGACCCTACCTGCTACCGCTGCCGCAAGACCGGACACACCGCCCAGAATTGTTCTTTAAACAAGAAAACCCTGGGGCCGAGGGCCGACACCCAGGAGTAAACTCCCTAGGCCCATCAGACTGGTACAACAGGTTCGGCGGAGGAAGACCTTTCCTGTCCATTGTGCTGGACGGGATCCCGACGCACGCTCTGCTGGACACAGGATCTCAGGTAACCATCATGCATGATGTCCTCTACAAGAGGTTCTGGTCCATGGACGATCTACGTCCGCCAGCTCCAAATTTTTCTGTTTATGCCTCAAATGGACTCCCCCTTAACCTAATCGGGGTTAAGAATGTGACTGTAAAGGTGGGGAGAGTGGAGCTGAAGGACCAGGGGCTAATTGTAGTGGAGACTAATCCTGATGACACCAATCCGTATATGGTACTTGGCACTAACATTGTTGGTAACTGTTTGGTAGAAGTTGTGTTCTTGCTCCAACAGATAGCCGACACTTCCAGACCAAGACAGAGGAGGGCGCTGCAGAGGGAGATCCGAGTCCTGATGTATCAACAGCAAGTAAGGTTAACAGACGGTGAAATCGGTAACGTGCGGGTGACGGACCCAATACCCATTGTCATCCCCCCAATGAGTGAAATGCTCATCTGGTGTAGAGCTGCTATAGGTCTTAGAGGACAGAGCTATCAGGCGGTAGTAGAACCCCTTTGCTCCGAGCACAGACCCACGCTCTTAACCGCCAGGGGAGTGGTAGATGTACGCAATGGGAGGGTGCCCGTCCGTCTTCTCAATTGTGGGGAAGATGAGGTCAGACTGCCACGTTAAGCCACTGTTGCCAAATTACATGCTGTAAATAACAACTGTATCCACAAGGCGGAGTCCTTAACCTCACCAGATGAAGTGGAGGATGATGACCCTGCAACCCAGGTGGAGGATTGGTGTCAACAGCTCCATGATGGGACAGACACCACTCCTGCCCATCAAAAACAGGGTGTACACCGGGTGGTTCAAGAATACTCGCAGGTGTTCAGTAAACATCCACTTGACTTCGGGAGGGTTAAGGGGGTTCAACACCATATCCCCACAGGTGACCATCCCCCAATCAAAGAACGTTACAGGCCTATACCACCAGCTCACTACCAGAAGGCAAAGGAGATGCTGCATGACATGAGAAAGGCGGGGGTAATAAGGGATAGTCGTAGTCCATGGGCAGCTCCCTTAGTGCTAGTTAGGAAAAAGGACGGGAGCATGAGAATGTGTGTAGATTACCGTCAAGTAAATCGCATTACACATAAAGATGCATACCCTTTACCACGCATAGAGAAGTCCGTAGCTGCCTTAAAGTCTGCAAATTACTTTTCCACCCTTGACCTTACTAGTGGGTACTGGCAAGTAGCTGTGGCTGAGGAGGATCGGGAGAAGACAGCCTTCACCACCCCGATGGGACTCTGCAAGTTCAACAGTATGCCGTTTGGACTCTGCAATGCCCCTGGAACGTTCCAGAGATTGATGGAGTGCTGCCTGGGACACCGCAACTTCAAGACTGTGTTACTTTACCTGGACGATGTAATAGTGTACTCCAGAACGTACGAGGACCACTTGAAACACCTGGCAGAGGTATTTGAGTCACTGTCCCGGTACGGGATGAAGCTGAAGCCCTCAAAGTGCCACCTGCTCAAGAGAAAGGTACAGTACCTGGGGCACATTGTCAGTCTGGAAGGGGTAGCACCAGACCCGGAGAAAGTCACAGCCATCCAGAAGTGGCCGGAGCCAAAGAACCTCAAGGAGGTGCGTCAGTTCTTGGGACTAGTAGGATACTACCGGAGGTTTGTAAAAGACTACACTAAGAAAGCAGCTCCTCTGCAAGACCTCCTGGTGGGGCAGTCCCCCAAAGGCAAAACCCCCCCATTCCACTGGGGTAAGGAGCAAGCCGAGTCATTTCAGGAGATGAAGCAGATCCTGACAGGTGATGAGATCCTAGCCTACCCTGACTACAGCCAACCATTCCTGCTGTATACAGATGCCAGCAACGAAGGGCTGGGCGCTGTTCTAAGTCAGAAGCAGAATGGCCAAGAGAAGGTGATCGCATACGCAAGCAGGAAGCTCCGCCCAACCGAGAGGAACCCAGAGAACTATAGCAGCTTTAAGTTGGAGTTCCTGGCCCTGGTCTGGGCCATCACTGAAAGGTTCAAACATTATCTAGCCTTCAGTAAGTTCACTGCCTTCACTGATAACAACCCCTTGACCCATCTTGAAACAGCTAAACAGCTAAGTTGGGGGCACTGGAATAACGATGGATGGCTCGGCTGTCAAATTAATAATTTACAATTAAATACTGGGCGGGCCGCAAGAATGCCAACGCCGATGCCCTGTTCAGGATGCCTCACCAGTCAGACACAGGAGAAGAAGTGGATGACCTGGAAGAGATAGAGCTACCTGCCTTTCACCGGAATGGGATGATCCACGAGCAACGAGCCTCCAGGAGGCAGCGTGAAAAGACGTTAAACCCCCTGCCTCACCACAGCTGGAAGGAGACCCAGGACAGTGACCCGGTTGTCAGCCGTATCAAGGAGCTGATAACCCAAGAAGGTGCCTCCCTGGAGAAGGAAGCGTCTCTCCAAGCAAAGCAGCTGTGGAACGAGAGAAGCCGGCTGTTTATCTACCGTGAGAAGCTGTGCCGGAGGTACGTCAATCCAAAAACCCATGAGATGGTATGGCAGATAGTGGTCCCGAAGACAGACATCCAGATGGTATTAGAAGCTTACCACGATCAGGCGGGGCACTTTGGCTGGAAAAAGCTAGAGACCCTGCTGAAGTGTCGATTCTACTGGGTAGGAATGCGCAGCTCCATTGAAAGGTGGTGCCGGGACTGTGGACCCTGTGGCCTAAGAAGAAAAGACTTCAGCAGCCAGAAGGCACTCCTGCAACCCATCAAGACGACTCGACCCCTGGAGATCGTGGCCCTGGACCATGTCAAGCTGTCCCCCAGCAGGTCAGGGTATTCCTACGCTCTGACCATGGTGGATCACTACTCACGTTTTCTGGTGGTCGCCCCTGTCAAAGACCTGACGGCAGAGACAGCAGCAAAAATGTTCCAAACGTATTTCTGTAGACCCCATGGTTATCCTGAGCAGGTGCTGACGGACCAAGGCCCGGCCTTTGAGGCTGAGTTGTTCAAGGAGTTCTGCCATCTCTACGGGTGTAAGAAGATAAGAACTACACCGTACCACCCACAAACCAACGGTCTCTGCGAAAAGATGAACAACATCATCATCGACCTGCTAAAGACCATACCACTTGAGGAGAGAAATCAGTGGCCAGACCTACTACCTGATCTAGTAGATCTGTATAATCATATACCAGTAAGTTCCACCAATTGCACTCCGGCATACCTCATGCCGGCAAGGCCAGGAAAGCTGCCCATGGATCTGGAGCTTGGTGTTGTTGAGCCTAAAGCTGATATGACCACTGAGGACTGGGACACGACCAGACAAGAGCAGTACAGAAGAGTACAAGCCTGTGTCGAGGACAGTCTCACTCTGGTGAGGGAAAAGCAGGAGGCTCACTACAACAAAAACGCGCCAGCAGAACCTTTCACACCTGGTGAAACAGTATTGAAAAGGAAAAGACGAAACCATAAACTTGACGATCAGTGGGAAAAAGAACCCTACACTGTATTGAATTCAAGATTTGACAATAAGAAGACATGCTTAATCAGTCGAGATAGAGGAAGAACATCTACAACAGTGTCCAGGGACCACCTAAAGTTGTGTCCAGATCTACTGAAACCCCAAGAAGAAGTGCCTCTCCCTAAACCGGAGGAACCTGAAGAAGCAGTGATACACACTGACCTAGGAGATTTCCCGGCAGATTGGCCTCAAATAGGAGGTGCAATAATCATTCCAACACTCCAATTCTACGAACAGCCAGAAAACCCTTCACAGCAAGTTGAACCTGTAAGTGCTGCAGAAGAGCCAGCTCAAGAAGTATCCCCGGACGAAGGATCCCCGGTAGGAGCAGAGCAAGAGGGCCCAGCCAATGGTGAACTTGCCGGTCCAAGAGAGAGGTTAAGGCAGTTTTACAACTTAGTCACACGTAAAACTGGTAGGGTAACTGACAATGCAGACTCTGATACCCCACAGACCACCGCACTACGCAGATCAACACGTAGCACGAGAGGTAAACCCCCTGTCAGGTACACTCAGTAAATAGTCAAATTTCTGGAATGTAGATAGTTACCCCTGGGGTATTAAATTGAAATGTACTGTATTAATTGTGTACTTTCTTATCTGTATGTCTTTATTAATTTGTGCTTTGCTTTATTATTGAACAGTTCAAGTGATATGGACACTTTACCTTATTAATTCTTTTATTTTTACCTAAGAACTTCGTGGCTGAGGACTATGTGCAGCCCAAAAACTGCTTTTGTATATAATTGTGCTCCCTGGAGTGCCCCTCTAGGTGACCTCACAAGGAAAACCTGTCTGGAGTGGCTCTTTTGGAGGTCCAACTCGGGATCTTCATGCCCTGCAGCCACCCCAGGGCCTACATTGAGGGTTTGGGACAGGTCCCTCAAAACCACCAA
Organism: Phyllobates terribilis; assembly: GCF_046119375.1. Classification (NCBI taxonomy): domain Eukaryota; kingdom Metazoa; phylum Chordata; class Amphibia; order Anura; family Dendrobatidae; genus Phyllobates; species Phyllobates terribilis. Next base: position 169,865,502 of record NW_027362765.1, read on the forward strand.
GTACTCTACCCTGTGAGATGGACATCCTTCCTGGGAACCTCACCATAGGAGACTTGAACTCTGAAGACACTTTGTATTTGTTATTGTTATGCAACGTTTAAGCTTGGTGCCTCCCATAAAGGGAAGATTGTTATTGCATTGTTCATATTTATTATTATTGTTTTATAAAGTGTACTTCAGCCCGGGAGTGCTGAGCTTTGCTAGGGGGGAATGTGACGCCCAGCTGCGCTTGGTATCACAGATCCTGGAAGAGTGCATTGATGGATTCCTCCACAAGAGGCCCCCATAAACATTCACACATCTCCACCTTCCACCTCAGACCAGCAGAGGGAGCCCATTAGGGACATAAAAAGGGAAGGTGGAGCCAGGCAGTTCAGTCTGGAGTCGACAGAGAGCCAAGTCTGTTGAAAGAGTTCCTGCAGTAGAGAAGCCTGAGAGAGGTCAGCCTGCAGTGGAGCACAGTCCAGACTCAGTTGTAGCTCAGAATAGGGAGCTTTAGGTGTGCCGGCGCCATAAGATCGGTGAAGCACGGCAAGCTGCCGTTAGTGTGTATAGCCTAGTGAGGGCCCGAGTAGGCCGAAGGCGAGTGGAGAGTTAGTACATAGGGGGCAGAGGAGCTTAACTAGCTCACCCCGAACCATTTACCGGACACCGGGTCCGAAGCTTACCGGGATCTCTATGACCCAGTAAGGCATAACCGGAATCCCTGGAGAACTACAAGTCCCCGGATCGCTAAAGTGCTGATACGTAACAGAGCCGGGAGACACATAGGCCCCGCAAGCTGAGGAGCGTGTACTCCAAGAAAAGGCCCTACCACAAGGTCAGCCAGCGCAGGACAGAGACAAAGTTAGGCCTAACTCCAGGCAGGTCAGAAACTTACTACGCAGAGGCAAGAAACAGGAGGCCCTACACCCGCTCATTGGGGAGGATCCTGACATGCACCCTTCACCCTACAGTGCTCCGGGACGTGCCTGAATTTCCATCAGTAAAAGGTACTGAAGTGACTATCGTGTCTGTCCCTGTTCTTGATCTGACCCGGCTGGGTGTCGCCTGTCCTGCATTCCCCTTTCCGTACGCTGCCCTGAGGCCTAGCTCCACCTGTGGGGAGCTATACCATCAAGCTGCCTTATCATTGGCCTCAGTGGACTGCGCAGCGCTGATGATCCTCACCAGAAGCCACAGGTGGCGTCACAAACTTTCATAAACTTAACAAACCTATTATCCCAATATTCAAGCCCCTTTTTAAAGAGTGACCCCAGGGTATGGGCCCGGGAGCCGACCACCGAGACATCCCCAAGGCCAGGCTAAAGGCCCGGGTACCCAAGTAATCCCCATCCTCCTAGGCTAGTCACATGTTTTTACAAGAAACCGTTTTCTGTGCCTACCTCTAACATGGTGGAGTAAATTCCAAAATCCTACAATTGGTGCTAGAATCACGGGCACGAATCCCAAGGGGCAGTGTGATTGCTACAAGAAACCGTTTATGTCCTGGGTGAAGGCCGCCAGCCAGCAAGGGATGTCCGGCAGCATGGAGAAGCTGATAAAGCAACTGGTGCAGGCTAATCTCCAGCAGCAGCAACAGCAGTGGCAACAGCAGCAGCATCAACAGCAGCAGCAGTGGCAACAGCAGCAGCAGATGCAGCAATTGCAGCACAAGCAGCAGATGGAGCTCCTAGCCGAGGTGATCTGTGGCAGGATATCCGCCCCACCTCCAAGTCCAGATGATGCCTCACACGTCAGGAAGATGGTAAGGAGAGCGTTGCAATGCAAAAAATGACCCTGGGTGATGATGTCGAGGCGTTCCTGACTGTATTTGAAAGGGTGGCGGAATGGAAGAAATTGCCTCCGGAGCAACGGGCGGAGGTTCTGGCGCCATATTTAACAGCCGATCCGCAGAAAGCCTATTATGACTTGGCCTTGCTGGACGCAAAAGAGTACGTCGAGTTAAAAACAAAGATCTTGGTGTGTTTGAGAGTGACTGATTGTCAGGGCGCAACGTGTGCGCCACTGGGCCTATTGCAGTGAAAAACCTCCCCAGTCCCAAATGTTTGACCTCTTACACCTGGTTCAAAAGTGGTTGCAACTTGAATCTTTCTCCCCAGCACAGATAGTGGAGTGGGTCATCATGGACAGGTTCATCCACTCCCTTCCGAGGTCGGTGCAAGCCTGGGTTGCCCAGGGAGATCTCTGTAATGCCGATGACCTGGTGGGGTTGGTGGAAAGGTACCAGGTAGTGGATAGTTCCTTGGGGAAACCAGGGGTCGTAACGTCTCTATACTGGAGTTCCCAAAAGGGGGCGGACACAAAAAAGAGGGGAACTAGAGCCACATCTGGGGGACTTACTAGAGCCCAGGAGGGGTCAGAGTTGCTGCCAAAGGTCTCGCCTAATAACATAGTATGTTGGAAATGTCACACCCCAGGTCACATAGCCACCCACTGCCCCATGACCAAGGAGCCAATGGACTGCAGCACAGGACAGCGCTGCCCGTACTTTGCATATCTTGCCTGCAGTGCTGTCCCTCAACCAGGCGAGGGACAGCAGGCATGACTTGTGTCAGTGAATGGAGTGCAAGTGACTGCTCTGTTAGACCTCGTGGGCCCGGTAGAGAGGTACCAAGTGGTCGAAAAATCCCTTGGGAAACTGGACATAGTAAATTCCCCGTACTGGGGTACCCAAAGAGGGGCGGGTTCACCACGTAAGGGGTCTAGAGTCACTAATGGGGGTCGTCCCAATCCCACTGAGGGCCGGGCAAAGACTGCTGTTAGGGATGTGGTATGTTGGCAGTGTCATAATACTGGACACATAGCTGCCCTGTGCCATATGTCTCCTGAACCAATGGACTGCAGTCTAGGCCGGCTTGTAGTGTGGATGGTCAACCTGGTGACGGGCCACAGGCGTTTGCTGTGTCCATTAATGGAGTGATGATGCTTGGACTATTGGACCCAGGGAGTCTGGTAACCTTATTCAGTGCCACCCTTCCCCACCAGTTGATCCCTGCCAAAACTGTGGGAGTCCGCTGCATACATGGGGACGCCAAGAACTACCCGGTGGCCAGAGTGACAGTGGGAACAGACTGTGGTGCACAATCCCTCGAGGTCAGGGTGGTCAAGAATCCCGTTATATTGGGGTGCAATTTTTCTTTGTTCTGGGACTTGTGGGGGAAGGGAACCGCCTGAGTCGCATGGACAAAAGCCAGGTCCCTAGGGAAATACTCCCGCCAAAATCTGAAGTGGATGATTTTCCATTGTGTGTCCTTGTTGGCAACGAGGACGAGACTGTGACCGAGGAGGCTGACCTCCCTTAGTTAGAGGTGCCCGTGGAGAACTTTGGGTCAGCTCAAGTTCGGGACTTGACCTTGAAGGGGACGTGGTACAATATTACTGTTTGTAATGGGGTTTCTGAAGAGCCGGGGGCAGACACCAGATACCCACACTTTGCAGTTCAGGGGGAGCTATTATATCGGGTGACCAAACTAAGAGGTGAAGAGATAGTGGAACAGTTCCAGGGCCATACCGACAGAGGGTATTAGATATGGCGCATTCACATGTTCTGGGGGGACACCTGGGGGTTGAGAAAACCCAGGAGAGAATAATGAGGAGGTTCTATTGGCCAAGATGTTACCGGGAGATCCTAAACTATTGTAGGTCCTGCCCCACCTGAGAGATAACTGCGCCTTCCTCCCACTTCCGTAGTCCCTTAATTCCACTACCTGTGATAGAGGTTCCCTTTGAGAGGATTGCCATGGACCTCGTGGGTCCCTTAGTTAAATCAGTCTGGGGCCACCAATACATCCTTGTGGTCAAGGACTATGCGACCCAGTACCCCGAGGTGGTACCCCTAAGGAACTCGTCAAGTAAGAGTATAGCCCGGGAGATAGTCCATATTTTTGCTCAGACAGGTCTGTCAAAAGAGATTTTGACAGACCAGGGAACCCCCCCCATGAACAAAGTGATGAAGGAGCTATGTTTTGTCCTCTAGATTACCCAGATATAGACCTCAGTTTACCATCCACAGATGGATGGCCTAATGGAACGCTTTAACAAGACCTTAAAGTCGATGCTCAGGAAGGTCATTGAAAAGGATGGGCGAGACTGGGACTACCTGCTTCCATTTCTACTCTTCTCCATCAGAGAAGTTCCTCAAGCCTCCACTTGCTTCTCTCCGTTTAAGCTCCTGTCTGGTCGGCATCTAAGAGGTCTCCTAGACATCGCCAAGGAAACCTGGGAGGCAGAGGTCACGCCCCACCGGAGCATCATCGAACATGTTGCAGGAGAGAATGGCGAAAGTGATGCCCATCGTGAAGGAACATCTCCTCCAGGGTAGGAAGCCCAGACGAGGGTGTATAACCAGTCGGCGAGGCTGAGACAGTTCCAGCCAGGGGATCAAGTTCTTGTTCTTATTCCCACCGTCGAAAGTAAGTTCCTGGCCAAGTGGCAAGGCCCGTATGAGGTGGTGGAGAAACTCAGTGAAGTGAACTACAAAGTCTACCAGCCTGGCCGAAGAATGCCACACCAAGTGTACCATGTAAACCTGCTCAAGCCGTGGCAAGATCGGGAATCCATGAGAGCTCCTTGCCTGGGAGCTGCTCCCAAAGGCAAGGTGGAAGATGTCACGATAGCGGAGACTCTATTGCCGGCCCAGAAGCAACAGTGTCGAGAACTGCTCCAGCGGAATCTGTACCTGTTCTCAGAATTACCGGGGCATACGCAGGTGGTAGAGCATGACGTGTTAACAGAGCCGCATGTCAGAGTGAAAGTGAAGCCCTATAGGATTCCTGAAGCACGCCGGGAGGTGATCCCGTCCAAGGTGAAAAGGATGTTAGACCTCGGCGTGATAGAGGAGTCAAAGAGTGGATGGTCGAGTCTATCGTTCTTGTGCCAAAACCCAATGGGGAGTGGAAGTTTTGCAATGACTACCGCCGGATGAATGAGGTATCCAAGTGTGATGCATACTCGATGCCCCGCATCGATGAACTCATCAAGAGGCTTGGACCTGCGAGGTATATTAGCACCCTCGACTTGACGAAGGGCTACTGGCAAATCCCTATGGCCCAGAGGGCCAAGGAGAAGACAACGTTCTCAACACCTGATGGTTGTTTCCAATAATCCCGAATGCCTTTCGGACTGCAGGGGGCCCCAGCCACCTTCCAGAGGGCCATGGATCGGATCCTAGCCCCACATAAGAAGTATGCTGCAGCCCACCTTGATGACATTGTGGTCTTTAGCCCAGACTGGGCCCATCTGCCAAAGGTACAGGTGATTCTGGATGCTCTGAGGAAGGCGGGGTTTACGATAAATCTGAAAAAATGTGCCGTTGGAAAGGAGGAGGCCAAGTACTATGGCTATGTCGTCGGGAAAGGTGAAATTAAGCCACAAGTCAATAAAGTTGAGGCAATCCAGAACTGGCCACAACCACTTTCCAAGAAGCAAGTGAGAGCATTTCGGGGAATTGTGGGGTGGTTTATCTCAAATTTTGCCAACATGGCCGCGCTACTTACGAATCTCAAAGGCACCAGATTAACGATGGTGAAATGGACGGATGAAACAGAGACGGCGTTCCAACAGCTGAAGCTGCCACTGTGCATGCAGCCGGTCCTGGTCGTACCAGACTTTGAGAAGGAATTCGTGGTCCAGACAGACGCTTCAGAAGTTGGCCTAGGAGCCGTGCTCTCTCAAGAGATACATGGGGAAGAACATCCCATTCTCTATCTGAGCCGGAAGCTCTCTTCCTGCTAGAATAAATACGCGATAGTGGAAAAAGAGTGCTTAGCCATAAAATGGGCCGTAGATACACTGAGATAGAAGTTTAAGCTTGTGTCAGACCATGCCCTTTGAGGTGGTTGAGGGAAAAGAATGGTAAGAATGCCCGGGTAACTAGGTGGTTCTTAGGTCTCCAGGACTTTAATTTCCATGTAGAGCATAGACCCGGGAAATTACACGGAAATGCTGATGCCCTCTCTAGAATTCCCTGTCTGGTGTCTGAAGTTGCCCAAACCCCCGGCTTTGGGCAGAGGGGGAAAATATGTGACAGAGTCACTGATGTGAGGGGAGGTATGTTTCGTCACGGCTGCTAGCCTTAGCGAATTGAACCTACAACTTTCCACCAGCATGCTATGTGTTGGGGGTTAAATCACCTAAAGGGAGTGGTTTTGTGTGAATGACATAGAGATGGGAGAGACGTCATTCACCCTACCTCCACCTCAGGGTGTGGCTGAGCAAGGTTAAATGCTCAGTCACTATTTTTTTTTCTGTGTTGTGTGTCTGGAGAGGCAAAGTCTCCAGACTGGAAAGCTTCAGCTCAGGAGGAGCTGAAGGGTGTGCTATAACTTGTGCGGGCGAACCCCCCACACACATATGGAATGTGCTATCGTTTATCTTTTGTTTTGCTGTTATGCCAGAAAGGCCACGTTTATTTTGAGGAACCAGCAGTGCTTTATGCCATTACAATAAACCTGCAGAGGAACGCGTTTCCTGAGTCTACTTCTGGAAGCAGCCAAGTGAGTCGTCTTACCACAATATATATATAAAGAGAAAGAGAGAGAGATAGAGAGAGACTTGTTTAGACGGCTATATTTTTAGTCTATGTGCTATCCATATACCATGAACAGCACACAGACCCTAAAATTACCTATTTTCAAGTTAAGTACAGTCATCAATTTGAATGGCAGCACCCCCTCCCCCCTTCCTCGGCATATAGTCTATAGATTGTGAGCCCTCGCGGGCAGGGTCCTCGCTCCTCCTGTACCAGTCGCCGACTTGTATTGTTCAAAATTTATTGTAATTGTTTGTGCTATGTATATCTCTTTTGCATGTAAAGCGCCATGGAATGCATGGCGCTATAATAATAAATAATAATAATAACAATATGGACTTGTATAGTGTAATCCTGCACCCCCCAGTATGATCTTGTAAAGGCGAAAGAAAGATAAAGTGGTTAAACATTTAAAGAGCACATGTAAACTACATTTTGGTAGATTTCTTTTTATATGTTTTAGGATCTTTTACTCTAAGCAGATTGGTTGATGTCTCAGGATCTGGATCTTCACCGATTTCCTCAGGATGAAAGGGACTAAAACAATTTAAAAAATCTCCCAAAAGTTTAGTAAGACTATTTTCACATAGCGTTTGAGCCTATGTTCAGTGGCTCTGTCAGGGCTCATGTCTGGAGCAAAACAGGATTCAAGAGAATGTACTGACGGGCCCATTCACAGTAATGATGCAGATGGAGTCACAGTGTGCTCTGTCGGACATCGTTTTCGGCCATATACCCCTTGTTGAGGCGGGCAGCAAGATGTAGACTGTATGTGACTGCAGACTGCTGAATTATACGGCGTGTGGTGCGCACACTATAACAATTCCTGGTATTCCCCATGTGAGCGGGCGGTCACATGTCAGCGATTTATATACTTGCGGTCTAGACTCAGCTGGCTCTCAATTCACTTTTATTAAGAGAAGCCGAATACATTTATTTGGAACCCTGCACCCCCTCGAGCCCCTCTATCTCACGCACCCTGCACACCTCTATCTCACGCACCCTGTACCCCTCTATCTCACACACCCTGTCAGGGCCGATGTTAGGGGCAGGCAGACTAGGCATCTGACTAGTCCCCCCACTCCCCCAGGGGCCCCCAACCAGTGGCACGCTGCCCGTGCATCATACAGTATGGAGGACTATGGCGTGTGCATCATACTATATAGCACTATGGGGTGTGCATTATAAATACAACCAAAATGTTTCTGTGTGATGGTGCAATATGTGAACATTTGGGGCCCCACTTTAAACTTTTGCCTAGGGCCCCATTTTGTATAAAACTGGCCCTGCACCCTGTACACCTCTATCTCACACACCCTGTACACCTCTATCTCACGCACCCTGGATCCCCTCGCACCCCTCTATCTCATGCACCCTGCACCCATCTGTCACAGTCTGCACCCCTCTATTACACACAGCCTGTACCTCCACACACCCCTCTGTCACAGTCTGCACCCCTCTATTACACACAGCTTGTACCCCCACACACCCCTCTGTCACAGTCTGCACCCCTCTATTACACGCAGCCTGCACCTCTCTATTTCACACAGCCTGTACCCCCACAACCCTGTCAGTCTGCACCCCTCTATCACATATACCCTGCACTCCCTATGTACCCCTGTTCCCTTATCACCTCTCACAAGTGCCCCCATCTCCTCCATCTTCTCCTTTAACATACTGCTTCTTCTGGCAGGCAAAACTCTGTAGCCCCTCCCCCTCGAGTCACATGATCATTACATAATTGCAGGTGCTATACCACTCGGATATATTTTCTTCCGTTTGGGCAGGAAGCTGATTAGTGCTCCTCTGCCCCTGCTGCACGCTCGCATATCGAGTTCCCCCCCATTACTTCAAAAAACGACAGTTTTGCTACTTGGCCCAGCAAAGGGGAAGGGTGTTTAAAAAAAAAAAAAAGCTTTCCTTCACGATGGCGCCGCCCCCCGTAACCTGCCGCCCTAGGCACCTGCCCTCCAGTGCCTAGTGGCTAATATGGCCCTGACTACACACTATGTAAACCACTAATATAACTAATATATTTATTTATACTCTCCTATATAGCGCCATCATATTCTGTAGCGCTTTACAGACATTAGCACTGAAATTACATGTCAGCACTGAGGCCCCCAATTAATAATTAGTACCCATGTTTCCACAATCTAATAAAAATATAAATTAATTTGTCACTGTGCCCTTCATTCCCAATTCATTGTCAGTCCCTACTCTGTGTCCTTTCCCAATTCATTACAAGTTCCAGTGCTGTGTGTTTTATTTCTCCCACCCCCAGTCCAACCGCATCATGCTGTCCCCACTGTATAAAAAAAATCACTTACCTATCCAGAAGATCTCCTGCAGCTCCACTTCCCTCAACAGCATTGGCCTCCTGTGGCCAGGTACCAGCTAAATGAAACAGGTGGCACAATGATGTCATCATACCCCCTGAGGCATAGAGAAAGCGCTGTGTGGGATGCCAAAAAAGGCTTCCTGCAGCTACAATGCTTATAAGGTTGTGTATATGTGTATAGAGGGGCTGAGGAAAGATGTACTGAAAATGGAGGCTGTGTATTCAAGGGTTGAGGAGCAATGTACTGCATATGGAGGCTGTGTATAGAGGGACTAAGGAGTGATGTACTGCATATGGAGGCAGGGAATAGAGGGGAATATAGAGGGACTGAGGAGTGATATAATACAGGAGGGGGCTGAATATAGAGTAGCTGTGGAGCAATGTACTGTTGGGTGGGATTGCATATTCATAAGTCACAAAAATTTTGGATCCGGCGGGACAGTCCAAATTTGGAGGAGCTGTCTCTGGAGCTCAGGGCTACATCCTTACTTTCACTCACTCTGTGTATGCACTGTCTCATCTCCTACAGTGCATGTGTTATGGATCAGAAGTTCCTTTTTCATCTCTCTGCTCTGTACAGACTTACATTCATTTAATGACCTTATTCTTTTCTTTTGTTGAAGTCTGGTCTTCCCTGGGATTCGAACTTTAGCACTGGAGGCAGTAGCAATATCTACTGTCAAATAAAGGAGAATTTTCAGTACTTGAATGTACATTGTATTCTTCTTCATTACAGGTACATTGTACTGGTAGATGGAGCTACATCTCTGTATACCAGTGCATCTCCATATACCTGTGTTCTAGGTGAAAAGAATATAGATTTTTTTCTTCCTAAAAAATTACTAAGAAATAATGAAAATTAATTACAATAATGACATTTTAATGCACTTAAAAAATGTATTAAAAATCAGCAAATAACAGACATATTTGGCACCTCTAGTAATTTATTATTATTTTTCGGATCATCCCTTACAATATAGTGAACAAATTATTTATGGTGATTAGTAAATGGCATAAAAAATGATATGATTGTTTTTTTTCTCCATTAAAACCAATAAAAATTTAAATAAAAATGTAATATTAGTCCTGTCTTCACACGTAGCGTAAATTCTGGATTTTTTCTCCTCCTTTTGTCTGCACGTTTTCTGCAGATGTCCGCTCCACACTACACAGTAACAATCTTCTTGCATTTCGCTGTGCCATTTTTATGCCTTTTCCCCTTTATTTGAGTTGTTTTTGGTGCAGATTTGAAGCAGTGTTTTAATGATTTTTTATATTACAGAAAAGCTTTGAATCTGCTTTTAAAAATACAACAGCATCTTTTTCACATGCTTTTTATCAGGTTCCCTATACAGACAAAATGCACCAAAAACACTTAATTCAACAGTGTCTTTAAACGCACAGTGGGCAGGACATTTTGATGAAATCAACTCCACTTTGCTTGGATAGTTAGACTTTATCACAACAGAGTGTAAATGCTGCGTTTTTTCTGCTAAAAATTTTTTAGGAGAAAATATACTGCATTTAAATTTCCAAGCAAAGTGGATGGATGTGATTTCTTAAAAACTCCACCCAGTGTTTCTAAAGATGCCGTTGAACTGTGCAAGTTTGGTACTTTTTTTTTTATCTCTACAGGCTTCTATGGGGAGCCTGAAAAAAATGCATGTAAAAAAACACGGTTGGGTTTTCAAGTGCAAAATTAAAGCTTTTCTGTACTATAAAATAAAATATTAGAAATACTACTTCAAATCTGCACAAAAAAACGGATCAAATAAGGCCGAAAATGCTTAAAAAATGCAATAACAAGAGAAAATTGTTATTGTGTAGTTTAGTGCAGACACCTGCAGAAAATATACAGATAAAAAGCCGCAGGAAAAAAACGCAGCATTTATGTTATGTGTGAACACAGCCTTACAGATGTGTTTGCTAAAATAGCTCTTTAAAAAAAAAAACTATAGCTCATCTTGCAAAAAAAGCAAGCTCTCATATAGAGAAGCTTATGTAAAAATGAAAAAGTTATTAATGCTACAACTATGAATGAATGAACAAAAAATAAATCCTTATGTCCCAACCATCTCAGATGCATGAGGATAGTCCCGGAATTGTGTCTACACCCTGCATAGCTCTTAATACTTCCTGCCGGAGCGCTGCGTTTGTGGGTCTGGAGATGCGATTGCTAAGGCTGGCTGTGATTGATGACTCATACAGTAGTTCTCAGGTTGCTGAGAGCTACTGACAGTTCGGTCACTGGTATATGTCACACTGGCGGCAGCGCTCAACAGGTTATGTTTTTAATGTGACAAAGTGGTGCAGATGTGCTCTAGATCTTTTAGAATGGGGTGTATGGCGAGTTTGATAAAATGTATATATTCATACAATAGGGGTGCACAGTGTTCATTCATAATATGAGGTGGTGGGCAAATAAAGAGTTATTCCCAAAAAATGAAGCTATCTAATATTCATAGAAGAGGGAATAATTTGCTGATCACTGGCGTCTGACCATTAGGACCATTAGATGGGGGATAATTTCATTTTTTGGCAATAACCCTTAATTATACTACAGGAGGTGTGTGATTATAATCCCAGGTGAAGGGGAATGATTATTGCAGTGGAAAATGTTACAGTTGATGAATTATTATGCAACAGGGTGTGTGTGATTATAATCTAAAGAAAAGGGTAGCTGATGAGTGCAGGGTGGGGGTATGTTATTATAACCTGAGTGGAGGGATTAATTTATTCTACAATCTCACTGCAAGGGGGTATGATATTATAATGTTTGGAAATTATTTATATTTATACTATGGGGGTGGGGGGTTATTACTGCAAGGGTCTATGTGATTGTGATGGGGTGCCTGAAATCACAGTGTCTTTCCATGTAAAATAAGATATCAAGTGCTAAGTGCAAATTGTTACTGGCCGCATAATTTTGCTTAAATTGTGATTAATTTTTAACCGAGTGCTACATGGAACCCACGTCTCATTACTGTAGCCCAATTATACCAGGTTGGCCAAGACAGACTTTAAATTTTTATCTAGATTTTTTAGATTTTTATCAATTAGCAAAATGCAAAGTAAATAAGCAAAATTTAGTGAATTGAATAAGATTAAATGAACAAACAGACAAACAAATATAAATCTAAGTCAATCAATATTTGGTGTGACCTCTCTTTGCCTGTAAAACAGCATCAAATTATCAATTCTTCTATGTACACTTGCAAACAGTTTTTGAAGGAACTCAGCAGGGAGGTTGTTCCAAGCATCTTGGAGAACTAACCACAGATCTGCGTAAGTAGACTTGCACAAATTCGTTAGACTCCACATTCAGGTGCATCTCACTAAATTAGAATATCGTCAAAACGTTAACTTATTTCAGTTCTTCAATACAAAAAGTGAAACATTATATAGAGTCATTACAAACAGAGTGATCTATTCCAATTGTTTATTTCTGTTAATGTTGATGATTATGGCTTATAGCCAATGAAAACACAAAAGTCATTATCTCAGGAAATTAGAATACTTTATAACAACAGCTTGAAAATGTTTTTAAAATCTGAAATGTTGGCCTACTGAAATGTATGTTCAGTAAATGCACTCAATACTCGGTCGGGGCTCCTTTTGCATTAATTACTGCATCAATGCGACGTGGCATGGAGACGATCAGCCTGTGGCACTGCTGAGGTGTTATGGAAGCCCAGGTTGATTTGATAGCAGCCTTCAGCTCGTCTGTATTGTTGGGTCTGGTGTCGCTCATCTTCCTCTTGACAATACCCCATAGATTCTCTATGGAGTTAAGGTCAGGTGAGTTTGCTGGCCAATCAAGCACAGTGATACTGTTGTGTGTATGTGACGCTCACAGCCCACCCTGGGAGATGGGGGTACTCGGAGCCGGGTCAGATGTTTGGGGGGTTGCAGCCGTGGCCTGGACCCGTTCCGTGCCCAGGGCCGTCACATGAAAGATTTAATGGGCTTTCAGGGTCTGGTGTTATTTGAGTGGATGTAATGATTACGCCACCTGTGGGTTTCTGGTGATTCACCACCAGCTCTGCGGCAGTCCTCTGAGGCGGGATGTAGTGGCAGCAGAAGATGGTACTACTCCCCACAGGCAGAGCAGGGCCTCAGGGTCGAGAGGACGGATCAGGGGAGTAGTAGTAGGAGATGTGATGCGGTGTAGTGCGGTGCCGCGTTGCAATAAGGAACCGGAGGCCATAGGGGTTGTCTTCCAAGCTTTACTCACGATATTAGGTGTCAGCTGCAAGGCTTCTCCCTGCTCCTCACGGCACGCTGCGGCCACCAGGAAGGGGTTTCATCGCACTCCGGGTAGTTCGGGTGCATCAATCAGGACCCCCTGCACCAGACTGTTCCTAGACTTTCCCACTAGGTCCTCTCCTGTCCGTATGTGGTGCGTGTTACAAGGCTGGGTCTCCCTCTGGACTATGCACAGAACAAGGGTATGGGTGGCGACTCCGCTCCGTCCGTTACCCGGTGGGATCCACTGAGCCTCCGGGCTTCTCTGACTAAGACTTGAAGTGACAGAGTCAGATATCGGGGGCCGGTACCCCTTTTGCAGCAGGAATCCCTCTGACTGGGCAAGAAGAGTGAGGACAGGTGGCGTATACCGCTCCATCTGCATCCCCCTGGCATCCTTTTGCCTGCGGAGCTTGTCTCCTCTGCTCCCCTCCAGGCCTTCTTGGGTAGGGACCTTGACCGGGTAGAGACAGCCGTTAACTCTAGCCCGCTCCTCGCCTCAAGGCCAGAGGACGAGGACCGTGAATCCTCAATCAGTTGCAGGTTCACACAGAAAGCCACGTTCAGTGATGAAGATCACAATCAAATACCATAAGCCCAAGATGGCCGTTTATTAAATATGAATTTTGTGGTGTAACCTCAAGTGCGTCCTCCACCTTCACCCACTACATGGTTCCCCCTATCTTTGGTTCCCCCCATGTCCTCTTATCCCGGCTGGGGCAGCACCCTGGTGCATATATAAGCCCCCCTCAGGTGGGAGAGGTGTAGTGTTGGATGGATGTGGCGGGGTCCCAATAGGTGCTCCTTCCTTACCTCGGAGAGGAGATACCACACCTCGGTATGAGGTGCAGTACCCCTGTGGCGACTGAATCCTCAGGGGCGCCACATGTAAACCAGGTATTGGTACTTTTGACAGTGTGGACAGGTGCCAAGTCCTGCTGGAGAATGAAATTTCCATCTCTAAAAAGCTTGTCGGCAGAGGGAAGCATGAAGTGCTCTAAAATTTCCTGGTAGACGGCTGCGCTGACTTTGGTCTTGATAAAACACAGTGGACCTACACCAACAGATGACATGGCTCCCCCAAACCATCGCTGATTGTGGAAACTTCACACTTCTTGTATTGAAGAACTGAAAAAATTTAACTTTTTGATGATATTCTAATTTAGTGAGATGCACCTGTAGATTGCAAAGTTTTGCACAAAGTTGAGGAAGAATTTTGGACCATTCCTCTTTAGAAATGTGTTTTGGTCAATAATAATTCTTGGATGCCTTGCATGCACAAGCTTCTTTAGGCCACAGTATCTCAGGATTCTAACTTGGACATACCAAAACACAAAACTTAATTTCAATCATTCTTTAGTTTATTTATGTGCTCTATTGCATCACTCAACATTTCTTCAGCTTGAGGATATGGACGCTGCCCTTACATTCTCCTGTAAAATGTTTTCGTTTTTTTTACACCTTCAAATTTATTGTTTCCTCAATCATAACAAGGCGTCCAGGCCCTGAGGAAGCAAAGCCGCCCCACCATGTTTCTCAGTAGGAAAGAGGTTTTAGTGCTGGTGTTCAGTGGTATTTTCCTCCATATTGGCCCAGAGCAATTACTCAGAATAATTAATCAATTTAGTTAAACATGATGCTGATTTTGGCCACAGTCAGGAAATTGATTTTTAGCCTCATATGTATTTCTGCGTATGAAGACTGAGTGTCAAGCTGAAGAAAAAGAGATTAGATCCATGGCACTATCAAGAAAATTAGAACACTTTTTGCTTTTAGCTTACTGCCATAAATTACGAGCAGACAAGCAGTTGATTGGTTGTGTTTCAGTTATTCTGGCTTTGCTACTCTCAGATGTGCACTTAGGAAACCTCGCATCAGAGCTAGACTGGCTATTTGTCAATTCTGGTAAATGCCATATACGCTGGTCTGACAGTGGGTCACATCACTTTTAACAGTATTGGCATCCTCAGAATTTCCACAGTGTTAACAACTGTAGCAGAGCAGAAAGTCATCAACTCCATTATGCACCATATGCCAAGCAGGCATAAAGAGGCCGGTGACACGCAAGGAACATCAGACAGTATAATGTCATCACTTCATTGAGCCACTTGCACCTTTCCAGAGTTGTCAGTGGAGGAGAAGTGCATCACTGCTTGAAATGACTGAGGTGAGTATTAGTTTATTTTTTTCTTCTTTGGTAGGCACAGAGTATACATGATATGATATGGAGATTATCATTAAAAGGAGGCACAATGGGGGTGTCAGTATTAAAAAGAGACTCAATGGGGGATGAATTTTAAATGGAAGCACAATGGGGGTGTTTATTGAAAGGAGGCAGAACAGGGGGTGATTTTTGAAAGGAGACACAGGTCCTGGGTGATTTTTAAAAGGAGACACAATAATGAATAATTATTCTAAAGATGCACAATGAGGGCTAATTATTATAAGGAGGTACAATGCTGAGATCATAATTATAAGGAGGGATGATGGGGAGTCATTAGTATAAGGAGTCACATGGGGGCATTATTATAAGGAGTCATAAGAGGACATTATTATCATGAAGCAAAGGGGGAAATTATTCTGTGAGTAGATAATAAAATTAGCGAGGAGTCAGGCAGTCTACATGGAGACCAAATGATCCCTATATGTTTCCTCAATAGGAAAAAGGTGTAACTATATGCAGGGACAATAATTGCCCCAAAGTACACTGGATGTCTCCAGTCCATACCGGGGACATCACATAGCTCAATGGAAATGCAATATTTCCATGACATATTGATAATAATCTGTTGTCAGCACAATCCATGGATATATCTGTGATCGGGGGGACATAATTAGAGATGAACAAACATGTTTGGAAAACGTTTGTTTTTTTTCAAACTCAGCATGAATTTTTTACTGAAAATCTGCCCAATTCGGCAAAAGTGCAGAAAATGATCAAATTTCCACTACCATATTTATTAGGACTTTGGCTAGGGTAGTGGTTCTGTATGATGAGCTGGAGAAGACGTGTTTGATGAGGGGAGGGGATGGGAGAGTTCATTGTAGCGGCAGGCCGTTAATCTTTTTTTTCTTCTTAGCTTAATGTGTGCAGATTCTGGCAAGCCAGGCAGGACGCAGGAACCATCTACAACATCCAGACACAAGAACTTCTGTCTGTCACACAAGGTATGGGAAAGACAAAGTGCAACACGAAGGGAAGAGGGGAAAGAAGCCCAAACGCTAGGGAATGGGGGAGTGGAAGTCCTCCTAGGCTGATCTGATATCACCCTGTCTCCCCTATCGTCCCTATATTGGTTCTTCACCAATCGCCGCACAGAAATCTAAACCCTGTATTTCCCTAGAGCTTGGCCCAGGATAGGGAAGGGGGGGGGTAAGCACTAGTCAGTCCCCACTAACAACTAAAGGCAACAAGGGAGACAAACACGGGGGAAAGTAACTTAGATTGAGCCGACTTCAGAGAGATTACACCAGACGTCCTCCTAGCACCAGAGAGGAAGCAAACAGACTGCAATAGCTCCAAGCCTTCACAAGGGAACATGTGAATATCACCAGCACCTCCCTGTTGCAAACAGAAAGTATTTAAACACCCAGGCCTGGGTGTCAATTAGCAGGAAGGAGGTAGTCGCTGGGTCCTAGAGTGAGAGAAACCAAAAACAAGAAAAATACCCAAATAACTGGAAGTAAATGGATAGATCGCACAGTGCAAAAATAATAATAAATAATAAAGGGTATTTAGTTAACATAATTTTGATCAAAATAATGTAAAAGCCATCCCGCCACGTCACGGCAACCCTTATGGGACAGTCCTAACTCTAATATTAAAAACCTTACATTTGTCAAGTGACATACATATGGACAAGGGCAGAGAGACTGGATCCCTAGTGTAAGCATAAGCCTGAGGCAGAATGAGCGTCTCAGCTCAGACAAAGGGCGGCCACACCCTTTTATATGCACTAAAGCATACTGAACTGCAAAGAAAAAACCTAGAAGTCTGAACTGAAACGTAAATTGATGTGCATGCAAAATGTAAATGCATGTTCATACAAGGCCATTAAACAGTGAGAAACCAAAAACAAGAAAAATACCCAAATAACTGGAAGTAAATGGATAGATCGCACAGTGCAAAAATAATAATAAATAATAAAGGGTATTTAGTTAACATAATTTTGATCAAAATAATGTAAAAGCCATCCCGCCACGTCACGGCAACCCTTATGGGACAGTCCTAACTCTAATATTAAAAACCTTACCATTTGTCAAGTGACATACATATGGACAAGGGCAGAGAGACTGGATCCCTAGTGTAAGCAAAAGCCTGAGGCAGAATGAGCGTCTCAGCTCAGACGAAGGGCGGCCACAGCCTTTTATATGCACTAAAGCATATTGATCTGCAAAGAAAAAACCTGGAGGTCTGAACTGAAACGTAAATTGATGTGCATGCAAAATGTAAATGCATGTTCACACAAGGCCATTAAACAGAGAGAAACCAAAAACAAGAAAAATACCCAAATAACTGGAAGTAAATGGATAGATCGCACAGTGCAAAAATAATAATAAAGGGTATTTAGTTAATCTAAGAAGGTGTCTGTAATGCCAAACGAAGAGGTCTTCTGCGACCAACTGCAGGGCGACTGTCTGTCACATCTGACACACCTGCAACTGTACCCCCCATCCTCTTCAAGTGGCCTCCGGACACTCAGGACCATGTTTCTCAGGATAAGAGGTGTGGAATGAACAAACCAACCTGGGAGCGTTCACCTCTGATGCTGAAATCCACATCCTTTCTTCTGGACCATAACCCTTCCAGTGCACCAAGTATTGTAGGGAACGATGTTGGAGACAAGAATCTACAATCCTCGAAATCTGAAACTCCAGATTACCATCAACCATTACTGGGGGCGGCGGTAGGGGTGAGGGCTGAAGAGGTTCCACATATTTCTTGAGTAAGGACCTGTGGAAAACATTGTGGACCTTAAGGGCCTGAGGAAGCTCAAGACGAAATGCTGCTGGTTTAATGACGGGGGTTATATTATAGAGGCCAATAAACCTAGGTCCCAGCTTCCAAGAAGGGACTTTCAACTTGATATTCCTGGCAGACAACCACAGAGTCATTCACATTCAGGTCTGGACCTGGCCAGCGTTTTCTGTCAGCCATATATTTATACCTGTCTCCCATGATCTTTCAATTACTCATAACCCCCCGCCACACCGAGGAGAGCAACGAAGCAAAACTTTCCTCCTCAGAAACTCCCAAAGCTCCTCCCCCACTAAAGGTACCAAAGTGTGGATGGTAACCGTATGCACCAAAGAAATGTGACCTGCCAGTGGATTCTTGATGATGATTATTAAAGACAAATTCTGCCAGCGGTAAGTAGGATGCCCAATCCTCCTGAGTTTCGGAGACGAAACACCTGAGGTATGTCTCCAAATTCTGATTGACCGGCTCGGTCTGTCCATTCGAGCTGAACTCCAGGCAAGAACAGAATGCTTTCCAGAACTTGGAAACAAACTGGGTCCCCCGATCTGACACCCCATCGGAGGGAACCCCATGAAGCTTCACAATCTCATTTATAAACACCTGAGCAAGTGTCTTGGCATTTGGAAGTACAGGTAATGCAACGAAGTGAACCCTTTTGCTGAACCTATCTACAACCACTAAAACCACCATTTTGCCTACAGAAACCGGTAGGTCAGTAATAAAATTCATGGACAAGTGTGTCCATGGCTTCTTAGAGATAGGTAGCGGAAGAAGAGTACCAGACGGACGGGTATGCAAAACCTTAGAACGCACGCAAATAATACAAGCAGATACGTGTTCAATCAGATCCCAATGCAACCCCGGCCACCAAAAATGATGAAAGAGGAGGTCCGCGGTTGCTTTACCACCTGGATGACCAGCAAGCACAGAGTTATAATGTTCCTTAATTCTTTTGAGGAGCAGATTAGATGGTACAAATAACCTTCCTGAAGGGCAGGAGGCAGGGGCATCCCCCTGAGCCTCCAACACCTCACCCTCCAGTTCTGGATACAATGCCGAAATGACTACCCCCTGCTGTAATATCGAGGCAGGGATCTCATGGTCACTGCCACCAGGGAAGCTCCGGGACAAAGCATCAGTCTTGACATTTTTGACCCCTGGATGAAAAATGACAAAATTTAACCTAGTAAAAAACAGGAACCATCTGGCTTGCCTAGGGTTGAGATGTTTAGCTGATTGGAGGTATGACAGGTTCTTATGTTCAGTAATAAGAGTAATAGGATGGACAACTCCCTCCAACCAATGTAGCCATTCTTCGAACGCCAATTTGATCGCCAAAAGTTCCCTATTACCCACGTCATAATTTCTAACAGCCGAAGACAATTTTTTAGAAAAGAAAGCACATGGATGCCATTTATCAGGGGACGGACCCTGAGACAACACAGCCCAGCCCCCACCTCCCATGCATCAACTTCAACAATAAAGGGCTGGGAAACATCGGGTTGACTGATTATAGGTGCCGTGGCAAAACATTTCTTTAAGGAAGAAACAGCCTGGAAGGGGGCATCCGACCATTTGGAAAAATCAGACCCCTTCCTAGTCATGTCAGTAAGGGGTTTCACAATTACTGAGTAATTTTGGATGAATTTATGGTAGAAATTAGTAGAGCCCAGAAAACGTTGTAGAGCCTTCATGTTCTCGGGACGGTCCCAATCAAGGACTGCACGGATCTTTTCTGGATCCATCCGAAAAACCCGAAGATGACAAGTACCCCAAAAACTGCACCTCCTGAACGAACACACATTTTTCCAGTTTGGCATATAGTTTGTTATCCCTTAATATCTGGAGCACCTGTTTAACATGCCCCCGATGTGACTCCAAATCAGGTGAGTAAACCAAAATATCATCCAGATAGACCACAACAAACCTCCCCACCAAATGATGGAAAATATTATTTATGAAATGCTGGAACACTGCAGGTGCATTGGTCAAACCGAAAGGCATAACCAGACTCTTGAAATGCCCTTCAGGGGTATTGAACGCTGTTTTCCATTCATCCCCTTCTCTGATTCTAACCAGATTGTAGATATCCAAGATATCCAACTTGGAGAATACCTTAGCTCCCACAACCTGGCTGAACAAATCTGGAATCAGGGGAAGAGGGTATGGATCTTGGATGGTAATTTGATTTAATTCCTGGAAATCTAAACAGGGACGCAAGCCGCCATCTTTTTTCTTCACGAAGAAGACTGCCACCACGGGCGAAGATGTGGGCCTGATGTGTCCCTTCTGCAGACTTTCCGCAATGAAATCCTTCATGGCTTGTCTCTCAGGGCCAGAAAAATTATTCAGTCTGGACTTCGGTAGTTTAGTTCCGGGGATCAGGTTAATAGGACAGTCATATGCCCAATGAGGAGGCAAATCCTGGCACCCCCTCTCAGAAAAAATGTCCTTAAAACCAGAAAGAAAAGGAGGTAATATTTCCGTAGAAACAGTAGCCAGGGAAATATCTAAACAGTTCTCATGGCAGTAATCTCCCCATTCAATGATCTCCCTGGCTTGCCAATCCGCCAACGGATTATGTTTCACCAACCAGGCAAGACCCAAAACAATTGGGGTGGGAAGACCGTTCAGGACAAAGCAAGGGATTATTTCACAATGAACCGACCCCACCCTAAGTTTTACATTATGTACAATCTAAGTTAATGCTTTTTGTGCAAGTGGTGCTGAATCGATGGTGAAGATGGGAATAGGTTCAGCTAAAGCCCAGCAAGCAAGACCATGAGTTTTCACAAACTCAGCATCAACCATGCTGACTCCAGCTCTACTGTCAACAAACACAGAGATTTTCTCGATTTTGCTCGATTTAGCATCACCTCTGCTGTCAAGACAAACTGGGAACTGCAGGTTGGCGAAAAGTAAACACCTTGCTTATCGAACTCCAGACTAGCAAGGGTTAATCGAGTCTCCTTTTGCTTAGGAATTGAAGGACAGGCCCCAATAAAATGTCCCTTTTTCCCACAAAAAAAACATACACCTTATTTCTTACGAATCTCTGGGAAATGTATGATGCAGAGACACCCCCCAACTGCATGGGTTCCTCTACATCCCTCAGCACTGGTTCACCGCCAGACCGCTCCCCCGGCACAGGTGCACAACCCCGACAAGAAGGCTCCAGAGAAGGTGGTCTCACCCACCTATCACGAAGGCGTCTATCAAGACGTATAGCCACTGACATGGCAGCCTCCAAGGACTCAGGGGTTTCATACAATGCACTGCCAAAGCATCTTTCAACCTTTCAGTAAGGCCCTCACAAAATTAACTTCTAAGAGCAGAGTCATTTCAGTTTGAATCCGTTACCTATCTACAGAATTCAAAGCTGTATGTCTCCACTGAGTGATTCCCCTGCTGAAGGCGACGTAGCCTAGACTCAGCCAAGGCGACTCGGTCAGGGTCATCATAGATGAGGGCCAGGGCCCCCCAAAAAACCTCCACAGACTGGAGACAAACCTAATCCTGCAGTAAAGAAAACACCCAGGATTCAGAATCTCCCTACAGCAGTAAGATCACAATTCCCACCCGTTGCTCCTCAGTTCCGGAGGAGTAAGGATGAAGTTTAAAGTACAATTTGCAGGCCTCCTTGAACACCAAAAACTTGTCCCTACCACCTGAGAACCTGTCCAGGAGGGCAACCTTGGGTTCAGGCAGGACGGGCCTACCTGCAGAGACCCCTACATTAGTGACCTGTAGCTGCTGATGCTGTTGCTGAACCTCACAGCGGAGGTAATTCACCTCCAGATACAGACTGCGCAGCTGCTCTGTGAGCTCTGCAGCTGAACCCATACCAAGGGAGAAAGGAAAAAAAAAACACGCCCGAAAAAAAAACACACAAATAAACCCAAGTGTCAGTTGTTTTTATTTTTCTAAATGTGCACGGCCAGTGATAATGTCACGCAAGGTGTGGGAAAGACTAAGTGCAACATGAAGGGAAGAGGGGAAGGGAGCCCAGATGCTAGGGAAAGGGGGAGTGGAGACCTCCTAGGCTGATCTGATATCACCCTGTCTTCTCTATCATCTCTATATTAGTCCCTCACCAATTGCCGCACAGGAACCTAAACCCTGTATTTCTCTAGAGCTTGGCCCTGGATAGGGAAGGGGGGGGGGGGGGTAAGCACTAGTCAGTCCCACACTAACAACTAAAGGCAACAAGGGAGACAAACACGGGGGAAAGTAACTTAGCTTGAGCCAACTTTATAGAGATTACACCAGACATCCTCCTTGCACCAGAGAGGAAGCAAACAGACTGCAAAAGCTCCAAGCCTTCACAAGGGAACGTGAATATCACCGCACCTCCCTGTAACAAACAGAAAATATTTAAAAACCCAGGCCTGGGTGTCAATTAGCTGGGTCCTAGAGTGAGACAAATCTAAGAAGGTGTCTGTAATGCCAAACGAAGAGATCTTCTGCAACCAACTGCAGGGTGACTGTCACATCTGTTACACCTGTGACACTGTAATTGGCTGCTGAAGTCACATATCCCTCTCCATATAAAGACCGGACATGTTGTTTTAGCACCATTTTGTTAGTATTCTGCTTCTGCTGCTGCTCCTGGATACTGAGAGATCTGAGATAGTTAGCTAGGCGGTTGCTTCTAAGTCAGATAGTTTAGATATATAGTATCATGTGTGGCTGGGAAATCGACCTTCCAGCAGATCAATCGTTTTTGCTATTAGTGTGGTCCAGACAGAGACAGCAGGCCACATTTCATCATAGAACTCTGTTGTGTGCTGCATGCAGGAGTACACCTTTGAAAATCTAATTTTTTCTGTTACTACTACAGCCGGGCCCATCTCAGCTTGTAATTTTTGGTACATATATTCTGCTGTATACAGGCCTTG
Source organism: Phyllobates terribilis (assembly GCF_046119375.1). NCBI lineage: Eukaryota > Metazoa > Chordata > Amphibia > Anura > Dendrobatidae > Phyllobates > Phyllobates terribilis. The sequence continues at coordinate 169,888,499 of NW_027362765.1, forward strand.
TCCACAGCACAAAAATCTATTTTTTTTTACTAACGTGATACAGCAGGCCACATCTCAGCTTGTATTTTTTTTTGCGGTGAAATTCAGCTGTATCCAGAGCTTGTCCATAGTAAAAAAAATCTTTTTTTTTCTGTTACTAACGTGATACAGCAGGCCACAACTCAGCTTGTAATTTTTTGGCGCATATATTCTGCTGTATACGGGCCTCGTCCACAGTACAAAAATCCATTTTTTTCTGTTACTAACGTGATTTAGCAGGCCACATCTTAGGCTGTAATTTTCTGGCGGTGAAATTCAGCTGTATCCAGAGCTCTTTCACAGTAAAAAAACAAACAATTTTTTTCTGTTATTAACGTGATACAGCAGACCACATCTCCACTTGTAATATTTTGGTGCTGATATTGTTCTCCATACAGGCGTTCACATGATAAAATCTAACTTTGTTATCTTACTTCCGTGCTAGATAAAGCAGGCCACATTTCAGCTTTTAATTCTTGGTGCTGATATTCTGCTCCATCCAGGAGTTCACATTACTAAATCTCAATATTTGCTGATACTACTGTGCTACACAAACTAGGCCACATTTGAGATTTTAATTATTTTGTGCTGATATTTTTCTCCATCCATGAGTTCACAATAGAAAATTTTCATTTTTGCTGGTACTACTGTGCTACAGAAACCATGCCACATTTCAGCTTTTAATTATTTTGTGCTAGTATTGTGCTCCAGCCAGGTGTTCACATTTCACAATCTAAATTCTTTGTGCTAATAGCGTGGTCCAGAAACAAGGCCACATTTCAGTATATAAATATTTTGTGCGAATATTGTGCTCTGTCCAGGAGTCCCAATTTCAGAATCTATGGTTGTTCTAAAAAGCATGGTCCTGGAACCAGGTCGCATTTAAGCATGGGACAGGGCTTGGAGCAGCATTTCTAGCTTAAACTTTAATCAGTAACCGGTGGATAAGTGACAGGTGTAGGCCTGGTGCTCTGAGAGCTTGGCCAAATTCAGGCAACACACATGAAGGAGACCCAACACGGACCAAACATTTCAAAGTCAATGGAGGCCCGCTCTCCCCAGTCCCGCTGTAAGAAGGAAGACTTGCCTAGGGACAGGTGCAGAGCTCCGGAACTGCCAGGGTCCTGCCTACTGTTTCAAGGGGACGGGATTAAGAGTGCACGGGGGACTTCCTGGACAGTGCTGGGGGACAGAGGAGAGGGACGGAAGAGAGGAAGTCAGGTGTCTGGGCTCGCGCGAAACAGACAGTTGGTTGTGGAGAGCAGACCGGCAATTAGGGAGAAACAGTCTGACCTGCCGACAATGAGAGAGAGACGTGCTGCCCTGTCCTCGGTGAAATAGAGACCTGCTGACCTGTCTGCGGTGACGGACGAATGGGTGACACAGCTTGCCGCAAAACAAGAGGCGTGCGGTCTGTACCGGGCCTACAGAAAGTGATCGTTCAGTTACCTGCATCACCACAGTTTTCCAGACATCTGACGGTGACCTACGGGTGAGGACGCACCCTGGATTAGTGATCCTAACGCAGTTTGTTGTACGCTGGAGGAGCTTGCTATGGCTCTTAAAGGAGTCGTGACCGCTGTCGTGTGGTCAAAGGGACTGGGGGCCCAGTGGGTGAGACCCGAAACCGCCCACTGCCGCCAGAAGACGGACACCCTCTGGAGTGAGTGTCTGAAGACGGACGTGGTTATCGCTAAAGGACAGATAAGTGCAAGCCTCCAGTAATCTACCTTCTCTTATTCAGCCTGAACTTTTGGGACTGCGCCGTATTGTTCATCCTTTCCGTGTTATAGTTAAACCACAATCGTTTATTGTCCGATTTTACTGTTTTATTGTTGTGTTACTTAAATTTACACTCCCTGCGTGGAGAAACCAAATCTTGAATTAAACCTCTGCCATACTCTCTGCGTGCTGTGTGTGGCATCCGAGACTTTTAACACCGCAAATTTGACTCTAATCTCTCCTTCAAACCTGAGATCCAAGCCCTTTCCACTTCCTGCCAACTCCAGCTCCAAAATATCTCTCGCATCCGCACATTCCATCCAACAACGAATCTGCAAAAACACAAGTGCACGCCCTCATCATGTCCCGCCTCGACTACTGCAACCTCCTGCTCTGTCTCCTCCCTTCTAACACTCTCGCACCCCTCCAATCTATCCTAAACTCTGCTGGCCGACTAATCCACCTGTCACCCCTCTATTCCCCAGCTTCTCCCCTCTGTCAATCCATGCACTGGCTCCCTGTTGCCCAGAGACTCCAGTTGAAAACCCTAACTTTGGCATACAAAGCCATCCAAAACCTGTCTCCTCCATACATCTGTGACCTATTCTCGCAGTACTTACCTGTGTGCAACCTCCGATCTTCACAAGATCTCCTTCTCTACTCCCCTCTTATCTCCTGTTCCCACGATCACACACAAGATTTGTCCAGTGCATCCCCCCTACTCTAGAACTCTCTACCCCAACACCTCAGACTCTCACCTACTGTGGAAACCTTCAAAAGGAACCTGAAGTCCCACTTCTTCAGTGAAGCGTACAACCTGCAGTAACCCTCGCTCCACCATACTGCTGCACGACCAGCTGTACCCTCACCTACTGTATCCTCACTAATCCCTTGTAGATTGTTTGTGAGCCCTCAAGGGCAGGGCCCTCTCTCCCTCTGTACCAGGCGGTGACTTATTTTCACATGTAAAGTGCCATAGAATAAATGGCACTATAATAGTAAATAATAATAATTATACTATTTGTACTGTGGGTCAATTGATGCCACTTTTCCTGGTGTCTGCCCTCAATTTGAGCTGTTTTGGCAGCTTTTTGGCCCCTTAGAAAGTGTTGTGTATGCGTTTGGTTTTGCCTCCCATTGAATGCAATGGGATTCAGATATGTTCGATGAACTGTTCCATGAATTTTTCGGGGAACATCAGGAAATTCGCCGATCTGAAACGAATCAAACCTTGAGAGGTTTGCTCATCTCTAGACATAATTGCCTCTGAGGTTTCAAGTGCCAGGATTTTTGTCCTTAGGAAACCACAGAAATGTAATATCAATATTCATATATCATAGTCGTGTTTGGTGTGTCTAGGATGGTGAAAGTATGCTTAGAGATATGGCGATGATATTGTTACACCCCAATGTTCCTGGGGGAAAATATGACATGAATTAGAATTATAGTAATAGGACACAGCACTCCTGGTAGCAGGTGCAGAAGTAGGATCCTATTCCATGTTATATTAGTAAGAGAACTTGGCACTCAAATTCAGATAAGATTGTTTAATTCCGTTTTATTCGTGAAAGAAATCCAAAGTTGAATAATAAATGTTTCGTTCTTATCATCAGACCTTCATCAGTAATACAGATTGCCTAGGTACCAAATCAAAGTATGGAAAATCGGCAATGTGATCAGTGGTGTGTACCGCAATAGGAATATAAACTATAGCGATAACTTTACTCTAGTCAGCATAGGGATAACTGATTATATTAACAAATTACCAAAGGCAGAAAATCCCTTAACTGTGTTAAAATAAAGCTTTTATTATCTATACTTGATAAAAGAGGAATATTGCACTAAATTGTTAAAATTACATAGTGCGAATGGGCATGGTTACCTAATGGGATATGGATTCTCAATAGTAATGATTCCTATCTAAATAAATCCCAATTGTCAGGACTTCGAATATTTTTGATTACATTTTGGCCATTTTTACCCTCTTTCAAGATGGTGTCTTTTGTCTTCCTGCTTTATAACTCCACCCCAGCCTCTAGTCAGTGCTAGAGTATTCTGCCTGTGACCTGTTCCTGGTGGTTGCCTAGTTTCCTGCTCTCCCCTACAAACCTGTGTGGATCTCCTGTTACCTGCTCTCAGAGATTCTGCTGCATTCACTTGTTACCAGCATTCCTCCTTCTCCTGGCTGCTCCTGCTGCTTCCTCTGAGCCTCAGTTCTCACCTGCATTTTTGCTAACAAGTAAGCTGGTTTCTGTTCTGACTCACCTGCATTAGATACGTAGCTGCAGAGCACGGGACTGTGCTGCACTATCAGGGACTTCCTACCCAGGCCTCCCAGGATTATCTAATATATATTGTATGGACTTCCTTGCATCTATATATATATATATATATATATATATATATATATATATATATATATATTTGTGTAATGGACTTGATAAAGACTTACTTGTTTTCTAGCATCCTCTAGTGTGAACTGTGCTTTACAGACTGCTCTGCTGATTGCATTTTCCCCTGAGTGTTTATGGACTTTGAGTTTTCATCTGCACTTGTTTGAAACATCATGTGTTTATAATATAAACTTTGACACCTATAAACTGTGTTCTGTAGTATCTTTGTTCCACGCAAAGAGACTCCTGTGGTATCCATTATAATTATTAGGGTATGTGCACACGATGCAGAAATGAAGCAGAAAATTTCTGCATCATTTCTGCATCTCCCTGGCAGAAAAAACGCATGCAGATTGTGCATGCGTTTTTCCTGCAGAATACATGCGGATCCACATGCAGATTCACATGCGTTTCCGCATGCAGATTGACAAGCGCTTTCCAGGCGATTTTAGCATCACCTGGAAAGTGCTTGACAACTAGGTCACACTATATAAATCCATGCAAACAGCATGGATTTATATAGTGTGACCCGAGAGAGTGTATATACTTACCTCCGATGGCCCGCGCTGTCCTGCTCAATCTGTTCTCCCTCGCCGGCAACTTTGAATTGAAAGACCTGCCGACGTCAGCGTCACGTGACCCGTCACATGACTCTGACGTCACCGCAGGTCCTACAACTCACTGCAAGTGCCGGGAACCAAGCGGGAGCGCTGCGCGGGCCGACAGATGGTAAGAATACATTTATTTTTTATTTTATTCTTCTTTTACAGATTTTTAATGGTACCTGGGTGTGGATGAGACTCTCCTCTCCTCTACACCCGGGTACCATCCGCACATTAGAACGCACCAATTACGCAAGTACAAATGCTGTCTTGCGGAATTGGCGCGTTCTAATGCAAGTCAATGGCGGCGAAATCGCCGCGTTTCCGCAAAATTAATTGACATGCTGCGGATTTTTGACCGCAGCGTTAACGCTGCGGAAAAATCCGCATCATGGGCACAGCACATGCGGATTTCCATTGGGGAACATTGCTTCCCTTCTACCATGCGTTTTTCATGCGTTTCCGCGGCGTTTACGCAACTGCAAAAACGCCGCGGAAACGCATGAAATACGCATCGTGTGAACTCAGCCTTACACCAATAGAATTTAGTATTTTTTTTATTGTTATACGATGAGGCTACAGTCCTACACTATACTACATGAATTGCTAGCTAAGCATATCCTCACATATGCTACAAGTGCTTCTCACTAAAATAGAATATCATCAAAAAGTTAATTTATTTCAGTTCTTCAATATAAAGTGAAACTCTATATGAGTCATTACAAACAGAGTGATCTACTTCTAGTGTTTATTTCTGTTAATGTTAATGATTATGGCTTACAGCCAATGAAAACACAAGTCATTATCTCAGTAAATTAGAATAATTAACAAAAAACACTGGCAAAGGCTTCTTATGAATTTAAAAAGGTCCCTTAGTCTGTTTTAGTAGGCCCCACAATCATGGGGAAGACTGCTGACTTGACAAATGTCCAGAAGGCAGTCATTGACGCACTCCACAAGAAGGGTAAGCCACAAAAGGTCATTGCTAAAGAAGCTGGCTGTTGATGCTGTATCCGAGCATATTAATGGAAAGTTCAGTGGAAGGAAAAAGTGTGATAGAAAAAGGTGCACAAGCAACCGGGATAACCGCAGCCTTGAAAGGATTAAGAAAAGGCCATTCAAAAATTTGAGGGAGGTTCACAAGGAGTGGACTGCTGCTCAGGGCCAAGAAGAAAAAGACCTGGACTATTGCTGAATGGTCCAAGGTGTTTTCAGATGAAAGTAAATTTTGCATTTCATTTGGAAATCAAGGCCCCAGAGTCTGGAGGAAGAGTGGAGAGGCACACAATCCAAGCTGTTTGAGGTCTAGTGTGAAGTTTCCACAATCGGTGATGGTTTGAGGAGCCATGTCATCTGCTGGTGTAGGTCCGCTGCGTTTTATCAAGACAAAAGTCAGCGCAGCCGTCTACCAGGAAATTTTAGAGCACTTCATGCTTCCCTCTGCCGACAAGCTTTTTGGAGATGGAAATTTCATTCTCCAGCAGGACTTGGCACCTGTCCACACTGCCAAAAGTACCAATACCCGGTTTAAAAACAACAGTATCCCTGTGCTTGATTGGGCAGCAAACTCGCCTGATCTTAACCCCATAGAGATTCTATGGAGTATTGTCAAGAGGAAGATGAGAGACACCAGACCCAACAATGCGGATGAGCTGAAGGCTGCTATCAAAGCAACCTGGGCTTCCATAACACCTCAGCAGTGCCACAGGCTGATCGCCTCCATGGCATGCCGCATTGATGCAAAAGGAGCTCTGACCAAGTATTGAGTGCATTTACTGAACGTACATTTCAGTAGGCCAACAATTTAGATTTTAAAAACCTTTTTCAAGCTGCTGTTATAAAGTATTCTAATTTACTGAGATAATGACTTTTGTGTTTTCATTGGCTGTAAGCCATAATCATCAACATTAACAGAAATAAACACTTGAAATAGATCACTCTGTTTGTAATGACTCTATAATATGAGTTTCACTTTTTGTATTGAAGAACTGAATGAAATAAATTAACTTTTTGATGTTGTCAGCTGTTAGCCTCCCTAATATGTTTCACTACACTGGCATCATCAGGGACGTGAGGCTTAGGAATAGACACTAATGAATTAAAGTTATGTCCTGCACTTATGTTTCCTTGCATACAGTTAGCCATCCTCCTCTCATCTGATCAGGAGGAGGGGTGCTTATGAGGTCCTTTAAAAAAATTTCATCCAGAAATCTGTCAGATCGTGAGACCTGATCAATTGTAGATTTGCCCAAATTTCCACGGTGAAAAGGGTCTCACATATTTAATCTGTAAGATATTTCTATACTTTATCCTTTTATTTCATACTACTTTTGCCTTTTATGTACTGTACAGTCATAGCTGAAAGTGTTAGCACCCTTGAAATTGTTCCAGAAAATGAAGTATTCCTCCCAGAAAATTATTGCAATTACACGTTTTGTTATACACATGTTAATTTCCTTTGTGTGTATTGGAACAAAACAAAAAAAAAATACTGAAAAAAAAAAATGCAATTCAACACCTGTGGAGAGATGTTAAAATTGCTGTTGGGAGAAGGTGCCTTCAAATATGAGAGACCTGGAGCAGTTTTCAAAACAAGAGTGGTCCAAAATTCCAGCTGACAGGTGTAAGAAGCTTGTTGATGGTTATAGGAAGCAATTGATTGTAGTTATATATTACAAAGGATATGCAACCGAATATTAAGTTGAGGGTGCCAACAATTTTGTAAGGCCCATTTTTCGGATTTTGTGCGAAATTATGTTCATTTTGCCTTTTTATTTTCTGTTTATTTTTGTATTGTTCAAATGCACACAAAGGAAATAAACAGGTGTATAAGAAAACATTGGTAATTGCAATAATTGTTTGGGAGAAATACTTCATTTTCTGGACCATATTTCAAGAGTGCCAACACTTTTGGCCACAACTGTATGTGTTTTTATTATTTAATATTTTTTGTAAGCACTATACTTTTTTGTATATTAAAAAAATCAGTTGCCACATTTGATCTCTCTAATCTACTAATACGGACATACCGGTTATAGACTGCTGAGGAGAGTGATACCTGTATGACTCATATCAGATGCCTTGTTGTGGATAAATCCTCTTTTGTCACTTCATATAAATTACCTCTTCCAGGCTTTTGGGAGGATGTTCCCTGGAAGATAACTCTGCCTCCAGAGCTTGTTTTACATGAAGGAAGAGTTACCAGTGTGAGACAAGTAACTAACACAGAACAGGAAAAATGGAATTTGTCTTCCTACAAAGACATTTTTTGCAGCTCTCTGAGCTCTGCTGTATTGTAACAAAATGACAGCCCTGTCTGCCTGTGAGCTGGAGGCTGAAGCTGAGAGGAACCTGCAGATGTGTCCGGTATAATCACACACAGCTCTGCAGTGAGATCAGGAGAGCGGCCATTACACATCACACTGGTAACTCCTCCTTTATGTATAATAAGCTCTGGAGGCAGAGTTGTCTTCCAGGCAGTGTCCTCCCCAGAGCCTGGAAGAGGTCATTTATATAAAGTGATAAAAGATGATTTATTAACAAGACATCTGATATGAGGCATACAGGTATCGCTCTCCTCCGCAGTCTATAACCTGTATGCCCATATTAATAGTTTAGATAGGTCAAATGTGGTGAAAGATTCAGTTTAAATCTAAAATTGAATAAGTTTGTTCCTTGCTGGTCAACCTGTAACCCTGTGTGTGATGGACTGCAAGTAGTGTACCTGTCTGGTGCTTGGGAAAGTTGGATGAACGTGTTCATGAGTGTGTCACCCAGGGCAGATGTGTCGCTTTAATAATAAAACAGCTAATGGTGGCAGCAAGAAGTGTGGTGTGGATGTGTAAACTGGCGGTGGGTTACGATTAGCTCTTTCTCAGCCTATTGCAATAGGTGAGTGGATGAGCGAGTGTGAGAAGCAGAGGCACGCTTTATAGTCGCATCCGAGTCATGTGCAGCGAGTGGGCAACGTTCATGGCTACGATTAGCAAGGACGTCACCAGTGACTCACTGATATCTACTATTGTATGGTGATAGTATAAGTCTTAGTACAGTAATAATCTATATGGTGGTAATACAATTACTGTATATTCTGGTAATATTTTGTTATGGTCTAGCGGTATTATATGTCTATTATATTGCAGTATTGTGAAATTGGTAAAATTGTGTTTGGTAATGACCAGTATGGTGGCATTCCATCACTATATGATGGTATTATGTGGTCATAGTGTAGCGGTATTGTGCAACTTTATATAGAAGTATTATTGGTACTATTAGTCTTGAAGTAATTCTTTATTTTCTGCAACAATTGAGACCCCTATCTTGATGAGTGGGTGTGTGACTGAAGGGGGAGTTGCATGGGTCTATGTGCTTTCAAATGCCAAACCTGAAATGCCATCAAAGTCCAGCCCTGTCTAGGATTGTCTAGGAGAGGCTACTCACCCTACTGGTATATGTCCCCCGTACATGGTTGTGCCAATTCACCCCTTCCGATCCAGCCTCTATGGCTCCTTCTGCCCAGTGACTACAAGTTTATGGGGCTCTCAGTAAGTAAGGCAGTGTGGCAGAACTCCAGAACAGGTGCTGACAAGCTCCTTGCTAATGGTGGATGTCAGGTCTGGGGATTGTCTGGAAGCAGCAGTACAACATTTCAGCCATTGCACTTGTAGCATTCATCATTATATCACTTAATTTCTACTTTAATGAACCTTCTATTAACCCATGCGACGTTTCAGCTGTAGTGATCTTTTCTCAAGCATCAAAGCTCACTGGAGCTGACACGTCACATGAATTACTAAATGGTGCATCTCACTGGATGTGCAGCCTCACTCTCCATATTTATTGTTAGTGACTTGGATCAAGTCCATAGCGGCTTTCACCCCTTCTTTCAAATTGTCAGGGCTGCTGCTTTCCTTTATTTACTTCAGACTAATTGAATACGTAAGGCCCCAATACACTTTAGACTAACAGCCAACAGTTATATATGTAAGCCTCACAACACTCCATCAAGGATCTAGCAAGTCTAATTTTGGACGGCGGATCCTCCTATTCTTCAGAAGATAAACTCCAGCCAAAAGAGTATAGTAGCTGCTCTATGATAGAGAACACAATAGTGCTCAGCCTAGCTAAGCGTTCTTGTTTATGGGGGACAAGCAGCAATAGCTGTCCGCCAAATGATTATTCAAACGATCGTTTGGCCAATAGCTGTCTGTTGTGTATTGGGGGCTTTACTGCCGGGTTTGTCCACAGATCATTGGGCGTCTCAGTAGTAGGACATTTTGTAATGAACTCATCGCCTCTCCAAGTAGGAATTGTTCAAAATTAACATCATCTTTCAAGAATTTGCGCACTTAGATCGGGTACTGGAATCCTTTCCAGAAGTATCACTGTTGTGAACCATCCAACCAGTTGGTAAGCCCCCTGAATTGTGTTATATCTAGAGTGTGCAATTCTGAAGCTCCATAGGGCTAGGAACCCAGCTGGATGCAGATCACATTGTCTCTTCAAGCCGGTGGCCAGTGTCCGTTTACATAAGTCCTCTAAATCACTCTATAAAGAACACTGGGGCTTATTGCTACTAGCACCTTGAGTTATTTGTTCACTCTGAGAGCCAGAAGCAACATTGATGACATTAACTCTGCATGTCACCCACTTTACCAAATCCAAATGACAGTAGAGATTTTGTACTTCTTAGTAGTAGTAAGGATTAGTGATGAGCGCACATGCTTGTTACTCGAGATTTACGAGCATGCTCGGGTATTTTCCGAGTATCTTCAGCGGTGCTCGGTGTCGGTGTTATGTTTTCCTCACTCCGTGCTCATGATTTGCGAATGTTTGACAGCTTTAATACATGTGAGGAATGTCTGAGAAACAGGCATTCCTCACATGTATTAAAGCTGCCAAACAGTCGCAAATCATGAGCACTGAGTGATGAAAATATAACACCAAGCTCCGCTTAAGATACTCGGCGAGCACCCGAGCATGCTCGCCAAAAGGGTTAACAGAACATACTCGCTCATCCCTAGTGAGGATCACTCTGTCTTGTTTCCAGATCTCATCCAGCTCATCACATACTTCCTCCATACCACCACTGTCTTTGCCCATCAAGAAACCCTAATTAGTCACTGCACCGTGTTAAATATTAATTACGGATATTCATTTTATTCTTAATTTTAAATTCTGTACCATACATTGCATAAGATTGCATCAGCCATCGTGCTAGGGTTTCTAGATGACATGCGCTATTTGTGTATTTTTAGTTCAGTACCATATGCAGAAGAACAGGTGCTATGGGGGTGCCTATATAAACCCATGTTATAGACAGTGGGGGCTCTTGCCATTTCACAGGACGAGAATCTATGTGTGAAGAAAACAGCTGCTGATGTAGGCCCAAGGAGACACACGTGCTGGACACAGACAGACGCAATCTGCCATCCAGGATCCCAGGAAAAGATGGGTGAATCTCAACTATTAAGCTAATTATGGACAATTGCTCTAACTATTTAACTATTTTACGTAACTTCTGAAATCATTCTTTTTAATGGACAATTCAAGAATAAATCGATACATTTTTTTATAAGAATATTGTGGTATTGATATTTTGATCAATCACATCTGATAAGAAGGCCTTGATAGAAAAAATATACGGAAATAAGTATTTTTTTTACACATCGCAATGGCCATAGCCTACTATACCTCCTCCACAGGCACTTTTCTTAAATGTTTTTGAACACATAGTTTCACAGGGTGCAAAGACAGTAATTGATATGGGTTCAAACTCTAGTATCCCCCCCCCAATCCTAAAAATGAAGGGACTACAGCACTAACAAAATCCTTTCCTGCACAGGAACCCTCCTTCTTACTGTGCAAGGGAGCTTGAGCCCTATTCTATTCACTTAAAAGGTGAAAGGTGCACTTCCCTGCCCAGCTAGGTCACTAGGAGTATCTCAGGGCAGGAAAAACAGTAAAAATGCCACAGTTAGTGAATCAGCACTGTGGTCTCCTTATCTGTTGGATTGATGGGGGTCCCAGAGGCTGAACACTCACGTATCATAAAGTGATCAGGGGCGGAACTACCGCCCGTGCAGACGGTTCATTGAACGGGGGCCCCGAGGGAGAGGGGGCCCCTCCAGCCTCCAGCAGGGCCGCCATCAGGGCATGACTGCCCTGACTCCAGTATGGGGCCCAGCCGGTAGGGGCCCCCTTGGGGGCCCCCCTCTTGTGCGTCTCTCTCCTCATGGGGCCCCCGGCCCCATGCTAAGCGCCGGGTCCGGGACATATCAGCGCTGCGCTGCGCTCCTGCGGCAGCGCTTTCATGATTCCCCTGACTTCTGGTCATGTGACGGCGCCGTCACATGACCGGAAGTCAGGAGAACCTGGTGTCAGCGATTTGGATGAGCGCCAGGATTCTGCAGGGATCACATGGGGGTAAGTATAACAAGTTTTTTTTTTTTTTAAATACAATTTACTAGGAGTGGGGGGAATGGGAGATGCACATGTGGGGGGGGGATGAGAGATGCACATGTGGTGGAGGGGGATGAGAGAGGTGCACATGTGGGGGAGGCGGATGAGAGAGGTGCACATGTGGGGGAGGGGGATGAGAGATGTGCACATGGGGGGGATGAGAGAGGGGCACATGTGGGGGAGGGGGATGAGAGATGTGCACATGGTGGGGTGGTGAGAGCTGCACATGGGGGAGATGAGAGCTGCACATGGGGGAATTGGGAGAAAATGAGCTGCACATGGGGGAATTGAGAGTAGGGGGATAATGAGCTGCACATAATGAATGTGGGGTGGGGGACAGTAAATGATAAATGATGATGGGGTGGGGAGAGCAGGACATGATATAATGAATTGGGGCAGGGGGTGCATGTAAATAATGAATGCGGGGAGCAGGAAGTGTAGAGTAGAGAGCGTTGCGGATGCAGGAGTGTAACTGGTAACAAATTGGCGGAAAGAGTAGAGGTTCTAATTAAATTATATATTAAGTGCCTATTTACAGTTAATGGGGGCACCGTGGTGGATTACAATTTATATTTGGAATGGTAGGTTGCATAATAACTAACCATATATTGATGGTGGATGCACGTCTGTATTCAGCTGCGTAATGTAGAAGTTGGGGAATGTGCTCTAGATAACTGTGCTATTTTATGCAGAGACGAGTCCTGGCTGGAAGACGTGATGGCGGTCTGTGCTGGATGAAGGAGAAAAGCGTAGCTGAAGGACTTCACCTAGAGACGTCACCAGTGAGTCAGTGCATTACATGTACACTTACACTATATACTATGTACCGGGCTCCTGTGTATAATGTCACTGGTGATCACTGTATTACCTGTACACTGACACTATATACAGAGCTCCTGTGTATAATGTCACTGGTGATCACTGTATTACCTGTACACTGACACTATATACAGAGCTCCTGTGTATAATGTCACTGGTGATCACTAGATTACCTGGACACTTACATTATACATACCATGTATAGAGCTCCCGTGTATAATGACACTTATGGTAATATTAGTAATGTGGTGGTAATATTAGTAATGTGGTGGTAATATGTGGTCTGGTCATGGTGTGACAGTTTTTCTCCCTTCTGTGTGGTATTATTCGGTCACTATGTTGTGGTAATATGTGGTCTGGTCATGGTGTGGCGGTATTCCCTGTATGTGGTATTATTGGTCATTTAAAAAAAAAAATGTATATGACACATTCCCTTAAAGAAAACTAAATAAAAATATATCTAAAAAGAGTATTGGATATTTTAAGAAAATTTTAATAGGTTAGAGTAGGGCCCGGCCAGAAGAGTCTACCTTATCGTGGTGGCGGCTTTAAAAATCTTTTGGCCAAAACAAAAGCTGATGGCTATGCATGTGGCACCGTCACATGGCCGAACGTCAGGAGAGCCTGGTGGCAGCGACGTGGACGAGCGCCAGGATTCTGCAGGGATCGCATGGGGGTAAGTATAACAAGTTTTATTTGTTTTAAATACAATTAATTAACTAGGAGTGGGGGGGATGAGAGATGCACATGGGGGGGATGAGAGATGCACATGGGGGGGATGAGAGATGCACATGGGGGGGGGATGAGAGATGCACGGGGGGGTGGGAGATGCACGGGGGGGGGGTGAGAGATGCACCGGGGGAGTGAGCTGCACATGGGGGGGATGAGCGCTGCACATGGGAGGGCGAGAGATGCACATGGGGGGGTTATGTTTACATAACTTTGTTGTCTTATGAAGCGCAGGGGGGGGCCCCCAAAAATTTCTTGCACAGGGGCCCACTACAGTCTGTGTCCGCCCCTGAAAGTGATGATATACTAGCGACAAGTCATGACTTTATAAGATGATAAAACACGTTAAAGTGAACCTGTCTTGCAGGATTTTGCTAAGTAAACTACATACACTGTCAGGTGGGCGCCGTTACACTGATTAAAATGATACCTGTGTTGATGAAATCCGTCCTGTGGTTCTTGATTAATCTTTATTTGCAGTTTGGAGATACTGTAATTAGATTCTGGTGCTTCGGGCGGCTTTATGTGGTGCTCTGCTTACATATTCATCTGTATGCTCTTATGACAGCTCACTATGCCTTCACTGACCTGCCTCCTATTTTACCTAGTATATGCATTATGTGGGGTTAGAAAAAGAAAATTACATCAAGCAAAATCTGTCTGGGACAGAGGTTCACCTACCAACAAGACAATGGCTCAAAGCATACTGCTAAAGTGGTTTAAGGGAAAACGTGTAAATGTTTTGAAGTAGCGTAGTCAAAACCCAGACCTTAATCCGATTGAGAATCTGTGGTCAGACTTGAAGATTGCTGTTCACCAGAGGAAACCATCTAACTTGAAGGCGCTGCAGCAGTTTTGCCTTGAGGAATGGGCAAAAATCCCAGTGGCAAGATGTGGAAAGCTCATAGAGACTTACCCAAAGTGCCTTGCAGCTATAATTGCCACAAAAGAAGGCTCTACAAAGTACTGACTTCACGGGGGTGAATAGTTATGCACACTGAAGTTTTCAGTTATTTTGTCCTATGTGTTGTTTGCCTCACAATAAAAATAAAACCAAATGTTTACAGTTGTAGGCATATTCTGTACATGAACTGATGCAAACCCTCAAAAAAAACAATAACATTCCAGATTGTGAGGTAGCAAAACAAGAAAAATGCCAAGGGGGTGAATACTTTTGCAAGCCATTGTAAAAAGTCTTTCAACAGTCTTAAAGGAGTTCCCACAGATTGTGAGCACTTGTTGGCTGCTTTCCCTTCACTCTGCAGCCCAACTCATCTCAAACCATTTTTATTAGGTTGAAGTTGGGGGATTGTAGAGGCCTTGTCATCTGATGCAACACTCCATCCATCCCCTCCTTGGTCACATAACCCTTACATAGCCTGGAGGTGTGTTTTGGGTAATTGTTCTTTTAGCAACACAAATGATGGTCACACTAAGTGCAAATTAGATGAGATGGTATGTCATGCAGAATGCTGTGGTAGCCATGCTGGGTAACTGTGCCTTGAATTTGTAATAAATCACTAACAGTGTCATCACTAGTGTTGAGCATTCCGATACTGAAATATCGGGTATCGGCCGATATTCGCGGTATCGGAATTCCGATACTTAATTCCGATACTTTTACAATATCGAATACCGGAATCGGAAGTTCCCATAATGCCTGTGCTCTGCAGTGTCTGTGAAGGATGACAAGTTGGATGGCAGCGCGATCCAGCCTGTCATCAGAATGCCATCCCAGCGTGAGAGAATTCTCCTGATTGTTTAAAAGCCGGCGCGCGGTAAAAAGCCGCCGGCTTTTAAACAATCGCACAGCCCCATACTGCTTCCCCGCAGCCTCCCACCCCGATCCTCCGCTCCCCTCGCCACCTCCCATCCCAATCGTAAATTAGGACCGGGCGGGGAGCACAGCACCAAGGAGCGAAGGACCCGGGCGGGGAAGCCGACAGTGAAAAGACTTCACCGCCGGCTTTCCCGTTCTGTGCTGCGCTTTCCCGCCAGTTATTTCAAATGAACAGCTGAGGTATCAGGTGATGCCGATCAGCTGTTCATTTGAAGTCGCCGCGGTGCCCTCAGAGGGTTCATGTGAGTTCATGCTTGACTGCATTGCATGAACTCACATGAACTTTCCCACGGCCGCACAGGTCAGCCTCACCTCCCAGACCCGTCATGATTAGTGTGTGTGCGGGGTGTCTGTGTGCGGGGTGTCTGTGTGCGGGGTGTCTGTGTGCGGGGTGTCTGTGTGCGGGGTGTGTGCGTGCAGGCAGACATAGGCCGATGTGACACTACTACTCCCATCGGCCTATGTCTGTCCCCCGTCCACTCGTGCCAGCAGGATCAGCTCGATGGGAGCAGTAGTTCCCATCAGCCTGATCCTGCTATTTAAATTGCCCTACTGTGCCCCAATAAATTTTAAATACATGTCATTGGTGGCCAGTGGTTGCCTAAAATAAATTAGTTCATACATTACCTGTCCCCGCCGATCGCCACCTAAAATAAAGTAAAAAATAAAAAACTACACCTATACTCACCTAGACACCTAATTCCCCGAAGCCATCGATCTCCTGTAATAAAATATAAAATAATAAACCACAACCTTATCCTTACCCCTCCGTAGTAGTCCACGAGTGTCCCACGAAGATCTCCAGTTCAGAGCAGCCACATAGAATGTGACCGCTCTGAACCGCTGCCACCGCTAGAATGACGGGGCCGTAAGGGTTCACCGGAGTTCAGGCAGCGCTGCTCCGGTTAGCTGCTTTACGGCCCTGCTGTATCGTGAGAAATTCCCACGGTACAGCAGTGCCGTAAAGGAGGTCTCCGGAGCTGCGCTGACTGAATGCACTCCGGTGACCTCAGTCAGTGGCTCCCGCTGCCGGGAGCGGACGTGTTCCCGGCAGAGTGAGCTTACAGCAGCCATGCACAGCTGTCACCATCTCCAGATGTGACAGCTGTGCATGGGAGATCAGCGCAGGAACGTGGACAGGTAACTATTATTTTTAGTAAACTAAGAATTAAATAAAATGGTGTGTTTTATTTCAAATAAATTATATTTTTCTGGGTGTAGTGTGTGTTTTTTCTTTTTAACACTTTGTAGGTTAGTAATGGGGGTGTCTTATAGACGCCCATCATTACTAACCTGGGCTTCATGGCAGCTGGCGCTGACATGAACCCCACCACTATTACCCCCTGCCACCGCACCAGGGCAGCATGGAAGAGCGAGGCTAAGTGCCAGAATTGGCGCATCCTATGGATGCGCCATTTCTGGGGCGGCTGACGGCTGGTGTTTCTAGCCTGGGAGGGGGCCAATATTCATGGCACCCTTCCTGGGCTATTAATATCAGCCCCCAGCTGTCTGCCTAGCCTTTGCTAGCTATTAAAATAGGGGGGACCCCACGTCATTTTTTTGGGGGGGGTCCCCCATTTTAATAGCTAGTAAAGGCTAGGTATTCAGCTGGGGGCTGATATTAGTAGCCTGGGAAGCTCCGTGGGTTTTACCCCCTTCCCAGGCTTCAAACATCTGCCCCAGCCGTCTGCTTAACCTCCGCTAGAGACTAAAATTATGGGGGATCCCACGCCATTTTTTTTTTAAATAAATCCTTTATTTTAACACTAAATGACATTTGAGGAGATAATAAAGATGCAGTCCCTAAATTATTATTTATTTTTTAATTAATTTTTCCCAAAACTTTTGACGTGGGCTTCGCCATATTTTTGTA
Organism: Phyllobates terribilis; assembly: GCF_046119375.1. Classification (NCBI taxonomy): domain Eukaryota; kingdom Metazoa; phylum Chordata; class Amphibia; order Anura; family Dendrobatidae; genus Phyllobates; species Phyllobates terribilis. The sequence goes on from NW_027362765.1 coordinate 169,905,956, forward strand.
TGCCAGCCAGGTACAGCATCCAGCTTCTATGAACGCGCCATTTTCCGGGGCGGCTGCGGACTGCAATTTTCAGCGGGGGGGGTGGGGGCAGAAAGCTTGGGCCTCCCTGCGCTGCAGATTCCAGCCCCCAGCTGCCTAGTTGTACCTGGCTGGACACAAAAATAGGGAGAAGCTCCACGTTTTTTTTTTTTTTAATTATTTCATGAAATTCATGGAATAATTAAGAAAAAAAGGGCTTCCCTATATTGTTGTGTCCAACCAGGTACAAATAGGCAGCTGGTGGTTGGGGGCAGCCCGTTCCTGCCTGCTGTACCTGGCTGGACACAAATATAGTGCAAAGCCCCACGTCAATTTTTTTTTAATTATTTCAGGAAATTCATGAAATAATTAAAAAAAAATTATGTGGGGCTTCGCCCTATATTTGTGTCCAGCCAGGTACAGCAGGCAGGAACGGGCTGCCCCCAACCACCAGCTGCCTATTTGTACCTAGCCGGACACAACAATATAGGGAAGCCCTTTTTTTCTTAATTATTCCATGAATTTCATGAAATAATTAAAAAAAAAAATACATGGGGCTTCGCCCTATTTTTGTGTCCAGCCAGGTACAACAAGGCAGCTGGGGGCTGGAATCTGCAGCGCAGGGAGGCCCAAGCTTTCTGGGCCCCACCCGCTGAAAATTGCAGTCCACAGCCACCCCGGAAAATGACGCGTTCATAGAAGCTGGATGCTGTTCCTGGCTGGCATACAAAAATATGGCGAAGCCCACGTCAAAAGTTTTGGGAAAAATTAATTAAAAAATAAATAATAATTTAGGGACTGCATCTTTATTAACTACTCAAATGTCATTTAGTGTTAAAATAAAGGATTTATTTAAAAAAAAATTGATGTGGGGCTTCGCCCTATATTTGTGTCCAGCCAGGTACAGCAGGCAGGAACAGGCTGCCCCCAACCACCAGCTGCCTATTTGTACCTGGCCGGACACAACAATATAGGGAAGCCCTTTTTTTCTTAATTATTCCATGAATTTCATGAAATAATTTAAAAAAAAAATGGGTGGGGCTTCGCCCTATTTTTGTGCCCAGCCAGGTACAACTAGGCAGCTGGGGGCTGGAATCCGCAGCGCAGGGAGGCCCAAGCTTTCTGGGCCACCCCCGCTGCAAATTGCAGTCCGCAGCCGCCCCAGAAAATGGCGCGTTCATAGAAGCGCCATCTTCTGACGCTGTACCCAACTCATCCAGGGCCCTGGTGCGGTGGCTCACTGGGTAATAAAGGGGTTAAGGCCAGCTTGGCATTATCAGCTGGCCCTAAGCCCGAAATTCATGGGGTCACGTCAATATTAGACATGACCACCATGAATTTCTAGTAAAGTATTTAAAAAAACACAACACCCAGAATAAAGTCCTTTAATTGAAATAAACACACAATTCTTTATTGTTCTAAATTAAACCATACTTACCATCACGCCCATTCCAGCTGAAGCCAACGATCTCCTGCAATAAAAGTAAAATAATAAAGCAACCTCATCCTTACCTTTCCATGGCTCCCACGACAGCTCCAGCTCTGCTACATCGAGATGACAGGCTGGACCGCAGCAGAACGCTGCCATTCAGCCTGTCATCCCGCAGACACTGAGAAGCGCAGGCATACTTCCACTCCTCAGTGTCTCTCTGTGACGGCATAAAGATGAGCCGAGGTCATGTCCAATGAACTCAGCTCACCTCATGCACGTCACTGACAGCGTGGGAAAATTCTCACGCTGAGGCGCTGAGTGCAGGAGAATTTTCCCACGCTGTCAGTGACGTGCATGAGGTGAGCTGAGTTCATTGGACATGAACTCGGCTCATCTGGCTGACGTCACAGAGAGACACTGAGGAGCGCAAGCATGCCTGCGCTTCTCAGTGTCTGCGGGATGACAGGCTGGATGGCAGCGTTCTGCTGCGGTCCAGCCTGTCATCTCGATGTAGCAGAGCTGAAGCTGTCGTGGGAACCATGGAAAGGTAAGGATGATGTTGCTTTATTATTTTTCTTTTATTGCAGGAGATCGTTGGCTTCAGCTGGAATGGGCGTGATGGTAAGTATGGTTTAATTTAGAACAATAAAGAATTGTGTGTTTATTTCAATTAAAGGACTTTATTCTGGGTGTTTGTGTTTTTCTTTAACTTTGACTATGGGGTTAGTAATGGGGGTGTCTTATAGACGCCTCTCCATTACTAACCTGGGCTTGATGTCAGCTGGCATTATAAGCTGACATCAACCCCAGCCCTATTACCCCACTGCCACCGCTACAGGGCAGTGGGAAGAGCGAGGCTAAGTGCCAGAATTGGCGCATCCTATGGATGCGCCATTTCTGGGGCGGCTGACGGCTGGTGTTTCTAGCCTGGGAGGGGGCCAATATTCATGGCACCCTTCCTGGGCTATTAAAATCAGCCCCCAGCTGTCTGCCTAGCCTTTGCTAGCTATTAAATTAGGGGGGACCCCACGTTATTTTTTGGGGGGGTTCCCCCATTTTAATAGCTAGTAAAGGCTAGGTATTCAGCTGGGGGCTGATATTAGTAGCCTGGGAAGCTCCGTGGGTATTACCCCCTTCCCAGGCTTCAAACATTTGCCCCAGCTGTCTGCTTAACCTCCGCTAGAGCCTAAAATTAAGGGGAACCCCACGCCAATTTTTTTTAAAATAAATCCTTTATTTTAACACTAAATGACAAGTACAGTAATCAACACTGTCACTGTACTTCATATATATGTGACTGACATGTTTCTATCTATCTAATCTATGTGTGAAGCTCTATTCTGTCTGTTATAAATTGTCGGGTACAGATGCTGAATTGCCGGCCGGCTTTTTTAAAGAGACGGTGCACGAAAACACTAATATTTTTTTAAATAAATCCTTTACACTAAATGACAAGTACAGTAATCAACACTGTCACTGTACTTCATATATATGTGACTGACATGGTTCTATCTACCTAATCTATGTGTGATGCTCTATTCTGTCTGTTATAAATTGTCAGGTACCGCTGCTGAATTGCCGGCCGGCTTTTTTAAAGAGACGGTGCACGAAAACACTAATATTTTTTTAAATAAATCCTTTACACTAAATGACAAGTACAGTAATCAACACTGTCACTGTACTTCATATATATATGTGACTGACATGGTTCTATCTACCTAATCTATGTGTGATGTTCTATTCTTTCTGTTGTAAATTGTCGGGTACCGGTGAATGCCGCTGCTGAATTGCCGGCTTTTCATGTCATTCTACATTATTCTTAGTTGTTTTCCTTCATGTAGAATTAACCTACAAGGAAAGAAAGGGTTTATTTTCATTCCGATATTTCTGTCCCATTGACTTGCATTGGTTTCCGGTATCGGAATCGGCGATATCCGATACTTTTTGGGTATCGGCCCGATCCAATCCGATACGATATTTCCTGATATCGGAAGGTATCGCTCAACACTAGTCATCACCAAAGCACCAACACAGCTCCCCTCCATGCGTCACCCTGGGGAGCACACATACAGAAACTATCTGCTGCCATTTCTGTGTGTCACAAAGACGTGGCTGTTAGCACCAAAAATCATAAAAATTTGACTCATCAGACCACAGCACAGATCTCCACTGAACTAATGTCCAGTTCTTTTGTTGGTTGGCCCAAACAAATTTCTTCTGTTTGCTTAAAGTCTTCAATGATGGCTTCTTTGCAGCAATTCGACTATAAATGCCTCCTTCTTGCATACTTCTCTGGACAGTTGATGTTGTTGTTCCTGCTTCTTGATGTCTGTGCATCATGCAGGGCCGGCTCTAGGTTTTTCTGGGACCCAGGCGAAAGAGTCTCAGTGGGCCCCTTTAACACATACCACGATTCATGATGCACAGATACGCAGAGAAATATATATATAGTACAATGCAAAGATTTCACTTCTTACATTACATGAGCGATATCTATTGTAAATTCCACAATAGCTCAGAAACCGGCGAATCGCTCCACACGGTATACCGGCCCCCATAAAATGCTCCATACAGAATACTGGCCCCCATATACTGCTCCATATGGAATACTGGCCCCCATATACTGCTCCATATGGAATACTGGCCCCCATATAATGCTCCATACAGAATACTGGCCCCCATGTAACGCTCCATACAGAATACTGGCCCCCATAAAACGCTCCGTACAGGATACTGGCCCCCATATAACGCTACGTACAGGATACTGGTCCCCTTATAACTCTCCATACAGGATACTGGCCCCCATATAATGCTCCATGCAGGCTGTTCCCCCCACATAATGCCCTATGCAGGCTGCCCCCCCCCCTTATAATGCCCCATGCAGGATTTCAGCCCCCCATATAATTCCCCATGCAGGATGTCACCCCCCCTCTTTATAATGCCCCATGCAGGATGTCACCCCCATATAATGCCCCATGCAGGATGACACCCCCCGATATAATGCCCCATGCAGGATGTCACCCCCCCATATAATGCCCCATGCAGGATGTCAGCCCCCCATATAATGCCCCATGCAGGATGTCAGCCCCCCATATAATGCCCCATGCAGGATGTCAGCCCCCCTATATAATGCCCCATGCAGGATGTCACCCCCCCCATATAATGCCCCATGCAGGATGTCACTCCCCATATAATGCCCCATGCAGGATGTCACCCCCCCATATAATGCCCCATGCAAGATGTCACACACCCCCATATAATGCCCCATACAGGATATCACCCCCCCCATATAATGCCCCATGCCTCCATACATTTAAAAAAAAAAAAATCAAATACTCACCTCACTCCTCACCTGCTGCCGCTGCTCAGGTCCGGACTCCAACGTTGCCGGCGTCTTCCAACTCTGCGCTGCCTGTGACTGCTCAGGGGAGGGTGCGGTGGAAAGACGTCACCACACCCTCTGACCTGAGACGTCACAGGGAGCGCACAGCAGAAAGACAGCGGATCTGCGGAGGCACTGGAAGAGGTAAGTATTCGGCTGCCGGGGCCCTGAGCAAGCGGGGGAGAAGGGCGTTCTCCTCTGCCCATAGCCCGACGGGGTGCCCGACCGCAAGTGGGCCCCCCGCCTGCTCAGGGCCCCGGCACTTGCCCAGGTGTGCAGGGTGCTGACTCCGGCCCTGGCATCATGTATGAGGCTTGTTATCTGATGTACTGTTAATTTGCATCTTCTCAGGCTGAAAACTCTGAAGAACTTATTATCTGCAGTAGAGGCAATTCTTGGTCATTGTTTCCTGGGATGGTCACCATAGCGATTGATGGTTTTCTTGACAGAACTTGAAGATACTTTGAAGGTTCTAGCAATTTTCCAGATTGATCTTCATGTCCTAAAGTAATGATGGACTGTTGTTTCTCTTTACTTCGAGGAGTGGTTCTTGCCATATTCTGGTTTAGAATAATTGTGGAATAGGATTCTGCACTGTATGAAGCTGTGTATCAACACTGCAAAACATACAGTGGCATGCAAAAGTTTGGGCATCCCTGGTCAAAATTATTCTTATTGTGAACTTGTCATGTCCTAGCTACTATCTACACTGCCCTCATTGTTTTGCTAGTGATGCCATGTGAATCACTAAAGCTTTTTTCATTAAAATTGGTGGCAGTATAATGATTTTATAACCTTTTATGTACTTATTTCCTACCTGCTCATTTTCAGTCATAGGGGTGTGATTCTGCTATTCAGTCAGGCGCGGGTGCCGCATTCAGTCACTGCTGGCGCTGCCCACGTATTTGAATATTGCTCCCAGCAAGTGCTGATATTATTGGGGCACTTGCACATTTCTACATGTCCGGCCGCTGGTCCCGCGCCTGCTCAGTGAGGCTGTGTGAATACCAGCTTCACTGCACATGTGCTATGTCCCCGCACGTATGCAGTGAGGCTGTGTAGTTTGCAGCTTCACTGCGCATTCTCAGGGACATAGCACGTGCGCAGTGAAGCTGGTAACCACACAGCCTCACTGCGCAGGCACGGGACCAGAGGCCGGACATGTAAAAAAGCTTGTTAGTGATGCACATGGCATCACTAACAAAACAATGAGGGCAGTGTAGATAGTAGCTAGGACATGACAGCTTCCCTTTAAGGAATTTTAAGATGAAATGATCTCTAAAAGGCCTAAAGTAAACAATGACACTTTTCCTTTGTATTTTAGGCAAAAAATATATTTATTTTCATCTTTTACATTTTAGAAATTCCAAAAAGGAAACTAGGCACATGCAAAAGTTTTGGCATCCTGCATGGTTAGTACCTAGTAGCACCCCCTTTTGTATCACAGCTTGTAAACGCTTTCTGTAGCAAGCCAAGAGTCTTTCAATTCTTGTCTGAGGGATATTCATCCATTCTTCCTTGGAAAATTCTTCCAGTTCTGTGAGAATCTTGGGTCATCTTGCATGCACTGCTATTTTGAGGTCTAGCCCCAGATTTTCAATGATGTTCAGATCAGGGGATTGTGAGGGCCATTGTAAAACCTTCAGCTTCAGCCTTTTGAGGTCGGCTATTGTGGATTTTGTCGTGTGTTACACTGTTATACATTTGTAGAAGTCATCCTCTTTTTAACGTCAGGTTTTTTTTACAGATGGTGTTATGTTTGCATCAAGAATTTGTTTGAATTTCATTCAATTCATTGTTCCCTCTACTCGTGAAATGTTCCTTGTGCCATTAGCTGCAACACAACCCCAAAGCATGATTGATCCACCCCCATGCTTAATGGTTGGTGAAATGTTCTTTTCCTGAAATTCTGTGCCCTTTTTCTCCACAAATACCTTTGATCATTGTGGCCAAAGAGTTTTATTTTAACCTCATCGGTCCACAGAACTTGTTTCCAAAATGCATCAGGCTTGTTTAGATGTTCTTTTGCATACTTCTGATGCTGAATTTTTAACGTGAGGACACAGGAGAGGTTTTCTTCTGATGACTCATCAATGAAGGCCATATTTGTGCAGGTGTCTCTGAACAGTAGAACAATGTACCACAACTCCACAGCCTGCTAAATCTTTCTGAAGGTCTTTTGTGGTCAAGCGGGAGTTCTGATTTGCCTTTCTAGCAATCCTATGAGCTGCTCTCCCTGAAAAAGTTTAGCGCCTCCCAAACCGCTGGGAGGAGATGACATTAGGTATGTATAAATTTTGACACCAACTGACAGGACCCTTATTTAATATGGCAGATATTCCTTCTTAATAGGGATCTTATAGCACTAGCTTTTGCATTGTTATGCCTTGATAGGATATTTATTATTTTACAAGACATACCCATATTATACATTGGAGCATGTTACTTTAAAACAGTCTCTGGGTATATAAACATGCTTATATTTATGGAAGATAGCACTGAGGCACTTTTTGTATAGTGTATGTGGATATATATACAGTACAGACCAAAAGTTTGAACACACCTTCTCATTTAAAGATTTTTCTGTATTTTCATGACTATGAAAATTGTACATTCACACTGAAGGCATCAAAACTATGAATTAACACATGTGGAATTATATACTTAACAAAAAAGTGTGAAACAACTGAAAATATGTCTTATATTCTAGGTTCTTCAAAGTAGCCACCTTTTGCTTTGATGACTGCTTTGCACACTCTTGGCATTCTCTTGATGAGCTTCAAGAGGTAGTCACCGGAAATGGTCTTCCAACAATCTTGAAGGAGTTCCCAGAGATGCTTAACACTTGTTGACCCTTTTACCTTCACTCTGCGGTCTAGCTCACCCCAAACCATCTCGATTGGGTTCAGGTCTGGTGACTGTGGAGGCCAGGTCATCTGGCGTAGCACCCTATCACTCTCCTTCTTGGTCAAATAGCCTTTACACAACCTGGAGGTGTGTTTGGCGTCATTGTCCTGTTGAAAAATAAATGATGGTCCAACTAAACCCAAACCGGATGGAATAGCATGCTACTGCAACATGCTGTGGTAGCCATGCTGGTTCAGTATGCCTTCAATTTTGAATAAATCCCCAACAGTGTCACCAGCAAAGCACCCGTACACCATCACACCTCCTCCTCCATGCTTCACGATGGGAACCAGGCATGTAGAGTCCATCCGTTCACCTTTTCTGCGTCGCACAAAGACACAGTGGTTGGAACCAAAGATCTCAAATTTGGACTCATCAGACCAAAGCACAGATTTCCACTGGTCTAATGTCCATTCCTTGTGTTCTTTAGCCCAAACAAGTCTCTTCTGCTTGTTGCCTGTCCTTAGCAGTGGTTTCCTAGCAGCTATTTTACCATGAAGGCCTGTTGCACAAAGTCTCCTCTTAACAGTTGTTGAAGAGATGTGTCTGCTGCTAGAACTCTGTGTGGCATTGACCTGGTCTCTAATCTGAGCTGCTGTTAACCTGCGATTTCTGAGGCTGGTCACTCGGATAAACTTTATCCTCAGAAGCAGAGGTGACTCTTGGTCCTCCTTTCCTGGGGCGGTCCTCATGTGAGCCAGTTTCTTGGTAGCGCTTGATGGTTTTTGCAACTGCACTTGGGGACACTTTTAAAGTTTTCCCAATTTTTCACACAAACTAACCTTCATTTCTTAAAGTAATGATGGCCACTCGTTTTTCTTTACTTAGCTGCTTTTTATTCGTACTCCCCATGACAGCACCACCAGAAAGAGGATCCGCCCATCAAGGACAGGAAACCTACAGGTTAAAAAGGGCGGCACCTCTCTCCCGCCTCAGTTTAGGTTACCTGTCCTTGATGGGAGACCTATCAGGCTTACCTGCAGGATGAAGAATTGGTCTCTTGCCCCAGATGGATAGACAGGGTGCCTGGAGCGATGAAGTTCCTGCCCTAGTCGGTCCTGATCTTCTGGAGACGCCACGGCAGGGCTCATTGGGGTACCTTTGTGTGCGTTGGGGTCAGCGTGACATCCCCTCGTGTGGAGCTGGATGGTCCGCTATGTGTGGGTCCGCATGCGGGCAACCCCCCCGCTGCACTATACAAGAGATCTGGGCCGCGCCGGTGGGGAACGTGTCAGGCGCGGCCCCCGGAAGTGGGTGTAGCTCGCGCGCGGCCAGGAAGTACAGGACCGCATGCGAGCGAAGTGGGGACGCCGGAGCGGGAGACTGTTCACCGGACGAGGGGTGTCCCGCTAGTGTTGCTGAGAGGCAGTGATCAGCCCACCGGGGGGGAGTGGGAGGTTCCTTCCACACAGGTACCTGGTGGTATGGCCAGTATGAAAAGGACCTGGTTGCATACAGAGGTGCTTCCCAGCCCCTTGTTTTTTCTTTTGGTAACATGGGAGATATACAGGAGCAGCTATCACCTCAGCAAGAACAACCGCTGCAGGAGCAGCCCTCTGGGGAGCCCTCACAACAGGCAGTGCAACGTCGTTCCCGGTCTGGGTCCAATCGTTCAACTAGGAAATTCACAGCAAAAAGCAGGAAGAAAGGTCCTGTTGTTCGGCGTGATCCTCTGCCGGTTAAGAAGGATTCCTCTGCTTCTACGGTACCACATATTCCGGGGGTAAGTGGAATCTTCGTAAAAGTTCTACTAATTTTTCTTCTACTTCTCTGTCTATAATTTTTTCAGAGCAAGAAATGTTAATTTAAATCAAAACATAAGGAATGTGCCCTATGCAGCAGTCCGCTCCCTGATGCATATATTAAAAAATTGTGCCAGCCTTGTATTGACAAGGTGATGACGGAAGAAACCCTGGGGTTTTCCTTAGGTCTAAAAACTCTAATTAAAGAAGAAATAGGCAAGGCTTTGCAAGGGAATTCTGAGGCCAGGCATTCTCCTCAAGACCCTCAGCCAGGCTCAGACTCAGATATCTCAGACATTTCTTCCTCTTCCCTCTCTTCCTCTAATAGCGAGTCTGATAGACAATGTTTCCCTCTAAATGAGGTTGATGCCTTGGTGAAAGCTGTCCTATCTGCCATGGGCATAGTGGACACTAGACCAGAAAAATCTTTAGAGGATGTAATGTTTGGGGGATTAGGTCAAAAAAAGAAAAGATGCTTCTCCATGAATACAAAAATTAAGGATCTCATTGATAGAGAGTGGCAAAAGCCAGACAGGAAGGGCAGCATCCCTTCCTCCTTCAAAAGGAGGTATCAGTTTGATGATACCGCATGTTCCTCTTGGTCAAAGGCACCAAGGCTTGATGTTGCCATTGCTAAGGCATCAAAAAAGGCTTCTCTCCCCTTCGACGACATGGGAGCTTTAAGAGACCCCCTGGACAGACGAGCAGATACCTTTTTGAAAGGTGCATGGGAGACCTGAAACCAGCAGTGGCTGCAACCTGCACACCCAGAGCCCTGATGGTCTGGCTGGAACAGCTAGACAACCAACTGAAGGAGGGTGTCTCCAGGAAGGAGATTATTTCTTCCCTCCCCCTAGTCCAGGGTGCAGCGGCCTTTCTTGCTGATGCGTCTGCGGACTCAGTTAGACTGGCAGCGAAATCATCAGCTCTATCAAATGCTGCTCGGCGAGCCCTATGGCTTAAATGCTGGCCTGGAGATGTACAAACGAAGTATAGACTTTGTACAATTCCTTGTGAGGGGGAATATATTTTCGGCCAAACCATGGATGATCTGTTGGAGAAAGCTGGAGATCCTAAGAGGGGGTTTCCGTCTATATCTCTACCCTCTTTTAAGAAATAATTTTGGAAAAAGAAGTTTGTCTGAAGAAGATTTTTTAGAGAACAGGAGAAATTCAAAGAAAGAGGTCGCAAAGGTAGAGGCCTACTCTTTGGTTCTTCTTCTAGAGATGAACAGAAACCAGGGGAATCACAATCGGCCCAGGTGGGAGGGTGATTGTCATTGTTTTTCCCGGCTTGGGAACGTATTTCACATAGCAATTGGATTTTGAGCCTGATTAGATTTGGTCTTAAATTTCAATTTCAAGCCCTTCCTTACAGAAGATTCGTGATTATTCCTTCTAGTTCCCCCCCCAGAGCAGCAGACTGCCCTCATATCGGAAATTCAAGACCTAACAAGAAAAACGTCCTGATTGAGGTTCTGAAAACAGAAGAGGGACACGGATTCTACTCCACGCTCTTCCTGGTCCCCAAACCAGATGGGTGTTTCAGGACAATCATAAATTTAAAATCCTTAAATAGCTTTCTTAAAATAGACACCTTTAAAATGGAATCATTAAAAACGATAATAAAATTACTTTTTCCCCACTGTTATATGGTAGTCCTGGATCTTAAAGACGCTTATTACCATGTTCCCATTCATAAGGACTATCAAAAGTATTTAAGATTGGCCATCAAAATAAAAGGGGTAGTAAAACACTTCCAGTATACCGCCCTTCCCTTTGGGTTGGCTATAGCCCGGAGGGTTTTTACCAAACTAGTGGCAGAAGTTATGGCCCATATAAGAGAAAAAGATATCTTAATAATCCCTTACCTCGATGATTTCCTGATAGTGGGGAACTCCTTTGTACAATGTGAGGCCCACCTTCAGGTGACAATTTCTGTCCTAGAAGCCTAGGTTGGTTTCTAAATCTGGAAAAATCTTGGTTGACATCACAAAAAGCTCAACAGTTCCTGGGGGGTCATTTTAGATTCAGAAAGACAGTTATGCCATTTATTAGATGAGAAGATTGCAAAAATCCAGGGCCTAGTGAAACATTGTATGGATACACCCACTATGACACTCCGTAAAGCCATGTCATTATTAGGAACCCTGACCTCAAGTTTTACCGCCGTGCGTTGGTCCCAATTTCACTCAAGGGCTCTTCAATGGGATATATTATATAACGACTCAATTCTAGATGGATATCTAGACCAGGAGTTTACCTTGCCCCCTCGCTCCTTACAATCCCTTCGTTGGTGGTTGGTATACACTAATCTTTCTAGGGGAGTCCCTTGGGAAAGTAAACCTACTGCAGTCTTGACTACAGATGCAAGTGCTACAGATTGGGGAGCTCATTTTGAAGGTAACTTAATTCAGGGGACCTGGTCAGAGAATGAGGTACAGTTTTCCTCGAATGTTAAGGAACTTTTGGTGGTTGATTATGCGCTCAATGAGTTCCTTGTATATTTACAGGGCCGGGATGTCCGTATACTCTCGGACAATCAAGTCTCAGTAGCATATATAAATCATCAAGGGAGAACCCGTTCAAAAGACTTAATGAGAGTAGCAGACAGACTTCTTCAGAAAACAGAAGATCATTTTCTCTCCCTTTCTGCTGTTCATCTAAGAGGAAAAGAAAACGTCAGAGCAGATTTTCTCGGCCGCAATTCCCTAAAAGAAGGCAAATGGTCCTTGAACCCTCAGATATTCTCCAAGATTGTGGCAATGTGGGGTCTTCCAGCAGTGGACTTGTTCGCATCAAAATCCAATCGGAATGTGGCAACATTTTGTTCTCTAAATCCCAGAGAAAGGCCCTTGGCAGTGGACGCCTTCATGATTCCCTGGGAGTTTCTATTGGCGCATGCATTCCCTCCCATGGTCCTGCTTCCGTCAGTCCTAAGGAAGATCAGGGCAGACAAAGCCAGAATGATCTGACGCGCCCAGGGGATGGGGAGGACTCAGCGCCCGGGCCTTGTTGTTAGTTTTGGGGATGTCGCGGTAGTCGGCTCCCGGGCCCGTACCCTGGGCCTCTCTTTATAAGGGTGGATAATTATATGAAAGTTCGTGACGCCACCTGTGGTGTCTGGTGAGGTTCACCAGCGCTGCGGCAGCCCACTGAGGCCGGTGTTAAGGCAGCTTGGGTGGTATAGCTCCCCACAGGTGGAGCTAGGCCTCAGGGCAGCGTGGATGAAGAGATGCAGGACAGAGGGGACCCAGCCGGGTCTGAAGAAGGATAGGCAAACACACAGTTCACTTCAGTACCTTTTACTGATGGAAGTTCAGGCACATTCCGGAGCACTGTAGGGTGAAGGGTGCATATCAGGATTCTCCCCAGTGAGCGGGTATAGGGCCTCCTGTTTCTTGCCTTTGTGTAGTAAGTTTCTGACCTGCCTGGAGCTAGGCCTAACTTTGTCTCTGTCCTGCACCGGCTGACTTTGTGGTAGGGCCTTCTGTTGGAGATCACTCTCCCTGCTTGCGGGGCCTCCGTGACTCCTGACCCTGGTACGTATCAGCTTCTGGTGAACCTGGGACCTGTAGTTCACCAGGGATTCCAGTTGTTTCTTACTGGGTCATAGAGATCCCTGTAAGCTCGGACCCGGTGTCCGGTATATGCTTTCAGGGTGAGCTGGTTAAGCTCCTCTGCCCCCTATGTTACTCACTTTCCACTCGCCTTCAGCCACGCTCGGGCCCTCACTAGGCTACACACAGCAGCAGGCACACTGTTTCTTCACCGCTCTTATGGCGTCGGTACGCCCTCAGCTCGCTAAGTTGAGCTTCACTCTAGGCTTTCTCACTAGAGGAACTGAACTGAGAACTCTGTCCCTCTCTGGCTCTGAGCAGGGACTCTGTTCTCCAGACTGAGCTTGACTCTGTATTGAGACCTGTACTTGCTGAACTCTCCAGAGGAACTGCCTGCCTAACTCCACCTTCCCTATTTATATCCCTAACGGGCTCCCTCTGGTGGTCTGAGGTGGAAGGTGGAGGTGTGTGTATGCTGTGAGGGCCTCTTGTGGAGGAATCCGTCTATGCACCCCTGTAGGATCTGTGGCATGAATGCGCAGCAGGGGCGCCACATTCCCCCCTAGCAAAGCTCAGTACTCCCGGACTGAAGTACTTTTTATAACAACAATAATAACAATCTTCCCTTTATAGGAGGCAATTTGGCTTGAACGTTGCATAACAAAAACATTATAAAACATATAAAACATTTTCAGCAGTTCAATAATGGTGCCCCTTCCGGGGAAGCACCTGTCCATGATAGGCTGGCCCAGCTGGGTCATCAGAATCCTGGTCTGCGGCCGACCAGGTTTCTACTTCTAGCTCCGCAGCACCAGTCAATTGTCCCAATACAACAGCGGCTCCTTGCTTTCCTGTCATAGAGTACATGTCCAGTATACCGCATATTTTCCTTTTAAATCCAGACAGGGTATCTGGTTTGCCGCTGTACTGGGGGAGCCACTTCGCTCCAGGGATGTACGGTAGGGCCATGGGTATGACAGGGGTTACAGGCCCTGCTGGTGGAGCGGCTGCTCGGCGCCGAGCGCGGGTTGAAGATCAGAGCCGGTAACCGGTACTCCGACGTTGTGCTGTTCTTCGGACATTCTGGCGCCCCCCTAGCGAACCGTGGCCTACCTTCTTTTCTTTTCTTCTGGTAGGCCGCAGCTCCGCAGGTGACCGTCTTCTTCAGGACCTTGCGTCGCTTGCGTCCTACGTCAGAGCGCTCACCAGGGCTCCTTCCAGGACCTGGCGCTTCCTGGTTTGATGTCGAGGCGTGGGGCGTGTCCGAGGCTTCGCGCGCTTTTTGCAGGTATGCCTCTCAGTTTCCCGCGGTTACGCCCTTCTTCCTGCTCGGCGGCCCAACAATGGCGGCAATCTTCGCCACAGTTAAATACACAGTTTTTGATTAAAGGCGCACAGTACCCGGTGGCAACGGGCATAACACTCCGCCGCTGCAGCGGGCACGGAATCCTGTTCGTGACGCCAGGAAAGAGATGACGCGCCCGGGGGATGGGGAAGACTCGGCGCCCGGGCCTTGTTGTTAGTTTTGGGGATGTCGCGGTAGTAGGCTCCCGGGCCCGTACCCTGGGCCTCTCTTTATAAGGGTGGATAATTATATGAAAGTTCGTGACGCCACCTGTGGTGTCTGGTGAGGTTCACCAGCGCTGCGGCAGCCCACTGAGACCGGTGTTTAGGCAGCTTGGGTGATATAGCTCCCCACAGGTGGAGCTAGGCCTCAGGGCAGCGTGGATGAAGAGATGCAGGACAGAGGGGACCCAGCCGGGTCTGAAGAAGGATAGGCAAACACACAGTTCACTTCAGTACCTTTTACTGATGGAAGTTCAGGCACATTCCGGAGCACTGTAGGGTGAAGGGTTCATATCAGGATTCTCCCCAGTGAGCGGGTATAGGGCCTCCTGTTTCTTGCCTTTGTGTAGTAAGTTTCTGACCTGCCTGGAGCTAGGCCTAACTTTGTCTCTGTCCTGCATCGGCTGACTTTGTAGTAGGGCCTTCTGTTCTCTGTCTCCACTCACTTCCTGAGGAGAACTCAACTGCCTAGCTCCACCTTCCCTACTTATATCCCTATCGGGCTCCCTCTGCTGGTCTGAGGTGGAATGTGGAGGTGTGTGTATGCTGTGAGGGCCTCTTGTGGAGGAATCCGTCTATGCACCCCTCTAGGGTCTGTGGCACGAACGAGCAGCAGGGGCGCCACAGATCCTCATATGCCCCTTTTGGCCCAAGAGGCCATGGTTCTCTTGTCTCTGCAGAATGTCAATATCAGACCCCTGGGTCCTTCCGGAGATTCCGGACCTTCTAACTCAAGGTCCGGTTTCCCATCCTCCAGCCTCAAATCTCCATTTAACGGCATGGAATTTGAAAGGGCACTGTTAACCAGCAAAGGGTTTTCCACAAATTTAGTAAACACTCTCCTATGTAGCAGAAAGCCCGTTACTACCCGCATCTATGCTAGAACTTGAAGGAAGTTCCTGTCCTTTTCAGAATTCAAACTAGAGGATGGGATCCCTATTGGGAAGATACTAGAATTTCTACAGCGGGGTTTAGAACAGGGCCTAACCACTAGTACGTTGAAGGTACAAGTTTCGGCTTTAGGAGCCTTATTTTCTTTTGATATAGCTGCTAATTATTGGGTAGCACGGTTTATAAAAGCCTCTTTCAGGTGTAG
The DNA here is from genome assembly GCF_046119375.1 of Phyllobates terribilis. Lineage (NCBI taxonomy): Eukaryota > Metazoa > Chordata > Amphibia > Anura > Dendrobatidae > Phyllobates > Phyllobates terribilis. The sequence continues at coordinate 169,921,658 of NW_027362765.1, forward strand.
ACCTATTATTAAATCCAGACCCTCTCCCTGGGATTTAAACCTGGTCTTAAATGCCTTGACTAACCCCCCCTTCGAACCCCTAGATTCAGCCACCCATAAAATTATTCTTCTTAAAACAGCCCTGTTAGTTGCCCTAACTTCGGCCAGAAGAGTAAGTGACATACAGGCCTTTTCTATATCCCCACCATTTACTCAAATTCTGGATGATAGAATTGTACTAAAGCCTGACCCGGCTTTTCTTCCAAAAGTAGTCTCACGTTTTCATAGAACTCAAGAGGTAAATCTTCCAACTTTTTGTTTTCCCCCTAAAAATCAGAAAGCGGAGAAACTACATACATTAGATGTTAGAAGGTGCGTGCTTAAATATCTGGAGGTCTCACAGAGTTTTAGGAAAGATAGTTCTCTATTTATATGCCATCAGGGGGCTAGGAAGGGTTGTAAAGCTTCAAAATCTACAATTGCGAGGTGGATTAGAGAGGCCATCACCCTCGCCTACTCTTCGGGAGATAAGGAAGTACCGGAGGGGTTGAGGGCACACTCCACCAGAGCAGTAGCAACTCCCTGGGCCGAGAAGACGGAGGTTTCCATCGAAGACATATGTAAGGCTGCCACCTGGTCTTCTCCCTCCACCTTCTATAGGCATTATAGGCTAGATTTGGGTGATTCCTCAGATCTCACCTTTGGGAGAAGGGTGCTTCAGGTTGTGGTCCCTCCCTAATCTCCTTCGTCTCTGTAATTCTCTCGTGGTGCTGTCATGGGAGTACGAATAAAGCCTTAGTTACTTACCGGTAACGGGATTTCTCGGAGCCCATGACAGCACCCTTATATTCCATCCCTACACTGGTGTTTTGCACCCCCATAAGGTTATTTTCCTTTTTTACACCCATGGGGGAAGTTAGTTAAAGTCATTGGCTTAAAAAGAATGTTGTGTTTTGTCTTGTTGTAATTAACCTTGGCGGTCCTCTCATGCTCTGTTAACTTAAACTGAAGCGGGAGAGAGGTGCCGCCCTTTTTAACCTGTAGGTTTCTTGTCCTTGATGGGCGCATCCTCTCTCTCGTGGTGCTGTCATGGGCTCCGAAAAATCCCATTACGGGTAAGTAACTAAGGCTTTTTTTGCCATAATACAAATTCTAACAGTCTATTCAGTAGGACTATCAGCTGTGTATCCACCTGACTTCTGCACAACACAACTGATGGTCCCAACCCCATTTATAAGGCAAGAAATCCCACTTATTAAACCTGACAGGGCACACCTGTGAAGTGAAAACCATTTCCGGTGACTACCTCTTGAAGCTCATCAAGAGAATGCCAAGAGTGTGCAAAGCAGTCATCAAAGCAATGTCACCAGAAAAGTGACATTAATATTTAGTAGATCCTCCTTTTGCAAAAATAACAGTCTCTAGTCGCTTCCTGTAGCTTTTAATGAGTTCCTGGATCCTGGATGAAGGTATTTTTGACCATTCCTCTTTACAAAACAATTCTAGTTCAGTTAAGTTTGATGGTCTCCGAGCATGGACAGCCCTCTTCAAATGATCCCACAGATGTTCAATGATATTCAGGTCTGGGGACTGGGATGGCCATTCCAGAACATTGTAATTGTTCCTCTGCATGAATGCCTGAGTAGATTTAGAGCGGTGTTTTGGATCATTGTCTTGCTGAAAGATCAATCCCCTGCGTAACTTCAACTTTATCACTGATTCTTGAACATTATTGTCAAGAATCTGCTGATCCTGAGTGGAATCCATGCGTCCCTCAACTTTAACAAGATTCCCGATGCCGGCATTGGCCACACAGCCCCAAAGCATGATGGAACCTCCACCAAATTTTACTGTGGGTAGCAAGTGTTTTTCTTGGAATGCTGTGTTTTTTTGCCGCCATGCATAACGCCTTTTTGTATAACCAAACAACTCAATCTTGGTTTCATCAGTCCACAGGACCTTCTTCCAAAAAGAAATTGGCTTCTCCAAATGTGCTTTTGCATACCTCAGCTGACTCTGTTTGTGGCGTGCTTGCAGAAACGGCTTCTTTCGCATCACTCTCCCATACAGCTTCTCCTTGTGCAAAGTGCGTTGTATCGTTGACCGATGCACAGTGACACCATCTGCTGCAAGTTGATGCTGCAGCTCTCTGGAGGTGGTCTGAGGATTGTCCTTGACTGATCTCACCATTCTTCTTCTCTGCCTTTCTGATGTTTTTCTTGGCCTGCCACTTCTGGCCTTAACAAGAACTGTCCCTGTGTTCTTCCATTTCCTTACTATGTTCCTCACAGTGGAAACTGACAGGTTAAATCTCTGAGACAGCTTTTTGTATCCTTCCCCTGAACAACTATGTTGAATAATCTTTGTTTTCAGATCATTTGACAGTTGTTTTGAGGAGCCCATGATGCCACTCTTCAGAGGAGATTCAAACAGGAGAACAACTTGCAAGTGGCCACTTTAAGTAGCTTTTCTCATGATTGCATACACCTGGCTATGAAGTTCAAAGCTCAATGAGGTTACAAAACCAAAAAAAGTGCTTTAGTAAGTCAGTAAAAAGTAGGTAGGAGTATTTAAAACAAGAAAATGATAAGGGTGCCCATACTTATGCACCTGTCAAATTTTGTTTGAATGCAGATTGCACATTTTCTGTTAGTACAATAAATAATCTTATGAAAAAAACAAACAAACAATAAAAGTACACATATTTGGTATCGCCACGTCCAGAACGACCTGATCTATAAAACTGTCACTCTAGTTAACCCCTTTAGTGAACGCGGTAAAAAACAAAAAAACAAAACATAAAACTATGTTTTATCATCATACCCCCAAACAAAAAATGGAATAAAAAGTGATCAAAAAGATGAATGTAAATAAAACTGGTACCGCTGAAAACGTCATCTTGTCCTGCAAAAAACAAGCTGCCATACTGCTCCAATGGCCGAAAAATAAAAAAGTTATAGCTCTCAGAATAAAGCGATGCAAAAACAATTTTTTTCTATAAAATAGTTTTTATTGTGTAAAAGCGCCAAAATCTAAAAAAAAATATATAAATGCGGTACCGCTGTAAACGTACTGACCTGAACAATAAAGCTGCCTCATAAATTTTACCACACGCAGAATGGCATAAAAAAAAAAAATTCCTGTATTTTTGGTTTTTGTTTATTCTGCCTTCCAAAAATCAGAATAGAAAGCGATCAAAAAATGTCACATGCCTGAAAATGGTACCAATAAAAACGTCAACTTGTCCCGCAAAAAAACAAGCCATCACATGACTCTGCTGGCTGAAGTATGGAAAAATTATAGCTCTCAAAATATGGCGATGCAAAAACTAGTCTTTGCAAAAAAAAGGGGGGGGTTTTTAGTGTATGACAGCTGTCAATCATAAAAACTCAATATGAATCTGGCATCTCTGTAATTGCACCGACTCAAAGAATAAAGATGTCTAATCACTTATACCGCACGAGGAACGGTATAAAAAATAAACTTTAGGGATAGGGTTGTGCCAGGGTTAGGGTTGGGATTTTTTCAGAAGTAAAGAAAAAAAATGACGACGATATGGCGACTAATGTTGAGCGCAAGTGTTCGCTACTTGAGTTTGCATCGGGTGTTCAGGTATGCACCGAGTATCGCGGGTGCTCGAGTGACATGCTCGAGTCTCCACCCCAAATGTTTTGCAGCTGTTATACAGCCAAAAAAACCTTGCGGTGGTTGCCTGCCATGCACGAGCGAGGGTGTCTAATAACCGTGAAACATGCGGGACGGGGACTCGAGCATGTCACTCGAGCACCCGCGATACTTGGTGCATACCCGAGTACCCGATGCAAACTCAAGTAGCGAGCACTTGCACTCAAGACTAATGACAACTTATTCAATATGATGACCTAATTTTATCAAATTCTGTGTCGTATCTCTGGGTTCAAAATGTTTACTATACCCCTTGATAAAATCCTTGAGGGGTGTAGCTTCCAAAATGGGGTCACTTGTGGAGGTTTTCCACTGTTTAGGTACATCAGGGGCTCCCCAAACGCAACATGGCGTCCGCTAATTATTCAAGCAAATTTTACATTCAAAACGTCAAATGGCGCTCCTTCCCTTCTGAACCCTGCTGTGCGCCCAAGCAGTGTTTTCCCCCCACATATGTGGTATCTGCTTACTCAGGAGAAGTTGCACAACAAACTGCATGGTGCAATTTCTCCTGTTACCTTTATGAAAATGCAATATTGGGGGCTGAAAAACATTTTTGTTGGAAAAATGTGAATATTTTATTTTTACGGCTCAATGTTATAAACTTCTGTGAAGCACCTGGGGGTTCAAGGTGCTCACCACACATCTAGATAAGTTCCCTGAGGGGTCTAGTTTCCAAAATGGTGTCACTTGTGTGGGGTTTCCACTGTTTAGGCACATCAGGGGCTCTCCAAACGCAACATGGTGTCCGCTAATTATTCAAGCAAATTTTACATTCAAAAAGTCAAATGGCGCTCCTTTCTTTCTGAACCCTGCCGTGCGCCCAAACAGTGTTTTTTCCTCACATATGGGATATCTGCGTGCTCAGGGGAAATTGCACAACAAATTTTGGGGTCCATTTTTTTCCTGTTACCCCTGCGAAAATAAAAAAAATTTGGGTCTAAAGTAACATTTTTGTGAAAAAAAGTTAAATGTTCATTTTTTTCTTCCACATTACAAAAGTTCCTGTGAAGCACCTGAAGGGTTAATAATCTTCTTGAATGTGGTTTTGAGCACCTTGAGGGGTGCAGTTTTTAGAATGGTGTCACTTTTGGGTATTTTCTGTCATAAAGGCCCCTCAAAGTGACTTCAAATGTGATGTAGTCCCTAAAAAAATGTTTTTTGTAAATTTTGTTGTAAAAATGAGAAATCGCTGGTCAACTTTTAACACTTATAGCTCCCTAATTAAAAAAAATGTTGGTTTCAAAGTTGTGCTGATGTAAAGTAGACATGTGGGAAATGTTATTTATTAACTATTTTGTGTCACATATCTCTCTGATTTAAGAGCATAAAAATTCAAATTTTGAAAATTGCAAAATTTTCAAAAGTTTTGCCAAATTTCAAATTTTTTCACAAATAAATTCACAAGTGATATCAAAGAAATGTTACCACTATCATGAAGTACAATATGTCACGAAAAAACATATGTGTGCATATATCTGTGGATATGACCACATTGGTAATTTTCCCTTACAAGCAAACATAGTACTGTCTACGTATATGAGTATATATTCTATTCTACATGTTTGCTAGGTTAAGTTGAATTTTGGCGTTATTATATATTTCTTTATATGGAAACATATCTATGATAGCATAATGTCATCAGTGCTTAACACTAAAACCACTAGATGTCACTATTGTGCTGTATAAATTACAGAGTGACTACTAGACTATTACCTTCCATCTCTGTGAACATCTCTCGCAGGGTTTCAGGCGCTGGTGACATTTGCACTATCAGCAAATCTGCTGTATCAACGTGAATCTACAGAAACCAATTATGAATCAAGAAAGGCATCTTTGATGGTTGCTTTGAACAACTAAAAGTAATTCAAGTGCAGGTTATGTGATCTTCCTCAGTAGTGCAGCCTCAGGTTTTGGGCCTCAAATGTCATTTGATCATATCTTAACACGGAAACATGATAATAAAAAACAGCTTCACATAAACCTCTTTCTGACGTTGTACGTCATAATTCGTCCCTGTGCCCTGGGCCTTATGGACCAGGTTCGTATTATTGTGACATGAAGATCGCCTGTGTGCGGGCGTGATCGTCGCCGGGTGTCAGCTGATTCAGACAGCTGACACCCGACACTCAGTGTCAGGTGCCCGCACCGCTCCCAGCACTTTATCCCCCTAAATGCTGTGATCGCAGCATTTAGCGAGTGAGCAGAGGGACAGCAGCCCCTCTGCTCTTGGATTGGAGACAGCACAGGGTCCTGATCGTTGCCATGGTGACCCGATGTCTAATGACAACATCAGAGTCACCAGGCCCCAGCAAGTTAGTTTGATCATGTGCAGTGCATGATCAAAGTAACTTGTCTGCAGGGCTGACAGTTTACAAGGTATAGCAGTGATCCTGCACTGCTATACCTTATAACTGCGATCAGACTACAGATACTGAAAGTCACATAATGGGACAAAGTAAAAAAGTGAAAAAAAAAGTTGTAAAAATATTTTTTTAAAAAATGAAAAAATAATAATATATATATTGTACCCATAAATAAATATTATTATGAAAAAAATAAACAATAAAAGTACACATATTTGGTATCGCCGAGTCCGGAACAACCTGACCTATAAAACTGTCCTGCTAGTTAACCCCTTTAGTGAACAACGTAAAAAAACAACAACGGTGCTTTATCATCATACCGCCAAACAAAAAGTGGAATAAAATGCGATTAAAAAAAATGAATGTAAATAAAAATGGTCTCGCAAATAGTCATCTTGTCCCGCAAAAAACAAACCACCATACAGCTCCATCAGCCGAAAAATAAAAAAGTTATAGCTCTTAGAATAAAGCGATGCAAAAAAAAAATTTTTCTATAAAATAGTTTTTATTGTGTAAAAGCGCCAAAACATAAAAAACAATATAAATATAAATATAGTATCGCTGTAAACGTACTGACCTGAAGAATAAAGCTGCCTTATCAATTTTACCACACGCGAAATGGCATAGAAAAAAAAAATCCTGAATTGTTGCTTTTTGTTTGTTCTGCCTCCCAAAAATCCGAATAGAAATCGATCAAAAAATGTCACATGCCTCTAAATGGTACTAATAAAACCGTCAACTTGTCCCGCAAAAAACAAGTCCTTACATGACTCGGTCGAAATATGGAAAAATTATAGCTCTCAAAATATGGCGATGCAAAAACTAGTCTTTGCAAAAAAAAAACATTTTTTAGTGTGTGACCGCAGCCAAACATAAAAACCCGCTATAAATCCGGTGTGACGACACAGCTTTTCTTCTCAATTATGCCAGACAAATTCAGTAAGCCAGGAGCTATATGCTTTTATCTTCATGTTGACTTTTACATTGGTGTTCTACTTTGGTTGATTAACACAGACTATTGTTTGAATAATCCTGAATGTTGACACTTGAGTTGAAATGTACTGTAAGGCTATGTGCCCATGATGCAGAAATGCTCCGGATTTTTTCCTGAGTGTTTCTGCATCTCCCTGGCAGAAAAAACACATGCGGATTGTACATGCGGATTGTACATGCGTTTTTCCCGCCAGGGACATGCGGATGTGAAGCGTTCTTCACATGCATTTCCACATGCGAGTTGACAAGCACTTTCCAAGCGATTTTAGCATCACTTGGAAAGTGCTTGACAACTTGGTCACACTATATAAATCCATGCAAACTGCATGGATTTATATAGTGTGACCGTAGAATGTTAAAAAATAAAAAAATAAATCTATACTTACCTTCTGATGGCTCCCGAAGTCTTGATTCCATGCGTCCTGGCTTGCCGGCAGCTCGCGGTACACTGAAGGACCTGCCGGCAAGTTCTTCAGTCCACCGCAATCTGCCGGCAAGCGAAGACAAGCACACCGCGGGCCATCAGAAGGTAAGTATAATGTTTATTTTTTATTTTATTCTTTTTTTTACAGGTTCTATGGTACCCAGGTCCGGAGGAGAGTCTCTTCTCCTCCAGACCCGGCAACCATCCGCACATTGAAACGCATGGAATGCGCATCTACAGATGCAGTAATCATAAGCCATGCGTTCCAATGCAAGTCAATGGCGGCGAAAACGCAGCACTTCCGCAAAATAATTGGTAGTGCTGCGTTTTTTTCCGCAATGATAATCCGCAGCGGAAATTTCCGCAGCATGTGCACAGCACATGCGGATTATCATTGTGGAACATGGCAGACCTTCTACCAATCGTTTTTTAAGCGTTTCTGCAGCGTTTTTGCCGCTGCAAAAACGCTTAAAAAACACATCGTGGGCACACAGTCTAACATATTGTCTGCAAATCTTGCAAGATAGAGACATGGAGCAATACTGTGATAATATGCTGCTTACGTATTATACCAAACCATGCAAATTGATTAAATGGTCAAGCAATGAGTAATGAGCCCCTTCCACCTTGATCCCTCACCTTTGACCTGTGAATGATGGCTGCAAGGACAACTGTGATCTATAGAAAAGGGGTCTCTGCCTCTATTCTGTGTCATTCTACAGCATGTCAGCTTAGGGGACTTCAGCCCGAGCTGGAGGAATACAGATCGGCTCCATTGACCATTGCTGAACCCTCAGAGACGTCTTGAAGAATCCAAGTTAGGACAATAAAGTCACCTGGCCCCAGACTTCACTGCTTTCGGCTAGTCTGCAGCAATCGCACCGACCCGAAGAATAAAGTCGTCTAATCATATACACCGCACAAGGAATGGCGTAAAAAATAAATAAAAACAATTCTTCACCTCCTGCTGATTTGTTCATTCTGCCTCCCAAAGATCGCGTATGGCTCGGCTCACATTTATCCTGCGCTGAGCGCTTACATCGGGGTGCAAATCTCTGAAATATGTGATTCAGATGTAACCCCCGGTGGAATATTCCCTCTAAGTAGGTAGATGAAGGCACCGTGGACGTCATCTGGCCTGTGATCCCACTGTGTCCGTCTTTTTATTAGGCATGCATAAAAGTGCCGTCGACCACAGTTTTGTCAACCTCTGAAAAAAAGGACACAGCTAAACAGACTTTAGTCTGCAGTGCATTGCCTTAAGTGTATTACTTAAGTGTAGAAATATGAATTATACCTGAATTTAATATGATGAATACAGACTGTACCTTGTCATCTGCCACCATCGCACTCTAATCAGCATGTCTATTTATCCATTCCTCATATAGGTGTGTGACCCAACTTTCCAATCCTGACTTATCCCTACCTCTGCTCCTACATACATATGGTATGTTTTTCAACTAACAACTACTACCCCCCACTCTTATTTATGACCTTGTTTACTTGGCCCTTGAATATCCAGCATCTGGCTCAGCCTTAATCAGCTGATCAAGATGAGCACAGACCACTCCCCTCTGCTTCACACCCAAATGCATTTTGTAGCATATATAGTGAGTTACTTGTCTCCATAGACGTTAGTCTGCAGTCCATCACCTTAAGTGTATTGCTTAAGTGTAGAAATATGAATTATACCTGAATTTAATATGATGGGAACTGAAGGTAACTGGATACTTGTACACTGTAAATAATGGTTGTGTTTGTTTTCACTCTCTCCACTATAGTCCTCCACTTTCTACTAACCCCATTAATCCCTATACCTAGTAAGGAACTTGTCATCTCTCCCTCCTTCCTCTCCATCCATTTCACCTTCTCCTCAGAACTATTCCTCAACATTCAATCCTGTGTCTCCAAACACAGACAGCCTCCTCTTGCTCTCTTCTGCTCCCACCTACTAACACTTTCCTTGCTCCTCCTCACTGCCAGGAATATCTCTCCAAATCCTGGTCCTCCTCACCACATCCCTACAGTTACTTCTACCTCCTATCCACAGTCTACCACAAATTTCCGTAACCCTTCTAATCTTATACCCATCCGCCCAGCCCCCGCTTCCCCAGTCCCATTAACAGGAGCACTATGGAACGCTCACTCTGTCTGCAACAAACTGTTTTTTTATTTTAATATCCATTTATTTGAACTTTTTTTTACACTGTGCACAGACGCCGGCTGAGGAGACTACTTCTCCCCTAAGCCACGCCTGCTCCCGTTATTGTCAACAGGAGCGGCCGTAGGATGATGGGAGGAGCAATTCTTTGTGCGTTTTTGCCGCATTTTTGACTGATTGACTTGAATTGAGTCAGTCAAATACACAGCAAGAATCCGCAGCAAATCCGCAAATATTTTTATACCTGCATTTTTGCTGCGGATTTGACTGACTCAATTCAAGTCTATGGGTGAAAAACGCTGCAGAAATGCACAAAGAATTGACATGCTGCAGATTTAAACGCAATGACAATCCTGACAGGAGAATTCCTGATCATGTGCACAGCACTTCAGGATTGTCATTGCATTAGCTGGCACACGGATTACCTAGCGTTTTTGGCCCATTTCCATGCAGAACAAACGCTGCGAAAATGCACCGTGTGCACATAGCCTTAAGGAGAACCTGTGTAATTGATTGCAGATCTCATATCAGATACCCTCCTTCTCCTCTCAGACCACATACCCCCTTCCACGCTCCCCCTTGTAATCACAGACCTCAGTTAAGTTATTCTTGCTGGGCGCCGCACTGTACTGTCAAGTAACGTCATGCTGCGTTAGGTGACAGTATGCGACTATGTACACTGCGTCCTGCATGTAGTGAGGCGCCCAGGAAGACCACGAGTTGTGGAGTAAGTGTGAGACTTCCCAGGTTACCTGCCCCTGCTGCATGGCACAGCTATGGCGGCTTCTTTCATCACCGCTCCTACAGGTGAAGCGATGGTGCAGAGAGATGCATGCGCAGTGCCGGGGAGTGAAGAAGCAGCAGGCCGCATCCCCGATCCCACGGCGTCCCCGCTGCCCGACACCTTCGCTTTATAAGACGCACTGTGTTTTTCCCCCCACTTTTTGGGTGGGGGAAAGTGCGTTTTATAAAGCGAAAAATATGGTAGTATAATAGCCCCACTGCCCCATACATATAGATTGATGGCCACACGGCCCCATATGTATTGTATGATGGCCTCATATACAGGTGCTTCTCACAAAATTAGAATATCATCAAAAAGTTAATTTACTTCAGTTCTTCAATACAAAAAGTGAAACTCATATATTGTATAGAGTCATTACAAACAGAGTGATCTATTTCAAGTGTTTATTTCTGGTAATGTTGATGATAATGGCTTACAGCCAATGAAAACAGAAAAGTCATTATCTCAGTAGATTAGAATACTTTATAACACCAGCTTGAAAAAATGTTTTTAAAATCTGAAATGTTGGCCTACTGAAATGTATGTTCAGTAAATGCACTCAATACTTGGTCGGGACTCCTTGTGCATCAATTACTGCATCAATGCGGCGTGGCATGGAGGCGATCAGCCTGTGGCATTGCTGAGGTGTTATGGAAGCCTAGGTTGCTTTGATAGCAGCCTTCAGCTCGTCTGCATTGTTGGGTCTGGTGTCTCTCATCTTCCTCTTGACAATACCCCATAGATTCTCTATGGGGTTAAGGTCAGATGAGTTTGCTGGCCAATCAAGCACAGTGATATTGCTGTTTTTAAACCAGGTATTGCCACTTTTGGCAGTGTGGACAAGTGCCAAGTCCTGCCAGAGAATGAAATTTCCATCTTCAAAAAGCTTGTCGACAGAGTGAAGCATGAAGTGCTATAAAATTTCCTGGTAGATGGCTGCGCTGACTTAGGTCTTGATAAAACACAGTGGACCTATACAAGCAGATGACATGGCTCCCTAAACCATCACTGATTGTGGAAACTTCACACTAGACCTCAAGCAGCTTGGATTGTGTGCCTCTCCACTGTTCCTCCAGACTCTGGGACCTTGGTTTCCAAATGAAATGCAAAAATTGACTTTCATCTGAAAGCAATACTTTGGGCCACTGAGCAACAGTCCAGGTCTTTTTCTCCTTGGCCCAGGTAAGACGCTTCTGGCGTTGTCTATTGGTCATGAATGACTTGACACAAGGAATGCGACACTTGTAGCCCATGTCCTAGATACGTCTGTATGTGGTGGCTCTTGAAGCAATGACTCCGGCAGCAGTCCACTCCTTGTGAATCTCCCCCAAATTTTTGAATGGCCTTTTCTCAACAATCCTTTCAAGGCTTCAGTTATCCCGGTTGCTTGTGCACCTTTTCCTACCACACTTTTTCCTTCCACTCAACTTTTCATTAATATGCTTGGATACAGCACTCTGTGAACAGCTAGCTTCTTTATCAATGACCTTTTGTGGCTTACCCTCCTTGCGGAGTGTGTCAATGACTGCCTTCTGGACATCTGTCAAGTCATCAGTCTTCCCCAAGATTGTGGAGCCTACTGAAACAGACTAAGGGACCTTTTTAAATGCTTCGGAAGCATTTGCAGGTGTTTTTTGTTAATTATTCTGATTTACTGAGACAATGACTTTTGTGTTTTCATTGGCTGTATGCCATAATCATCAACATTAACAGAAATAAACACTTGAAATAGATCACTCTGTTTGTAATGACTCTATATAATATATGAGTTTCACTTTTTGGATTGAAGAACTGAAACAAATTAACTTTTTGATGATATTCTAATTTTGTGAGAAGCACCTGTATGTAGTATGATGGCCCCACTATCCCATATATATAGTATGATGGCCCCAGTATCCCATATATATGTTATTACCTGATAATCTAAAAAACAAATATTTAACCTAATCCTGATTCCCAGCATCGCAGCCTCCGTCTCCTCTTCTGTAGCTGGCCTACAGAGGCAGCGTGATGCAATGGCGTCATTGCGTCGCCCGAGTGGATACACTGACATCTCATAAACAGCAGGCCTGTAGAGGTCTGCGGCTTAGGAGACAGGCAGTGATAGTGCAGGAAGCTTGTAGCTCTATCACGGGATTGAACTGTGTCGGCATCATACTAACGCTGACACAGTTCAATGCAGCAGAAGCCAGAGATCGGGGCTCCGGGCAAGAAGTTTGTGGCCGGAGCCCTGGATCTTTGACTCTAGCCCCTGCCCTACATTACATTGCTCTCAGATGAGGTAGCAAAAACCTGGTGACAGATTCCCTTTACACACTCATTCAGCTTCTTTTATGACAGCTTTCGACACAGTCCCGGCGCTCAGTTTCCTCCCTGTCATACACAACTATGGTTCCATCTGCGGGAAGTGATAATGTGCAGTCTTCATTCCCAGGTGTAGATAACTATCTGGAGGAGGGAGCTAACAAGACGTTCTCCCTTCCTCATCAGACCTTCGAGCAGCAAAGCAGAAACGAAACTTAGCAAGCAGCAACGTCATGAAAACTGAAACTAGTCTGTATTGGAAAGCAGTGTTGGGGATTTTCATATACAGCCATTAGGAAGGCGGCCCAGGAACTGCTTTCTATTTGCAGTTTGCTCAGTTTACATCCTGAAGGAAAGAAACACATAGCAACTGGACTTGAAGTGGTATGTTGAATATTAGCTAAGAAATCTTGCTTAAAAAATGCAATTGGCGTCTTATATACTGAACATATTTGCATTGAGTACACGTAAGGATATCCTTTCTGCTCTGTATAATTTTCTTTAATATACATTACCCTTATTACCCTTATTATAAGATCTTTTTTTTTCTTTGTGATATTACCAAACAGCCTATCTGAACATGAACTGCCGGGACTTGCGGAGAGTTTCACAGCAGCAGAAGCTATAAATCGAAGATTACTAGATTAGAGAAAAAAGATTGACAGTTTATTTAGTAATAAAGTGGTTGTTCCATCGGCTAACCCCCCCTCCCCCCCCGAAAAGTTACCTATTGATATTGGCCTTAGGCGATATACTGTATATCCTAATTTTTTTCTACGAATTCAATAATAGCGCCAAATAGACGCCACGTGTCAGTGTAGAAGCTGTTTTACTTCTGGACAATGCTATGCATTTTGAAAGCAGTCTGCTCCTCTATCAGGCACCACGTCAGGTGTTTACCAATGCCAAAGTCTAGCGAAAGGTTTCGTTTCAAGGAGAAGCTCTTGTACAGCTGCCAATAGAATTAGAGGCGTTGCTGATTCTGAATACAGAATTGTATTTCTCATACAGCATGTTTTATATTGTTCTCAGAGGATACAGAAGGCAAAGCTGCCTTAGTACAGCAGATAACCAAAAGCGATATACCCATGGATTCTACAATGGACACCCATCTCAACGTTTCAGAGCAGGATCACCAGGTACCAGTTCGCAATTTACTAATATTCTACATCAAATTGTACAATGGCCATTACTGTGTAAAGAAACTATCTTGGCAGAAAGTTAACTCTTACCATTTAACACAACAAAAGCATTGAATTTGTATAGTCAGGTGTTGAGATTTTATATATATATACTGTATATATAAAAGAGCAGTGATGTAACTAGAGTCCGATGGGCCCAGTGCAAAATTTGGACCTAGGCCCCTACTTGCATGTTGGTCAGATGTATTGACCCTTGTAGCATTCTAAATCCTATAAACACATATGTGTGTCCCCCCATAATGTAGTAATGTCCACATCCTGTACTAATGTCCCCCATCATGGGCCCCTTCCTGGTATAATGCGCCCCATCCTGGGCCCCTTCCTGGTACAATGTCCCCATTTCCGATCTAGTGATAATGCCCCCACCCCCCTCATGTCCCTCATTAATAATGTTCCAAGTTCTACCGCTTTTCTCTAATGCATTAAAGAACCAAAAACATTCTTCTCACCTTCCTCCACTCCCATGACACATGGTGTTCCTATCTGTAGCTGGCGCAGGAGTCAACAGCTGACTTCGGCGTGCCTACAATGGGTGACACATGCTATGGGCGACGTCACTGCTATGTGTTGCCTGTTATTGGCATGCCGACGTCAGCTGATGGCCTCTGATTGACCGATGGCGTGTTTTGCGGCGCAGGAACCCAGAAGGTGTCTCTGGGCCGAAATAAATTTCAGCTGAATGTGCGTCTCCAGCACATTTAAGCTGAAATAGGCACTGGCGTCAGCAGGCCCCCTTCGTGTATATGTATATAAACTGTAGGAAGTGGCAAGAGTGACACAGTGTATAAAGTCCATAAATAAGACTTATTGAATGTCTATTTTGCATCCTGAAAATAAAACAGCCTTTTCCATTTTAGGTAACACCGAAATTAAAGGGATTTTCCACTACTGCACAACCCCTTCTCCAAGAGGTTATACAGTGAAAACAATTTATCACTTATCCCCAAGATAGGTGATATCTCATAGACTGGGAGGGGTGTGATCGTTTGGACCTGCGCCGATCAGAACAGGGCATTTTTATACCCTTTAACCCCTTCCATTTTCATTTTTTGCTCCCCTTCTTCCCAGAGCCATAACTTTTTTATTTTTCGGTCAATATGGCTATGTGAGGGCTTTTTTTTTGCGGGACAAGTTTTCCTTTTGAACGACATCACTGGTTTTACCATATCGTGTACGGGAAAACGGGAAAAAAATTCCAAGTGCGGTGAAATTGCAAAAAATAGTGCAATTCCACAGTTGTTATTTTTTTTACCACGTTCACTGAATGTTAAAACTGATCTGCCATTATTATTCTCCAGGTAATTACGAGTTCATATATACTAAGCATGTATAGGTTATTTTTTATTTAGGTGGTGAAAAAAAAATCCAAAGTTTGCTAAAAAAATCGCACCATTTTCCTAGACCTGTAGTGTCTCCATTTTTCGTAAGCTGGGGCCAGGTGAGAACTTATTTTTTGCGTGCCGAGCTGACATTTTTATTGATACCATTTTGGGGTAGATACAATGTTTTGATCGCCGTCATTGCATTTTATTGCAATGTTGCGGCGACCAAAAAAACGTAATTCTGGCGTTTAAATTTTTTTTCTCGTTATGCCGTTTACCGATTGGAATAATTATTTTTTTATATTGATAGATCGGGCGATTCTGAACGCAGTGATACCAAATATGTGTATGTGTGTGGTTTTTTTTTTAATGTTTTATTTTGACTGGGGCGAAAGGGGGGTAATTTAAACTTTTCTATTTTTTTATATTTTTCAAAACATTTTTTTACACTTTTTGCATGCTTCATAGTCTCCATAGGAGACTAGAAGCTGCAGTTGTCTGATCCCTTCTGCTACTTACAGGCGATGATCAGATCGCCTTTGTGTGCAGAATTGCTCACTTGCTATGAGCGCCAACCACTGGGTGGCGCTCATAGCAATCTGGCAATGACAACCACAGGGGTCTCCTGCAGACCCTGGGTTGTCATGCCAACCCATCGGTGACCCACGATCATGTGACGGGGTCGCCGATGGGTGGGACCATTGACGCGCTTCCCGGAAGCGCGAGTTAAATACCGCTGTCAGAGATTGACAGTGGCATTTAACTATTTAACAGCCGCGGGTGGATCGCGATCCCACCCATGGCTGTTGCGGACACGTGTCAGCTGTATAGATCTGCTGACATGTGCCCGGAAAGGTGCGGGCTCAGCGCCGGAGCCCTCACCAAACAGGGGGATCTGCCGTGTGGCGTCCTATTATGCTCCACATCAGAAAGGGGTTAAGATCCCCTTAACACATACATCCGTATAATACCGATACCGGAAAAAACACTACCGATGTCAATGTAAGGTGCCCAAGCGAAGTAGTCGTGGGCGAGCTGTAGCCCCTGCTCGCTTTGACACCCTACAGACAAAGTGTGCCCTCGCTTTCGTGTGCTGCGGTGTCTCCAACTTACTTCTGACTGTCCGGCCTCTTCTGACTCCAGGAATTCTTCTGGAACCAGGGCAGCAATCAGTTCAGAGGACAAAGGGTTAATGAAAACAACCAGAACTTTACTTGGTAACTGGCAGTATTCACAGTATTTACAGGCAGATTATAAAGGATGAGGGTTGTCATCTTTCCCACAGGTATCGGATACAACTTCTGCCCTGGTTCCCGATCTAGGTGAAGCATCTCTGTTGCTTTCTTCTCTAGCCCTAGAGATTCTTCCTCACCAATGACAGTATATCTGGATCCCATTTCACTCCGCCTCTGATAGCTTGAGTCCTGACTTCTTCTGCAGCCTCGCAGACAGAATGTGCCCCCATTCCCCTGACGACTATCTTGGGGTTCCCAGACTGGCTAAGGGGACTCTTGCGGAGTGATTCTCTGGTGATCCACTGCAGCCCTTAGCAGCCCCTAGAGAGCCGGCTGCTTTCTGCTGTACTGCACAACTACTGATTGTGATCACTTCCTGCACTTGACACTAGCACTCAGTTTTCCCTCCCTCTACTGGGCCGGCTGTTACAGTTAACCCTACCTAGGCTAAACTGCAGTCCTAGAGGTTTCTAACTTCAGGTATGTACTTTTAACCCTTTTTAGTATCAGGGGCAGACTATCACATCCACCACTACTACATTCCCCCACACTTTAATTATGGTCATCCCCGACCATTCTAGACAACCAGTGCAAGTGTTAACATTATAATACATTACTAAAACATTAACATGGAAGACTGGTCCTGGCATCTTCTTCTTGGTGGGAAACCAGCTCTTCTCAGTTAAGGGCCCAGGAATAGCAAACAGGACAGTTCATAGTTGCAACTTTCAAATCTTTTCAGCAGCATCGGTCCTTCTCGGTAAGGACTCCAGAAACACAGTGTCCATGTCCATTTTATCAACATGGCCCGACAGGTCAATTCAGCAACAGCCCTCCATTTGCTTAATGGCAGAGTCCTGGAAACATGCACCATCTTAGTGGTAGGGGATAGCATGCTGCTTTCTGCTGTACTGCACAACTACTGATTGTGCTCACTTCCTGCACTTGACACTAGCACTCAGTTCCCCCTCCCTCTGCTGGACTGGCTGTTACAGTTAACCCTACCTAGGCCAAACTGCAGCTCCAGAGGGTTCTAACTTCAGGAACGTACTTCAGACTATCACCTCAACCACTACTACATCATCATGTCATCAGTATTTTGGATCTGTGAGCCATCAGTATGCCATCCATTTTTTTTCCCATATGACATACAAAAAATTAATTCCAAAGCTTCTACTAAAAACAGAGCAGTGATACACATGGTCGACCACCTCTCCATTCATTCCCATGGACTTGCTGTGCACTGCACTCGTCTTTTTCCAGCAATCCTATAAAAAATAAATGGGGCTGTTGCTTGGCATCCAATCCACTGCTCCACTTTGTAACGGTGAAATAAGTGCCCTGCCAGGGATAAAAGTGACTAGACCCTTGTTCCAGAAAAAAACAAGCCTAATAGCTTGCTACATAGTCAAAACATTTAATCCATTTTGGTTGCTGTAAGTGGAAGAAGATATGTCAACAGACTAAGAATCAGGTCTTCACTTCAGTATTTAGTATTTTAGTATTGTTTTCAGTATTTAGGAGTCGCAAAGAAGTTTTTATAAATTTCTCTGTTGGAAACCCAGGAAAATAGGAATGAATGTATTTCCAGATCTCATTTTGTGTCTGGTATTTCCAGATCTGAACAGTAGCTGTTAAGGGTATGTGCTGCTATGGATGTCTTCAAGGGATATTCAAAAAACATCTATGAACACTCTCGTTCATCTTCAGGCTAGATGGAGGCTGATGGAGTACATGGTAAAACCCAAGCTCCATCTAGGTTGAAGTCGAAATCCTGATAACACAATAAATACCTACTTGCATTTAAAATTTGGGCTGTCGCACGCGTCACTAATGGACAAATAAACGTTTGGTCCTTGATATCAGATTAGGCTTTCATACTACGCAGACATAGATTCAGTCTAGCACTTTTCTGTGCAATGAGAGAAATGGGAGGAGGTGGGTTTTCTTACTGTGATTGTTAGGGAACTAGAGAGACTGCAGGGTAGGATCCTCTGTGTGACCAAGTGACAAATAAAGCATCCAGAGGCGTAACTATAATAGGCACAGGGGTTACAATCGCACCCCGGCTATTAGGCTATTACTATTAAAGATCTGTGTTTTTTGGGGTCCCTGTTGGAGATTCTCCATTGGGACCCAAAGCTTCTGAAAGCAGCCCCAAGAGAGAATTTATACATGACAGGAATTACTCTCAGCTACTTCCTACTTTCCCAGAAACTAGAGACATCGAGAAAACAAAGAGATTATACACAATTACTACATATTAGGGTTCCGAAGAATGGTCAAGTTTTCAGTTTTAGGTGTAGTTACACTGTAAGTGAAGTTTAGAATATAACTGCTCTATTAAAATTAACCTGTCTCCAGTTTTTAAACTAGAGATACAGACCGTGACTCCTGTGATGTATCATTTACTGGTATAACCACACCCCCACCACTGATTGGTAGCTTTCTGCCTATGCACAGTGCACACAGAAAGCTGCCAATCAGTGGTGTGGATGGGGTTTACAGAGCTCAGCATTCAGAGAACTGGCAGATCTGTAGCAGATAAAATACGGATTTTATAGAAACAGCAGCAAGCAGCCTAGTAAGTGATACATCGCTGGAATCAGGTTCTCTGCCCATACATCATTTTGCTCTCAGATGGGGCAAAAACCTGGTGAGAAATTCCCTTTAATGCTAATAGTTACATATAAATTATTTTGGACTCTCGTATATTGTAAGGCGGCGGTGTTTACACCGTGCAGTAACTGAGGCAATGACCCAAGCAAGTCCAACATAAACAGCTTTTATTCTGCAACTTATGGGTAAACAGAAAGTCCTCCAGTTCACAGCCAGGTTAACACAAGTCCATAACAACGGTTGCCGTGGGCAACGGCCGCGCCGGGCCGCTTAGAGCCTGACGGGTGCAGAGCCTTCCCAGGCATGGGTTCAGCTACACACAGGCCCGCCGAGCTTTCCTGCTATGCTCCTAGCCGGTCCCAACACTGAACAACACTAATCCTTAATGCAGGGTTTTTAAAGGACCTGTGGCAAGAGCCACTGGAAAACCCGGGTTGGAAGGAGGAGGCCGCCCCACTGCCTTCTGTAGCCTCCTCCAAGAAATGTAGGCCCTGCCGGGTTTTACTTAATCTGCCTTAGCCAGATAGCCTAACCAGGTCAATGCTCACCTTCATTCCTGCATTGCAGCCCTAGGTGTGTCTGTGACTGCAATGTACTCCAATGGATTTAACAGGTCTCTGTACACATTCCGGGGATATATAACATCCCTCGTATATCCCAGTCACTGCCTCACAAATCCCCCCCTCTGTTCAAACTTGTGTGGTTGAACATTTGTCACCATACAGGGTGCCCGGGACAGGGCATCCGCGTGTGCCTGCGACTTCTACAGAGAGACTGAAATTTTGCAGTGACAGAAACCGCCTGGTGACTCGCGCATTCCTCGATGACTCCTAACTGGAGCATTTGTTTTACCTCAGCCATGCCGGCTTGCCTCCGGGCTTCGGGTACCCGGTATGGTCTCATTCGTACCCTTACCCCATATTCGGTGACAATGTCATGCTGGAGAACCGCAGTCCTACCCGGTAGCTCTGAGAACACATCGGTATTCCGCTGCACCAGCGAGCGAGCCTCCCGTCGCTGCTGTTTAGTGAGAGCATCACTTATCCTGACCTCTCCTCCAACACTGAACAACACTAATCCTTAATACAGGGTTTTTAAAGGACCTGTGGCAAGAGCCACTGGAAAACACAGGTTGGAGGGAGGAGGCCGCCCCACTGCCTTCCTATAGCCTCCCCCAAGAAATGAAAGCCCTGCTAGGTTTTACTAATCTGCCTTAGCCAGATAGCCTGACCAGGTCAATTCTCGACTTTATTCCTGCACTGCAGCCGCAGGTGTGTCTGTGACTGCAATGCACTCCAATGGATTAAATAGGTCTCTGTACACATTCTGGGGATATAAAACGTCCCCCTTATACGATCCCAGTCACTGCCTCACTATATATATATATATATATATATATATATATATATATATATATATATATATATATATATATATATATAATATATATCTATACAGTACAGACCAAAAGTTTGGACACACCTTCTCATTTAAAGATTTTTCTGTATTTTCGTGACTATAACAATTGTACATTCACACTGAAGGCATCAAAACTATGAATTAACACATGTGAAATTATATACTTAACAAAAAAGTGTGAAACAACTGAAAATATGTCTTATATTCTAGGTTCTTCAAAGAAGCCACCTTCTGCTTTGATGACTACTTTGCACACTCCTGCAAAGCAGAGGTGACTCTTGGTCTTCCTTTCCTGGGGCGGTCCTCATGTGAGCCAGTTTCTTTGTAGCGCTTGATGGTTTTTGCAACTGCACTTGGGGACACTTTCAAAGTTTGCCCAATTTTTCGGACTGACTGACCTTCATTTCTTAAAGTAATGATGGCCACTCGTTTTTCTTTACTTGGCTGCTTTTTTTCTTTCCATAATACAAATTCTAACAGTCTATTCAGTAGGACTATCAGCTGTGTATCCACCAGACTTCTGCACAACACAACTTATGGTCCCATCCCCATTTATAAGGCAAGAAATCCCACTTATTAAACCTGACAAGGCACACCTGTGAAGTGAAAACCATATATATATGTACAGTACAGACCAAAAGTTTGGACACACCTTCTCATTTAAAGATTTTTCTGTATTTTCATGACTCTGAAAATTGTACATTCACACTGAAGGCATCAAAACTATGAATTAACACATGTGGAATGGTATACTTAACAAAAAAGTGTGAAACAACTGAAAATATGTCTTATGTTCTAGGGTCTTCAAAGTAGCCACCTTTTGCATTGATGACTGCTTTGCACACTCTTGGCATTCTCTTAATGAGCTTCAAGAGGTAGTCACCGGAAATGGTCTTCCAACAATCTTGAAGGAGTTCCCAGAGATGCTTAGCACTTGTTGGCCCTTTTGCATTCACTCTGCGGTCCAGCTCACCCCAAACCATCTCGATTGGGTTCAGGTCTGGTGACTGTGGAGGCCAGGTCATCTGGTGTAGCACCCCATCACTCTCCTTCTTGATCAAATAGCCCTTACACAGCCTGGAGGTGTGTTTAGGGTCATTGTCCTGTTGAAAAATAAATGATGGTCCTACTAAACGCAAACCTGATGGAATAGCATGCCGCTGCAAGATGCTGTGGTAGTCATGGTAGTTCAGTATGCCTTCAATTTTGAATAAATCCCCAACAGTGTCACCAGCAATGCACCCCCACACCATCACACCTCCTCCTCCATGCTTCACGGTGGGAACCAGGCATGTAGAGTCCATCCGTTCACCTTTTCTGCATCCCACAAAGACATGGTGGTTGGAACCAAAGATCTTAAATTTGGACTCATCAGACCAAAGCACAGATTTTCACTGGTCTAATGTCCATTCCTTGTGTTCTTTAGCCCAAACAAGTCTCTTCTGCTTGTTGCCTGTCCTTAGCAGTGGTTTCCTAGCAGCTATTTTACCATGAAGGCCTGCTGCACAAAGTCTGTAGTGTATATATAATATATATATACAGTTGAAACCAGAAGTTTACATACACTTTATAAAAAGACACATATGCATGTTTTTCTCAATATCTGACATGAAATCAGAATAAACCTTTCCCGTTTTAGGTCAATTGGGATTACCATAATTTTTAATATTTGCCAAATGCCAGAATAATGAGAGAGAGAGAATGTTTTAAGGCATTTTTATTACTTACTGCAAAGTCAAAAGTTTACATACACTAAGATTACTATGCCTTTAAACAATTCTGGACTGCCCATATGATGATATCATGTGTTTGGAAGCTTCTGTGGATGTATTTTAATGCACACATGAAACACACTGCTTCTTTGTGTAGCATCATGGGAAAGTCTAAAGAAATCAGCCAAGATATCAGGAAGAGAATTGAGAATTGTGGACTTGCACAAGTCTGGCTCATCCTGGGCTACAATTTCAAGATACATGAAGGTGCCTCGTTCATCTGTACAAACAATTATACACAAGTAGAAACAAGATGGGAATGTCCAGCCATCATACTGCTCAGGAATGAGACGGGTTCTGTGTCCCAGAGATGAACGTGCTTTGGTCCAGCATGTGCATATCAACCCAAGGACAAAAGCAAAAGACCTTGTGAAGATGATGGCGGAAGCTGGTAAGATCTTGTCAATATCCATAGTGAAATGAGTACTGTATCAACATGGGCTGAAAGGCCACTCTGCCAGGAAGAAGCCATTACTCCAAAATAAACAAGGCAAAAAAGCCAGATTAATGTTTGCAAATGCACACAGGAACAAAGACCTTTATTTTTGGAGACATGTCCTCTGGTCTGTTGAAACTAAAATTGAATGTTTTGGGCATAATGACCATCGTTACATTTGGAGGAAAAAGGGAGAAACTTGGAAGCCTAAAAAAAACATCCCAACTGTGAAACATGGGGGTGGCAGCATCATGTTGTGGGATTGTTTTGCTGCAGGAGGGACTGGTGCACTTCACAAAATAGATGGCATCATGAGAAAAGAAGATTATGTGTCAATACTGAAGCAACATCTCAAGACATCAGCCAGGAAGTTATAGGTTGGGCGGGAACGGGTCTTCCAAATGGACAATGACCTGAAGCATAATGCCAAAATAGTAACAAAGTGGCTTAAGGATAACAAAGTCAATGTTTTGGAGTGGCCATCACAAAGCCCTGATCTCAGTCCTATTGAAAATTTATGGGCAAAGCTGAAAAGGCAGGTGCGAGCAAGGCGACCCACAAACCTGGATCAGTTACACCAGTTTTGTTGGAAGGAATGGGCCCAAATTCATACCAACCATTGTGAGAAGCTTGTGGGACGATATCCCAAACGTTTGACCCAAGTCATTCAGTTTAAGGGCAAAGGTACCAAATACTAATGAAATGTATGTAAACTTTTGACTTTGCAGTAAGTAATAAAAATGCCTTGAATATTCTCTTTCTCTCATTCTGGCATTTGGTAAATATCAAAAATTATGGTAATCCTAATTGACCTGAAACGGGAAAGGTTTATTCTGATTTCATGTCACATATTGGCGAAAAACATGCACGTGTCTTTTTATATAGTGTAGGTACATTTCTGGATATACAGTGCATTGTGAAAGTATTTGGCCCCCTTGAACTTTTCTACCTTTTGCCACATTTCTGGCGTCAAACATAAAGATATAAAAAAAATTTTGGGAAGAATCAACAATAAGTGGGACACAATCCTGAAGTGGAGCAAAATTTATTGGATATTTTAAACTTTTTTAACAAATTAAAAACTGAAAAGTGGGGCGTGCAATATTATTCGGCCCCTTTACTTTCAGTGCAGAAAACTCACTCCAGAAGTTCAGTGAGGATCTCTGAATGATCCAATGTTGTCCTAAACTGGTAATGATAAATAGAATCCACCTGTGTGTAATCAAGTCTCCGTATAAATGCACCTGCTCTGTGATAGTCTCAGGCTGTGTGCCCACGTAGCGTTTTCCAAGCGTTTATGCTGCGGAATTTCCGCAGCGGAAACGCTTGTGAAACGCTAGGTAATCCGCACCCCATGGTCCCCAAGGGGATTCCGCATGTTCTATGCACATGCTGCGGATTTTTCCGCAGCGTTTATGCTGCGTACAAAGATCCGCAGAATGTCATTTAATTTTGCGGAAGTGCAGCGGAACTCCCGCCATTGACTTGCATTGAGACGCACAGAAACCGCGACTGTACATTTTTACAAGCTGCTTCTATGCGTCTCTATGTGCGGATGGTACCCAGTTCTGGAGGAGAGGAGACTCTCATCCAGACCTGGGTACCATTGTACCTGTAAAAAAAGAATAA
Organism: Phyllobates terribilis; assembly: GCF_046119375.1. Lineage (NCBI taxonomy): Eukaryota > Metazoa > Chordata > Amphibia > Anura > Dendrobatidae > Phyllobates > Phyllobates terribilis. The sequence continues at coordinate 169,945,987 of NW_027362765.1, forward strand.
AATAACAAATAAAGTTTATACTCACCTGTCCGGCGTCTTCTCTCTGAATGCCAGCAGCGCTGAAGGACCTTCGGTGACGTCACAGTCATGTGACCGCAGGCCCTTCACCGCTCTGTCTCGCGATATGCCGGCAGCCGGGAACCAGACAGGAACGAGCGCTGCAGCCACGCCGGGGCCTCGGGGGTGAGTATAGCTTTATTTGTTTTAATTTTTACGGTTCACACTGTATAAATCCATGCTGTTTGCACGGATTTATACAGTGTGACCTAGTTGTCAAGCACTTTCCAAGTGATGCTATCGCCTGGAAAGTGCTTGTCAATGCGGAAACGCATGTGAACACGCATGTGGATCCGCATGTATTCTGCAGGAAAAACGCATGCACAATCTGCATGCGTTTTTTTCTGCCAGGGAGATGCAGAAATGCTGCAGAAATTTTCTGCTTCCTTTCTGCATCGTGGGCACATAGCCTCAGGGTTCTGTTTCAAGTGTAGAGAGCATCATGAAGACCAAGGAACACACCAGGCAGGTCCGAGATACTGTTGTGGCAAAGTTTAAAGCCGGATTTGGATACAAAAAGACTTCCCAAGTTTTAAACATCTCAAGGAGCACTGTACAAGCGATCATATTGAAATGGAAGGAGTATCAGACCACTGCAAATCTACCAAGACCCGGCCGTCCCTCTAAACTTTCATCTCGAAAAGGAGAAGACTGATCAGAGATGCAGCCAAAAGGCCCATGATCACTCTGGATGAACTGCAGAGATCTACAGCTGAGGTGGGAGAGTCTGTCCATAGGACAACAATCAGTTGTACACTGCACAAATCTGGCCTTTATGGAAGAGTGGCAAGAAGAAAGCCATTTCTCAAAGATATCCATAAAAAGTCTCGTTTGAAGTTTTCCACAAGCCACCTGGGAGACACACCAAACATGTGGAATAAGGTGCTCTGCTCAGATGAAACCAAAATCTAACTTTTTGGCCACAATGCAAAACGATATGTTTGGCGTAAAAGCAACACAGCTCATCTCCCTCAAAACACCATCCCCACTGTCAAACATGGTGGTGGCAGCATCATGGTTTGGGCCTGCTTTTCTTCAGCAGGGACAGGGAAGATGGTTAAAATTGATGGGAAGATGGACGGAGCCAAATACAGGACCATTCTGGAAGAAAACCTGTTGGAGTCTGCAAAAGACCTGAGACTGGGACGGAGATTTATCTTCCAACAAGACAATGATCCCAAAATAAAGCAAAATCTACAATGGAATGGTTCAAAAATAAACGTATCCAGGTGTTAGAATGGCCAAGTCAAAGTCCAGACCTGAATCCAATCGAGAATCTGTGGAAAGAGCTGAAAACTGCTGTTCACAAACGCCCTCCATCCAACCTCAATGAGCTCGAGCTGTTTTGCAAGGAAGAATGGGCAAGAATTTCAGCCTCTCGATGTGCAAAACTGATAAAGACATACCCCAAGCGACTTGCAGCTGTAATCGCAGCAAAAGGTGGCACTACAAAGTATTAACTCAAGGGGGGCCGAATAATATTGCACGCCCACTTTTCAGTTTTTAATTTGTTAAAAAAAGTTTAAAATATCCAATAAATTTTGTTCCACTTTACGATTGTGTCCCACTTGTTGTTGATTCTTCCCCCCAAAAATTGAATTTTATATCTTTTTGTTTGAAGCCAGAAATGTGGCAAAAGGTAGAAAAGTTCAAGGGGGCTAAATACTTTCACAATGCACTGTGTGTATATATATATATATATATATATATATATATATATATATATATATATATATATATATATATATATATATATATATATATATATATATATATATATATATATATATAATATATACAGTACAGACCAAAAGTTTGGACACACCTTCTCATTTAAAGATTTTTCTGTATTTTCATGACTTTGAAAATTGTACATTCACACTGAAGGCATCAAAACTATGAATTAACACATGTGGAATTGTATACTTAACAAAAAAGTGTGAAACAACTGAAAATATGTCTTATATTCTAGGTTCTTCAAAGTAGCAACCTTTTGCTTTGATGACTGCTTTGCACACTCCTGGCATTCTCTTGATGAGCTTCAAGAGGTAGTCACCGGAAATGGTTTTCACTTCACAGGTGTGTCCTGTCAAGTTTAATAAGTGGGATTTCTTGCCTTATAAATGGGGTTGGGACAATCAGTTGTGTTGTGCAGAAGTCAGGTGGATACACAGCTGATAGTCCTACTGAATAGACTGTTAGCTGCTTTTTTCTTGCCATAATACAAATTCTAAGTAAACAAAAACGAGTGGCCATCATTACTTTAAGAAATGAACGTCAGTCAGTGCGAAAAATTGGGAAAACTTTGAAAGTGTCCCCAAGCGCAGTTGCAAAAACCATCAAGCGCTACAAAGAAACTGGCTCACATGAGGACCGCCCCAGGAAAGGAAGACCAAGAGTCACCTCTGCTTCTGAGGATAAGTTTATCCGAGTCACCAGCCTCAGAAATCGCAGGTTAACAGCAGCTCAGATTAGAGACCAGGTCAATGCAACACAGAGTTCTAGCAGCAGACACATCTCTACAACAACTGTTAAGAGGAGACTTTGTGCAGCAAGCCTTTATGGTAAAATAGCTGCTAGGAAACCACTGCTAAGGACAGGCAACAAGCAGAAGAGACTTGTTTGGGCTAAAGAACACAAGGAATGGACATTAGACCAGTGGAAATCTGTGCTTTGGTCTGATGAGTCCAAATTTGAGATCTTTGGTTCCAACCACCATGTCTTTGTGCGATGCAGAAAAGGTGAACGGATGGACTCTACATGCCTGGTTCCCACCGTGAAGCATGGAGGAGGAGGTGTGATGGTGTGGGGGTGCTTTGCTGGTGACACTGTTGGGAATTTATTCAAAATTGAAGGCATACTGGACCAGCATGGCTACCACAGCATCTTGCAGCGGCATGCTATTCCATCCGGTTTTCGTTTAGTAGGACCATCATTTATTTTTCAACAGGACAATGACCCCAAACACACCTCTAGGCTGTGTAAGGGCTATTTGACCAAGAGGGAGAGTGATGGGGTGCTACGCCAGATGACCTGGCCTCCACAGTCACCAGACCTGAACCCAATCGAGATGGTTTGGGGTGAGCTGGACCGCAGAGTGAAGGCAAAAGGGCCAACAAGTGCTAAGCATATCTGGGAACTCCTTCAAGATTGTTGGAAGACCATTTCCGGTGACTACCACTTGAAGCTCATCAAGAGAATGCCAAGAGTGTGCAAAGCAGTCATCAAAGCAAAAGGTGGCTACTTTGAAGAACCTAGAATATAAGACATATTTTCCGTTGTTTCACACTTTGTTGTTAACTATATAATTCCACATGTGTTAATTAATAGTTTTGATGTCTTCAGTGTGAATGTACAATTTTCATAGTCATGAAAATACAGAAAAATCTTTAAATGAGAAGGTGTGTTCAAACTTTTGGTCTGTACTGTATATAATCGGTCAGAGACTCTGAATTCACTAAAGACTTTTTGGATCCAGCCTCTTAAAATTAAAGCGTTCTCAAACTGATACAATATAAACTGATAATAAAAGGTGGAAAAATGAAAAAAATATTATTAATATGGGCCTGTATGGTCATAAGCTCTATTTATCCCATACATTGTGCAGACTAAATTATATGGTAAAATGAAGCTTCTTAACAGGAAATTGTGTCCTTCTCTGTGTAGACAAAGAGTGATGCACTTGTTACCACAACAAGAATCAATGGTGAAGTCATGCAGCCAACACCAGAGGTGACCAAGCAATTGATAAGTAATATCAAACTCCAACTTTCCCATATGCAGATATTGTCGTGGCAAACAGTCAGTGACATTCGTGCCAATATTACCATGATGCAAAAGAACCATGTACTATACCGCTCAAATCTTAGTAAAATCGTCCGTGATTGTCATCACCTACTGGAAATGGAGGAAGAAATGAAGGTGGCCGAAAGTAAGAAACAAGAAGACCAAACCATGCTGAGTTTGGAGGAGAAAACATTACAGCTGGTTCACCTTATGGAACAAATTATAAACACAAAAAGCAAAGACCAACTCAGTGTCATTGAAGATATGTTGAAGACTCTGGAAAGACCTGAAGAACTAGATATAGCCGAGCCTCCTGTGCAGCTCCGAGCATCAAAACAGATGATGCATATGGTGAAACCAGTCCCAGAACAAATACTCTTGGATCCAGAAACTGCTCATCCGAACCTCGCCTTGTCCCCAGACTTCAAACAAGTGAGATTTGACCCAACTCCCCAAACGATAAAAGTAACTTCACAATGTTTTGAGCCAGGGTTATATGTCTTGGGGACACCAGGATTTAAGTCCGGTCGGCACTACTGGGAAGTAAACGTAGGAAATAAAAGTAATTGGCTCATAGGTGTTGTAAAGGAGTCAGTGGAACGCAAGGGCTTATGGGATTTGAATTCATCAAATGGCTACTGGATCTTACGTAAGCAAGGAGACAATGTGTATTATGGCATTGGGAACATTTGTGAGAGGTTAAAATATAACTATTCTCCTACGAGGATTGGAGTCTGCTTGGATTTATTTCGAAGCCACATGGTCTTTTACGATGCCAATACCACAGAGATAATTTTTCAAGTGTCTCTCTGTTTTGGTAAGGAGACACTGCTTCCTTTTTTCTGCCCTGGATATCCTATGAGAGAGGATGACTGGTGCCCACTAACTATATGTGCCTAGGAAAATATGCATCAATTGTGGTTTCATGTACCTGTTATTCTTAAGATTTCTAATATTATTGACTAGAATTAGCCATGTATATATGATGATCAAATGCTCATTTGGCCAAGAGCTATCTCTCCTGACTCCACCATACAAATGAACAGCGTTCATGTCTCTTCAATAGGGACAGCAGAGAAAGCTGGACAGCTCTGGCAGCTTATTTTTTGGAGAACAAATGGTCTCCATTATATATTGGGGGGAGAGAAGAGAGGCCCTTATACACATCAGATGATCATCCGATCCCTCCAATTACATTGATTTGGCAAACATTAATTTAAAGTGTATGGTGGGCTAACCAGAGGAGATTCTGACCTTATTGAGTAGTAGGACGGGAAGGCATCTACAAACTCTAGATGATGAAACACCGAATATTCTTGTTGTTTACTATCTTCCAGTTCCGCTTTAAAATAGTTGTCCCTACAATGTCAAAGTGGACAATAAAATGTTTTCTTCTGGCTTTTGACTCTTCTAAGTACAATTTTTGCTCAATCTAAATATGATTTTAGAAAATAAATATAAAGCAGGTGAATGAAAAATGGCATGATGTGACGGCTGCCTTGCTGCTTTCTTCTTCTCTGCTGTCCCCATAAGGCCAGTTTAAAGGGGAAGTCCGACTTTTAACACCTCCTTATTTTTAGGCCTAAACTTCTGTGCTGATACATATTGCTGTTCAGAATTTATGAAAGTTATCTAACAGCAGGCAATATGATACCATAAAAAAATACCAAAACTCATTTTTAAACCGCTCACCAGTTCTGTAACAATAATGTCATGTATATCATTCAAATGATCACTGCAGGCAATCACTGGCCTTAGCAGGCATACTGGCACATAATTAATGTGGCCTTTGAGGCCAGAGATTGGTTACAGTGGTCAAATGAATTATGATGGTGACATTCATTATCGCTGCTGGAAAATCGGAAGCACTGCAGCGCCAGCAGATTTGAAAGATAAGTTATAGTTATTTGTCATCATCATACACTAAATGCTCAGACTAACATACAACCTCTGGCAAAAATTATGGAATCACCGGGCTCGGAGGATGTTCATTCAGTTGTTTAATGTTGTTGAAAAAAAGCAGATCACAGACATGGCACAAAATTAAAGTCATTTCAAATGGCAACTTTAGGGCTTTAAGAAACCCTAAAAGAAATCAAGATTAAAAATGTGGTACTCAGTAAGAGTAATTTTTTTCAAACCAAGCAGAGGGAAAAAATTATGGAATCACTCAATTCCGAGGAAAAAATGATGGAATCATGAAAAACAAACGCACAAAAGAACACTCCAATACATCACTAGTATTTTCTTGCACCACTTCTGGCTTTAAGAACAGCTTGCAGTGTCTGAGGCATGGACTTAATGAGTGACAAACAGTACTCTTCATCAATCTGGCTCCAACTTTCTCTGATTGCTGTTGCCTGATTAGCTTTGCAGGTTGGAGCCTTGTCATGGACCATTTTCTTCAACTTCCACCAAAGATTTTCAATTGGATTGAGATCCGGACTATTTGCAGGCCATGACATTGACCTTATGTGTCTTCTTTCAAGGAATGTTTTCACAGTTTTTGCTCTATGGCAGGATGCATTATCATCTTGAAAAATGATGTCATCATCCCCAAACATCCTTTCAATTGATGGGATAAGAAAACTGTCCAAAATATCAATGTAAACTTGGGCATTTATTGAAGATGTAATGACAGCCATCGGCCCAGTGCCTTTACCTGACATGCAGCCCCATATCATCAATGACTGTGGAAATTTGCATGTTCTCTTCATGCTGTCATCTTTATAAATCTCATTGGAACAGTACCAAACAAAAGTTCCAGCATCATCACCTTGCCCAATGCAGATTCGCGATTCATCACTGAATATGACTTTCATCCAGTCATCCACAGGCCACGATTACTTTTCCTTAGCCCATTGTAACCTTGTTTTTTTCTGTTTTGGTGTTAATGATGGCTTATGCTTAGCTGTTTTGTATGTAAATCCCATTTCCTTTAGGCGGTTTCTTACAGTTCGGTCACAGACATTGACTCCAGTTTCCTCCCATTCGTTCCTCATTTGTTTTGTTGTGCATTTCCTGTTTTGGAGACATATTGCTTTAAGTATCCGGTCTTGACGCTTTGATGTCTTCCTTGGTCTACCAGTATGTTTGCCTTTAACAACCTTCCCATGTTGTTTGTATTTGGTCCAGATTTTAGACACAGCTGACTGTGAACAACCAACATCTTTTGCAACATTGCGTGATGATTTACCTTTTTTTAAGAGTTTGATAATCCTCTTGACGCGCCCCTGGGCCTGTGTCGCGCTGCGGTGCGCACGCGGGAGCTTACCCGGAGCCGGATCCGTGGAGGGTTGTAGTCTCGTGGCGGTGACCCGGTCCGTGCCCAGGGAGTCAAACTAGACGGCAGTCTATTAGTAGTAAATAGTTGATGACTACGCCACCCGTTGAGTGCAGCCAGGGAGCTGCTGCTGCGGGGCAGACCGCTGAGGCCGATGGTAGGATTATGCAGCGTGATAGTATAACCCCCAACGGGAGGGGTATGGTCTCAGGGCAGCCGACGTGGATGATGGGGGTAGCAGGAACCACTCAGAGACGGTACGGTGTAGTTCAGGGTCTTTACTGGTGACAATGATAGACCCTCCCGGAGTACTTGCTAGCGAACGGGGCCTGGTCAGTCCTTGAGCAGATGGGATCTCCCCTGGCCAGGCGTAGTTGTAGGCCTCCCAAACTGACTGTACTCTTCTGGCTACCTTGCTAGAAGCTGATGTAAGTAGCCCACGTCCCTGAGTGTACCGTGTGGTGCTCACCCGTATGGCCGGTGACTCGGGGCCTTCTAATGGCTTCCGCTCCACGATGGCGGTGCTGGTCCCACGCGTGTGACCGTGCCTTCGGGCTTCTGGGCCAGAGGACCTGAAATCCCCTGCCTGACGGATTCTGCTGCTGGGTAGGAGTTAGTCCCCACAGCCTCGGACTCCGGGTCCGGAAAGAAGTCTTCTTAGTCAGGGCGAGCTCTGCGGCTGCCAGCCCCTGACTCCTTGTAACTCTGCTGTTTCCTATGCTGCTTCTTGTCTCTACTCCACTTGTCTGACTCACCCTGCCTCAGCCCCGGGTTTATACAGGGGAAGTTCTTCCCCTCCCAAGACTGGGCAGGAGGTGTGGCATGCACAGGATCCCTGACCAAAGGACCTCCCACCTGCTCTCAGACATAACATTACATTACTGTGGAAAACCAGACCCCTGGGGTGCCACACTCTCCTTTGTTTCAATTGACATCTCTCGTGTTGGAGCCATGATTCATGTCAGTCCACTTGGTGCAACAGCTCTCCAAGGTGTGATTACTCCTTTTTAGATGCAGACTAACGAGCAGATCTAATTTGATGCAGGTGGTGTTAGTTTTGGAAATTAAAATTTACAGGGTGATTCCATATTTTTTTCCTCTGAATTGAGTGATTCCATAACTTTTTCCCTCTGCTTGGTCTGAAAAAAAATTATCCTTACTGAGTACCACATTTTTAATCTTGATTTCTTTTACTGTTTCTTAAAGCCCTAAAGTTGCCATTTGAAATGACTTTAGTTTTGTGCCATGTCTGTGATCTGCTTTTTTTCAACAACATTAAAAAACTGAATGAACATCCTCCGAGCCTGGTGATTCCATAATTTTTGCCAGGGGTTGTAGAATCGGCCGAGTGAAGAGAACCATAGAATAAAATAATCGATATTTAATGAAAACAAAATATATTAAAACAATTTAAAATCCAAAGTGCCCAGTAAGGACAGTAAGTATTTGATGTTGTATTGAAGAGCCATTAATTTATTATTCTGGGCACATTTTGATAATTAATTTGTTATCATATTGCCTGCTAATAGGCAACTTTCAGGAAATCTAGGGAATACCCATTTAATATGGTTTGAAGTTATTTTTGTCCGGTACAGATCCCCAAGTTCAATAACAACATGTAGGTAGCCAGCATCTAACACTAGAGGGAACTTAAGTGCTTTCTGCATACTGTTAATCTCATTTACAAATCAGTATGCAATAAGATTTTAAGCTCCCTCTAGTGGTGGCTACAGATGCTGAGCATTTTATAATAGATCTGTATAGCTGCAGAGATCAGTGAGGACAGAAGGGCGTATTGTTTTTTCCCAAGTCGGCTGCTGCCTGCTTTTGATTGGTCAACCTCATGCAGAGGAGGAAATACACCCCCCCCCCCCCCCAACAAAAAAAAAAATTTCTGGTAAGAACCAGTCAAACTGTACCATAAACTAAAACCTAACTTTTACAAGCTAATATCTCCGCTATGGAAAAGAGAAATTAAAAATAAAAACTATGTTTTACTCAGCTCTGTAGCCACTATTCCATGATGTGGCCAGTTTACCACGCTCTAACTCAGGGATGTCAAACACAAATAGAGAGAGGGCCAAAATAAAAAACTTGGACAAAGTCACGGGCCATCCCGTGTCTATTAACAGCCCTCCACAATGTACAATGGGTCCCACATAGTCCTCCATACAGTATAATGGGCCCACAAAGTGCTCCATACAGTAATGAGGCCCAAATAGTCCTCCATACAGGAAAATGGGCCCTGCATAGTCCACCATACCGAATAATGGGCCCCACATAGTCGTCTATAAAGTATAATGGCCCCACATAGTGCTCCATACAGTATAATGGGGGGTCGGTGCCGGCATCGCGAGCCAAATATAATCACCCTGCAGGCCAGAGTTTGACATGTGTACTCTAACTAGTGAATGGTTCTCTTTAAATGAGTCATGTCAGATTAGTGTAGACAGGATATATTCATGACCTATACACTAATAGACATGATTAATGAATTTTGCAGAGAAGACAGGTAAATCCTTCCAGTTTTAGTACAAATGTACTCTCTAGCATACATATATTAGGAATTTCACTCTGACTCGATCTTTTACTTCTCGGGGTATAGAAAATTACTGTTACACATTGTATCAGCCACTTATTGCTGCTAAGACCTTTGAACAGCAGCATTGAGGGATGGGCTGTGTCCTACTTCAAGTTAGCAGTTCCCTGAACAGTCTTAGTGAATACGCCCTAGAAATACACAGGTTAAATAACAAATACTAGGGAAAAAAACACAAAAAAGAGTAAATGTAAAAGTATTATGCTGGTAGTATGAAGTTTATCTTATACTGTTTAAGAAATGTTATTTATTAGGTTGGCAAGAGAATTGCTAATCTGCGGTCAGTGACTCTTATTGCACAATTTCACTTCTAAGGTGCCCATACACAGTAGATCATTGCTCATTTGCAACCAGTCCCAAATCACCCACAAACATAAATGCTCAGCTCGTCCAAGTGTTCTTGTTTTTTTATTGGGGACGTGGAGTAAGCCGTTGTCAGACTCCTCCAGAAGCCACTTATCTCCCCCTCAAAAATGAGGATTGAACCAAAGGATATTAATTCAGACTGCCCAATCGTTATTGCCACCAACTGACATTCAGGAGGCCCCCATACTGAAACGGTTCTGCCAGTCTTACTAATGTTTGACAGTTGCCCAATTTTTGACACCGGTGTTTACATGAGAACCAGATTGCAATGGGTTTAAACCAAAACATTTTGCCACAACCAATATACAGGTGCATCTCACAAAATTAGAATATCATCAAAAAGTTAATTTATTTCAGTTCTTCAATACTAAAAGTGAAACTCATATTATATAGAGTCATTACAAACAGAGTGATCTATTTCAAGTGTTTATTTCTGTTAATGTTGATGATTATGGCTTACAGTCAATGAAAACACAAAAATCATTATCTCAGTAAATTAGAATACTTTATAACATCAGCTTGAAAAATGTTTTTAAAATCTGAAATGTTGGCCTACTGAAATGTATGTTCAGTAAATGCACTCAATACTTGGTCAGGGCTCCTTTTGCATCAATGCGGCGTGGCAAGGAGGCGATCAGCCTGTGGCACTGTTGAGGTGTTATGGAAGCCTAGGTTGCTTTGATAGCAGCCTTCAGCTCGTCTGCATTGTTGAGTCTGGTGTCTCTCATCTTCCTTTTGATAATACTCCATAGATTCTCTATGGGGTTAAGGTCAGGCGAGTTTGCTGGCCAATCAAGCACAGTGATACTGTTGTTTTTAAACCAGGTATTGGTACTTTTGGCAGTGTGGACAGGTGCCAAGTCCTGCTGGAGAATGAAATTTCCATCTCCAAAAAGCTTGTCAGCAGAGGGAAGCATGAAGTGCTCTAAAATCTCCTGGTAGACGGCTGCGCTGACTTTGGTCTTGATAAAACACAGTGGACCTACACCAGCAGATGACATGGCTCCCTAAACCATCACTGATTGTGGAAACTTCACACTAGACCTCAAGCAGCTTGGATTGTGTGCCTCTCCACTCTTCCTCCAGACTCTGGGACCTTGATTTCCAAATGAAAATTGGAACTCTGGGACCTTGTGGAGTGTGTCAATGACTGCCTTCTGGACATCTGTCAAGTCAGCAGTCTTCCCTATGATTGTGGAGCCTACTGAAAGAGACTAAGGGACCTTTTTAAATGCTTCGGAAGCCTTTGCAGGTGTTTTTTGTTAATTATTCTAATTTACTGAGATAATGACTTTTATGTTTTCATTGGTTGTAAGCCATAATCATCAACATTAACAGAAATAAACACTTGAAATAGATCACTCTGTTTGTAATGGCTCTATATAATATATGAGTTGCACTTTTTGTATTGAAGAACTAAAATAAATTAACTGTTTGATGATATTCTAATTTTGTGAGATGCACCTGTATATCCTTGAACTACAGTCATGGCCAAAAGTTTTGAGAATGACACCAAAATTATATTTTCACATGATCTGTTGGCCTCTGGTTTTTATTAGTGTTTGTCTGATGTTTATATCACATACAGAAATATAATTGCAATCGTATTATGAGTACCAATAGGTTATATTGACAGTTAGAATGAGTTAATGCATCAAGTCAATATTTGCAGTGTTGCCCCTTCTTCTTCAAGACCTCTGTAATTCTCCCTGGCATGCTCTCAATCAACTTTTGGACCAAATCCTGAATGATAGCAGTCCATTCTTGCATAATCAATGCTTGCATTTTGCCAGAATTTGTTGGTTTGTGTTTGTCCACCCATCTCTTGATGATTGACCCCAAAGTTCTCAATGGGATTAAGATCTGGGGAGTTTCCAGGCCATGGACCCAAAATCTCTATGTTTTGTTCCATGAGCCATTTTGTTATCACCTTTGCTTTATGGCAAGGTGCTCCATCATGCTGGAAAAGGCATTTTTGGGCGCCAAACTGCTCTTGGACGGTTGGGAGAAGTTGCTCTTGGAGGACATTCTGGTACCATTCTTTATTCATGGCTGTGTTTTTAGGCAAGACTGTGAGTGAGCCGATTCCCTTGGCTGAGAAGCAACCCCACACATGAATGGTTTCAGGATGCTTTACAGTTGGCATGAGGCAAGACTGGTGGTAGCGCTCACCTCTTCTTCTCCGAATAAGCTGTTTTCCAGATGTCCCAAACAATCGAAAAGGGGATTTATCAGAGAAAATGACTTTGCCCCAGTCCTCAGCAGTCCACTCCCTGTACCTTTTGCGGAATATCAGTCGGTCCCTGATGTTTTTTCTGGAGAGAAGTGGCTTCTTTGCTGCCCTCCTTGAAACCAGCCCTTGCTCAAAGAGTCTCCGCCTCACAGTGCGTGCAGAAGCACTCACACCAGCCTGCTGCCATTCCTGAGCAAGCTCGGCACTGCTGGTAGTCCGATCCCGCAGCTGAAAGAGTTTTAAGATACGGTCCTGGCGCTTGCTGGTCTTTCTTGGGTGCCCTGGAGCCTTTTTGACAACAATGGAAGCTCTCTCCTTGAAGTTCTTGATGACGCGATAGATTGTTGACTGAGGTGCAATCTTTGTAGCTGCGATACTCTTCCCTGTTAGGCCATTTTTGTGCAATGCAATGATGGCTGCACGTGTTTCTTTAGAGATAACCATGGTTAACTGAAGAGAAACAATGATACCAAGAACCAGCCTCCTTTTAAAGTGTCCAGTGATGTCATTCATACTTAATCATGACTGATTGATCGCCAGCCCTGTCCTCATCAACACCCACACCTGTGTTAATGGATCAATCACTAAAACGATGTTAGCTGCTCCTTTTAAGGCAGGACTGCAATGATGTTGAAATGAGTTTTGCGGGTTAAAGTTCATTTTCTGGGCAAATATTGACTTTGCAAGTACAGTAATTGCTGTTAAGCTGATCACTCTTTGACATTCAGGAGTATATGCAAATTGCCATTACAAAAAATGAAGCAGTAAACTTTGGAAAAAATACTATTTGTCTCATTCTCAATACTTTTGGCCATGACTGTATATTGTTGCATTGGATCAGTACTTCCAACCAGTTATGTTATCTAGTCTTGGCTTATGTTCAGTTCATGCTGGCCCTTTGTATGGAATACCTTCAGTAACTATGTGGCCTTTGTGCAGATAGAGGGCCGAACAAGCCGCCCTGCATCATTTGCGGGCTGCATAACCTTTTTATTCAATTAAAATGTATGTAAATATGAATGCCAGGCGCGGAGTTTGGTGTATATTGTGTGTGGCTGGTTGGTGAGCAGACTGGTTGAGATCACAGGTCACCTGCGCTAAACACCCAATGTGGCACCACACAAACTTCCTTACATCCAAAGTATGTATCTGATTGGAGGCTAAGGGTATGTGCACACAGAGATTTTCTGAAGCAGTTAAAAACAGCACGTTTTTACAGGGGAACCCGCTGCAGGAAATGCTCCTTCTGTCGCCAGTTTGTGGAAGAATTTTTTTCCTGAAGCTTTTTTTTCTCAGCTTTTTGATTGAAAAGAGCTTGATTTGGAGCTGTTTACATCAGGAACCCACTTCAAAGAGCATCCACTCTGTTTTTCTTCAATAAGCGTTTTTCAAAACCTGAAGTGGAAAAAAAAACACTCAAAAGACTGAACATATGAACAACAAAGTGGTTTTACAATAGAAATGAATAGGAAGAGTTTTCAAGCATTTTTTGTGTGGACCCACTTCAAAAAACACCTAAAAAAACCCTACTTGCACACATAATTTTAGAGATGTGTCTGGAGACTGCTTATCTCCAGGAGACAATACGATCAGCAATCTGAAATCGGACATGCTGGATTGGTATTTCCCCCAACAACAAATTGTCCTGGGATCCCATACAGTTTAGATTATTGTTCAAATCCATTGATATCGAGGTGTTCGGCTGACATTAGTCAAATGTGTATGGGGGCTTTATGCTACCAAGCAGAGGCGTAACTATGCGTTCAGCTAAGGGATGAAAAACTTCTAAGTGGGCCCCTAACCAGGTAACCATGTTTACAACTACGGCGGCGCACCCTAATAGTGGGTTTAGGGGAACCTCTGCAGATGACCGTGCTGTTACTGAAAATGAATCAATATACAAAGACCAACATTGATATTACCACCATATGGTGACAAATAGTGTTAAATACCAGTGCTGCAGAACATAAAAGTGATTACAGTACAGTTACAGTTAGTGAGTTACAGCTGATGTTCTTTCTGATGGAGTCGTTCAATTTTCCCATCTTTTTTCCATCTGGCCCTGACGAACATGACAATTTGTCCAGCCACGACTTGTCTACAGTTTGCAACAAAGACACATTTGACTTCTCACATTTCCAGCACCGTCCCTATCTATTCCCAACCTGCACAAACTCCTCATCCTACTGATACCCCAATGCTGAGCTGCTGCTGCCATACGGTATGTGTCTCTATTACTGCAAGTGCTGTGTGGAACAAAAACAGTGCTCCTCTTAGTGACCCACATAGTAATGCACATCACTGTGCACGTTACAAAGTAAAATGCCCCCTGTGTAAATTTGTCAATTGGCCCCTAGAAAAGATTAATGTCCTGTGCAAGAGCCCTAGAAAACAGTGCCCACATTTTGCCCCCTAGAAAGTAATAATTCCCCGTGTGCCCCTTTGACAGTCACAATTCCCTGAGTGCCCCTATAACAATAAGTGCCCACTTAACATGTCTCCTGAGTCCCCCCATGTACAGCTCCCCTATACACAGTATGATGTCATCACAGCTCCCCTGTACACATTATGATGGGCCCACAGCTCTCCCCACACAGTATGATGTCCCCACGGCTCCACTCTACACAGTATGATGTCCTCACAGCTCCCCGTACACAGTATGATGTCCCCATAACTCCCCTCTACACAGTATGATTTCCCCACATCTCCCCTATACACAGTATGATGTCCTCACAGCTTCCCCCTACAGGTTGATATTCCCATAGCTACACTATACACAGTATAATGGGCCCAAAGCTCCCCTTTACACAATATGATGGGCCCACAGCTCCCCTCTATAAGTATGATCTCCCCACAGATCCCAATACACGGTATGATGCCCCCAGAGTAGCGCCCACACTGTATGATGGGCCCCACACGAGCCCCCATACTGTATGAAAGCCCCTTAGTAGCCACATACTCTATAATAGCCACACACTGCATACTGGCCCCTTAGTAGCCCCCACACTGTATGATGGCCCCACAGTAGCCATTACACTGTATAATCGCCCCACAGTAGCCTCCTCACTGTGCCATGGCTTCTTAGTAGCCCCCACAATGTACAATGGCCCCTTAAAAGCTCTCACACTATTTGATGGTCCTCTCACTGTACGATGGCAACACACATTAGCCCCAACACTGTATGATAGCCCCATCACTGTATGATGGTCCCCACAGTAGTCCCCAAACTGTATGATGGCCTTCACAATAGTCCCCACTCTCTATGATGGCCCCCTTAGTATCCCCCATGCTGTATCATGGCCCCCTTAGTAGCCCCCATGCTGTATCATTGCCCCCTTAGTAGCCCCTGTTCTGTATTATGGCACCTTAGTAGCTCTCACGCTGTATCGTAGCCCCCCACACTGTAATGGTCCCTTAATTGTCCCCACTCTGTATGATTCCCCCTTTATTAGCCCCCACTCTGTAGGAGGGCCCCCTTTGTAGCCCCCATTCTGTAGGAGATCCCCCTTAGTAACACTCACTCTGTTGGAGGGCTCCCTTGGTAGCCCCCCTATGTATAAGGGCCCCTTTGGTAGCCCCTTTGGTAGCCCCATAGGTACAGTATGAGCGCCCACATAACTCCCTTTTTTACAGTATGAATCCACACAAAGTCCCCTACATACAATGACACCACATAGTCCCCCAATATACAGTATGAGCCCCCAACATACATGAACCCCCACACAGTCACATACATACAGTATGAGTCCTCACATAGCTCCCAATACATAGTATGATCCCCCACATAGCTCCTTGCAGCCCCCAAATCCACAGGATAACATTAATCTGTAGCCCCCAGATAATATACTATGCAGCCACTAGCAGCCCCCCCGGTCACATACCCGGCGGCCCCCCCCATGGTAACATACCTTGCGCCCCCCCATGGTCACATACCCTGCGGCCCCCCCCATGGTCACATACCCTGCTACCCTCCCATGGTCACATACCCTGCTGCCCTCCCATGGTCACATACCCTGCTGCTTCCCATGGTCCCATACCCTGCTGCCTTCCCCCCATGGTCACATACCCTGCTGCCCCCTATGTTCACATACCTTGCCCCCCCATGGTCACATACCCTGCAGCCCTCCCTTGGTCACATACCCTGCTGCCCTCCATGGGTCACATACCCTGCAGCCCCCCCATGGTCACATACCCTGCTGCTTCCCATGGTCCCATATCCTGCAGCCCTCTCCCCATGGTCCCATACCCTGTTGCCCCCCCCCCATGGTCCCATACCCTGCAGTCCTCCCTTGGTCACATACCCTGCTGCCCCCCATGGTCACATACCCTGCAGCTCTCCCCCCATGGTCACATACACTGCTGCCCTCCCTTGGTCACATACCCTGCATCCCCCCACATGGTCACATACCCTGCTGCCCCCCATGGTCACATACCCTGCAGCCCTCCTCCATGGTCCCATACCCTGCAGCCCTCCCTTGGTCACATACTCTGCTGCCCCCATGGTCACATACCCTGCAGCCCTCCCTTGGTCACATACCCTGCAGCCCGCCCCCTATGGTCCCATACCCTGCAGCCCTCCTCAATGGTCACATACCCTGCTGCCCTCCCTTGGTCACATACCCTGTGGCCCCCCAATGGTCACATACCCTGCAGCCCTCCTAACATGGTCCCATAACCTGCAGCCCTCCCATGGTCACATACCCTGCTGCCCCCCATGGTCACATATCTTGCGCCCCTCCAACATGGTCACATACCATGCAGCCCCCCATGGTCACATACCCACTGTCTCCCCATGGTCACATACCCTGCCGCCCCCCATGGTCACATATCTTGCGCCCCTCCAACATGGTCACATACCATGCAGCCCCCCATGGTCATATACCCTGCTGCCCCCCATGGTCACATACCCAGTGGCACCCCATGGTCACATACCCTGCAGCCCCCCCATGGTCACATACCCTGCTGCCCCCAATGGTCACATACCTTGCGCATCCCCCCATGGTCACACATACCCTGTAGCCCCCCCATGGTCATATGCTTTGTGGCTCACCCATGGTCACATAACCTGCAGCACACTGGGTGACATGCCCAAGTCACTCTCTCACAGAACAGGAAGCAGTTATTTGCTTCTTACTGTCACCAAGAGCTGCCAGCAGGAGGGAACAGGAAAAGGCAGCACTGAGCACAAGATGAGCAGGGGGCGGAGCCAGCACCGAGCACCACAGGAGCTGCAGAGCTGGAGCCAACAGCCGGGAATCCCAGGAGCTCTGCGTGTGAGTACAGCTGAGGTGGCCAGGCAGAGTGCGCTGCGTGTTCACGTCTGCTGCATTGTCCTGCGGGCGGTGCGCGCACATGACATTATAATGAGGGCAGTCTGGCCATGGGCCCCCGGCGGCAGCCCAGATTGCCCTCATTATAATCCGCCTATGCATTTGTGTGAAAATGCTTTATACTGTGAAGGAAACGTCCATAAGACTTTGTACCCGCTACTCCTTGAACATAACCCTTAAGGCTGAGTTCACACGATGCGTATTTAATGCGTTTCCGCGGCGTTTTTGCAGTTGCTTAAACGCCGCGGGAACGCATTAAAAACGCATGGTAGAAGGGCAGCAATGATCCCCAATTGAAATCCGCATGTGCTGTGCCCATGATGCGAATTTTTCCGCAGCGTAAACGCTGTGCTCAAAAATCCGCAGCATGTCAATTAATTTTGCGTAAACGCGGCGTTTTTGCCGCCATTGACTTGCATTAGAACGCGCCAATTCCGCAAGACTGCATCTGTACTTGCGTAATTGGCGCGTTCTAATGTGCGGATGGTACCCGGGTGTGGAGGAGAGGAGAGTCTCATCCACACCCAGGTACCATTAAAAAAGCTGTAAAAAAAGAATAAAATAAAAAATATATATATACTTACCATCTGTTGGCCCGCGCAGCGCTCCTGCTTGGTTCCCGGCACTTTCAGTGAGTTGTAGGACCTGCGCTGACGTCAGAGTCATGTGACGGGTCACGTGACGCTGACATCGTCAGGTCTTTCAATTCAAAGTTGCCGGCAGCCGGGAGAACGGATTGAGCAGGACAGCGCGGGCCATCAGAGGGTAAAGTATACATGTATTTTTTATTTTTACCATTCTCTCGGGTCACACTATATAAATCCATGCTGTTTGCATGGATTTATATAGTGTGACCTAGTTGTCAAGCACTTTCCAGGTGATGCTAAAATCGCCTGGAAAGCGCTTGTCAATCCACATGCGCATGTGGAAACGCATGTGAATCCGCATGTATTCCGCAGGAAAACGCATGCACAATCTGCATGCGTTTTTTCTGCCAGGGAGATGCAGAAATGATGCAGAAATTTTCTGCTTCATTTCTGCATCGTGTGCACATACCCTAACAAGTTGCCATTCGGTAAATACTGTGTTTTAGAACGGGAGTCTTCTTTATTGCACTTTAAAATATATGGTCCTTGCCAGCCAACACCATTGGCTACACGCAGCCTGCACGGGCGTAACACCCTCACAGCACCAACATCCATCCAGGACCCACTCTTCTATGTAGCGCGCCAGGGCATGACAGGAGAAGACGAATGCCTCGCCGGCAGCTACCGCCCCGCGCTCCACCTGCTCCACCGCAGAGTTTAACTCTATCTTTGTGCTGCGCATGCCGATACAGTTAAGGGTGGCAGTCGCTCTGGGTGGGTCCCTCCAAATCAGGACCCTGAAATGACTGCACCCTCTGCCCCCTAGGCAGCTACGCTACTACTATCAACTAATGTGTTTAGCTCACAGATGATTGCTTACAATGGAAAAATTCTAACAAACCCTCAAACAAGTAGAGATTGTTAAAATATTAAGAAGCTAAAATACAAAGTATATAAGAAACTTGTCTAACTTTTCGATAGAAAAGAATTCAGTTTCAGGCGTCTCCCATGAATAGTGTCTGTGTGTACCCAGTCTCACAATAAATGTCACACATTGTGACTTGGCAGATCACCAAATCTGCTTTTAAATAACTCCCCTGGCAATGTTCCATAAAAAGCTAAATCCAGGAGGCACTATGAGAGTTTTTATAGATTAATCATAAACAACCCGCTGTAGTTGGCATCCCTCTGTGATGGCAGGTCATGGGTATAAGACATCAGTAGTGAAATTTCCATGTAGTTCATGGACAGGCCAATGGCTTCCATTGAAGTTGTGTAATGTTTTACCCTAGAGGAGTGTACAAAGGTTACATGTAAATTATTAACCCTTGCCAACATCCACAATAGATATGGCACTGCAAGAAGTAGTATCAGTACGTAACAGCTTCATATTACTGCCAACGCTTGCTGTAATAACCTGGAATCAGACACAACTCCAATCCCAGCTGGTTAAACCCCTATATGCTGCGGCCAATAGCAACCACAGCATTTTAGTAGTCAAACAGAGCAATGCTTGCATTACCCAAACATCACCTCTGTGACGTGACTTAGGGTGCTGATTGGGTTTCATGACAACTTGGGGCTTAGTGAAGACCTCCAAATCAGTCATCTTTGTACACAAACTAAACACTGCCAGTTGAGCCCCCCATACACATTAGACTATTAGGGTATGTGCACACTGTCCCGAGCCGCCTACGGCCCTGACAGCGGAATAGCCGCCGGCGGCTTCCGCTCATTTTATGCAATTTTTTCACCTGCGGACTTTCCTCATAGAGGATAGGTCTATGTTGAAAGCCCGCATGCGGACCCGCCAGAGAAATTGACATGCTGCAGTCTGGAAAGACACGCCAAATGTCAGTTTCCGTGGGTGATCCGCAGATGCATAGTGGACATCGGATTTTTACGCAGCATCAAACCCGCAGCGGCTCCTGATCGTGTGCTCATACCCTTAGCGTCTAAACCCGCTGATACTGACAAGTTCGGACTACACGCTAATGTTAAATTGCTGTGCCGGCCAACTGACTTACAGGGAAGATGTCAATAAGGTGTAAGGTGTGCAGGGCGGTAGTCATGGGCAAGAGGCTGCTGCGTTCCCACACCCTGGCACCCCACAAGTAAATAATATCCCATCTCCTTTGTGCTTTGTGTGAATTGGATATAATGCACATTTTGGCCAGAGGCCTCCGTTAACTCCACGATTGTGAATCCTGGAACAGCCGCACAGTCAACAGGCGACACTTTGTCCTCTTCAAATAGTTTAACTTTACTGAGCAGTCCAAGTTCAATTGTTACAGCACAATACGTTGTCGTTGTAACGGTACTTTCACCCTGAGTTATCTCCTCATTCGGCCTCTCACAGTTTACTAATTTTACTATGCATGAAGACGGGAATAATCTGGACCGGGTTTTCTCCCGTCTCTGCTCGCTGCATGACTTTACTAACTCCCTTCTCCCGCTCTCGGACTACAACCTACTTTCCTTCTTTGTCAAGAATTGTCTCCTCACCCGAGACACCCCCACTTGCCACACTTATAGGAATACAAGTACCATTAATACACAACAGCTTATGGACAATCTCCACACATCTCTAGCCCCCATCTTCTCCCTCTCCTGTCCAGACTTAGCATTGTCACACTACAATAATACACTGAAGAGTGCCCTAGATGAAGCAGCACCTTCTTCACGCAGAAAGGCCCGACATAGACAACGGCAGCCCTGGCACACAATGCAAACACATTTTCTTCAGCGTTGCTCAAGGTGTGCTGAGCATCAGTGGAGAAAATCTGTTTTAGCAGAGGATTTTATCCACTATAAATTCATTTTCAAAACCTACAACTCTGCCCTTCATCTGGCCAAACAATCCTACTTCACTACCCTCATCACTTCACTATCCAACAATCCAAAATGACTTTTTGAAACCTTAAACTCCCTCCTGAGCCCTAAAGCACAGGCCCCCAAAACCAACCTCAGCGGTGAGGATCTGGCCACTTATTTCCTAGAAAAAATCAACCACATCCATCAGGACATCTCAGCCCAATCTCCCCAGTGCCTGGATCCCCTTCCCTGCCACACTAAAAGCTCACTAGCCATCTTTGAGCCTGTTACAGAAGAAGAAGTTACCCAGCTCCTTGCTTCTTCTTGGCCTACAACCTGCAACAGTGACCCCATTCTTTCACATCTCCTGTAGTCCCTCTCACCGGTGGTCACCACTCACCTGACTAAAATATTTAACCTCTTTCTTTCTTCAGGTATCTTTCCCTCCTCATTTAAACATGCCATCATAACCACTTTACTTTAAAACCATCCCTGGACCAGAACTGCACTGCTAACTACAGACCTGTCTCTAATCTTCCCTTCATCTCTAAACTCCTGGAACGCCTGGTCCACTCCCGTCTAATCCGCTATCTCTCAGATAACTCTCTCCTCGACCCTCCACAGTGTGGTTTTCGCTCCTTACACTCCACTGAAACTGCCCTCACTAAAGTCTCTAATGATCTACTAACAGCTAAATCGAAAGGTCACTGCTCCCTTCTGATTCTCCTGGATCTCTCTGCAGCATTTGACACTGTGGATCACCAGCTCCTTCTCACTATGCTCCGCTCTATAGGCCTCAAGGAAACCGTTCTCTCCTGGTTCTCCTTCTACCTCTCTGACCGCTCCTTCACTGTATCTTTTGCCGGCTCCTCTTCCTCTCCTCGTCCCCTTACTATCGGGGTTCCGCAGGGCTCAGTCCTAGGCCCCCTCCTCTTCTCTCTATACACTGCCCCTATTGGACAAACAATCAGCAGATTTGGGTTTCAGTATCATCTCTATGCTGAAGACACCCAATTATACACTTCTTTCCCTGACATCACCCCTACCCTAATACAAAATACTAAGGATTGTCTGTCTGCGGTCTCTAACATCATGTCCTCCTTCTATCTTAAACTGAATCTTTCCAAAACTGAACTTCTTGTGTTTTTCCCCTCTACTAACCTAACTCCACCTAACATCAAAATTACATTGGAGGGTTCAACCATAACTCCCAAGCAGCATGCCCGCTGCCTTGGGGTCATATTCGACACTAACATTTCCTTTACTCCCTATATCCGATCACTCACTCGCTCTTGTCACTTGCATCTTAAAAACATCTCCAGAATCCGACTTTTTCTCACCCTTGAAACTGCTAAAACTCTTATTCACTCTCGTCTGGACTACTGCAACTCTCTTCTAATCGGTCTCCCTCTAAACAAACTTTCCCCTCTCCAATCCGTCCTGAATGCGGCAGCCAGGGTCGTATTTCTCTCCAGCCGCTTCACGGATGCCTCCATCTTGTGACAGTCACTACAATGGTTGCCCATTCACTACAGGGTCCAATATAAACTCATCGCTCTCACCCACAAAGCTCTCCACAGTTCTGCACTGCCTTATATTTCCTCTCTCATCTCTGTCTATCGCCCTACACGTGCTCTCTGTTCTACAAATGACCTAAGACTAACATCCCCCATAATTTGAACCTCGTACCTCAGTCTCCAAGACTTCTCTCGTGCTGTGCCAGTTCTCTGGAATGCACTACCCCAGACGATCCGACTGATGCCTAGTCCCCGCGTCTTCAAGCGAGCATTAAAAGCCCATCTCTTTAAACAAGCCTACCACCTCAACTACTCAGTAAACCAACTTTCCCAAGTACCCTCCTTCTAAATATTATTCAGAATCTGCACCCTACTATTCATCTGTCTCCAACCCTCCATGCACACGATAACTGCACTCGATACTTGATTATTGCACTTAAAAATACTGGCTGATGACTGGATCATGCAGCTTTATATGCAAATCTCTACTTATTATAATTGCCATACCTGAAATAATAAGCACTTTTCACCTATAGTGTCCACCCATTTCCTTGTAGAATGTAAGCTTGCAAGCAGGGACTTCACTCCTAATGTAACTGTTTAAACTATCTCACCTTGTATTTAATTTATTGTAAGTACATGTCCCCGCTTAATTGTAAAGTGCTGCGGAATATGTTGGCGCTATATAAATAAAAATTATTATTATTATCCCTCTCCTCGTTGGCATCTCTGGCCCCTGGGATACTCCACCCGGCTCTGCAGCTCCCATGAAGCCCGTCCCAACTTCCATACGTGGTTTCCCGTTTGGCTTGCCTTTGTGGGAAGAGAATAAGGTAGGCTCCTTCATGCCTAATTCGTGCCGTAGGCACCGGACATCTGAGGAAGTTCCACTGAACTTTGTCGCAGCTGTTCTCATGCTGCCCACGCCATCCGTAATCTTCCATGTTCTCTCCATCCCTCTGGCCTTGAAGTTCTCCTATCTGCATTTGCACCTAATCTCATCATCTGATCTAAAGCAGGAAGTGTTCCCCTTGTT
This sequence comes from Phyllobates terribilis, assembly GCF_046119375.1. Lineage (NCBI taxonomy): Eukaryota > Metazoa > Chordata > Amphibia > Anura > Dendrobatidae > Phyllobates > Phyllobates terribilis. Next base: position 169,969,595 of record NW_027362765.1, read on the forward strand.
AACTAACCTTGCCCCTCCCAAATCGGGGCTTTCCCTAACACACTTAATGTTCCTATCCTGTACCTATCTAATTCCTGAATCTATTGTGCCCTCTACTGCACTTTCCCATCTCTATCTATATTTAAACCTAAACCTATGTCTTATACCTAAACCTTATCCTTTCCCTATATCTAGTACAACAGTAAATTGTATCTTCATCAAACACATTTGAGTCATCCACATTCTAGGTATTTGTAAAACTATATAAAACTGTTCATATTATATCATACATAAACTGTTCACATTAGTGCCCGTAATTTTCTATGTACTTAAAATACACTTTTAATACACAAAAGCACACCCTTTTTATTAGAGAGGAAAAAGAGCATGTTTGTCCCTGACACTACACACTCTTACACAGGCATATCCAAGTTCAGACTGCTGATCGCCTTGTTCTCCCAAAGTTAAGCAGACATGTCTGTCACGACTACCTCATAGAAAACACAAGAGCGCTTGGCTGAGCAAGCTCTGGTCTCTTATACAACAGCAATAGTTTTGCATGATTTTCTTTACGAATCTAATGGGGGAGACATATCTTACCTTATGCAAAATTGTTATATGCATGCTTACATATTACCATACAATGATGGGTTTACTGGTCAATGGCGTCTATATATAAGGGCACTTTGGACTGTTTTGTTTTTTATATGTGACAACTCTATATCAACCTCACCATATGGTATACATACAGTATATGTACAGTAGAGGTTGGGAGATAAACTTGAAGTAATGCTTTAGTGCATATAGGACTAAAAGGCGTTAATCAGCCATGACAGGTTGATTAAGAGCAGCTGAATGGCTGCTCACCATATCTCCACCCCTGAGTGTGATTCACTGGGTAAATTGAGAGCTGTTTGTCTCACACATGCTGGACTTATGGAGGTTGCAGATCTTCTGGAGTGATAAATGACATGGAAGCTGGAGTCTAAGCCAGGTGGGCTAATCAGCACTACTGTATGGACTTGTTACTTTGTTTTACCTTGTGCCAGACAAAGGCTGTATTTAAGTTTTCTTGTGACATGGTTTGAGGATTGCAATAAAACAGTCAGACTCTAAATATAAACGGTTCCTGTGTCTGCTTCTTTAAGAAGCCAAGTGAGTCGACCTACCACATTATATATATACAGTGGGGGAAATAAGTATTTTGTAAGTTGGCCCACTGACAAAGACATGAACAGTCTATAATTTTAAAGGTAGGTTAATTTTAACATTGAGAAATAGAATATCCCCCAAAAAAATCAAGAAAATCACATTGTATAAATTAGATACATTTTTTTGCATTTTGCAGTGAGAAATAAGTATTTGATCCCCTACAAACCATTATGAGTTCTGACTCCTACAGACCAGTTAGACGCTCCTAATCAACTCGTTACCTGCATTAAAGACTGCTGTCTTACATAGTCACCTGTATAAAACACTCCTGTCCACAGACTCAATTAATCAGTCAGACTCTAACCTCTACAACATGGGCAAGACCAAAGAGCTTTCTAAGGATGTCAGGGACAAGATCATAGACCTGCACAAAGCTGGAATGGGCTACAAAACCATAAGTAAGACGCTGGTAAGAAGAAGACAACTGTTGGTGCAATAGTAAGAAAATTAAAGAAATACAAAATGACTGTCAATCAGCATCGATCTGGCGCACCATGCAAAATCTCACCTCGTGGGATATCCTTGATCATGAGGAAGGTGAGAGATCAGCCTAAAGCTACATGGGGAGAACTTGTTAATGATCTCAAGGCAGCTGGGACCACAGTCACCAAGAAAACCATTGGTAACACATTATGCCTTAAAGATTTAAAATCCTGCACTGCCCGCAAGGTCTCCCTGATCATGAAAGCACATGTGCAGGCCCATCTGAAGTTTGCCAACACCTGGATGATTCTGTGAGTTATTGGGAGAAGGTGCTGTGGTCAGATGAGACAAAAATTGAGCTCTTTGGCATTAACTCAACGTGTTTGGAGGAAGAAGGATGAGTACAACCCTAAGAACATCGTCCCAACCATGAAGCATGGTGGGGGAAACATTATACTTTGGGGGTGCTTTTCTGCAAAGGGGACATGATGACTGCACAGTACTGAAGGGAAGATGGATGGGGTCATGTATCGCGAGATTTTGGCCAACAACCTCCTTCCCTAAGTAAGAGCATTGAAGATGGGTCGTGGCTGGGTCTTCCAGCATGACAATGATGCAAAACATACAGCCAAGGCAACAAAGAAGTGGCTCAAAAAGAAGCACAGTAAGGTCATGGAGTGGCCTAGCCAGTCTCCAGACCTTAGTCTCATAGAAAATGTATGGAGGGAGTTGAATCTCCGAGTTGACAAGCGACAGCCTCAAAATCTTAATGATTTAGAGATGATCTGTAAAGAGGAGTGGACCAAAATTCCTCCTGACATGTGCGCAAACCTAATCATCAACTGCAAACAACATCTGACTGCTGTGCTTGCCAACAAGGGATTCGCCACCACGTATTAAGTGTTGTTTTCCAGAGGAATCAAACACTTATTTCTCACTGCAAAATGCAAAAAAAATTATCTAATTTATACAATGTGATTTTCTTGATTTTTTGGGGGGATATTCTATCTTTCAATGTTAAAATTAACCTACCCTTAAAATTATAGACTGTTCATGTCTTTGTCAGTGGGCAAACTTACAAAAACAGCAAGGGATCAAATACTTATTTCCCCCACTGTGTGTATATATGTATATGTATATATATATATATATATATATATATATACAGTACAGACCAAAAGTTTGGACACACCTTCTCATTTAAAGATTTTTCTGTATTTTCATGACTTTGAAAATTGTACATTCACACTGAAGGCATCAAAACTATGAATTAACACATGTGGAATTATATACTTAACAAAAAATTGTGAGACAACTAAAAATATGTCTTATATTCTAGGTTCTTCAAAGTAGCCACCTTTTGCTTTGATGACTGCCTTGCACACTCTTGGCATTCTCTTGATGAGTTTCAAGAGGTAGTCACCGGAAATGGTTTTCACTTCACAGGTGTGCCCTGTCAGGTTTAACAAGTGGGATTTCGTGCCTTATAAATGGGGTTGGGACCATCAGTTGTGTTGTGCAGAAGTCTGGTGGATACACAGCTGATAGTCCTACTGAATAGACTGTTAGAATTTGTATTATGGCAAGAAAAAAGCAGCTAAGTAAAGGAAAACGAGTGGCCATCATTACTTTAAGAAATGAAGGTCAGTCAGTCCAAAAAATTGGGAAAACTTTGAAAGTGTCAACAAGTGCAGTTGCAAAAACCATCAAGCGCTACAAAGAAACTGAACTGGCTCACATGAGGACCGCCCCAGGAAAGGAAGACCAAGAGTGACCTCTGCTTCTGATGATAAGTTTATCTGAGTCACCAGCCTCAGAAATCACAGGTTAACAGCAGCTCAGATTAGAGACCAGGTCAATGCCACACAGAGTTCTAGCAGCAGACACATCTCTTCAACAACTGTTAAGAGGAGACTTTGTGCAGCAGGAATTCATGGTAAAATAGCTACTAGGAAACCACTGCTAAGGACAGGCAACAAGCAGAAGAGACTTGTTTGGGCTAAAGAACACAAGGAATGGACATTAGACCAGTGGAAATCTGTGCTTTGGTCTGATGAGTCCAAATTTGAGATCTTTGCTTCCAACCACTGTGTCTTTGTGCGATGCAGAAAAGGTGAACGGATGGACTCTACATGCCTGGTTCCCACCGTGAAGCATGGAGGAGGAGGTGTGATGGTGTGGGGGTGCTTTGCTGGTGACACTGTTGGGGATTTATTCAAAGTTGAAGGCATACTGAACTAGCATGGCTACCACAGCATCTTGCAGCGGCATGCTATTCCATCCGGTTTGCATTTAGTTGGACCATCATTTATTTTTCAACAGGACAATGACCCCAAACACACCTTCAGGCTGTGTAAGGGGTATTTGACCAAAAAGGAGAGTGATGCGGTGCTACGCCAGATGACCTGGCCTCCACAGTCATCAGACCTGAACCCAATCGAGATGGTTTGGGGTGAGCTGGACCGCAGAGTGAAGGCAAAAGGGCCAACAAGTGCTAAGCATCTCTGGGAACTCCTTCAAGATTGTTAGAAGACCATTTCCGGTGACTACCTCTTGAAGCTCATCAAGAGAATGGCAAGAGTGTGCAAAGCAGTCATCAAAGCAAAAGGTGGCTACTTTGAAGAACCTAGAATATAAGACATATTTCAGTTGTTTCACACTTTTTTGTTAAGCATATAATTCCACATGTGTTAATTCATAGTTTTGATGCCTTCAGTGTGAATGTACAATTTTCAAAGTCATGAAAATACCGAAAAATCTTTAAATGAGAAGGTGTGTCCAAACTTTTGGTCTGTACTGTATATGTGTATATATATATATATATATATATATATATATATATATATATATATATATATATATATATATATATATATATATATATATATATATACAGTACAGACCAAAAGTTTGGACACACCATCTCATTTAAAGATTTTTCTGTATTTTCATGACTTTGAAAATTGTACATTCACACTGAAGGCATCAAAACTATGAATTAACACATGTGGAATTATATACTTAACAAAAAAGTGTGAAACAACTGAAAATATGTCTTATATTCTAGGTTCTTCAAAGTAGCCACCTTTTGCTTTGATGACTGCTTTGCACACTCTTGGCATTCTCTTGATGAGCTTCAAGAGGCAGTCACCGGAAATGGTCTTCCAACAATCTTGAGTTCCCAGAGATGCTTAGCACTTGTTGGCCCTTTTGCCTTCACTCTGCGGTCCAGCTCACCCTAAACCATCTCGATTGGGTTCAGATCTGGTGACTGTGGAGGCCAGGTCATCTGGCGTAGCACCCTATCACTCTCATTCTTGGTCAAATAGCCCTTACACAGCCTGGAGGTGTGTTTGGGGTCATTGTCCTGTTGAAAAATATATGATGGTCCAACTAAACGCAAACCGGATGGAATAGCATGCCACTGCAAGATGCTGTGGTAGCCATGCTGGTTCAGTATGCATTCAATTTTGAATAAATCCCCAACAGTGTCACCAGCAAAGCACTCCCACACCATCACACCTCCTCCTCCATGCTTCATGGTGGTAACCAGGCATGTAGAGTCCATCCATTCACCTTTTCTGTGCCGCACAAAGACATGGTGGTTGGAACCAAAGATCTCAAATTTGGACTCATCAGACCAAAGCACAGATTTCCACTGGTCTAATGTCCATTCCTTGTGTTCTTTAGCCCAAACAAGTCTCTTCTGCTTGTTGCCTGTCCTTAGCAGTGGTTTCCTAGCAGCTATTTTACCATGAAGGCCTGCTGCACAAAGTCTCCTCTTAACAGTTGTTGTAGAGATGTTTCTGCTGCTAGAACTCTGTGTGGCATTGACCTGGTCTCTAATCTGAGCTGCTGTTAACCTGCGATTTCTGAGGCTTATCCACAGAAGCAGAGGTGACTCTTGGTCTTCCTTTCCTGGGGCGGTCCTCATGTGAGCCAGTTTCTTTGTAGCGCTTGATGGTTTTTGCAACTGCATTTGGGGACACTTTCAAAGTTTGCCCAATTTTTCGGACTGACTGACCTTAATTTCTTAAAGTAATGATGGCCACTCGTTTTTCTTTACTTAGAATTTGTATTATGGCAAGAAAAAAGCAGCTAACAGTCTATTCAGTAGGACTATCAGCTGTGCATCCACCTGACTTCTGCACAGCACAACTGATGGTCCCAACCCCATTTATAAGGCAAGAAATCCCACTTATTGAATCTGACAGGGCACACCTGTGAAGTGAAAACCATTTCCGGTGACTACCTCTTGAAGCTTATCAAGAGAATGCCAAGAGTGTGCAAAGCAGTCATCAAAGCAAAAGGTAGCTACTTTGAAGAAACTAGAATATAAGACATATTTTCAGTTGTTTCACACTTTTTTGTTAAGTATATAATTCCACATGTGTTAATTCATAGTTTTGATGCCTTCAGTGTGAATGTACAATTTTCAAAGTCATGAAAATACAGAAAAATCTTTAAATGAGAAGGTGTGTCCAAACTTTTGGTCTGTACTGTATATATGCCTGCTGTTATGTATATATATATATATATATATGTCTGCTGGATGCCGTGTCTTACTGATTTCTCTGCCTGGCGAACGTGGGATGCTGTCTTCCCCGGTTGCCAGAACGCAGGATGCAGCTGTGTCTGGCACTAGGCAACGGTGGGATTGTATCCATTCTGCTGTGCAAGCTAGCAGGGAGTGGTTGTCTGGGGATGATTGGAAAGTATTCAACACCTGATCATTAGGTGGGCTATTTTATACTGTTTCTTTCTCAGTCCTTTGCTGTTTATTGCAGTTCCTGTGCTGTAATGGTGAGTAGTGCTAGTAATAGGTTTGCTATTTTTTCAGTTTTTTTCTCTTCTGGTTTCACTTTCTGGGGTTCTTGCAGAGGTACTCACCTGGTTCTTGACTAGGCACCAGCCGCGTCACCAGAAGCCAGCTGTCTGATGACAGTGGGCCTGGGAGGGGCTCTGTCAAAGTCCCCCTTCCATTCACTGGGAGCTGGGTGAAGAGTATTCCCGGCCCTCAACGGCTCGCCTAGCTGGGCAGCTTGTGCCAAGTGCGTCTGTGGTTGTGCCTTTACTGGTTTGGTGTCAGTCTTGCTGGGTTCCTTTGCGAAGTGCATAACACCTGGCTCTGATCATCTTAGAGATTTGTGATTCTTTTATACTTGGTATATATGATGTGATATCTTCATATTTATAGACTTCTCAATATATTTGAATCTAGGATTTTTCCTCTTTATTCACATATTGGTATTTTTCGAACGTTTGATTTCTTTTATTCTAATATCTACACATCAGCTTGCCTAACTATGAATATACAATGTCTTTTTTCTTGAATGATATGTATCAACAAACCATATATCTAAATAGTGTTATTCCATTGTTGCGCTTGTGCATATTTGATATAAGATAGTATATAAGTGCGGCATACGTACCCCTTTCCTTATTGAATAATATTAGAAATTCCGCCTGATACTCATTTTTCTGTGCACACATAATATATTTGCTCATGTTGTATAAGTAATTAGTTTGCCTCAGTAATGTGTATTATTTATTTACCTGCGCATACGTGAAATGAGTGGTGGGCGGATAGCCCACAGTGTCAAAGTATGTAATGATGATGCTGTCCTACATGCCTTCTTCTTACATTTCCCCTGATGAAGCTGACTTGAGCAGTGAAACGCATGGGGGTATCCCAGACACTTGATCTATCAGGTTGTATTTGTATCTCTAGTTATTGGATGTCATATTGGTGGTTTAACCAACAAATAAAGTAGTACTCTGCAATGCTAAGTATGCAAATATGAAATATGCAAAATTTTAATTGCATTATTGCTCTAGAAAATGGAAATAACTGAGAAAACTTAGTGCATAAATTGGCCAATTTGTGTGTACCCGACAGCCACAGTAAGA